>NC_134586.1:34702500-35902500 GCF_037038515.1 Microtus pennsylvanicus | reverse complement strand
TTTTTCAAAGGAAAGGACAGATGGTACATAAAATTTATAAAATTGAGCAAACAAGTTTTATAGTGTTGGAATGTAAAAACTATTGTTGGAATTTTATTTTAAAAAATTGGATCTATTGGTAGCCTATTCCAGAGTTATTTGACCATTTTTATTTAAGTTTTTTAAGTGATTTTGATAAGCTATGTATATTACACTACAGGGTGTTATAAGTCAAATACACCTTTCTCTGTAAAACTTGAACTCTGGATAAAGATGTGACTTTTGGCTTTGGATGTAGCTCAAAGGTAAAGTTACTTACCTAGCACATATGCACATACAGTTTTTATCCCAGGCACCACAAAATAAAGCTGTGACAAGGAGAAAAACATGAAGAGCAAAAAATTTAATATAAATGTAAATAGCAAATTTTATTATTGAGAAGGTTTTGTTTTTTAATGATATTAGGCAAAGTAGTCATAAAACATAGAGGCTTCTGTTAAGAACAGGTTATTCACTATCTTGAAAAGTGTACAGAAGAGAAAAAAGACCCTTTCCACAGAAGCTGAAGGCATTGCTCAGTAAACAGCTCCACAGCCTATCAAAACTAAAGAAACTTTGCTAATATTGACATCTTCTAGAGACTTCCAGATTAGAACATAAATACAAGGCACAAGGTTTTACTTTCAAGGTGTGCTCATCATAATTGTCTCCTATGCACTGACATCTAACTTTAATAAAAGACTCTCGGGGGTCTTTGACATTACAACTACCTGGATACCCCCAGTTCAGATGTTATTAGGGTGCAATAACACACACACACATCATTACAGAAGCATTGCAAACAATGCACAATATGCTATCAATAGTTAAAATTCAGCAGTGAAACTTGTTTGTGGCCTTCAGAAGGTTTTAAAGTGCAGATAGGCAGAGAACACAATGTTATGCAGGACGATGCAGTCACATAATTATCTTTTGTGGGACCATCACCAGAATCCCTGTTGGATATCCACATCCACGAAGGCACAATTCTCTTACATAAAATGCTTAATTCGGCATGTCTTTGAGTCTTTTGTCTAAAGGTTCCTATGGTACACAGAACTCTAATCAAAAAAAAAAAAATGATTGTGTCTTTTCTTTCTTTCTCCAGGCACAACGCACTAACCTGTGGAGGGAAATTCTGAGCTGCCATAGACCCATGGTGTGGGGATATATGAGCTTGGGAACTGCTAGATATAGTTTAGAAACCAATTCTGTTCTGTGAAACAGACTGAAAGCCATTGCATCTACAGGCTAAGCAAAGAGCTGTTGGGACTGTTGAGGACAATAAGTAAAATTGTCACTTGGAGAGGAGAAGCCCATACAACTAGAAATACAGCACAATTGTCAGGAAATCCCAGAGCTTAACTACAGGCAGCAATAGTGAGCGTAAAATGAGGGAAATCACTTTCCGAACTTCTCTTGTGGGTGTAGAGAAATACTCAGGTGGCACCAGGAAAGGAGCAGGTTGCGAAGATGCTTCTGTCACTCACTTCTGGGTATCTACGCTAGATGCATCCCAGTTTTTTAACACTGAATCTGTTTGACCTGTTTCATGGCATTAAGAGGATCACAACTCAACTGAGTTTTAACCTTGCTTTTTGTTTTGCTGTTTTCCTTTCGGGGAAGAAGGGTGGTCATTTAGCACTCATGATTGAGCCTGTGATTGGTGGAAGGCATTTTGCACTTGGGGAAAAAATAAATAAATCATGGCTAACTGCCTTGATTTAAAATTGCTTGGATTTGAAGTCTAAAACAGTGAAGGTTTGGAGTCCTCTCTTGTGGCAGTTATCCTGAGGAATCATTTGTTTAATAATGTGCAAAGCCATTCAGGAAAAGCACTTGAAATGCACTTGACTAAAGAATGTACATAATGGAAATGCTCTACAAAACTATTTGGACCGCCAACAAGAGCTGCTAGGACAGGCCATTTCCAAGCATTTTGCAGAGACTATTGGCACCCTGGTCCATTCTGTCCATGGCGGCAGCATTATTACCTTCCAGATGAAGCAGCCAGATACAAAGTTTTATCTCTGTCCTGTTATAAGGTCCTGCTGTATTCATTCCCATATCTGTGAAGGAAAAATGTCGTTATGGCCATGAAATCACTATTTAGAATTTAATGACCTGTATATATGAAGGGAATTTTCAGTTCTCAATAGATAACTGCCCTGATAAAAGGAATCATAACCAAAATTAAAAAAATCAAAGTGAGCAGTTGAAAAGATGGCAAGAAGTTGTAGACACATGCCTAGTTACAGAAAGCTGGTAAGGATTTTGGTTCTTATATTTATAATTCATGTCATTACATCTGGCCTGTTTCATTGATTCTGTTGAATCTCTAATTTATATTTCCTTAGCTCCAGATAATCTCCCAGGCCATGTTTTCTCTGAGGTGAAAGATTTGTCTTTCCCCTGTAGGGTCACCATATGTTGATGTGGAAGATGACAGCCCACGGTTTACAGTTCCCTAAAACATTATGTCCCAGTTAATTCTCAACTTGACACAAGATGCAGTCATCACAGAAAAGAAAATCTCAACTGAAAAAAAAAAAAAGCCTCCATCAAATTAGCCTATAGGCAAAGCTGTGGGGCATTTCCTTGATTTAATGATTGATATGTGAGGACCTGTATATGGTACCACCCCTAGGCAGGTGGTCCTGGGTTATATAGGCTACAATGGCTGGCCAGCAAGCTCCAAGGATCTACCTATTCCCATATACTGTTTCTGTTAGTGTGACAAGATATACTCAGGGGACAAGGGTTTATTTTAGTCCAGAATATCACATTTCAGCCCATCATCTTGAGGAAGTCAAGACTGAAGGCAATGGAAGCAGCTAGTCATATTCACAATCAATAGCAAAGAGAAATGAATACATACATGGTTCTAATGCTAATGCCAGCAAGTCACAACTAAAACTTTTTCTTTTTACAAGAGTTGCAATGGTCAAGGTGTCTCTTCACAGCACACTTTCTCCAACAAGGCCACACACAGACACTTATACTAACAAAGCTGCACCTAAACCCTGTTTAGAAGCACTACTCCCTAAAGAACAAGCATTAAAATTAATGAGCCTGTGGGGGCCATTCTTATGCAAACCCCACATCTCCCAAACTTTTGGAGTATTTATATGGACTAAACACATTACAATCATTTAGGAGCAGTATAGAAGTAAAACCCAGAGGCCCTATTCAGAACCACCGAGTCAGACTTTCTTTATGACCAAGATCACTTGGTATTTCATACATGTTTATCACAGATAATGCTCATCTCTATCGTGTAAGTAGAACTTCTGTAACCTCCTCATGTCAATTTATGTACTACAGTACAAAATAATACTAAAAATCAAAATATACCTGTAGATACTAAAAGGTCTGAGCAGACACCATAACAGGCTGCTCAGTCATCTCTGAGATCAAGTCTCATTTTCAGGTTTCTGAGATTGAGCAAGCACTTTCTGAAAAAAGAGCCACAAACAAAAAAACAATCAATCACCAATGTCTCTAAAAGCAAGGAGGACAGGCCTGATCCAGCCCCCACAGTCAGCAAGTACTCAGTTCTAAGCCAATCTGAGATAATGACCAGATAAGGACAGAGTCTGGTAGTGTCCAGGCCTGCCCCCAAATAGAATACTGTAGCCCTGACCAATTCCTATCTGGCCCTAGCCAATTAGAATGTACTAATGTGAACGGCACTAGCTTAAGCCAATAATATCTGAGATGACATTACTTCCTAGGACCTTCCCTTTTGCCGTGCTTAAAAAAAGACTTTTTCCTGGTCTTTGCCATCTTGTCTTTGTATCCCATCGGATGGCAGGCCTCAGCATGCTAGAATAATAAACACTCTTGCTGATTGCATTCATAAATGATGGGACCTCTCAGAACCCTAAAAGATACATTAACAAACATCCACAATGCTGAACAAAATGATAGGAAGTGCTATGCTCTGAAAGCCAAGAGCCCAGAATTTCAATTCTAAGCCTTTTTACTTTCATGGGTTTAAATGGTCCCTTAGAGTCTCCAACTTGTCTTCAAAGCTTTGATAGAGGATTTTCCCCAACTCTTCTAAAAGTCTTCGATGATAATTCTGTACTCAGCATATTAATAGCACAGCCTACATGGATGGGTTGATAACAGCCGAGCAATTGGGGGGTCAGTGGTACATATCAAAGTTATAAACTTTGGCTCATAAACTTGGGCTACTAGGCCCCTAGTCACATTTACTTAAAGCCTCTGTACTTCCTTTTGAAATGTGTAAGATAGATGTGACAAGCATAGTTGTAACCTCATAAACTTTGCTAATGTAATTTCATAGAAATGGTGTCACGAAACTTTGAAAGCCACTGGAAAGCAAGCACTGCACATACCAGCTCCTGATCTGTAATGTGCAGATGTCAGTGAACAGTTTCTGTCTTGAGAAGGAACCAAAGAAATCAGAATGTGTCTGGATATGGAATCACAGCCAAGTCCAAAAGGATCATGAAAATGCTAAGCTCTAACTCAGAGCGGAAATAGGATATATTTAACTAGGGGATGATAAAAAGGCTGAAGAGATATAATAGATGTCTTAAAATATACAATAGACTGCTATGGGGTAGCACCTCAGAAGGAGTTCTTCAGGTAGCATCAAAGGGAAGACTTAGGATAAAAAGCAAAGGGATTTTAGATGGGTAACTAATAAAGACTTGGCAAATGGCCAGTGCGATCTGGTAATGTCTGGAAAAACTTAGGCTTCGAAGAGAAAAGGTAATTTATTTGTGTACTGAGGCAGGATCCTTAAGAAATTCTTGTGAAAGTACATTAGTTTGAATTCTTCTTAGAAGTTCAGCTAGAATCCCTGAGAAATTCATTGCTTATCTTTAAGAAAGCAGAGACTCATTTCTTTCAAATATGTAAATTAACTTGAACCAATTTCTCTTTCAGAGCAAATTAATGAGCTTCTTTAATGAACAGATAATATGAATATATAATTGTCAGCCACATGGATGTGTAATTAGTGCTTCTCAGCCTTTTAAAGAGTATACTTATGTGATGTTAAAACCATAAAAGCAATCTCCCAATGTATCTACCCATCACAGTTGACTGGGAAGCTCATTCAGGAGCCAAGTTGAATTCTGCTGCTCATTTTACTTAGAATAAACATAAACTTGGAGTTAATGACTATGGAATCTGGGGTTTTACCTAGACAGTAAATATGGATAGAAGGTAGAAATGTCCTGTTTATTTTATCAATGAAATTTGGCCTCCAGTAATATCCTCAAACCGCTAGATAGGATTTGTCTGTATATTCAAAATTCCAACCACAATGTACAAATGTCGGGCATATTTCAACAATATTCATTATAGCTGACAAAACATTTGTAAAGGCCGCTAGAGTTCAGTCCAGATGGTGACTGGGCTGGAAATGAAATACACTGAAGATATAGTATCATTCATCCCTAACATTCAGGGAATGTTTAAACATAAGGAACCACTTCTCACAGGGCAATGGAGTAGAGGTAAAAAATGTCTGTGCCATCCCAGAGCACAGACAAGCTGGTTTTTCTCTAGATATGGTAGGGTTCTTATACTTTGCTTCAACACAAAATGGTGGGTAGTTTTCGCATTCTGAAAAACACATGACCCATGACTAAGAATGTCAGAGGGTTGGAAACTCTGCATCTCCTTGTGACTCTTTCCTGATAAGCATCAACTGATAACAAAAATTGCCTTGGAGGATAATGTTATTGGGTCTCTGACATCAATGTCTCATGTTTAGTATTTTAATTGGTTTAAAACCTTAATCATCTAAGTCTTCGAATTATGAAGTTCTAGAAAATAATATTTTTTTGTTAGAAGCTTTCAAAAAACCTTAGTAAAAAATCAACTAATTGTAGGAACTATGGATGTATCTCAGATGATAGAGTCCTGACATAGCATGAGCTAAGACTTGGGTTTAATTTCTAGTATTACCTAAATCTCAGACATATTTATAATCTCAGCAATCATGGGTGGAAGCAGGAGGATCATAAGAAATTCGATGTCATCTTTGGCTACACACAGTGGTTCCAAGGCTAGCTTAGGATACATGAAAACATATCCTAAGAAGAAAAACTATTATACATAGTTGGAGACCAGATCTAAGTGCACATGCTTATTGTAAATCCAGCACTCTGATGGCTTAGACAGGATGATTGTCACAAGTGAAGGACAGCCTAGGCTACAGAGTGAGACACTATCTCGAAAGAACAAAACAAATAAGTTAGCTAGCTAGCTAGCTAGCTAGATGGGTAGATGTTAGATGACAGGTAGGTAGATAGATGATGATGATAGATAGATAGATAGATAGATAGATAGATAGATAGATAGATAGATAGATAGATAGATAGAAGCCTGACCAGAGACTCACAGGTGTTTAATGGCTTTTCTGAAAGTTGACAAAAATTCCAACCTGAGTAATAGTTTAAGGAGGCAGGAATGACTCCGAGGGTAAGAGTGCTCTGTGGAAACACCTGTGTAAAAGGCTTCTGCATGACCATGCAGGCATGCAACCCCTATAAAAAAGTGACAAATAGATCCCAGGAGCTCACTGGCCAGTCACACCAGCCAAAATGGTGATCCTCTGTTTCAGAAAGTAACTGTACCTCAAAAAATAAGGTGGAAAGCATTAGCATGAGACACGCAATCTGTCTTCTGCATACCTCTACACAGGTTTACTCCAGCATGTGGACACTGAGCAAAACATACAGGATACCATAATGAATTGAGAGAACTGCTTTAGGCATACAAAGATCATCATTTCTAAACTAATCTATGGATTCATTATGATACAGATATACAGATAAGAACTATAGTGGAATTAAATAGACATATCCTAAAATTAATCTGGAAGAAGAAAATGAATAATAAAAGTGACGTTCAAAATGGGGAGTTAGTGCTTGCCAGATCATATGACAATGTACAGCAGAGGCAGCAGAATGAAAATGTGCTGGTAGTGTTGTACAGATGAGTAAGTAATGCAATAGTACAGAAGAAAGGCAATTGGGACAGACTCATGAATATGGGAAATATGGCCAATGATTCAAGTCTCACATTAAATCATAAAGTGAAGACAATTTGCTCAATGTATCTTGTTGAGGGAGAAGCGGGCATTGATTTTGGAAGAAAGATGCTTTCAACCCCTACTTTACATCTTCCATAAGAAGAAAATGTAGGGTAAAAAAAAAGAGGTTAAAACTGTACAGGGATTATAAATCTGAAAAGTATTGAAATCGTAATAACTTCATAAGAAAGACAATAACCTAGGATCCATAAAACAGGATTGTCAAAGTGGATGGAAATACTGTCGGTAAACAAAAGAAACAGGACAAGGAATTCTTTCAAGTAAGGAAAACAAACTACACTGAGGTGGTGGGGGCCGTGGATGGAACTGAATCAAGCTCCTAGAAGGAGCTGGCAGGGCTAAGAAAGCCTGGTGAACAAAACGACAGCGATGTAACAGGGATTTAATTTCATGTCGGAGATGGGGAAGGCTTTGGAGGGGATTTGGAGGCGTCTCTGAAAAATCATTCGAAATGTCAACTTTTATTAAAGAAGGATATGGGCTTCAGTGAATCAAAATCATTTCAACCAAGCCTTAATTACTCCTGGGTAATGCAGGATGCAGCCCCAGATGATACAATTAACAATTTTGGGTCTAGACTCCTGTACCCAGATGTAAACCAAGGCTCCAGACAACTCTATTAGACCCCTCTTTTGCCTTAGGATTCTTGGAGTCTGAGTGATGAGAAACAGCCATATCATAGAATTGCTGAAGACAGGAATACATTACCCTTAGCTCCATGGCACACACTACAAGTGCTTAATAACTGTTGACTGATATAATTATTGCTTTCATTTCCTTCCTCTTCCTTAGAGCCAAGAATCCAAATTCATGTATACATGAAGAAGCCAGGGGGTGATTTTGAGCAAATCACTTTGTGTTTCTATGCTGTTTCTTTATTGAAAAAATGCAAAAATAATGGAAGTCAGGGCTGACATGAGCATTCAGTGGATTCTGATTTGAAAGGCACTTTAACTTTGGACATTTGTGTTGCACATAGTAAATGCAGTTAAGTGTTTGTTCACTAAAAGAAAAAATACTGGGACTAGCCAGCCAAATCTATCTCGCAAGAGTAGCTGTGAGTTTAAATGACAAAAAGAACATTTAGGAAAATGGCCAGAGAATTGATAGGAAAGTATGATTTTTCCCCTCAAGTTAATGGAGTCACTTTAATAAGAACCCTCAAGTATTATGGACAGATAAAGGTGAAGTTAACCTGAGCCTTGATCAACATGCTTTCAAAATGTCTATTTCTAGACTTGGAGATTTAGTTCAGTGGTAGAGTACTTGTCTACCAAGTGCAAAGCCTTGAGTTCAGTCCTCAGTTATGGGAGAAAATATGTCTAGTTGTTGTTATTATTCTTGTTGTTGTTTTTGGCGAAGGTGGTGGTGATAGTGGTGGTGGGGGTGGTGATGGAGTGTGTGCGTGTGGCATTATCAAGTATTTTCTTCAAAATGCTCTGTATTTTAGCTTTTGCAACAAGAATCTCACTAAAACTGGAGTTTGCCATTTCATCTAGACTTGCTGGCCAGCAAGCTTCCAGAATCCCCCTGCCTCTAACTCCCTTAATTTAGCCTAGAGTTACAGAAACTTTTGCACTAGACCGGTTTTCTTTAATGAGAATGTTAGGTTTCTGAATCCACATGGTTTCTCTGTTTGAGGTGAGTGTAGACAGAGCTATATATAGCAAAACTCTATCCCATAAACTAAAGCAGCAGGTGGGGGGACACCTCCATTGGTAAGTGCCTGTTGAGAAACCATGTGGACATTTGTTCCCACACACCCAGCTTAAATGACTACTCTGTGTTTTAGAATCGTATGCACATCAAACCAACTCTTTCTTGGGAGGTGCCAAGTAACCATTCATACTTGGGAACATATTCCTTGAACGGCACGTATTGCAGTGACCTTGAATTACTACTAGCTGTTCCTGACAATGTTGGAAAGAAGCCACTGGGTATCTACCTCTCTTGACCTCAGACACTAAACTGATCTCAGCAAATGCCCACTTTCATCCACTGGGAAAATTCAAAGCTCCAGAGGGAGAGCTATTCTCTGAAACTGTTTATTCTCAGAGGACTAGAGATCCAAAACCAGATTTATTTTCAGAAAATGTTCATATCTCTTGCATGAGGGTGGTGTTTCCCCAACCACAGTGCTAGAGAGGACAATGAAACACAGAGCAAGGACAGAACCAAAGGAAGCCTGAGATGCTCAGGAAATGAGATGTGCCTGGCTTATTTTAGTCGGCCCACTTCGCAAATATGTGTCACAGAATGCTGTAATAGTTAATGAAGGCAATTAAATGTAATTTGAAGACAAGATTTTTCTCTTCAGTGGTGACATGGCCTATGCTAATAATTTAGGTTATCAACATAATGTGAAGACTAAATTGGCCCCAACTCATGAAATTGAGGAAGAGGAATATTACTCAAATGTCAGGTGTCAATCAAAGCCTAAATGGGACAGTGTAAATGGGGCTCTGTCCCAGTCAGTGTGCACTCATAGGGTAGGAAAAAAAGACCCAAATGTAGGTATATGTTAACCTTTTCATGGGAATATCTAGAGGGTGTCTGTCAGGAGACTGAGTCACACTAAACATGCAAGACCTACTTACTAAACAGAATGACTTCCCAGAGTTGAATTTGGAAGCATAATGTAATATTGAGAAGTGACTTCAAATAGAAAGAAGTTTTTGTTTGTTTGTTTGTTTTGTGTTGTTTTTTAATTTTCTGCAAATAATGTAATTCACTGTAGTGTTTTATCCTGTGGGCTCTGATAAACAGCAGTGAACATGGGGGTATCTGGAGATATGATTTCAAGAACAGAAATCCTACCAAAGAAACATGGACCTAGAAATGTTTGCATTCATTATGAAGATCTTGCTCAGGTAGATGGAAAGAAACCAGACTTTTATAAGATAATCCCACTTGGGGATGTGTAATATGCTTTCTCGTTGGGACCGCCATCCAACAAATAACGACACAGATTTTTACTAATTATGAAAGCTTAGCCTTTAGCTTAGGTTTGTCCTACTAGCTCTTATAACTTTAGTTCATACTTTTATTAATCTGTGTCTATCATGTGGCATTTTCCTCCCTCCCATTCTGTGTATCTGACTTGTTCCAAGTATCAGTGGCTTTTCCTAGTGACTTTCTCTCCCTTTGCCAGAAAATCCTGCCTATTCTCTAGCTCTTGGCCATTTAGCTCTCCATTAAACTAATCAGAAGGTGTCTTGGCAAGGAGATATCTTCATAATATAAACAAATATTCTACATTTCCTTCTTTTGTTAAAAAAAGAAAGGTTTAACTCTAACGTAGTAAAACTACATACCACAGGAACAATTATCAGGTATTGTTTAAATAAAAAGTGAAAGTGTAAACATTAACATAGTGAAACTCAGACAATAAGGACAATTATCAGGTAGCAGTTACATTCTCAATATCCAGTCCATTTGTATTTGGCAAATTCAGAGAAAATACTGTATTATCTCTTCTACCTTAGTGAGTCCAAAGTTTTATATCTAAACCATTTTTATCATAGCTCATATTATCATCTTAAAAATATCTTTTTAGACCTAAAGCATATTTTAAAATGAACAACTTAAGCTTTTATGTTTCTCCTTATAAACTTTATACTTCTGGTGACTTTTATAAATTTGGTAACAAAGAAAATGATATAACTCTATAGTCTTCAATGCCCATCAGAGACCTGAGAAGGATATAACATTATAGTACCTGAGTAAACAGGAAGTATAGAGCAAACAACTCCCAAAACTATAGAAATGGCAGAAACGACTGGCTGCCTGGATAATCACACAAGGTTCCTCTGTAACATTGGGGCATTCATCTTTAGCCTACAAGTCTAGAATATCTGACAGACTTTTCTGTGAAGTAGGGCTTTTTGAAGGACTGTCCTATCTTGTTTTAGCAAAGTCTGGTAGTCGCCTTTCTTGTCCTGTTTGTCAAATTTGGACAGCATACTGCCAGTTTAGGTAAGGGCAGTTTATTGCCCCATGGCTGACTTTGCCACAATGGAAAAAATCTCCATATGGAGGCTTTTTGATGTCCATCATCCTTTTCTTGAAGTAATCAAGTGTTGTCAGAAGCAGACTTATTTTTTTTTCATGAAAAGCCTTATGTTGCTAAAATATCTTAAATGTCATAGTCTATAGTTCTCAGAAGTATTTGAAGACCATCTATATCTCTAAATATACCTTGGTTTGACCTTGAAAACATACCTAACAGGACTACAAGTTTGGTTGTTATAGATAACTAATAACCTTCTTTTCCTAATTATTCTAATTAGTTGGTTTTCAAGGACTAGAATTTGACATTACATATTTTTCAGTGAACTGCATAGATACAATACCTTAAGAGTAGAAACATATATACAGTATAACAAAATAACCTTAAATTTGCATCAATTTGTGAAAATCTATGCCAAGGTAAAATATTTAATAGTAGTAGGTTCTTTTCTTAGTTTAAAAGTAGATTTAATAATTTATCCTTTTATTCCGACATTTCTATATTTCCCCTTTTCTTTTCAGAATGAGATCCCTAAATCTAATCTCTTTTGTTTAACTTTCTCCCTGGCCATATCCAAAAGCTACTTGCAACCAGCCTCCCCCTAAACAATAATAAATATCCATAATCCATTGAAAGACCAAATCCATCCCACTCAATCTTTTGGAAATGTGAATGACAAGCTCTAGACTGTTTTCTATTGTCTGTGGGTGACAGTATCTCTAGGGTACCTTAAGAAAATTTGCACAATGGTCAAGTACTGGGAGAGCTAGCTGTACTATATTTTATTTAGTTTCTGTGCGATGTGAAAATGTAGAAGTTTTATGAAGTCTTATATGAAGAACATATCTGAAGGCTGGAGTACTCTGTGAGGCTGGACCACCCCAGCTAACAGCTTTGACTTTATTCTGGATGTAGAATTTTGAGTAAATTGTAACAGATAAATTCTGGGAGGCTAGATCATTGGGATTATTTGTCTTTATTGGTGTCTGATCCATTCTTTCTGAAAACACACAAACATATATATATATATATGCATGAAAACAAGTATAGATTGTGCAGTATGCCCAATAGCTAAAGACAATTTTTTGTTCCATGTTTGAGTAGGTAAAAATCATCTGTCAACTTTCTAAGTCCATTTGGACTTTATAACAAAGCTATAATATAAATCTCTATTATGTCATATGAAAGGATGACATGTAATAATAAGTCATGATGACTCTTGTAACCTGAGGGCTGCCTTATTGGGGTTACTGTCCCACCCTACACTCCACAGCCAGCAAACACCAAAGAAAATCACACAGAGATCTCCATAAGATTATAAAATTGATTGGCCCATTAGCTCAGGCTACTTATTAGTTCTTGTAGCTTATATTAACCCAGTGTTCTATATATGCTAGCCACATGGCTTAGTACCTTTCTCAGCCAGGCAGATTACATCTTGATTTTCAGTGGTCTGGGCAGGAATGGGGAATGGGCTTCCTCTTTCCTAGAATACTCCTGTTCTCCTCACCCCACCTCTATTTCCTGTCTGGTTGACCCACCTATACTTTCTGCTTGGCCAATCAGCATTTATTCAAAATATGATTGACAGCATACAGACAATTCTCCTGCACCACTTACCCCTCTTTTTTTAAAAAAATGAAAATATTCATAGTCCATTTTTTGGGAATGTGGGCATAGTTTTCCAGGCTACTTCTGGCTGGTTGGGGGTGCTGGTAATCTTATGGGGACCTAAAGAAAATTTGGAGTTATGATCAAGTTTTGACTGGAGTATACTGTGAGGCTTGATCTTCTCAGATGAATGTAGAACTCAGACATCTGGGCCATCTGTTCATCTTGGAGATTTCTCAGGTTGTCTTCCTTGATAGAACCTGATTTTTCTTAACTCAGAATGAATCCACAGCCTCTGGTTTCCTGTGGAAACAAAAATAAAAATCTCTTCTCCAAAGTACCATACCTTTTGACTTTAATTTTGAAGTCAAGGTATTTTCAAAATACCTATCTTGGATTAATTCAGCAGCATTCATAAGCAAATATCTTTTAGCAGCTGTTGCTACTTCCTAAACACTCATAAAATTCAAAGAGAGCATAATAGCATACAGTATCAAGATTCTGTCTGTATTTCCCATCCTTATGTGGCTTTACTTTAACCTCTATTTCTTTTATTTTTCCTTTTCCTTTTTGAGACAGGTTCTCTGTATATCTTAGTCCTGGAATAACTCTGTAGACCAGGCTATCCTTGAACTCTCAGAGATCCTCTCTTTCTGCCTTTCAGGTATTGGGATTAAAGGTATGTCTTGCCACACCTTGAAGTCACAGAGGTCAATCTACCTCTGCCCCTTGAAGTCACAGAGGTCAATCTACCTCTGTCTCCCAAATGTTGGGATTAAAGTTGCGTACCACTACATTCAAACTACTCTCTTTCTTTCTTTTTTTATTTTTAAGGACTTTAATCTTCAGCCTGCATATATTTTTAACACACTGTAAAGCATTTACAGGTTTTCTTCATCTTTGGGTCTCTCTTTACTGTTTATCTCTCTTTTTCTGATCTCCTGGGGTTTTATGGAAAGGATTAAAGCCATGGCACTGACGGCTGGATCTAGCCCATTTCTTAGCTTTCCAGCCTCCTGGCAGAGGTACCAGATGGAGCCATTTTTATTGCCACACTCTGGGGTGGTTCAAGGTCCCTACCACCAAGAAAGTTGCATCAGCATGCTCACAAAACACATTCAAATGTTCTCTCTGTAGTTGGACTTCCTGCCTCAAAGAGTCAGACTTTGCACTGGCAGGATGGCCCAAAAAGCCAGCATTTTAAAATGGCATGGCTTTTTACATGCTACAAATGAAAACTGAAAAGCTTGCGGCCAGCTTTTCATCAACACCATTTAAGTGTTTCGTGGCAGGAACTCTTAAAGAGCTGTGGGGTTTTGCTGCTAAAGTTGAGTCAGGAAGCCTCTCTTAGATGAGAGTTCTTGCTTGCCCCTAGCAAGCAGAACAGACTCGAGAAATTGCTGCTACCAAGAAAACATGCTTTACTCTATTCTTTCCCAAGCTTTCTCAGACTTTCCATGGGTGCAGTTATCCATGTGCGTATCATTCTGTAACATGAGGGCGGGCTTGTTGGGGTTTCTGTCTTGCCTGGTACCCCACAGCCAGCAAGCCCCAAAGAAAATCACACAGAGATCTCCATAAGATTATAAAATTGATTGGCCCATTAGCTCAGGCTACTTATTAGCTCTTGTAGCTAATATTAACCCATTGTTCTTAAATATGCTAGCCACATGGCTCAGTACCTTTCTCAGCCAGGTAGATTACATCTTGCTTCTCAGTGGTCTGGGCAGGAATGGGGAATGGGCTTCCTCCTTCCTAGAATACTCCTGTTCTTCTCTCCCCACCTCTACTTCCTGTCTGGTTGTCCCACCTATACTTCTTGCTTGGCCAATCAACATTTATTCAAAATAAGATTGACAGCATACAGACAATTCTCCTATACCAGACTCTGTAACCAACAAGATTTATAATGTCTCATCAGAGCTGCTCCTATGTTAAGGAATCAATTTATATGTCACTCATCTTATAGTTTTTCTTATTTTTTTCCTTTTATGTCTGTAGCCAACATTTTTAGGAGGTCTCCCTTTGTCAAATCTAATCTTCATTAATTTAAAGGAATTCATATAGCTTTTTGTCTTCTCTGGAAGCAAAAGCATAACATCTCTCCCAACACAACATATTTTCTGACTTTCATTTAAAGTTAAGACATCCTTAAAATATATAGGCTGCTTTAATTTAGCAGTCATAGCACAATGTCTCTCAGAAACTGTTGTTTTCTATTCATTAGCATATTATGTGACTTTTAAAATATTACTTTACTCTCTCTTTAAAGACTTTAAATATTTTAAACTCTTTAATTTTTTTCTGTGACTACCTATACTCATTTTTACTATGTCTGTTTAAAATTTTATTGTGTGCTTTCTCTGATCACATGAGCCAAGCCTTAAACCCACCATACAGCTCCACACATGGTGTTGGCTGGCTCAAGTTCCCAGGCAAGAGCTGGGAGCTGTTTCTCTGTATACTGCAGCCTGCCTAGGAGACTTTGGTCCTAGGAAGCCATGTCTGACTCGATGTTTGTGTGTTTATAACTTTTTAAGAGCATTTTTAGGTCCTATGTGAAAATAGGTGCCCCCATGTTAGATGTCATATATAGTACGCTTTCTCATTGGGATGGCCAGCCTGCAAATATTGACATAGAGTCTTATAAATTATGGAAGCTTAGCCGTTATCTCACACTTGTTCCACTAGCTCTTTTAATTTAAATTAACCCATATTTTAGTTAATCTGCATTGTACTTTGTGGTTTTTACTTCTCTCCAGTTCTGTGTGTCCAACTCACTCTGAGTATCAATGTAATCTCTCATGTGCCTAGATTCATCCCTCTGACTGCTTCTCTCCCTGTCCAGAAGTTCTGCCTATTCTCTTCTGTCTAGCTGTTGGCCATTTAGCTCTTAATTAAACCAATCAGAATGTACCTTGACAAAGACACATCTTTACAGTGTAAACAAATATCCCACAGCAGGGAGGAAATAGTCACATGGTCCAAAAATTAATACTTCTCAAAGTCTTAAGTATGATAAAAAATAAAGTCCTATAACACTTGGAACTTCACAGCCAATGTTCACTGAATGAACATGGTCACTAAATTTACTCTAAGTTGTTCATAATGGTAGCTACTGGCAACATATTTCAGTGTCCTAAAACTGTTCATATTAAAAGTATTTGCCTTGTTCTAGAGGTTCTGGCTATTAATGAGTGATAGACTTTACTGTCCTGGACATTATTTAATATTTCTTTAGCGAGGTCCTTACCCTTCCTCTGAGTACTGGAGAGGATTCATTATTGGGATGATAGTGATGTAGAAATGGCAAAATATGTAGTATACATTGATTATATATCAGGGCTGAAAGAATAAAAAGACCTCTATTTTGATTTCATGGCTTATAGATATGAAAACAAACAACAAAAACTCTACAAAAATGGCCAGTTAAAATTTAATTTTATATAAACTATGAAGAAATTTAACATTTGCACAATTTGAGGCAGATTTCTAACAAATAGACAACCATGTTTTATGAGAATTAAAATTTAGTAGTTAGATACCCACTCTCTTACCTGGTCAATAAAGTGAAATATTATGTGCCAAATGTACTACAATTCAGTTTAAAGAAAGAGTGTCTTGTCTTAAGATTTTAGAAGGGGGGTGTAATTCAGTGATAGAGTGTTGACCTAGAATATACAAAGCTCTAAACTTAATCCTCAGGAAAAAAAATAGCATTTCAAGTAAACAGTATGACTTAGAACCATGATTTACTTCACAAATAAAGCTTCAGGAACTGAGGGCAATGCCAGCATTTTTAATATGTCCTCAATGTACCACATATGCTTTCTGGGCACTGCCTAGTCCAATATTCTATATGTGGTACACATGACTATACATATGTAGCTTTATTTTTAAAATGGCTTTTATATGGTGGCAGAAAAATGCTGTGTGCTACTTTTTTCTTTATTTTTATATCCAGTTATGGAGTACAGAAATTGCTTTAAAATGACCC
The DNA here is from genome assembly GCF_037038515.1 of Microtus pennsylvanicus. Classification (NCBI taxonomy): domain Eukaryota; kingdom Metazoa; phylum Chordata; class Mammalia; order Rodentia; family Cricetidae; genus Microtus; species Microtus pennsylvanicus. The sequence continues at coordinate 35,885,766 of NC_134586.1, read as the reverse complement.
AAATTGTAGCACCTTTCTGTTTGGGAGCACTAGACTCCATCTTCTTGCCTGTTAAGTGACAGCAGCTTGGTGCAGAATTTCAATGGTTTCCCTCTAGTTTCTTTCCTGATGGCAGAATAGATCCTGGTGGGGAAGTTATTGAAAATAATGTTCTCAGTCACTTATGGGGAAAAAAACTTTCTTTGAGAAAGGGGAGATGAGTTAAAATGGTAACAACATTGAATGGATTATATCACACTGATTTTTATTTCTTTTTTATCTTCTCCATTTTAAAAATTGTAGGGGAAAAGGATGCTTTTGCCAGTTCACAGTGAAGCTGTATCTGATTTAAAGACTGCAATATCTCACTAATTGAGCATAAATATGAGTAATACAGGAACATTGGAACTTGGCAAGTATCAGTGCTGCTGTAACACCTCATGATGACATGCATCTAAAATGAAGAGACATGCATTATTTTCCAAAGTGACCAAATCCCAATTTAGCAATAACAGCAAATGTATGCCATGCAGAGCTGAGAATTGGATGAGCTAAAAAAGAGGACATCCTTGTTCCTGGAATTATGATAGAGCCAATGATTTCCATGGTTACCACTTTCTCTAATGGTGATAAGTTTGTAGCAATAAGAATTGTATGGCTCAAGTCCTTTAGTTAATTAAACACAAACTTGGACTTGGCCAAAAGAATTATGGGAGAAATTAGCAACTGTTGGAATGCACACGTACCATGTAAATTGTCTGACTCTTGTCTGCTGGTGGGGTGGATGTAGGACAGAGCCAATGTTGGTGTGTTCCAGCTTATATCTTTCTTACCCAGGCCTTATTACAAGACAGTTCTTTGGCTGATTTTTGCAATGCATTCTCAAGTGAAAAGTGATCACATTGATCAATATGGTTTTATGTGACTGTTCAGACTGCAAAAGATTTAAAAAATGTGAAATTTCATATGGAGGAGAGTAGTGATTACAGCAATTACAGAAAGTGACAAAACCGCAGTCTTCTCTCACACGCTGAGGTTTTGAATCTAAAATAGGAATAACGTAACTGTGGTAGCCAGCCAGGTTTAGTAACACTAATGTCAAGGTAGCCTTGTCACCAAGAATATCAGAGACCTGAGAGAATGAACTGAAGTCAGTAAGATGAGGTGATTGAACTCTGCACATGAGTCTGGACAGATGGTGTTATGACCCTGTCTATAGCAGACTTCCTAGGCAAATGTCAGCATGGATGATCCTGTGGTAGTCACAGGTTTGGGCAGACCGCATGATCTAGGTTTCTGATGAGGGAACTGTGTAGAAGGAGCTGTGGGCATGCTCTTAGTCCTGCCAGGCTCCCACACAGCTAGCTTTACACCCAAAATAGGAACACACAAATTGTATTCTTTTAAACACTGCTTGGCCCATTAGTTCCAGCCTCTTAATGGCTAATTATCACATCTTGATTAGCCCATTTCTAATTATTTGTGTAGGAACAAGTGGTGGTGGCTTACCAGGAAGGACTCTAACCTACGTTCATCTTGAGCAGGAACTTCATCACATCTGTCTCACTGCCTTCTTTCTCCCATGATGGAGGAAGGTCACCTATGTGTTACTTTCGTTGGTTGATAAAGAAACTGCCTTGGCCCTTTGATAAGACAGAAAATTAGGTAGTCAGAGTAACAGAACAGAATGCTGGGAGAAATAAGCAGGGTCAAAAAGATGCAATAGAGCCAGCGTCAGGTCAGACATGCTGAATCTTTCCCAGTAAGCCACCACCCCGTGGTGCTACACAGATTATTAGAAATGGGTTAATCAAGATGTGAGAGTTAGCCAATAAGAGGCTGAAACTAATGGGCCATGCAGTGTTTAAATGAATACAATTTGTGTGTTGTTGTTTCAGGGCATAAGCTAGCCAGGCAGCCTGGAGTCGGGCAGGATGAAAAGCAGGCCTGCTCACCACATCACTACAGAACTGGAGTTTGAAAAAAAATATTTTACTAGGGATTTATCCCGAATCACCCACCTGGAGGCATTTCTGACCCAGGGACTATAGACAAGAGCTTTATTGATGACAGGACTATTCCATAAATGCTAATTTAATGTTTATCCTTTAGGAGGCACAAGGAAAAAATAGTTGAGATGAAGATTAGCCAGGAATCCCCTTTCACAGTTGATGACCCTTTTTCCCTTTCAAAATGCTCAGTATGCCTTGCTCTGAATTAATTAGTTCAATATTCAAACATCCTCAAATATCCTCTAGAAGCATCCAGTATGGGAAAGAGACAGTAATGCATGAAATGGATTTTTTTTCTTTTCCAGGGTACTAAAGCTAGGTAAGAGAGGCTGCCAATCTTTATATAACACTGGAAACTGTAACACTGGGAAGAACCATGAGAGGCAGGGATAGGATGCCCTTGGGCATGGACAAATATTTAATTGACCTAGTTTTAAGCAGAGATAGAATGGCAGAAAGACTGAGTCAGCATTTAGTAAAAGAGGCACAGCCATGATGTGGTTATGAGAGTTGGTTAAGCACTTCCAGTAATGCTATTGTCTGTTGTGGTCATTGATAATGGAAATTTAAGAACACAAGGAAGTCAGTGAGAAGTTTGAAAAAGAATATACAGGGTGGGGGGAGTGGAACAAAGAAAACTGGAATCCAGAAGGGCATACCAAAGCAAGTGTCAGTGCTTACAACCTTTAACTTTGATATCATGTCAAAGGACTGACCATACCAAACATCTATCTGTGAATCAAGGGTCCTATATTGGGATATAGTTTATGTCTTATCTTATCAAGTCTATGGTTTGTCCTATTAAGTTTCCTTCCACAGATATATGTATCAAAATTAAAGGTAAGAATTAGTGTGTCTTCCCAGCATTGATAAACTGGTGTGTTGGACTGAAGGGGTCAGGTATGTGGAGCTAAGGAAAGAGTGGGACTGTTTGTTCTCAGGAGTGATTACTCCTGCCAGCATCATTCCATTGAAATGATGGAGAAAGGAGCCCAGCCTTGTCATGGTCATAATTCTCTGCTACAAACAAATGAGCAAACAAGCAACAACAACAACACATTGCATTTGGTTACAATATTTTCTTAGAATGCTTTTACCAGTTATAATAAATAGTATCAAAATTTTAATGAATATGAATGCCCAAGAATTGCTATTCATCAAATACATATACTGAAGGATTAAGGCCAGACTCTGTTACTCATGAGTTTGGCTTATGAGGTCAATAAATTTCATTAGCATATTAGACATCAAGTCTGATTCTGTCCTGACACATCCCCTATATCCAGTTCTTGCCTTAAAAGGGTTTCTAGGCATAGAATGACATGGGTGCTCACTTCATGGGCATTGGCAAAGATTTAAATATTAAGAGCTTTTCTGACTGAGGTGGTACATAATACAAAAATTCAACAAGATGGTAGAAGTTTTACAGTGAAAGGGGGTGTCCAAATCACAGGCAAGAACACTTCTCAAAATTCCCAAATGGGCTGTATCCAACAAGGGAAGAACCAGGGTGAGCCACTGTTCTGTATGAAAGACCACGGCAACACATTCTCAACTCACTACATAAAGGAACATCTACAGCTTAGTATATCAGTTTAGGGTAAGGATTTTGATTAAAGCCACTGAAATCCTTTAAACATTTGCTCTATAAAATAGATATATTTTCTACCTGATAATGTTATTTTAAGAAATAACCTAAAAATCAGGACTCTTAACACTGATATTCAGATATGCAGAAGGTTTGCTAATCACAGGTTCTGTGGTGAGAAAGAAAGGTCAGCTAGAGGAGCTGAGTGGGGCTGTTGTTACTGGGGTGGGGAGAAGAGGCATCTCAGAGAAGAAGGTATCCTAGCATGGGGGACATCCTGCGGGAATACTGAGAAGGCAATCCCTAACATACTAAGAAACCTTCAAAGTACTGACCATTTCTATTTTGCCTTGGAGGAGCTGTGTCATTTCACCTGACCACAAATACCCTACTGGTTATAATATGGGGGCTTCTAGCACTTTCTTTAAACCCCTTTTATTGTATACGAATGAATAATTGAAATGTCTTAGAGCAGTCTGTGGGCACAATTAATTTAATCATTGACTCAGTTCTCACAGCTGATAAATCTGTGATTTCCGAGTTGCTGTGGAGGATTCAAAAAATCAAAATGTGAAAGATGTGAGGGGCTAAATGTATATTAGTCATGGAAAGATTATTGCATATGAATTCAGTTGTGGTCCTCTGACAATTGCACTTGTTTGTTTTCAAAGATAACACTTTGTCAGATAGTCTTAGATGAATTTGAGCAAGAAAGAGAGACAAGACTTTGCTGTTGTCAACAGTGGAAAATAAGAACACATTTTTCATGGTGAAGTTCTTGGTATTGTTTTTGAATAAGATCAGCTTTGAGATGGTGCCTTAGGAATGTTGTTCAATGCATACAAAGTCATTTTAAAGAAATAATAACTACTATAGGAAGCGGGAATGGAAAGAGAGAAGGAACAGTGAAATTCTAACACAAAGGAAGCAATTGATACAAAGGCAAGGTATGAAAAAATTCATGATTGGAGAAATTGAAACTCAGAAGTGATTTACCAGGGGCAGTCCATATTTAGAGAAGCAGCAAGGGCAGAAAAGAATTTTGCTATAATTTCTATTTAAGCTGTTTTTCTAGACTCCAACTTAGACATGGTGGGATATCCACAGAGAGGCTTGAGATAAAGATAACAATCAACTGATCAAAACTGCATCAAGAAAGTTTTGCTCAAGATGTCATCAACAGGAGAAAACAGAAGAGAGGGTGAGAAAAGACTTGAGGCTAAATGAGAACAAAGGGGGACCAAAATAAGGAAGACATCCAGGTTATGTAATATTTCCATCTCCAAGAAAGAACTATATCCAGAGCTTCAGGAATTTCAGAGAAAACTTTACTAAGGGGAAGAGGAACTATGTAGAGATAAAAGTAAATCTAAGGGTTAGAATATATCTAAAAACGATTTAAAATATCTCAGGAGCTGATTTTGTGAGATGAACATCTCTCCATTCTGGGCACTGGCTCTTCCTCATAGCATCCTGCTGTGACAATATCACCCATTAACTAACTAGTACTTGGTGAAAGATAGCCACTGTATTTACTAGGAAATAGGAGTTCTGTAAGTGGAGGAAGTGTCCTCTCCAGGACAAAATGTCTAGAAGGCAGCTAGAGCTCTCCCTTCCCTTCACACTAGAATATTGTGAGCTATGAAATCATCAAGTAGACATACTTTACAAGAAAAAAATAAGAGTTGTCTAGTGTAGAAATACCAAGCTTCTGAGTACTGAGTTGTGAAAACTAAAGGTGCTTATCATCTCATAGCTTGAAGTTCGAAAGAAGAACTCATTACATTCTGGTAATTGCTTCCTGTGCCCATCTTTAACATCTTCCTTCATATTCACACAGTGGTACCTCTGTATGTGTGTGTGTCCACCTGCTCCCTTACAAAGATACCAGTAATACTGGATTGAGGAGGGATCCTCCCTAATTGTCTCACTTATGAGTAGGGTCACAGTAGATGGAACTTTTAAAGATAAGTTTACTTTAAAAGAAAAATTAAACCATATAAATTAGTTTATATATTTCTATGTTGTCTTAGGGTTTCTGTTGCTTTGAAGATACACCATGACTATGGCAACTATTATAAAAAAATTACTTGGGCTATCTTACAGTTTCTGAAATTTAGTCCATTGTTATCATGGTGGGACAAAGTAGTATGCATACAGATATGGTGCTAGAGAAGGAACTGAGAGTTCTGCATCTTGATCTATTGGCAGTAGAAGGAGTTGTGTGCTACAGTGGCAATATCCTGAGCATAGGAAATCTCAAAACCCACCCAAGCAATGACACACTTCCTCCAGCAAGGCCACACCGACTCCAACAAAACCTCTTATTGCCATTCCTTAAGGTAGTCATTTTCATTCAAACCCTTACAGATGCCAATGTCTAACTTTAGCCCAAACCCAAAAGCCCTCTTGGAGCTCTGAAGTAATGACCACTGTTGCTTTTGGCCCTTAAGAATGTTGATGGTTGAGTGAGAAAATGGAGTGCTGGCCTATAGCACCACCTCAACTATCACCATACTACAGAGCTTTGAATAAGTCTTTGACCCTTAACTTCTTCATCTATGTTTTTAAAAGCCATCCTTCTATGTGAGGGGACTGTGGCTTCACTTCAAAATCCATTGAGTTTTTTTGTAATCACTGAGAATTTATAGACACAATCCACAAAGAAACAGTTAATTTAATTTTCCTTCTTATTGATCTGAACCTGGTTGAGATCAGGCTCAGGCGTTAGGTGGTAGAAGCAGCGCAGTCATGTTTCCTGCAGTGCAAATTAACACTCCAGCTCTCTGTGGATGAAGGACAAAGATCATGGCCCTTGTTTGCAGTGTTCTTGCTAGCTTACTAAAGTTAGATGTCTTGGGGTAAGAACAACATTTCATATTCATAAAGACAAGGAGAAAGTTTTCTCTGTAGGGACAGAAGGGTCAGTATGGGAGACACTGTCTCAGCATGAAAGCCAGACACCTTCGAACAGCCTAAACCGAGAGCTTCAGAAGCTCTTGAACATGCATTTCAACTATGGATTCCCAAATGTTTCCAGAAAACAACAGAAATGCATTTTCTCACAGATGTGGAGGCTACAAATTGTATATAAAGCTAGTCAGTGTCTTCTGTGGCCTCTGTACACCCATGGTCTTCCTCAGTGTGCACTGTATTCAAACCTCCTTTTCTTAGATGGAGGGGGAATCATATTGGATGGCAGAATCATGTATCATGAATTCTACTTTGAATTCACTGTCTTCTCATGCTTCATTGAAGCACAATCACATCTTAGTGACACTTTAGGGATTAGGACCTCAAGGACAATTTGTTGGATTTAGTTTAGCTCAGATAACTCCATCCTCTACATCTTCTGTAAATCTATGCACTTTGGATGTCTGTACTCATACCACACTTATTTGACTTTTGACTCATAGAGCATCTTTTCCAAAATTCCTATGCAATGTAGTTTCTATACCACTTAAGGGAATTGTCCCTAAAATCTATCAACATACAGTTATCCTTCCTATCATTTAATGTAACATAAATTTTGATTATATTGTAAATATTACCTCCTGATATAGCATACTTTTTCCTGGAGACCTGCTATGTATATGGAAGCTCAGAGAGGATTGTAAAAGTCACCAGTGTATTTTAACACTTGACAAGATGACCGCACTAAGAACTGCACTCTCAGCAGCAGACACTTGGCAGTAATAGCAAACTATGATAAAGGGAGTGGTAGGCTAGCAAGGCAGTTCCTATATGGTATCGCCAACAACCTTGTTTGCCTTAACTTCTTCAGTTGTAAAACCTGTGTTGGTGGGCTAGAAGTCATTGTGACCATTTTCAATTCATTTATTCTACATTGCAATGAGATGAGCTGGGGGAGACAGAAGAATGGAAAGCTCCAACAACCCTAGCATCCTCCCAGGACCTGGGCTAAGCACCATGACATCACTGTGCCACAGTCTCTGCAGCTCCAGTAACCTGGTACAATATGCATTTACGGTGTGAAGCAGCCACATAACTGTGTGTTAGCATGCCTCCCCCAGATTACTAGCCCTGACTGAAGGTTGTAGTTCACTCTTATTCATGCTTTATCTCTGTCTTGTTGAGAAAAGTGAGTATAGTGTGTATTTCCACCAACTCTGCTTCTAAACTTTGAGATCATCTATAAGAGGCAAGATGATTTCACTCTGTTACAAACCTTAATTTATGTAGATTCTAGGAAGGAAAGAGATCACATGACAACTAGACCAAAAAATGTATGGTGTTGTGTTTGAGTCAGCTGCTGTCATCATTTGAAATTTCAGCATTGTTTGTAGAGCTAAATGAGCAAAGCAGTTGTGTGTCAGTTAGTCCAGACAGATATAATAAATTATCTCTGACTTGGTGGTTTCAACAGCAGATATTTTCTCACAGTTTTAAGACCCAGTTGCTTTCAGGGCCATGTAGATGACTTATAAAGAATAGCCTGTTCACTCTGCCTTGAGAAAGAGGCAGAGACACGGAGATTAGGAGATTAGACCAGGGAAAGAAATTATGATGGGGACCTACCCTATCATTTCCTAACAGTTTTAATTATTTTTGGCAAGGTCTGGTTTTACCAAGTGCATTTAGAGTTTCAGAAGATGTATTTGGGGATACAGACACAGCTCAATCCACAAAAAGTTGGCATATAACTTGGGGTATCATATTAATCTCAGAATTTTATGGACTAGAACTTTTTATGTTGGTTAAAATGATGTCCCAAAAGACAACACAATGCTAAAAAAGACTAACAAAATTCCCTGAAGACACAATGGTTAGTTTACATTGCAGCCTCCCACCCCCATCTCTTTGATTTGCCTAGGGCATTGTAAAAGATATTTGAAACTCAGGAAGTTAGCACCTTCAATGTATTCTCAGAACAGATAGCTAATAAGTAGGGAAAATTAAAAACTTTCGTCTGGCTCACTTTCGTGTTTTGTAACACATACTGCTGTAGCTTTGGAGGAGGGTAATTTGAATTAATCATTGGGCTCTCAAAAGTTAGAAATGTGGTGGTGGTTAAAGAAAGTTGCATTGTTAAAATAATCTGACACATAAAATTTAGCCTGATTCTTTTTTTTTTTTTTTTGACAAGGATGATTTTCAACTTCAAGTTTAAATAATTTAAGTTAGGAAAGAGATTCAAGAAGGAAAGCTTTCATAGGAACACAAATGACAGGGTGAGAAAATGGGATTTTTTTTTCATCTGTTTTCAGAGCTCTCCTAAAATACATTATTCTCTGTGTTCTGTCAAGTTTGTACAAATTCACCTCTGAGTGTGATGGTACAGTCAACTGTTAGTGGCAGCCTACATCTCTGCTGATCTCATATACCACACTGCCAGGCCAGCTTGTCCTTCATCAGGCAGATAAAAGAAATGGAACTTTCCCACATCTTCTCTGGCTCTTTGCTGAAGGGAAATAACTTGGACCTCAGAAGAAGTTTGTTTGTCTGAGATGGTCATTACTAGTTGGGCCATCCAGACTTAAAGGAAAGCTGATAACATGATCAGTGAGGACACCCCCATCTCACCAGAGGGGGAAAGAAGTGACAATTTCCCAAGTCTGTAGAAGGCTAGGGATTTGGACAGAAGCTCTAGACTCTTGACCTGTAGCTGACATTCGATATTACATGGCATCCAGCATATGTTGCATAGCTTTAATTTATGTTTGTACACCTGGCAAAATCAGATAGCCAATCCATTAGGTAGAGAGGCAAATTTCTGTTTCAGAATGCCAAATAGAATCTCTCCTGTAAACCCATTGGATGATATAAAAAGGGGAAATATTGTGAATCTATTGTTTCAGGCCCCTTTGAAGCTCTTGCGTTCCAGAGTAGACAGCTTTCCAAATAATGCTAACTGCTGGGTCAGAGACCATTTGTCTCATTAGCTTTGGGGACCAGAAATCAGGGGAAGCAAAGTCTCTTCCAATAGTAGACCAAGGTCACAGAATGCCAGTAGGTAACAGCCTTTGTATATTGTTCTTTATGTTTTATAGGGAGCTTACTTAACTTCTAGGAAAAGCTTCTGTTTTGTGTAAATCCTCATCATTTAGAAGGCAATGATTCTGACAGCAAAGCATTTAATACCTCTCATGGAAGTAGACTGCAATGAAGACCATTATGAGACTCAAGCCAAAGGTAGTTTAATAAGGACCATCCTGATGGAATAAGCCTTGGAGGAAAATCTGAGCCCTATGGAAATATCAGGGGCTTAACTAACTTTTTAATGTGCTTTTTAAATTAGGGTCCTTGGTAGACTTTGAGCCTACAGTATTGAACAAATTTGAACTGGGATGACCCTTCATCAAGTTCCAGTGTTTGCTCAACCTTGGCACTACTGACATTTCACATCAAGCAATTGTTGATTGGAGGAGGGTATGTAAGGAGAAGTGTCCTGTCACTTATAGACTGTTTAGCAGCATTCCTGGCCCCCATCCACCAGAAGCTACCAACTGTTGTAGGAGCTGTGGGCCGCTTCCCACTGCTCAGCTCCTGGCCACTGGCTAGCTTTATCAGGTGCCATTCTGTTGTAAGAGCTTCAGGGCTGCGTTCTGGCCGCCCCAGCTCACCCGGCTTCTGTTATAACCATTGGAAGATACCATGGGAGTGAGAAAAGCAATTGGGTCTTAGGACGACCCATGGTATAGTGAACACTGCAGTTTGTGTGTCAACAAAGAAGGAGGCTCAAGAAGAGGGACGAATGACCCCAGAATGATGTAGCTTTGAACATGGAAGTCCTTTTGATTCTCCACTGCTCCATGAAACTTCTGAAAACCAAACTAAATGCACTTTTACTTGACAGTTATATGTGGTAACCCATGAGAGGATAGCAACACAAATCTCCAAAGTGGCAGCTTATGGTTCCTCAGAAGGCAACCCCATTTCTTCCTTTTCTGTATTTACCTAGCAATTTAGTACAAGACCATTTCTTCTTAGTTATTGTTATTTCCTCTCTTTAGAAAGCTCATTTTCTTCAATTTAATTACATTCCAATCAATAGAGCTTTATTAATTTTCAACATTCTATTCTTTGACCTTGGGGCATATATGTAACAATAGACATTGCCAATAGCTTGAGACAAAATATGCCAATTAATCTTGTATCTTGTGCTTTCTTTTGTCCATAAAGGTGCTATTATTAATTGAGTATACTAAAGCATTCTAGATCTCATTTCCATGGAATAGAAATCACATTTGTAGTATCACTGACACTGTACTATTAATTAGGATGTGGAGATCTACCCTAATGTATACTTTGTGCTTCTCTTCTTTCAATGTAGAGTTAAAAAATACTTCACAAAGCAGTAGTTTCCAACTTAGAACTGTGCAAATGCAGTCATCCCATTCCAGCACTCCTCTCCTGTTCTTCACCACCAACTGTCACTACTAAACTACATTGTTACTTATCATCTCATTCTTTCTTAGGTCAAGAAGGAGCCTGTTTCTGAAATTACAGAAAAATCATTGATAAATACTTAAATCCTGTCAATTTTCAGTAAGATTTGGAATAGCTGAGTATCATTCTGACCACAAGAAAAAATAGATAGCTCAAATTACAGAAGCATTGAAAGACGGACGTGATCAGACAGTCCTGGGGAAACCTATTATGACAATATGGTACGTAAGTAAGGCAATCAACATGAGTGCAGAATACCAACATACAAAATGGCAGTCAAAGACACATGTAGCTTGATGGTTTTTGGCAGGAAAACTAAGATCCCTATAAATTGTTCACATTATCACATGTGACTACCATCTGAGACAACATAGCTACAGAGAATTCCTTAGGAAAAAAAGCATCAGAGAATACACATATAAAGCAAAGAACTGTCAATGACTAGACAGCCTTAGAAAATCCCAAATAGTGGACTACATGAATGAAACTATATAAAAATCTGCTTTGTGAATAAAGGAACAGGGAATACCAGCCAGCAGAACTTGAGTGACGTTAATGACTATGACTGTTTCATCAAGAACTTTGAGGCATAGAGCTACCACAACCGCCTAAGTCTTTAATAAAATGGCATTTTTAATTAACTTCTTGAGACAATACTGTCACTAGTATTTAAGATGAAATCCATTATTTTTCCACTGAAGACTGCACAGAGTTCCAATGTCTTTTTCTGTAGCATCTTCAGATGATAAACACCGCTCCTTGATGGAATGGTTCTCACTGATGTGAGGGCCAAGATCTGCTGATTACCACCATCTGGAACCAACTCCATACCTGTGCAACTCTTTAAAAGTTAATTTACACTGCCACAAAAATTCCATCTAAGTTACAGCTTTGAAATAGCTCAAAATTATAAAATACAAGCACATTTAAAACAAGGGATTCTTTAAAATGGTTTTATGGCAAACCATATCAATAGGCTCTTTAAATCTCAATGGACATTTAAATTTTACATGTGTCAATTTACATTTAGCTACCAGGCTAAATGACCATTTATCCTTTAAGATATAACTTGAACTTCAATTTCTTCATAGCATCTCTTCTTACTCTAGGTTCTTCTTCCCAATGGCAAGATAAGGGGAGCATACCGACAACTATTCTTGTGTTTCTTCCTTGCTGAACTTCAGCTATCATTTGTTTCCTTAACATGCAATAGAACCTGGGTCATTGTTCATTCTAAAATCTGTAAGTATAACTGGGTGTAGACAGACATACAAATTCCAGGGATCAAGTAATCAGTGCAGTTTTGATTCTCTACATTAAACCAACTGCAAATGCAATGAAGCAGATTCTTAGACATCCTCGGAGTTTTAACTTTATAAAGAGATTTAGCACACCTTTGACATCGATGACAAATGTCCACACACTTTAAAGAATCCCCTAACCATGGGTTCCCCTTTAACTATATCATTCTTCCAATCACAGCATGTTCCTGTAGTTGCAGAGAAAACCTAGGCTATTTCTGTTGACAGGATAAAGATAGTCAGCTAGGTGCTCAGCTCGCATATTAGCTGACTTGGAGCCCCTGACAACACAACAAGCCCATTTAGTTTTCAGAGTTTGCATACTGGCTAGCAACTCACAAACATACAAGCACTCTATTTGCTAAAACCATGTTTTAAAAGAGAATGATTTCCAAAAATCCTTCCTTTAAAAATCAGAAATAGCTCCTAACTTTGTGCTCACGACATGGCAATATTCCAGATGAACAGAGTCACCCTAGGCTTGAATCTCTTTTTTACCCCAAAATACATCAAAAGAGTATTTAATAAACATACATAGGGGTGTGGAGGTATAATGAAGATGAATCATCCTCTAAATATGAAAACTGAAACTCGAAGAAACGTGTTATAGGTAAATCAATAATATCTTCTTTTACAAAAAATCAATCATAAGAGGTAAGCTATTTGTTTAAGGAACACATGGATGATTTTTGGTTATGTGGCTTCTTCTGAGAACATTTCTTCTAAGGTCCTGAATACTACCAATTATTAAGAAATTAGTCATTTACTCAGGAAGTCTCATCCATTTTTTCCCCCTTCCTAGGTCGATCCATGGATCCCTCTAGGGTCATTCTTTTTACCCAGCTTCTTGGGGGCTATGGATTGTAGTCTGGTTATCCTTGCTTTGCATCTAGTATCCACATATAAGTGAGTACATGCTGTGTTGTCTTTCTGGATTTGGGTTACCTCACTCAGGATGATTTTTTTTCTTGTCCATCAAATTACCTACAAATTTCATGATACCATTTTTTTAATAGCAGAATTATACACTCCACTTTGTAAATGTACCACATTTTCTTTATCAGTTCTTTGGTTGAGGGGTATCTAGGATGTTAGTGCTTGGAGGTGGGTTGGTAGAAGTGGGGATGCAGGACGGGATTATGAGAAAACTACAGCGGTTGAGTTGGTGGAGGAATGGAGAAAGAGAGCAATGAAAGAGATATCTTGATAAAGGGAGCCATTGTGAGCTTGGAGAGAAACTTAGTGCTAGGGAAATTCCCAAGAATCCACAAGAATGACCCCAGCTAAGACTCCTAGCAATAGTAGAGAAAGTGTCTGAACTGGACTCTTCCTTTAATCAGATTGGTGATTGTCATCATACAACCTTCATCCAGTGACTAAGGGAAGCAGATGCAGAGATCCACAGCCAAGCAATAAGCCAATCTCTGAGAATCCAACTGGTTGGAGGGAGGAGGCATTGTATGAGAAGTGGTGGTCATGATCATGATGAGAAAACCCACAGTGACAACTGTTCTGACCTCGTGGAAGCTAATGGACTCTGGACTGAAAGCTTTGGAGTCTGTCTGCATGGGACTGAACTAAACCCTCTGCATGTGGGTGACAGCTGTGTGACTTGGGACTTGGTCTGTTTGTGGGGCACCTAGCAGTCGGCCCCGAATCTATCCCTGATGCCTGAGCTGGCTTTTTAAAGTCCATTCCCTATGGTGAAATGCCTTGCTCAGCCATGATGCTGGGGGAAAGGGCTTGGTCCTGCCTCAACTTGATGTCCCAGGCTCTATTGACTCCCCGTAGGAGATATTGCCCTTTCTAAGGAGTGGATGGAGGTGGGGTGAGGGTAGTGGGGGTAACGGAAAGACAGGAGGGAGGGGGAACTGTGGTTGGTATGTCACACACAAAGGTCCTGTCAAACTCCAAAGGAAACTAATGGGAAAAGATCCTTCCTAACATGGCTTTTCAGGAATGTCTTACTACACAGGCAAAGGGCAGTACACCTTATAAAACATGACTTGGAGTCTTCTGACAGAGACACAGCTAACTGGGGATATTCTGCAGTAGACCAACTTGTGTGATGACAAGGTTCGTCAACCTCGACAATCCGTTGTTGTCAACAGTTTCTCTGCCACTGGGGCATGTGAGTCTGAGACGGGAGTGACAGCCCTGGCCCATGTAAGCCCAACAGTGCAACTCAACAGCACAGAGTGACAGGCTGTGTTTCTGAGCAGCTTCTCCCATAGGCACCCCATGGGACCATGCTTCAGTCATGGGCATCAGTCACAGAACCAGATCTGACAATTCTTACATGGACCTTGTCAGACACAGAAAGCTGTTGCATGTCCTCTGTGGAAATCACAGTGTTCAAATACTGAAATTCCCCTTGAGCCACGCATGAAAAACCTCTTCTGCCATACATTCAAGAAAACTGGCAATGAATATAAAAATCAAGAAAAGCAGAAATTCCTCTCAAAGAGTATTCTGTCAGGAATTGAGCAATTATTCTCTCCTTTCTCAATAACCTCCACGTAGTCTCATTCTCCCGGGGTAAAGGATTATCAAGTACCAAAATGACAAATTAATCCTCACAAAGATTAATATACTTATGAAAGGACCTAAAAACACATTTCATGATGAAGGAAGTGGAAACTCTACAAAATACAGGGACCGTGCCATTAGCAAACAGAAGAAGAAATTCTGAATTTTATACAACACTGTGGAGTCTTTAATGCAACCAGATACCAACTGATTTAGTCCTCACTCAAAACAGGTTTCTAAGGTAGATAGATATCATTATCATTTCATTATTATAAGGAAAATCTTATATTGTCAAAGATTATCCAAGACCCAGCTTGAAGATAATGAAAGTGGCACAATATCATGGGACTCCACATTCCTACTGGCATCTAGAACCCATGCTAATTACAGTGGAGCTTACTGCTAAGATCAATCCTGTTCTTACTGGGAAAACATCTATCTATCTAGTGTGAGATATCTCACTTTTTCTTATCCTGTCATTACTAAAGTCTTTGGGACTGTTTATGTAATTAAAATGCAAGACCATTTCCAAGTTAGCTCTATGAAGGAAGATATTATGCATTGATTAAGTCTGAAAGCTGTGTCATCCTCCAGGCGTGACAGAAAAAAAGGCAGTGTCGATGGGGCTATGATGTACTTCCAGAATGTATTTGATCTGTTGGTTCAATCAAAGGTTAGAAGTCAGAATAAACCAAGAGGGTCAGAAGTAGGCAAGATTCCCCCAATACCCTCTTTTCTGACCAGCTATTCTGATTCTTTTATTTTGATATCTAAGACTCTACACATGAGCCTTTCTATCTGTTTCCTAACTCTTGACCAACCACATTTCAAACCTTGGACATCTCTGTCTTCTTTGCCTCTCACACACAGGCAAGGGAAAGGCGCTTCTGAAGCAGTGTTTCTTGACTCCATTCCTTGACTCCCTGCTTCCCCTCTCACTCAATAGCTACAGCAACAGTTTTGCTTGTTTAGAAACTCCAACTGCCTTTGCGTTCACTTGTGTCTATCTGGCTTTCTCCTAAGCTCATCTTGGGGACAAAAGTGAGCAAATAATCAATCCTATTCTTGAATCAAATACATATTAGCTAAAAATGGACACAATACACTTTATCTTGCTCAGGATGATATAATGGCTCACCACTGATAGGATGATTTAAATATAAACCCATGAACTATCTTTAATCTTTCCTATTATTGTGTTATGTGTATTTCTTTCCCTGTTGCTGTAAACTACAAGCTCCATAAAGCTTCAGCAACAGCCCCTATAATTCAAAGTGATAATACCCATTAAGACCAAGGAGGTTGAATTTTGATTATATAACTTTCATGCATCTGAAGATATGGATTTTCTTCACTTGGCAAGTTCCCATGCTGGTCTTTTACCTATACCCCTTTCAGACAAATTTGACTCTTACCTAATCATAATTGATTATTTATACTTTCTCTTGAACACCAGGTAAACAATCACAAAGTAAAGACTGTTTTATAACTAAGTATTATTTGTTGCTTGGTTTTAGGGTCCATAATGCCATTGCTAACTTATTCCTAGAGGTATATAGTTGTAAGCCTGACCAGGAACTATAGCCTCCCTTCATCAATTTATGTACTACCATCAACAAATATCAGCATAAAGGCAGAGTCTGCAACCAGTTCATTGTCTTGGTTTCTACAATTTACAACAAAGGATTTGATATTTATTATCAAAACATATTGCTTGGCTGAATGTGAGGTAAGAGCTAGTTGTACTATTAGGGCACCAGATTATTTCTGCTGAAAGAATCAGTGTGTTCTGGGCAATGTCACTTGGTTTAAACCATGCCTCCGGGAGTGGTATTTTGTGAATATGGATATTGGGGGCATAATGAATGGAAAAAGGCAGGGTACTGTCTTTCATACCCCATAACACTCCGTGAAGATTGACAGCAAAGTCAGAGTGACTCATGCAATGAAATTCTGCCTTCTGACATGACCAAGTGCCTGGGATAGACTTCCATGCCCTCCATTCTATGGACTTTATGACTATAATTTTTAAACTAAAATGTCAAAAATTCTACTTGTTCTTAAATAATAATACTCTGTGATGAAAGTGGAAGAATTCAAAATCTGAATGCCAGTCAAGCATATTCTCAGCAATACAATATGTTCAATTTGCCCTTTGAGTTTGTCTATAAGAAACTCAAAGAGATTCTGACAAGTATTTGCAGCATCGGTTAGAATCTGGTATTTTATACTTACTAAGTCTTATGAATATAAGCCAGTCTAGTATGGATGAAATCTGGGAAAAGTGCAAAAATATGTTGATGAAGTTGTCATGCGTTTTCACGGAAGAGGGTGTATTACTTTGTTTCCAAGCTGAAGTTAGGCCAGTTCTATGAGTGCAGTGTTGAGACCCTTGAGTCTCAGGCAAGTGAGGACAATGACGACTCTAAGTCTGTTTCTGACAGTTCATTTGCTCATTCACAAACCATTCATAGAGCAGCCAGTCACCAACCAGAAGCTCAAGAAGAAAGCTTTAGAGCTGGTTAGAATGACAGAAAATTTCAGCTGAATCCCTCTATCACTGATTGTCAACGGTGTGGTCCAAACTGAATGGATTACTCTGTTTATCATTAACCAATTTACTCAGGAAAAAGCTATGCTTCTAAAAGTGACTACAAATTAAGGAACAAGTACAGTGTCTCCCTACCTACCCCCAACACTTTTTAAGACCAGAATATTTTTTCTGTGGTCTAAACTTTCTGACTCTGAGGTATTATAGTAATACATTCTGGGATAGGGTATGAGATTAATTATCTATTGGAACTAAAACAGGAACTATGGGGGGAAAATTTCAGAATATTTTACTAAAATTTGAAGCATGTTCTAGATTGATCTCAAATAAAAAGGCAAAAAATAAAGAAGTAAAAGACAAGGCTATGGGATCGTTTTAAGTAATTATGACTGGATATTATCTGAATTTGCTACGTGGAAGGATTCTCTTAGGCCATGTTTCTCAACCTTGGCTGCACAGTGGAATCACATGGGAGAATGTTGAAGATGTTGGTGGCCTTGTAGGACAGCTGGGTAATTATAGCAGCATATCTGGGGGAGAAAGAGAGAGTGGAGCACCACTGGTTAGCAAGAAGTCCTGCAGTGATTCCCATATGCATGTAATGGTGAAAATGATTGCCCTCAACAGTAAAGAAAAGTAAAAACAAAAAATAAATAATGAGGAAGACAGATCCCAGTGATGCAACTATATAAGGACCTACATTACTCAATCAATATAACAGATAAGAACAAGGGAAAATCTTGGTAATACATATAAAATAATACCTTTCATACATAAACAATTTTTACAAATTTATAAAATATGTTTACTATTGCCCTTCTAAATATTTTTCCTAAATGCTGACATTCTGTCATTATGCTTACTTTGATATCAAAAGTTATTCAAAACCATCAGTGTTTTCTGAAAAACTCAGTGTGGACGTATCTTGTAACGCCCTCTATTTTCAATTGTCTAGCTTTACTGTAATATAAAGCTATGTATAACATCAATCTACAAACCAAAACAACACCCATCTCAGCAGCTCACAACTGCCTGTAACTAGGGAATTGTCAATAATACTACTAACTCAAAGTTGTCTTTCTTTGAATGTACTTGAATGCACATAAATACAACTCTAATACAGTTGAATGTCGATATGTACCTAATAACCTGTGTTCTGAGGCCTTGTTCATGTTTAATAAGCACTATACTGCTAAGCTTTATATGCAGTTCATACTTTTGAGACAAAATCTTGCTAAATTGCCCAAGCTAATCTGAAACTTGTTCTTTCTGCCCAAGCCCCTGAGCGGTTGCTATGACTTAGTGGTGGCTATGATATGGTGTACCACAGTATCCAGGTCTTAAGACCAATTTTTGGGAACAAGCCCAAGCAATAAAGTTTTCAACACTTTACTGAAGGTTCAAACTTGTATTACTGAGTTACTCTAAGGTGGAGACAGAGTAAAAGACATTGGTTCCCTTATGTTCATAAAGACAGACAAATATTTCAGCTATTCCCAATTTGAAATACAACATCTGGCTAAAAAATTGAGTGTTTTAGTAATTTTCACTTTCATGATATATTGTCCAGACAATTAACTCCTTAATATGTGTTTGGAAAATAAGAGATTAAGCATAGTGAATCTTAATTCCTAACGGTCACCATGAATGACACAGGATTAAAGCACCTTGTTAACTGGGTGAGTTCTGCTTAAACTCTGAGTGTCTTGAGTGTGATTAAGAATGTAGGATAAGGGTTGGACAGGTAGTTAAGTGGTGAAAACGGGTCAGACAGTGGACTCGTGTTCAGATTCCAGAACACAAGTCAGGTGGCTCACAATTCCCTTTAACTCTGGTTCCAGGGGATGCAGTACAGTCTTCTGGTCTCTGTGAGCACAGTGCTCATGTACACAAATGCAAACACACACACACACACACACACACACACACACACACATAATTAATAATAGAGACAAAGTCATAAAAAAGAACATAGATAATGACATATGTTTGACTTGCACTTATTAGCTGGAAATCTTAACTAACTGCTACCTACTTGTGTAGATCCTCAAAGCTAAGCATAAAACATATTACAAGGTAGTATTCAGTGAATGTCTGAAGAATGAATAAAGCCATATGGAGAAATGCAGAGAAAGCAAATATTCTCAAACCATTTTATACATGGTGAATTAACCTAGATGCTCCTAATGTTGCATCTTATGGAGACATAAAACCCACTACTCCACGAGGTACCCAAACATTCAATGATTCAACCCCCAAAAGGCAGAATTATACTCAATAATGAAGAAAACGCCCACGAACCATGCTCTTTACATGTTATCAAAATCCAAGGATTTAATCCCATGACATCCTGAGCATTTAAAATGGATATCTCTCGTACTCCAGAATGCATATCAAATCATTCTGCTTAGCAACCACTACCATAGAGACGGAGGTAGAAACAGCCTTGGTTCCAAGACTCTGGCCTCAATTTCTATGTATGACATTAGTGACTTTATCCTAAGCACTTTTCTTAGCTTTCCAGAAAACTGGTTATAAACTTTAGCGTACACAAACACCAAACAAGGAACAGAAGAATTAATCATGGGCAATAGGGCACTGAGGGATGCTGGAAAACTTATGAGCTCAGAGCCTACTTTAAAATGCTCAGTCTGAGGTAGCTCTGAAAATCAATTGCCCAGAACCTAACATTATTTTTTTAGAACTTGAAAATTTAGTTTTACCTAAAAACTGGAAACTTTTAAATTATAGTAATTCATTTTTCATTTTTAAAACATGATGTGCATATTACTTTATAGTTCAGAACCTGTCTACGGGCTACTAGAATATGGACTCTTATCTTAATGCTTCATTCCTTTTTTCCCCCCTATTTAACTGTCAAATGAGTCTAATCACATGCAGGATTTTATGCCAAGGGTCAGAAATAATGTAAATGAAAAGCACTTTACAAATCACAATGCATCAAAGTAAGAGGTCATTAGTATCATCATCATCACTATAATCACTGCACCACAGCACCGAAGTGTGCTCCCCAATGAGGAAGAAAGAAGGAAAGACCATTTATTTTTAAAATCCATGCACTCACTGACTCTGGAGGCCATTTGCACTTTCCCGTCTTTCTTCCAGCTGAGAAGTGAATGAATGATGAGACAAGGGGCCAGACTGCACCAGACTATGTGTAAATCAGCGATGCCCCTTGCCAGAGAGTTCTCAGCTAGAGTGACGTATGCACGAGACTCGAAACACAAGCAGGATGCAACAACAACCACAAAAATGTAGATGGAGCTGGAGACACTCATACACTTGTCTCTATGACTACAGCCAGATTTTCTGATGATGTTATTTGCAGGGATAACTTTAGTAGCACACATCCACCCCCTCAGTTGCCCCCTGGTCACCATTTAATATGTACTGTGTCACAGAGAGAGGCATGTTTTTATTTTCTTTATTCATTCTGTCAAGTAATCTAAATAATTCAACTCCCTTCCAGACAAGTTCCCTGAATGGTAAAAGATGCAGAAACCGAGAAAAGATTGCTTTTTCCGACATCTTCATTCCTTACCGTAGCATGGTGGTTAATATTTATTGCCAACTCAACGGGAACTAAAATCACCTAAGAGACCAGCTCAGTACGTGCCTGTGAGGGGCTCTGTAAAGGTTGAGGTGTGCCTTCCCACATTTAGGTGTGTGCTCAAAGACCGACTACCAAGGGGAAGGCTGTCATAGTACTAGCATGTATTTCTCTTTGCCTCCTCAGTATGGGTGCAATGTCATCAGCTGCCTCACACTCCTGGCACCGTGTCTTCCCCACCGCGATGGACCTTACCCTTTAACCATGAGGCATAGCAAACTCTTCCTTCCTTAAATTGCTTTGTCAGGCATTTTGTCATAGAGGATAGAAAACTTATAAATGTGTAATCTCACTTTTAATATATGAAAGGGTAGTGTTGAGAATCCCAGCTTGTGGAGAAGGGATATGTGGATCACACTCTTAATAATTAACCATGCTAATGTTCAATTTCTGGAGACTCAATTATTTGCATTTAATTTTTTCTTTAATTTTGTGTGTGCTAATGTTTTGCATCCTTGTGTCTCTGTTTACCACATGTTTGCCTAGTACCCAATGGAGTTAGAGGAGAGCTTTGAATCTCCTAGAACTTGAATTACAGATGGTTGTGAACCATCATACAGTGCCGGGAATTAAACTTGGGTCCTTTGTAAGACCAGTAACTATTTTTAATCTCTGCAACATCTTGAGTCTAATTATTGGACTTTCACAATGAGTTTCATTAGGTTATGAGTATGAGTTAATTTTGTATAAGTATAATGAAACATCTCAAGACTACGTTGCATGACAGCTGGAGTAGCAGAAGGTTCATATCTTATACTGCAAACAGGAAGCAGGGAGTGAAATGAGAGCAGTGTACGGCTTTTGAGGCTTCAAAGCTCACCCCAGAGACATACTATCTCTAGCCAGGCCATACCTCCTATGACTCTCTAAACATCAGCACCAAGTGGGAATTGTATGGAATGGAGAGTTAGTGAAGAAACTGCTGCCATGATCACTTTATGATAAGGTTAAGGTTTTTACTGTGGATATGAGAAAACAGAGAAAAAAGCAGATTGAACATGGGCAGGACTAAGGCAGCTGGAGAGAAAAGTGGAGACAGCCGATATACGGGATAGAGCATAGCACATAGCAAGAGAGAATAAGAGAGGGCAAATGGGAATACGATTTTGTATGTGTGTGTATGTGTGTGTGCACACACACGTGTGCTCAGAGAGAGGGACAGCAAGAGATGATAGATACAGATAGATAGATGATAGATAGATAGATAGATAGATAGATAGATAGATAGATAGATAGATAGATACATACATACATACATACATACATACATACATACATACATACATACATCAAACAGACAGATAACAGTGAGAATAGCTGTATTATAATGATGAATCACTACAGGGGCAGTGGATTGGGGGATCCCATGAGCTGGAGAGAGTTTAGAGGAGACGGTGTTAAGGGCTAGGATGCTAGTGAGGACTTTGAAATGTATAAACATGTACTAGCGATACTGAAGGATCATGGAGGCCAGCACGGACCTTAATATGTTGATAGATTCCACAGGTGACCAGAAGTCCATTCAACTAGAGAAAAGGAGATGACTCATCTAGGCAGATAGAAGACAGTTTCCTAAGTTCCTGAGGATTGATGGCTTCATATAGTCTCAGGTGAACTCATTTCTGGACATATGAACTGCTTTTTGGAGTTTGGAGGATTGGAGTTCTCTTTTGACCTGATGGGAACCCAGAATTTAAGCATCTGAATCTATTCTGCACATTTTCATTTAAACCACCACATTGGAAAGCTGTCTCGAGGACTTCATATTCCATAGTCTAACTTCCTTTTCTTAATGTTTTTAATACGAACTTAAATTTACGTCTGTATCTTTTTCTTATTGCATCGGAAGGGTGGCTTCCTATTTGTTCCTACTGGAACAAGCTACTGTGAACCAGCTAACTGTTGTTCTGGTTTCCTGCTTAGACACAGGAGGCAACATACAGCTACCTTTAGGAACGCAGCCTTATGTAGATGTCTTGTGCTAATTCCAAATTCAACCTAGAAATGGTGAATTAAAAAGACCTAATACCATAGTTCTAAATTAATGTATGACCCATTTCTCCTAGGTGTGCCCTCTTCCATATATTATTCAACAGGAAGACTACTCAGACCCTGCCTCAAAATACATTGATATATTGTATCCCATTATATCTCATTTCTTCCCAAACTAAGAACAGTTGATCAGGGACCATGGAAAACAAACCAAGAAAAAAAAAAAAACTCCCCACTGCTAACTCCTGGAAAAAGAAAATTCAAATTCCTAAGCCTGTGTCCTCTATTATCCTAGATGTATGAAAACCAATTAACAAGCCAAGATAATCATGAGACATGAAATCTTAACTTGGCTTCCAGGAAAGAGTGGAAGGAAGAAGGAAACAGCATGGTGCTGGGAGCCGCTGTCCCAGAGAATTGGAGACAAGCCCTTGTGGACCTGTTTATGACTGAGCTATCAGCCTTGGCATTTAGCCCCTGCAGGTGGTAATGTCTCTCAACCTGACTCCAATTTTGCTTTTTGTGTCCAAAGGCTCCTGGTATTCAGAAGTACACAAAGACAGACTTTATCACACCTAGTCCTTGTATAACATAAGTTATTTGATTGTGTCATGGTCTGGGGAGCATTGGGTGGCTGTTTTAAATCAGACCTTTCTTCCAAGCCTGCATAGAAACATTTAAGGATATAGTGGGATATTCCAGCTCTTTGTTTCTCTTCCCTTACTGATTTTGAACTTTATTCTTAATACAAAATGTCTTGTGCAAGGTCATACATTACAGCCATCATTAACTACTTCCTTCCTTTTTCTTTTTTCTTTTCCTTTTTAAAATTGTTTTTATTGAGCTCTATATTTTTCTCTGCTCCCCTCCTTTCTCCACCCCTCCCCTTCTACTCACTCCCATGATCTTGTCTTTTTCTACTTCCCATGTAGATTAGATCCTTGTATGTGTCTCTTAGGGTCCTCTCCATTGTCAAGGTTCTCTGGGATTGTGAATTACAGCTGGTTTCTCTTTGCTGTATCACTAAAGCCACTTATGAGTAAGTACATATTATATTTGTCTTTCTGGGTCTGGGTTACCTCACTCAACATAATGTTTTGTAGATCCATCCATTTGTCCACAAATTTTATGGTGTCATTTTTTTCTGCTGTGTAGTGCTCCATTACGTAAAAGTACCACATTTTCTTTATCCATTCTTTGGTCAAGGGGCATTTAGGTTATTTCTAGGTTCTAGCTATGTCAATTAACAGTGCTAAAAACATAGTTGAGTACATGTCCTTGTAGTATGACTGAGCATCCTATGTGTATACACCCAAAAGTGGTATTGCTGGGTACCTCAAGGTAGGTTGTTTCCTAATTTTCTGAGAAAGCCATACTGATTTTCAAAGTGGCTGTACCAGTTTGCACTCCTACCACCAATGGAGAAGTGTCCCCTTTAACCCACATTCTCTCCAGCATAAACTGTCATTAGTGGTTTTGGTCTTGGCAATTTTTACAAGTGTAGGGTGGAATCTCAGAGTTGTTTTGATTTGCATTTCTCTGATGGTTAAGCATGTTGAGCATTTCCTTAAGTGTCTTTCAACCATTTTAGATTGCTGTTGAGAGTTCTCTGTTTAGGTCTATATGCAGCAAAACTTTCAATCACCATATGTGGACAAAACAAGATATTCCATGACCAAACCAGATTTAATGAATACTTGCTCACAAACCCAGTCCTACACAAAGTACTAGAAGGAAAACTTCAACCCAAGAAAGTCAGCTACATTCACAAAAGCAAGACAATAGATGATCTCATAGCAACAAATCCCAAAGAAGGGAAAAATGCACACAATACCTCACTAACAGCAAAGCCAAAATAACAGAAACTAGCAATCAATAGTAGTTGATATCCCTTAATATAAAAGGACTTAACTTACCTATAAAAGACACAGGATAACAGACTGGATATGAAAACATAATCCATCTGTTGTGAATTAGGTTGGTACGATAAATAACCAGGCCAGCTCAAGAATAACGGTTTTATTTTAATGGTTAAAAAGGGGAAACTCAGGCTACAGGAGTGGGAGGTCTGACATCCTATCTGTCTGGCGGGCATAGCACAGAGAGAGCTAGTGCACCTGGGTCCTCCCAGTTTTTCTTCCTGGGGTCCAGCTCGCCACACCTTAATTAGATGTGATTTGTTGACAGAGTTTTTCCATCATCTCCCCCATTTGTCTAAACAAGATTGAAAGAAAATTCTATCTTTTTCAATTGTCCTTGTTTGGGTATACCACAGTCAACTTTTAAGCCATCGCAATGCAGTTAGTTTTGTCAGCTCCAATATTCTACCCTTTGATAAACTATATCAATGTCATATAGTACACATGACTCTAGAGACAAGCTTGTAAAGTTTTGTTTACAGCCTTTGCCAAGTTTTCCATGATCAATATAGCTCTTGATACATATCCATGTACTTCGTGATATTTTCATGTGAGCATTTAATAGAATGGTCAGGGAAAACTTAGACATTTTTAGATATTTTTAGACTTAGATATTTGAAGTATATTTCTGAAGGTAATTTCAAAAGTTTGAGTCAAGAAAAGGCTCTGTATCCTAGGGTGTGTGCCATAGAGGTGACCTCAGTCACAGACTAAAACTTTTATCTATTTGTATCCTCTATGTATGTTACTATTCCTTTGACATTTGGTCCTGCAGACCCATAATTAGTATACAATGGGAGCTTCCTATATGGATATTTGGTAATGTTCTAGACAAGGCAAAGACAATAAGGCAGTACACACATAGAATTATCCTGGAACTCCTTCATCTTTTTTCTCTCAAGACCATGTCAAGGTTCACAGTCTCACCAAAGCTTTCTGCTTAAAGAACTTTCTGCTGGCCCATCCTTGGTCTTTGGATGTGTGAGGCTTTATATTTTCTATCTGTTTCTCAGAAAGTAGGCTTCTTTTAGTTAACCTTATCCATTGACACAGCATACCCAACAGAACCTCCTCTCTAAACTAACTCAACTGAGGGAGAAGGAATTGTTGGAGAAACTATGAAATAGATGGTGTATTAGAAGAGAATAAGTAAGGAACCCAGGGCTTCCCTGTATAGAAGCTGTGTAACCAGACTAGGGAATCTGGAACATGATGCAAACACAGTAAAAATAGTATGCAGGCTTTTCAGTATAAGGTTTCATAATTTTATTTAAATCAAAAAGCATAATAGATACTGTCTCTAGACTGTAGAGTGAGCAAAGAAATTGGAAATCTGCTAGAAAGCTTACACGTAGCAAACTATGATGGCAGTAGACAGAGGTACTAAGGAGATAGACCTGAGAGATGGAAAATGGAAATCCACAAGTTGTCTGTACACTAGGGTTGAAGAAAGGAAGAAAGTCAAAGGTTTGAGTAAATAAACTTGCTGTATTTTTTTCTTCAATACCTCCCCACCCTTCCCAGTCTCTCATGTAACCTGAACTAGAATGAAATTTTCTGTGTAACTGAGGGAGGCCTTGAACTTGTGATTCTCTTGCCTCCACCTCCAGGTGTATATAGCAATGCTGGGTTTTTGTAATTCTAGGGACTGAATCTAGGAATGTGGGTATGGTCAGAAACTATTACAGTAGCTAAAAGACTCTCACACACATAGCCTCTGATTCTACTTTTCAACTAGATTGGGCTTGAGGATAGTAGGAAATAAATAGGTTCAAATTACTCAAGTCCACTTGAAATCTCACTCACTTTCATGACTGTTATTACATATATTACTTATTATTTATTTAGTGCCATGAGATATTTCAACTATAGAATTATTAGCCTACTATTATTCACAGTCACTTCATAAGAATAGCTTCATAACCAAGCTAGAAATAAAATGAGGGATAACATATTCCTGAACACTTCTATAGACATGTGTTGTCCTTCTCATCATTGACGGCATTTTAGGGACTCACAAGAGATAAAAAGAAAGAAAGTCTCACTTCTTTCTCATTGTGTAGGTTTATCTTCATGTCATTAGGAACATTTAGACAGAGAAGGTAAAAATATTTAGGTGGGAAAGAGAACACAGGAAGAGAATTTCTTAAAAGTCAAGACAAAGCTAGACTGAGAGAGGCACAAAGTTTTCAGAAGTGGTCAGTTACCGACGAGCCTGGGGCAGAAAAGTCTACGTTTGTGTGGATATAAAACAGTCTCTAGATTCAGATCAACCATGCCTTTAAGAGAATGTGTTCTCCCTTATTCAAGCCATTCAAATGAAATGCTGTCTTCCAAGGTACCGCAAAAGTAGATGCGTTAGGATAAAGCAAAACACAGAGTTTGGAGTGTAGGTTATGGTGTTCCCTTAGAGAAATGAATTTAGTCAAGGAATGTTTCCTTTTCTTTAGGTCAAGTCAATATGGCTATAATTCAGTCAATGGGGCCAACAACTGTTGCTAATGGATCAAACCCAAGCAAGAATGCATGCTTTTAATCCCTAGGTCTCTTCCATTTGGCTCTATATCTGCAAGTTCACTCATAAGGAAAATGTCTGTCTAGAATGGCATTCAGATTTCTTTTAATTAACTGTGCTTCATTAGACCAGAATAGCAAAATATACAATCTTGCTGAAGTATTTCAAATAAATGTCTTCAGTCTTCTTGTTGAATCAAGCAAGCATGTACACACTGTAGAATCTATCTATCTATCTATCTATCTATCTATCTATCTATCTATCTATCTATCTATCTATCTATCTCACACACACAAACACACGCACACACACACACACACACACACACACACACCTAGTTTTCATGAATGGGGGGTTGTGTTTTGTATCACCACATGTGTTTCGACTTAGTTTGTCTTTGGTGAACATTGACATTTAGGTGGAAAAACATTGACAAAATTGGACCACTTTTCTGGTTCTCCTAATGATCTTGGTATAATTTGACTTACATCATTTCAACTCAAAGCTATTTTTGCTCCTGGCTTAAGAAATTGGGGGATAATAAAGTGTGTGTGTGTGTGTGTGTGTGTTAGAGTGGATGTTCCTGTAATTATGAGAGATGTTTGCAGCTAATGTGAATTCTCTAATAATTGCTAATTTCATAGTTGTGATCATAGATTGATATTTTTATAATTATAGTATACCATTATTGAGTCTTCAATGGAAAGTTTGAGGACTTAATTATAGGGTGAATTGTTTGTTTTTACATCTTTTCCTACATTATTTGGAGCTAAAGGCTCCCATCTAGATATCCACTTTGAAATAAAATGCACATTTCTCAAGGCGTTGGTACAGATATACTCACTAGGAATGAATTGCATTTATGACAAGCTACAGCTTTGTGGTGTGGAATAAAAATGTGACTTCTTTACTGAGCCAGTGACCTAGGCCAGAGAAGGTCTGAGGCAATGTTTTGGGCAGTCCTTCTGTCTATGTGTTGTTTATTGATTAATGAATAAACAAACTGGCTTGGCCTATAGCATGGGAGAAAGAAGGCAGAGTCAGAGAGAAGCCATGGAGCCACAAGAGATATCCAATACTGGGAACTTTACCTGGTAAGCCACAGCCACGTGTCAATATACAGATTAATAGAAATGAGTTAAATTAATATGAGTTAGCCAATAAGAAGCTAGAGCTAAGGACCAAGTAGTGATTTCATTAAGGCAGTTTCTGTGTGATTATTTTGGGTCTAAGCTAGCCAGGCAGCTGGGATCCACCAAGCGGCCTTCTCCAACAAGGCAGTGAACTTCATAAGAGGAGGACTGATTCAGTGACCTAGACCAGAGTGGGCCTGACATGGCAAGCTCCAAAGCAGAAGGAGCAGATTCAAATCAGAGGCATTTGTGGAGGAAGGATTGAGCCAGTGACCTGGGCTGGAGCAGACCGGAGACAGCAAACTCCACAGGAGCAGGTACAAGAGAGCAACTGCTGCATGAGTGGACCAGAGCCACAGATTGCTGTGGGTCCAAGTATGAATATGGGACCTCTGAGGGAGTAGGCCTGAGCCAGGTCCTCTGTGGTCCAGACGCACTAAGTCTGGGACCTCTGAAAGAGAAGATCAGAGATCTTTACAGGACCAACCCCAAGCCAGAGACCTTCAGAGGAGCAGACCCAGACGAGGGAAATTTACAGAAACAGGTTTGAGCCTCCACCTCAATCAAAGCAGGACTGAGACAGGAAGGGAGCAGAGCAAACCCCAGGAGCACTGAGCGACCTCCAGGAACATAGAGTGACCAATGGGGTAACTAGAATCGTGGCACTGACTATACCACGAGGAACAACCATCTGAACCTTGGATCCACTGGCACCTATAGATTAATCACCAGAGTAACAGACAGCCCCAACCACAACAATTAGAGGAAAAGATGAGTAGACAAGGTTAGAACACACGCAACACCACAGAGAGCAACATGACACCAGTAAAATCTAGAGACCCTACAACAGCCGGACTAGAACAACCAAACACAGATGAAGCAGAAGAAAGTGACCTAAAAAACAAGTTCAGGAGAATGTTTGAGACTTAAAGAGGAAATGAGAAATTCCCTCAAAGAAATGGAGGAAGAGAAACAAAAATTGGAAGGCATCAGCAAATCCCTTAAAGAAAACCAAAAAAAAAAAGCAAACAAATACATGAAAGAAATTATCCAAGACTTGAAAACTGAAATAGAGACAATAAAGAAAACATGAGCCGAGGGAATTAAAAAAGACAGAAATCATGAGAAAACTATCAGGAACAACAAATGCAAGCATAAAGAGCAGAATACAGGAGGTAGAAGAGAGAATCTCAAGCACTGAAGATACAAAAGAGGATGTCAGTGGGGCGATTTCTGAGAAAATTAGGAAACAACCTTTCTCAAGGCCCAGTAATACCACTTTGGGGTATATATCCAAAAGATGTTCAACCATGACACAAGGACATATACTCATCTATGTTCATAGCAGCATTGTTTGTCATAGCCAGAACCTGGAAACAGCCTAAATGGCCCTCGACTGAAGAATGAATAAGGAATATGTGGTACATTTACACAATTGAGTACTACATAGCAGAAAAAAATAATGCTATCTTGAATTTTGCAGGCGAATGGATGGAGGTAGAAAACTTCATTTTGAGTGATGTAAGCAGACCCACTTACGTACTAACTCATAATTAGTTTTTAAATATAAAGCAAAGGAAACCAGCCTGCAAAATCACAATCCCAGAGAATCTAGACAACAAGGAAGACTCTAAGAGAGACATACATTGATCTAATCTACATGGGAAGTAGAAAAAGACAAGATCACCTGTGTAAATTAGGAGCATGGGGACTTTGGGAAAAGGTTGAAAGAGAAGGGAGAGGCAGAGAGGGAAGGAGAGGAAAATGTAGAGCTCAATAAAAATCAATTTAAAAAATGACTTCTCTCAACAATCCTTTTTAACCTTCTCTCAATTTGGTTATGATACCAGTATCAGGTATGTAACTGACCTGTTATCAAGAGGTTAAATAGGATGCAGTGTAAGGCACACCCATCCTGGAGCCAGGTACTTCTGCCTCTGCTGTGAATAAACTTTACTACCTCAGGTCAAGTGGTAATTTCTAAGAAATTCCTCCTGATAAAGACTTTTCAACTTGAAGATGGAAATGGACTGTTATTTGTTGAGGCTACAGTACTAATTTAGTTTCTGATATGTAAATCATTACATAAAGTCTTTGCCTCTGAAATTTGGTGTTCATTTCTATGGGTAAGAAGAAATTGCTTGCTAGGAATACAATGAGAACATTCAACATCCTTAATAATAATTTATTCAAAATTTGACACTAAACAATGTCAGAGGCCCCTTAAAACATAAGAGGAAAGGAACTCAAGAAAATCCATGAGGACCAACTGCTGATCCTACCCCCAGGCACTAGTAGTTTGTAATTTCTGTTCTTTAAAGGAAAGTGGAGATAGGGGGACAAAAGGTATGACATCAGCTTGGTGATCATTCAGCACACAAAGCTTAAATGGCACACAAAGTCTTTGCAAAGTTCAGCTACTCCTGAGAAATGACAGCATTCCTCTGTCAGGTATCAGAAAGATTTCTTTCTCCTTTCTGGAGTTTTACTTAGGATCTTTAGAAGAGAGTCATAGGTTTGCCCTTAAACCAGGGGGGAAATAGAATAAAATAAAGCCCCAGCTTAACTATGTAGGAGGAAAGAGAGGTTGTCTTTGGGTCCTTTTTAAAATAAAATAAAAGTCATGCTGCATCTATTTAAAAATCCATCTTGCAGGCTTCTCCCTTCGATAGTCATCTGTGCTGTCTATGAACGGCCACTTTGTTTGTTTGAGGCAGCAGCCTCTCTGTTATTGCAGAGATGTGAGGATGCAGTGGTTATTTATAGGCTCCTTAATACCTGTTTTGGCAGGACCCGAGGCATGAGTTTCTAGAACTCCAGAACTGGCCAGACTCCTGATCTGTAAACAAGGAGGCTGCTGGCAGAGAGGGGAGGGCAGAGAGTGATTTACTTCTCATTAGACCTCTGTAGGAAAGAATCCTCAGATCTGGCTCTGTGAGGAGTGCTGTGCTCTGCTGTTTGCTTCCTCAAAGAACATTTCAACTCAATTCCAACACAGGGGCCAAAGACAGGATCACCTCCAAACTGCTGAGATAATGAATACCTGGGACCTTGGAGGTTTAAGACAATATAGTCCCATCCATCATTCTGTAGAACAAAGAGTAAAGCAGAGACAGGAATGTGGTCACAGGGCAGGAAGGATGAACTGAATGTGACACCAAGGTTCAAAGGAAAAAGTATTACTCCATGAGGGACAATAGAGGAAGGGCAGACTGGAATCCCTCTCTTGCTTCAGTCAAGCATGCTTGCTTTATGCATGAGTCAACAGCTTCTCAGGCCCTGCAGAGTTGATCTACATGTCAAGTCTCATTTCATATCAAGTCTACTTTTCCCACATCACGATTTTGTAATTGCACAAGATCTTAACTGGTCATTCTGACTAGCCATTTCTGATGAAAATACTTAATATAATTTCCTTCAGAGTCATGAATTTAACAGATTGAAAAAAGGGCTAGAATGAAATCTTCAGTCAATGATAAATGACATTCTCTGAAGATCAAGAGACCATTTTTAGTTGGAAACATCACACAGCCCAGCACATTGATACATATTTGAGAATGAAGGGGGGAAAACAGTAGTGAGTAAACTCCTGACAAGAACAAACAAAATATTTATCTTGTATCATGGTTTGAGAAAATAGTTCATCATGTCAGGGAAGGTTCTATGATGCTGGGAATATATGCTGCTTAGTGAATCACAACAGCCAGGATGCAGAGAGAGACTAGACCCAAAATCAGGGCAGAATGTAAGCCCAAAGGTTCATCTCTCGGAGACTTACTTCCTCCAGCTAGGTCCCAGTTCCTAAAATATCCACAGCCTCCCCAAACAGTGCCTCCATCTACCTACTGAGTGTTTAAAGATGAGATGCTGGGGCAGACATTTCACTTTCAAACAGTAACACTTGTCCAATTTATAGTTTGCATTTTAAGGCTACTGGCAGTGAAATGATTTCACAAAGAATGGAGCTGATAGAAGTCCGCTGGGTACTGTAGGTCCTATCAGTGGAAAGACTCAAGTCCATTTAACTTCATAGTCAACTATAAGATTAAGAGAAAAGCCAAGTCCTCTGGAATTCGAGTTTCCACTGAGATCAGCTGTACTAATTATGCTGACGTAAGGGAGCTCTTCAACATATCAGGCATATTCTTGATCTGGGACCTCTGGCACACTATCTGGTTACCCACTAGGTTAACACTCCATATCCACACCCACCATTGCCTAGATTCCCCTATTAGGCGCAAGCTCCACTAAATATTCAAAAACACTCCTGTTTGCTCTGATGTCTCCTTATTCATTTTTGGATGCCATAGCATTTAGCACTGTAGCACTTCATGTATTTACTAAGAGTACATACTTTTGGACTGTGTGTGAGTATGTGTGTATATATGTGTGATATGCACATACACATAATGTAAGTGTTAATACATGTACCCTGGCACTGGTGTGGAGGTCAAAAGGCAATCTTGAGTGTTCATCTTTGCCTTTCACCTTATTTGAGAGAGGGTTTTATTTGTTCAACACTGTGTATATCAAGTTCACGACCCACAAGCTTCTGAGGCCTCTCCTGCCTCTACTTCTCATCTCATTATAGGACCCTATGGTTTAGCTATGTGTTGCCATGTCTAGCCTTTTGTGGGTTCTGAGTACTTGAAGAAAAATCCTCATGCTTGGGCAC
Organism: Microtus pennsylvanicus; assembly: GCF_037038515.1. NCBI lineage: Eukaryota > Metazoa > Chordata > Mammalia > Rodentia > Cricetidae > Microtus > Microtus pennsylvanicus. Next base: position 35,852,531 of record NC_134586.1, on the reverse strand, counting down.
AAACAAGTTACCCACTGATCATTTCCCCAACGTCATATTTATGTTTGATTTTACCTTATCTTAACACTTTATGATTTCTTGTTTTAAATATGTCCCTGACAGACACTTAATAAATAAAAGCAAACCACATTGTTGTAGTTGTTTTTTTTTTTAATTTTTTAAGGAAGCTTCTCTGCTTATCTACAAAACAGAGATGCATGGGTACTGATAGGCAGAAGGCAAGTCCTCATGCTTTTGTGACAAACACTTTACCAATTGAGCCATCTCCGCAGTCCCCAAAGCTTCATCTTTTAAAGAAGTCATTTATCCATATATCTGACTTGGAGATCTAGATAAAAATATTTTGTTTATAAAATTGTACAGGGTCAAATGCATTTCTGAAACACTCAGATTAACAGTTCTGAGTGTACTTTCACTTCCTTAATGAAAGTTTTGACAGTCATGTCCACTCTTACCTCAAGCTATCCCAAAGTCCTGTGCCCAACACCAGTGCAGCCCATGAAGTTGCCTCAAAGTCAAAAGATGGAAATTGTTTAACATGCTCATTTTACAGGGCTGACTAATCTCATCAAACTAAAGATTTTGGTCCAGGAGCTAAAATTTCTGAGGCAGCAGGATGCCTAGTATGATCCGTGCTGAAAGTTAAGTGCATGGTGCAAATACATGGTTAAATTTAAAGAAAGATGGGACCAAATCAAGCATACCAGAGACTGGGGCTTTCACAGACTCTATGGTCCTCTTTATTCTGTGTTGTCAGGGTGGAATACTTTTTATGTAGTTATAGACAGAAACAGGTTAACTGACTCCTTAAAGGATGAAGCAATGGGGACAATTGGTCAAGTGTTTGTCACTAAAGCATGAGGGTCTTCATTCAGCCCATCAGTACCCAAGTATAATGGAAGACTAGTAGGGTTGTGTGTACTAGTAATCCTAACACTAGATGGAAACATACAGGAAGTTCCCTGGGACCAAACAGTTCCATCTAATCAGTGAGCAGCAGGTTAACTGAGAGAGATGCTGTCTCAAATAAAAATATCATCATCATCATCATAAATAAAATGTAATAGTGATGAGAAACACACCCAATGTTGACCTTTGGTCCCCACATATGTACCCCACACATGCAGGCATGAACACATGAATGCACACACATCCAGAAAAAGTAAAAAAACAAAAAAGAGGCTAAGGTCCTATGACCAAGGCTGCTTCTAGGTCTGTTGGCTTCAAACATGGCCCTGTCATTAAAGTATCATGAAAAAGATGACTTCTGTCTTCTTCATTATCTTCCAGAAAACGCAGAATTTGACTCTAAGGCTCAGGCTCAGCTTATGTCATTATTCCTTAACTTCCTCTTTGAAGCATGTCTAACTTCCACCAGATTCCTTGTTTCTGTCCTCTTTCTCTCAGCTCATATAATTTAATGGTTAAGTCTCTCAAAGCACCTTCAAAAGAGACCTTTGTGTAAGTACAGAGGATACATAAATAAGCTACTGGGTAAATGAGATTGTGAAAATGTCGTAGAGCTTGACCTTCACCATATCCCTTCTCACGGAGGACTTGCCTGCTCAACACAGTGACAACAAGGTACAGTGCGCACAGCCTCATCTATCACTCCCACATCTGCTAGGTGACATCTTTAGCCCTTTGCTACCTCTGTAATTAAAGCATCAGGGACTCCAGTCTCTGTTTCTGCCTTGCTGTGTCTTTTCTTTATGAACAAATGGCCCCAGGAACTTCTTTAAAATTAATAAGGTATCCAATGGAGGGAAGCAGATGCTGTCTCTCTTTGATTACTAGCGCTGTGCTGTTTCTGAAAGAAAGAAAAGTTCTATTTTCATTTTTCTTTTTTTGGGGGGGGAGGTCGAGACAGGGTTTCTCTGTGGTTTTTGGAGCCTGTCCTGGAACTAGCTCTTGTAGACCAGGCTGGTCTCGAACTCACAGATATCCGCCTACCTCTGCCTCCTGGGTGCTGGGATTACAGGCGTGCGCCACCACTGCCCAGCTTTTTTTTTTTTTTTTTTGTAGTTCTATTTTCTTGTTTGTGTTTGTTTCCAATTCCTTGAAGAGGCTGAAACATGGGTTTAGAACTGAGAAGTCCTGAGCTTGAATCTCAGTTCTTCTGCTAAGCATAGCAATTTTATCTTCTAAATCTGCCCTCTCCCCTCTCTTTCTGTGTGTGTGTGTGTGTGTGTGTGTGTGTGTGTGTGTAGTGTTCCTTATTTGGGAAATTCATGGGTACACGTGTGTGTAGAAATCAGAGGAGGACCACAGATATCTTCCTCAATCATTCTCCATCTTGTTTTTGAGGCAGCTCCTACCCAGAGCTCACTGGTTCAGCTATGCTCACTAGTCAACAAATCCCAAAGGACCCTCCTGGCTCTGTGTCTCACTGCTAAGATTACACATGCACACTGTCATTCTTGATTTTTACATTGGTTCTCACTCCTGGGTAAGGAGATGGGGGAGCAGACAGAGAGAATGAGACAAAGAGGATGCATTTGTATGTAGGGATACAAGTTCCTGTGTACATTCATTTGGAGGCTGCCTCAGAAGCTGTTCACTGAGCTTTTAGAGACAGAAATAGCAATAGAATCTCTCAGTGGAATCTGGAACTTTCTTATTAAGCTGGGCTGAGCCCCAGGGCTGTTTGGTCTCTGCCTTCCCAGTCCTAGGATTACAAGTACTTATCATCAAACTTTTTGTTATAAGGATTGTGGTACTCACGCTTGCTCAAAGGGCACCATACTAACTGAGCCAATTCCCTTGACCCATTCTGTGGGTTTTATCTCCAAAATGGAAGTCATTTCAGACAGATACCTTGGCAATGAACTTAAAGTAAGGCAAAGACCCTTAACTGTGTTTCTCCCAAGAGAGTTTCCATTACCAATGATCAAGCAATGCCCAAACATATTAAATGAAAAAAATCCAAAAACACGTTACATAAATTTTAAATTGCCTGTGTTCTTGACAGTATGATGAATTTTTGTGGCATCTCACTTAGTCTTCCTGGGATGTGTATTATTCCTTTGACCAGTTTTCACACCCATATAATACTTGTATATCAATCAATTCAAAGGTGTCTCATTGATCAGATTGCTGTGTTCTCACAATAACCTTTACGCTCGCTACTCAATAAGAGCTCCAAAGCATAAAAGCAATGATGCTTGGCATTTTATTACAATGCATGGGCGCAGCCATTCTACTTTATTATTAGTTACTGCTGATAGTTTCTCACTATGGCTGGCTTATATATTAAATGTGATCATGTATGTATAAACACCATGAAAAAGAATAATGCCCATGACAGAGAGTTTGGTTCTGTGGTTTCTGGCATTCACCAGGTTGTGGGTATGGGGAGGGATATATCTTAAGCATATTCTCTGTAAGTAGTTTAGAATTAATATACCATGCAAAGTGCTGGTACATAAAGTCAGTACTGACTCATGACCATATCGCACTTATATGAAATTCAGTCTTAATAAGAAAAATAACCTTATACGTTTTCTCACATGTGTTTAGCAGTTTGGCTAGCCATGAGACTAAAACTTAATAATGGAAACTTAGCTGTTTATCTGGCCTTTCTCTGGCATTTTCTCTTACCTAGAAATGCCACATAACTGGATGTTAGAAAAGGTATCCAAGGTCACTCCTAACCACTGTCTCACTTGCCCCTGTAGCTCTGTGAATTGATTCATTTGAATAAAAGAGAGTGGCTATATCCAAGCCTAGCCTAAGACTGATTGCAACCCTTCAGTCTTACAGACAAGCAAAACCAAATCAAAACAAAAAACCTCTTCTTGCCTCTCGATTTATTGGGAAGGCCTAAATCCCACCTGATCTCTAATCTCTAATGAGTCACTTCTGTTCATTGCTAAATGTTACTTTCCAAAACCTACATATAAATTTCTCAGGCCCAGGTCTATATCATCCTTGGCATTGTAAATTGATTGTCTATAAAGCTGAAGGGTTGCAATCAGGCTTAGGGTATGTTTGTCTGTTGCCCCTCTTCTTTGGTCAATGGCATCAGTTCACAGGTTTGCAGAATGAATCCCTGGCCATGTTAATGCATGCCACATCTCTAACACCTGAGAGTCTGGACCCTGTGCAGAATGAATTGGTTATTCCCTTTCTTGTTTCTAATCCATTCAGGGCAGCGTGAACAACAGTGTAAGAGCAAGGTGAAACAGTTAAGGGGAAGAAGAGGATGTGCCTAGAAAATAATGCTTCCTTGGAGTCATCCACCACCTCTCACTCTTATACTTTCTCTATCTCCTCTTCCTCATAGACCCCTGGGCCTTGCGGGGAGTTAGAACTCAGTGCTTCAAAGACTCTTGCTTTCTGCATATTGTTTAGTTGTGTTCCCCATGTTAATTACCATCTACTGTAAGAAAAAGCTTCTCTGATGGGGATTTAGCGATGCACTAATCTATGAGTCTAGCAATATATTTTATTAGGTATCATTTTACTGCTATATTCCTTTAGCAGGAAAATAGTACTAGGATTTCTTCTAGGCCCATGACCTAGTTTTATTTTTAGACTTTTGGTCACTTGAACAGTGTTAGGTTTTGGTTCTACCTCATGGAGTAGTCCTTAATACTATCCAAAAGTGACTGGTTACTCCACAGATTTTGTACCACTATTGCACCAGTTGCACATTCCTTGCAGGCAAATTTCTGTTGTAGCTTACAGAGCTCATAGCTTGAAGAGACTGATGGTTACTTTCACTTTAGTAGCATGTATGTCTTCCAATACCATGAATGCTGGCCACTAGAGGTGAAACTTCTAGCTGAATGCCAGCTGAATTTCTCCATGTTCAATGACTTAATTATGCGGTATTTTCAACAATAGGGTCTTATTGTAAAGTTGAGAAGAGTAGCCAACAGCATTGGTAATAGCTTGGAATGTTCTTCTTGGGGAGCATAAGAAATGTCTATAGAACTCATTCCTAGTAATGGAGGTTGTATTGGGTAGCATATGGCGTCTAGCTGGGATATTTTCTCCTGATTTACATGATAACTCCATTTAAACTCTCATATGTTTTAGGAAGTTTCTGTAGTATCAGTTTTCCATGTGACTTTACGCAAGTCTTCAGCTTTAGTTATGCCTTTCTATAGTCTCTCTGCGGCCCTGATCTCCCCATTTAGTCCTCCTCTTCCAATTTTCTCTTTATTCCTTTACAGTGAGGTATTCCACCTCCCTTTCCTTGGAAGATTCCCCTCTTTTCTTCTCTGAAAAAAAATAAAATTTTTAAAACAAAATTTTGTACATTACTAAAAATACAAAATTTTAGTCTCACTTCAGACCATCAAAATAAAAATTAGACTAGATATGAATTTCCATTGTGTTTTAAGTGACTTGAATCACTTCTATGCATTCTAGACACAGGACCCTCATTGGTGGACCAAGAGATTTTGTGTTATAGATAAGGAAAGACACATCAATCACCCAGCACCTCATATCTCTGATAGTTAGAAGTTCTGCTCCAGATTAAACTCAAGTGTGATTAAACTGTTCTTGGGATCGCTCTGTAGCTCAAATGCCAATAGCAGCACACACTGACATTATGTTCAGTGGTTGCTCTCTCATTGACCATACAGTATTGCTATCCAGGTAATCACGTCCAGCCTGAGGTTCAACTCTAAACCCAAGCTAAAATGAATTATGACCCCCTTTTCTTTTGAATGGATGAGCAAAGAATTTGTGTATGGCTATGGTTATGGAATAAGTTCCATTAATATCAATTAAAAAGAGAGCTTGCTTGTACTGGGACACCTTTATTCTAATATTCAAATATTCTAGTATCTATCTTTTGATGGGGACACGATGTGAATCCATTGTACTGACTGACCTTGAAGTGGCTTCTTGGTTTGAAACTTGGTTACTTTTAAACTTTAGGGATACCACTGGGAAAGGGAGATACTCAATGGGTGGGAATCTAAGAATGAGACCTCTCCTATTATCAACTCAGTATAGGTTTTGTTACTATACCTGTTTGTTCGACACCAAGGACTTTGTAGTGAGAATAAGCTCACAAACGAACCTCCATTTTCCCAAAGCATCACATGACTTCTAATTTTAGAGACTTCTCACACTGAATAAAAAGTTTCTCCCTAGCTATTCTGGATACGCAGAAACAATTAAAAATGCATTTGCTATGATAATTTCTTACTTTCTGCATGTATGAGTGTGTGATTGGAGGTTCTGGTCTCTGTTTTATGGCCTCTTGGTCATCATCAGATGACTTCTTCTGCCTTTGTTTGAGTCAAGGTCTCTCAATGAAAGTGGAACTCTCTGAGTCAGCTAAATTGACCAGTGAGCACTAGGAATTCTTCTGTCTCTGCATCATTGATGATAAGATGACAAGCATGTGCTATCATATCTGGGTACTTAAATGTGTTCTAGGGATTCTAATCAGAGTCTCATGGTTACATAGCAAGTGTTTTAGCTACTGAACTCTCTATCCAGTCTCATTTACATAATTTATTATGTAAATAATAAAGTCTGGGCTCCACCATTAATATGCTATATGATCATGTATCCATATTTATGTTACAAAAAGAACCAGGACTTGCTAATCATCAGTATGAAGATGACAACCTTATTTTAATGTATTAAAAGATAGACTATATTGAAAGAGTCTCACCTTGAGATTGATATGATATGATGTGGTATGATATAATATGCTATATAAGAGACTATTTACTGAGACTCTAGTGCATGGATACTTATCTGTATCTTAGATACTCTTTTGATTTTGTACATAAGTTAAAACTATTGTGTTAGAATATATTCTGACTTTATAGGTACATGCAATTAAATATATATATTTTCTAGAAAAGCGTGGTGCAGACAGAGAAAAAGAAAGTCATGTTTTATGAACCTGCTGGCAGGGAGGTTAAACACCAGCTCTGCGAACACTGACATTCATTTATGTCTGAGTCAAGGGACTACATGGCTCCATCTAAAAGTATAAATTACCGTCTACTTCAGGGGTGTCTCTTGAAAAGTGAAGTATTAGAGGGACGGTGTAGAAGTGGTTCTGGAAAAACAAATGAGATAATTGGAACCTCTTGATGGTATATTAAAAATATGATGATATCCCCCATCCACCAAAAGATGACTGACAAACATGTCCCTAATTTTCCAGATACTGAGGTATGTTGTGAATTTACACCGACTTTTGCAACTTGGATACTCGAAACATAATATTTACATCAAATGAAATACGAAGACATTTGAAATCTACTGTGTTTTGTTATACAAACTAATATTAATCGGGTTAGGAATGCTGGAGAAATGGTAAGCTTTGCCTAGTAAAGTGGCAACTCTTCCTAGAACTCATCAGACATGAGTTCTAGAGTGGTATACAGGTCAAATCACTCCTGCAGTGCAGTGACATTCAAGAGTTCCCACCTTCTAATATGCCCTACTGTGCCAAATGAAAGAAAAACAGAAGTGACAGAGCAATTGCAGCTACAGGAAAATAAGAAAATATTCAAGAAATACTTATTATTTTTGGGTCTTGTTATCATGATGCTAGATCCCCCTGTGTGAATGCAGAAGAAATGACATCATCCCACAGAAACCCAATGATAAGCATGTGAACAGAATCCATCAATGATGCTTGTGTTGCTACTTACTCAGACCAATCTAAAGAGAAACAAAGTATTAAAGAAGCTAGGGCATGTTTTCTGGAAGGGGAGAAAGAGTTTTGTGTAGTGTTTATGACCCTTGAGGTAGAGAGAAACTCTAATCAGAAAGGCTTTAAGGAGAGTAATGAGAAGCATAATAGAAACCAACTGTAGGAATGTGAAAGGAGGAATTCTGGGGATGGACAGGAACAAGCAGAGAATATTGGCAAAAAGATAAGGAAGACGGAAGGGTAGGGAAAGAAGGTTAATCTAAACCCAAAATGTTATAAAACCCACATTTTATGAATAAATAAATAATATTCAATGATATAAAAGACAGGAAGAAAATGAAAGAATCCTCTTGTGTTTTAAATAAGGATGCCTCTTTTCTTTTGTCAGTCAACTAAAAACTTAGCAAATGTTCACTGCTCTGCTACTGACCTTAAAGTAAGGAACTTGGCTTTCATAGTGAATTATGTCCTCTTTAAGGAAACTCTCCTTGCACTGAAATTGTGGCTGGGAGGGAAGACTAGTCATAAGCTAGTCAATTGTAGTGATGATATCAGAGAGAACAACTAATTCTGTCTGTGAAGCAGGTGAAGTTGGAATTTAGTATCCATGGGGTAGTCCAGACTCTTCAGTCTAGGAGCCTTTGTCTCAGTACAAGAACTAGGCTGGAACTATAGGAAACGCTCTTCAATTAAGTTAAGTTTGGAGAAATAGTTTTAGATTATGTCTGCTCTTATACTGATATACAACCTGTAAACCATGACCTAGCCTGGGTGAATTGTGGAAATGAACACAATGGTGTGTCTATATGATTCCCAACTTCATCTATATCCTAAGGCATTCCTCCCAGCTGAAGTGAGAGTAGTTTAAGTGAATATATAGTTATATAAACACATTGTAGAACTTAGGTGGTGCCTGGAAAGATGGATCAGTGGTTGAGACCACTCACTGTTCTTGCAGAGGACCCAAGTTTGTTACCCAGCACCTACATGGCAGTCAACAACCATCTGTAGCTCCAGTTCCAGGGGATCTGGCATGCTTTATGACCTCCCTGAGTTACCAGGTACTCACACAGTACAATACATACAGAAAAACACTTATCCACATAAAAATAATAAATATATAATGCTTAGATGCATGTATAAAGTGTTAAGCCTTGGTGGGTGTCAAAATAAACCTTCTTAATTAAGCTGGATGCGCTTCCAATGAGATTAAAGAATCTAAGTGAGTTCCATGTAGGAAGAGAACATCACTCTGGGGTAGGGTATTTGACTAGCATGTGTGGGGTCCTGAAATTTATCCCCAGCATTAAAACAAAACAAAAACAAACACACAAAAAACTAAAACAAAAAAATCTGTCTACCAAAAGGAAAGAAATCTCCTAGCTAATCTTTAAATTATACTTATTGAGTGGGAAATATTCTAAAAAGTTGAGGAAGGAGATAGTTGTTTGAAACTTGACCAATATTATTTGGGGAAAAAATGAAGATTAATTCCATAACATCACTCTTTGCCCACACAGAAGTTGTCAATAATATCTGTTCACTTCAACTCATCTTACCAACTTGGTCAGTGTGTGACATTTAATGAAAGCTAACTCTAACAAGAGTTCTTATCAGCAAGGTGTATGACACTAACCCACAGTCAATTTTCAGAGAGCCTGGGATGTTACATAGCAAGTCATGCGTGCCATCTGTGGAGAATGCTGCAAAGCTGCTTCTACAGGAAGGCTTTTTTTTTGTCAAGAAAAGAAGGCATAAATAGCAATAAACAACATAGTATTGTCTGTCGCATGGTCCACAAAACAGAAAATGTCAAATGAAATCATTCTGCAGTCCCTAGATTGTATTTCACCTGAATTCAATTTTAAGTCTGACCTCTTCCAACAATCCCATATTCCTTCTGTGTTTGCACGCATTTCTGCTTTCATAGGAATGGTACATGGTGGGAAAAGCACAAGCATGTTTTCCAAGGCTAACATTAACATTGACAGGAGCACAGTGTTGAAGGTATTTGCTAACACTGGTTTTCAAATAAGGTCTTGCTCTGTAGCCTCAAACTCCAAATGCTCCCACAACCCTCATGCTAGTTTAGGGATATGCAGCATTATTCCCAGCATTTCTATGCATGTTTCTCAAGTGAATTTTAACTTTTATGAAAACCCAGTCATTGAATGATAAAAGCAATCTTGACTTCTTCAACCCAATAGATAATATTCTCATTTTTTTGAAATGCTCACATTTTTGTCTCCATATCTTCAACACCTGCTCTCATTTAAACTGCAATTTGCTGATTTCTGGACCCTTCTTGCATGGTCAAAAAATTGAATATTGTTGTTTCCTTACTATTTGAGGGACATCATTTTTCAGAAAAAAAAACATGCTTGACTAAAATGAAAGGTGACGAACAGGAGGCAAGAAGAAGATGCTAGATGGAAGCAAGCAGCCCAATGCCTACTTAAAGATACAATTTTGACTGTAACAAATTATTTTAAAATAATCACACAGGACTTCTCTCAGTGTTTGTCTCTTCTACTCCTATCTCTCTCATCTCTGTCTGTCTCTGTCTCTGTCTCTCACACACACAGTGGGGGAGTAGAGAAAGAGAGAGAGAAAGAAAAAGAAAGCAAAATCACAGTACATATTAATTCTCCTCACAGAGTATATAATACATGCTATCTGAAAGGAAAATGCTCAGCTATTGGAAGGCTTGTCTGCTCCAAAGTAGTGCATACCATTATGTAAGTGACCTGGCAGCTCTTGTTTGATGTTGATTGAAGGCCTGTGCAGCACATTGTATTATGGTTTATAAGCCAATAAAGTGGATTAATACCTAGTTGGTGCCATGGTAATCAGACCTCACAGAGACCAGAACAGAGTGTGCATTGATAATACGATGGGAAGGACTGACAATCAGTTCATGAGGATCTCTCTTCCCATCTTGATCTCCCATCATAGGTGTCCTCAGAGGAACATGCATTGCTACTGCTACAATAATTGTGCTAGGTACCAGGGCTAGGTAACACACTTTCTGGTGGGACTAAAATAAAGGGAAGCAATTATATTTCCTTTCTAAACTAAATAGAAAATAAAAAATAAATATATTTTAAAAGTAAAAATATTAAAAGATCATTAAGTAAAACATAGGCTTTAAAGGGTGAAAAGTTTTGTCTCAATGTATCACCCTTAAATTAGTCTCATAGTACAAGATAAACTATGGCTTTTCTGTTATCTTCTTAAGCAGAAGATCAAATTTGGGCATTGTCAATCAGTAGATCAGCCTGCCACTGTGTCCCTCCAGACTTGATGGACTTTGGTGCCTGTAGTACCACCCAGAAAAAGCTGCTGACAAATACATTTTAACTAGGAGCCAATTAACAAATATAGAAGGTGATACACTGGCCATAATCCAGGATCTTCCAAAGAACAACACCTTAAAAGAGACATATTTGTGGAAAAAAACACAACATACCACTGAGAAAAAATAAAATTGACAGTTTCAGAGAACTCATAAGATTTGACAGTCTGTAACAGAGTTGGGTACATTCTGCAAATGTATTATAGATTTTGTTTTTACAAGTCCTAAAAGAAAGGTACAGGCACATTCCAAGCAAGATAAATAAAACTTGTTCATAGAGATTGAAATATTAGTTACCCTGATTGCATAACAACATGTTTTATACAGCTATTGAATCCTTGACGAGGGTTTCATAAACATGTACAATTACTGTGAGTCAACTTTTAACTATCGTCTTAAAAAGTAGACTCAGGCAGCTGGAGGGGTTGTTAAGCACTTAGAGCACCTGCTGTTCTTCCAGTAGAGCAAAGATTTGCTCTCAGCACCTGAGAATATCACAACCACCTATGACTCCAATGCCAGAACATCCTATGTAATTTTCTGTCCTCTGTGGGCACATACACACTCTTGACACACACACATACAATGAAAATAATTTTAAAATTTTACTTTTGATCTGCCATAAACTATTTTTCTTGATCATCAAAAAAAAAGTTTGAAAACCAAAGGCTTGGAAATTGTTCTCAGTGATGAATCTAGAAATGCAATTAAATGTGATATACAATCTTTATTCAGTTGGAAACATGGGAAAAATCCTTAGAGGCAATTTTAGAACAAATAAAAGAAGTCATCTTTGAGTCCTGTCATAGAAGATACTGTGAAATTACTGTGGAATTTTTCAGCTGTGCTACTAATAACCATGGTTGCATAAAAAAGTACCCATTTCTCTAGGAAATGTATATGGAAGTAAAGTGAGTTAAAAGCTGTGATGTGTAACATTCGAATAGTTTAGCACACAGAAAAACCAAAAGAGAGAACTACATCATGGCAGGGGATGGTCCTATGGTGATCTGTAGTATAGGGATGGAAGGAGATGCCTACACCTCCTCTGTTTGTATAAACCTGAGTGCAACTTGGTAAAAGGTAGATTTTGAACCGACTGAGAACTATGAAGATAAGTTTGTTCTCGTGGGTTAATGACTGAGGTAGGCCCTGTGCTCAGCATCTGCTCTCAGGGACCGTTGCTCATGCTCGGTTGGTCTTAGAGATAAGTACTGGGAAGGGAGTGATAAAATACATTTTGGGAGCTCCTATTTTGACTCAAACCCCAATATACATTAGGATTCTAAGTGATACTCTGAATTGAGTTCGGTTTGTGTAGAGGAGAAATGAGGGAGGTTGATTGGCAGCAAGCCCAGCATTCTCCTAGTGAGCAGAAAGGAAGGAAGTAATACTAGCAGTTAGAAAAGGAAAGCTGGGAAACAATGCAGGCTCACTGTAGCTCTGACACTCCACAGGGAGATCAGAAACTGCACTGCAGAGCTATCTCCTCCTGGTGCAAGACCCAGGATGGATGCTGCAACCTGCCTCAGGCTAGGAAACCTTAGATAAGATAAGTATCTTCAGCAAAAGCAGCTCCCATGGATGTCTGTTTGATGCAGTCTTACTAGCTTCTGCAGGAATCCTCTGCCCTCAGTCCTGGAAGTATCCAGTCTTTATTACCAAGCCCCTTGCTTCTACTATTGTCTCACATGTAGTATTAATAATTTTATACCAGTTAGTCATGCATAATTGTTTATAACACCTATTCAACAGCTATCTTTTATTCTTAAATATAATATAAACATTCTTAGTATACTAATTATTTCAAATTTTCTTCAAAACATAACTTAACATTCCTTAGTTCATCACAACATGAAGTTTGGAAGTTACCAAAAACAGAATAAATGTTAACTTGAGAAAACAAACAAGTATTGGAGGGCAAAAGGCTAAGCCAAGATAGTCCACGGGCAAGTAAAAGTCCACGAATTGCCCTTTTCAAATTCTCACAACTACTGAGTTATAGAGCAGAATCTAGAATTCAAGTTTACAAGATCTATGGACAATGTCTTCATGTCACTATTATGAGTGAATATATTGACAATCTCTTCATGTCTGTATCATGTGTGAATAATGAGTCTCAGCAAGAAGTACATTCTTGCTCATGACAAAAGGAAGTGAAGCTTGTTTCTAAACACCTTTTTTAGGCAAAGCTTGTGCAACTGCTCAACATTTGAAGACAAGGGTGGGATGGTTTGATATTAAATATCCTGTAGCTAGGACACCTAAATAAACAGTCACACACAGATTTTCCAATGGTCAGTGCTTTAGATTATGGAACATTTCTATCTTACATCATCTTAATCTTCTCCGGAAGGTAAGTGTTTCCTTCTCCTGCTCACCTTGTCCCTTCAGCTCCTTCACTGGTGTGTTTTTCAAAGCCTGAGACCACACCAAAGATTGCTGCTCTTATTACCATTGGGAAATAAACTTGTTTTATAATCCTTGTGGCTCATTTTCCCTAGAAGACATACTTGTCATCCTCATCTTTTGACAAATGGTCCTCCATGACCCAGATGCATTCTGTATGACTGCAAAGAATCAGACCTTGGTGCTCAAGAGATGACTCAGCTGTTAAGAACGCTCATTGTTCAGTTTTAGCACTCACATTAACCAGCTCACAGACACTTAAAACTTCAGTTTAGGGCATCCAGTGCCAATGGGCACCCACAGACATGGGTCTGAATCTTGTATAGTCATACATACATTCAAATAAATAATAATTATAACAACAACAACAATAATAATATTAATAATGAAAATTACTAGCCCCTTTCTAACACAGGGATGGGACTCCTTTTAACATCTCTTTATCCATTATTGCAGGCAATCAGTATCTGCTTCCAAATTGCCAAATGTTGCATCTATTTGTTGCATTTTATATATGCGTTACATAGCTATTTGCACATATACTTACTAGAAAATATGAATTTATATATAGCACACACACTTTATACACATTGTAAAGGGTAAGAATCTTCTGTCATCTCCTCAAGGAATACTTGGGAGTTGTTTGTCTTTCTCAGCACTAGCAGTTACAGCCTTGAAGGATGAAAAATTAAACAGATGTATAGCTGACTCTTTTGTTAAATCAGGTTTTTAGTTGAAAGTGGACATTGGTAGTAGGACGATCTTTGAATCAAGAGATGTCAACTTTCATCTTAGTTTTGCTTCCAAAAACTATGGGCCAGAGAACATCTGAAAAAATAGATTTGCAATTACTATACCTAAAAGGCATTCAATTTAAGAACAAAACTACTACAAATACATTTCCATAATAGAGAGAAACATTTTCATTCACTGTGGTTCTTTTAACTGTCTCTTCCTTGCTAATTTTTGAACTGAGATGTTTACAGAATTCTCCCAAAAATATTTCTTAAGGTTTCCTCACTGATAGCTCTACCCCTGGTATCATGAAGCTGAACTCATAGTGGAAAGTTAGAAGAGAGAAATGAATACATAAATACAATGGCAACTGCTGGTTGTATTGTGTCCTATGAATAAAGAGAATATGTTTCTTGGAGAGACAATGACAAGAAAAAAATAGTGGTAATGAGGTCATAGAAAGTCTTAGATAAAGTGAGTGCATAGACTTTGAATCCCCTCAAAAGAAGTAGCATTAAAAAAAAGGAAATAGCATAACAGCACTTATAAGTGACTTTTCCTAAAAAGCATTGATCCTCACTTTTGTTCACAAGGAAACTAAAAGCCAGGCACAAGCTATCTAATGTTTCTAGTAATTGTCCTCAGCTTACAGTCATCTTGGCTTCGAGGGATATTAAGACTAATCTGTGTGACAAGGGACAGAAACTACAACCCAGGATGTCTGAAGGACAGAACAGCCCTTCAATGAACGCAGGGGCCTGTAATGGGCAGGATATGACTCATTCAAGGGACTTGGAGAAAGGAAGAAAATACAGAAAGGAAACTAAGAGAATTCTCTAAAAATGCTTAAGGATTTTTTTCTTTATCTGACACATGATGGAAATTGAATAATTATTGCAGAAGAGGCATTGTGGGCCTCTGTCCTGTGGTTTCTAAAATGAATACGACTTGGAGAAAGTTCTTCCTCAAAGATCCTTCAAGGGGTCTAGGAGAGGGCTGCAGAGGTGACACAGTGGGCAATAGTGCTTGATGCACAGTTCTGACAACCAGAATTTACATTAGAGAATGCATGGACAAGCAGGGCATCCAGTTCAGGACTGTAACTCCAGTTCCAAGTTGAACTAAAACAAGAGGCCTGGTTGCCTCACTGACTAGTTGAGAAAATACAAGTTCAAGTTCTAGGTTCCAGGAGAATTTCTACTTCAAATGGTAAAGGCTAAGAGCAATAGAAGAGAACACTGAACATGTTCTTCAGTCCTTTGTGTACATAGCACAAGTATTTGTACATATACTCTCACATACGTTTATGCAAATAAATTAAAGTTTCTATTGCTGTTATAAAATATCATGACCAAACACAGCTTGGGAAGGAAAGGCTTTACTTCATCTTACAGACTAGAGTCCATCACGAACTGAAGTAAGCCATAACTCAAATCATATACCTAGAGGCATGGACTAAAACAGGGAGCATGGAAGAAGATTGCTTACGGGCTTATTTCTCATGGCTTGCTCAGTTTACTTTCTTAGACACCTCATAACAAGATTTCCAGGCACCACCCACAATGGGCTGGGCCTATCCATATCAATCATTAAATAAGGAAACATCCCAAACTTCCTACAAATTTGCCTATAATCTTATATAGGCATTTTCATAGTTGAAGTTCCTGGCTTGTATCAAGTTGACAAATTAAAAAACCTGTAGCTACAAGTATTCTCCATTCTACTGGTTCCCCTAGACGGGTTTCTCTCCATCCATCTGGTCCCTCTCACTAGCTCCTGCAGCCGCTTATAAAATAACACTCTAAGGCTTAATATTAGTTATATACCCTTTAGCATACTAGCTCAGGCTTCTTATTAAGTAACTCTTAAATCTTAAATTAACCCATTTCTATTAATCTGTGTATTACCACAAGGCTGTGGCCTACTAGTAAGGTTCTAGTGTCCTTCTCTTTCATCAGCTACATGGCAGCTCTCTGAATTCACCTACTTTTCCTGTAGGATCTCTATTTAGATCCCCCCACCGACTTTACTCTGCTAAGTCATTGGCCAAAACAGCTTTATTCATTAATCAATAAAAGCAACACATATATATAGAAGGACATCCCACATCACAAACCTAATCACTACAATGAATATTTAAATAAACAAACCTTTAAAATAAACAGGAGTCTAGGAAAGTAAAAGGAAGATTCAGGAGTTGACCAAAAATCACCCAGATCTCAGTCCTTCAGATTAAGTAGTAAGAAAACAGTGGCCTTTTAAGATTGTATGATTTGGGTAGCAGCATGGATCACGGATATTAACATGACCTCAGGTGACTGTGTAGATATCCAGTCTGTGTTGCCTCAGGGCCAGGTTGATGTCTTTAACCAGTACTGCTCCCAGAGACCATGCTGAGGTCCATGGCCTTTGCTGTCACCAGAAACCATGTGGGAGCACATGATCCGTGCTTCCTCTGACTGTAAAGGACAAGGAAGCTACTTTTGCAATGATATGATTGTAGACTCACAGTTGAGGAGGAATATATAGAAGGCTTCTGTGATAATCCCTATCCCCCCAAAAAGTAACAGCTTAGGCAGAAAGCCAATGAAAAGAACTCTCAAAAAATGTGATAAGGATGCTGAAGTGTAACTCTCCACAATTGATGGCTTCTGATAAGGGAACAGGTCTGGGGAAGAACTTAGTTTTCTTTCTTTCCTTTCTTTCTCTCTCTCTCTCTCTCTCTCTCTCTCTCTCTCTCTCTCTCTCTCTCTCTCTCTCTCTCTCTCTCTCTATTTCTCTATTTCTCTCTTTATTTTTTCCAAGACAGGGTTTCTCTGTGTTGCTTTGGAACCATTCCTGGAGCTAGTTTCTGTAGACCAGGCTGGTCTCAAACTCACAGAGATCTTCTTGCCTCTGCCTCCTGAATGCTAGGATTAAAGGCATGTGCCACCACTGCTTCACCCAAACTCAGTTTTCTTTAAGGGGCTGATCACTAAGACTTTGTTCATGCTCCAGTGAGTATATAGGTAGCACAAATTGGATTTGGTTTATCTTTTCTCATACCTCTTCTTTTTTTTTGCAGGGGAGGGGATATAGAGGTCACAATGGTGGGGTCCGGGAGCAGGTCTGGTAGGACTGGGAAGTAAGTGTGTTCAGGGTACATCTTGTGAAATTCCTAAATAATCAATAAAAATATTATATTGGGAAAAACATCTGCATGATCTATCAATTCAAATAAAAGAAAAAGAAAAAAGAGTTTTGGGAAGGCAAGATCAAATCCATGAAGCCCTCACCCCTACTCTTTGGCTGCCCAGACCCTCTCTCTGTACCTTTGGGTAGCATGAGTGACTGGTCTCTGTCATATCTTAGAGAGCCCATACATCCATTTAGAGACACCTACTGCATGAATCTTTATTTGAAATTTCCCAGACAGCTTCTTTGGAGACTCAAACTACCCTATAACTGCAGACATGGATAGAAATGTGACACATTAGCACACACTGGCCTCTCAAAAGAGCAACTTAGGAAAGCTGGGTGAAAGTTGTTGATATCATTGATATTCTTGTACGTGGAGCTGGAAGCCCTGACTACTTGTAATATCACACCTCCTACTCTAAATAGTCAGGGCTTCTAGCTCCATCTACAAAAATGTCACTTCTTTGGACAGCACCAGCATTCACAGGGCTTGGAGATGCTTATGCCATGTAGAAGTTGAAGAGAGGAGGAAGATGCCCCCAAAATGAAGGATGTTACTAATGAGGTGGCAAAAGAAAACGGGAGTGACCAATGACTAAAACTTTGCAAGTTTAACAGAAAGCCATTGCCACTGGCTTTGAGGACAGGGAGATTAGAATACACTTTGTTTCTATGGGAATCTCACAGTGACTTCGTGCAGTGATTTTCCTGAGTTTAATTGTGTAAGCACTGTACACTTCCAGTTTTAAACACATGAATTATGCATGAGGAAGTCTAAGGGAACTTGATCTTTAACCCTTCTAATGACTTCAGTATTTTCATCTGATGCTTGTTTTGTTTTATTTTCCTTAGAACTCCAATGATGGCACTGAATCTCAGCCAGTTTGGCCTCCTTTGCACTTATGAAAATGGAGCAGCTCAGATTATGTGTTTTCACAACCCAGTGGTTGCCTTACAGGGTAGCACAGGGAATCTTTGTATCACCCCCAAGGTATTTCCCATTGAGAAAGAAACCAGACTTTTTCATCATAAGGCAGAATGGGATGTAGCCTCCTGCAGAAAAGGCTGTTAGGTTCCGTCTGGGTGAACGTGGCTGGAGAGTGAAAGGGAACTGATGAAATCTGACAGAAGTGTGTCTCTCCAGGCTTATGGTGGGGGAAATGCTGTGCCCTTTGTATGTTAAATCACTGCCAGGCAGAGACCTAACATTTTTTGTGCTCTCAAGCCAGCAGGAGGGGTAAATAATCTTCTCGGTAGCACAACACAGCAGTATTGGATACATGAAAGAATGGTGCAGCTATTTCACATTAGAAGTTGAACATATTTTAAAATCAAAATCGAGAGTTAGGACTCTGATAAAAAAGAAAAATTCTGTGTACACGAGTGTATGCCTGGGAATATGCTGGAATATATGTTTCTCTGTCTGTGTATGTGTATGCTCAAGTGTGTCACAAGCGTGCTTACAAGTATGTATGCATAAGGGTACACATGTGTATATCTACATATGTGTATATACATTTGTGTGTAGGTGTGGATTTATGCATGTGTGTGCCTGTTTCTGTGTATTCAAATGTGTTTGTGTATATGTATGTGTGGGTTTATATATATGCATATGTATATGTAAATTGTTTGTGTGTGTTTGAATGTATATGTATGTAAGTATGTGAATTGCTTGTATGCCTGCATATTTGATTATATATGAATGTGTCTTTATGTGTATCCATGAATTTGGGTATATGCGCATATGTGTGTTTGTGCTTTTGAGTATGTGTGTCTGTGTGCATATTTGCATAGAAATTGATTTTTGTGTATTTATGTTTGTTTTTGTTCTTGTGAATGAAGGCATGCGTGTATCTATATGAATATATGTATTGTATAATTTTCAGTAATATGTTTGCCTATTCATGTGTTCGTGTGCTTATATATGTGCATTCATGAGTAAAGATATGTATGTATATATGAGTATGTGCATACATTTGTGTACATTTCATTGGTCATTTATATAACTCTATTAAAATGAGTGTATGCTTATTTGTATGTTTGGGCATGGGTGTATGAGTACATATTTGTTCATACATGAACCTAACTGCATGCGTTCATGTGTTAACATGTACATATATGCTCACAGTGTGTATTATGTGCATTTGGTGCCTATGTGTACACATGTGTACATGTGTATATATGTGTTCATGTTTGTAGGTAAGTATGTATGTAAGGGTGTATGCACATGTATATGTGTGTTTCTATGTATGTACATGCAGGCTGGACTTTTCCATGTATAGCACAGTCCAAATTAGCTTTTCTACAAGTTGGTCTTGAGTCAGTCTTAGAAGAGAAAAATAGCCTGGCAAGAGCAACAAGAAAGTTTCCCCAGGATATAGTCAACTGAATGAAGGGCATCTTTGGTTTTGCTTTGTGGGAGAAGAGCCAGCATCAGGTTTCAGGTCAGGAGAGGAAAAAACAGGCACATATGTAATTCTAGCATGAGCAAAGTCATTGGTCTCCTGCCTCACAACTGATTTGCACCTGCATATTACATAGGTAAAGGAATTTTATATGGACTAAACATCATTTCTGCTGCTCCAAGATAACAATGGGAAAAGTAAAACTAATGTGAAGCCAGGACTTGCCTGGTGATCAACCCAATGACCGTATGCTATCCTAGACTTCCTACAGCAGCTCTGCTTAAATATACTTTGAGCAAGGTAGAAAGTTAGCAAAGATTTAAAGGGGGAAATCTTGCAGGTTATAAGGCTATCTCTTCAATAAATGCCACTTACATTTCCCAGGCCACCCACTCTGTGAACACTTTTCACGAGAATTCCTTCTTCTTCTCAACTGTTAAGAACAGTTTCCATAGGACAGCAAAAGGAGACAGAGTTTACATCAGACCCTCTGCAGTACACCTGGGTTGAAACTTTTACTTTCTTGCTTGCTCATGCTGAAGCAGCTTTACCATAGACACCCTCAACAACTGAAAACAAAGAGCTATGGTCAGTTCTAACAGCAAACACCTTCTTTTCTTTACAGAAACATGCTCCCGCACCTTTAATCCCAGCACTTGGGAGACAATGGCAGGTGGATCTCTGAGTTTGAAGCAAGCTTGATTTAGAGAGTGAGTTCCAGGACAGTGAAGGCTACACAAAGAAACGCTGTCTCCAAAACCAAAAAAAAAAAAAAAAAAAAAAAAAAAAAGTCAAAAACGAAACAAACAAAAAAAAAAAACCTTACACACTTTTTTTTTTTTTAAAAGATCTTTTACACATTACATTCTAGAGCCCAGCCTTCTATCACCGGGTGTTATTCGCACATAAGGAAGACCCTCAGTGTGTCAAACCTTGGGACTGACAAGAGCTACCTGTGAGCTGTTTGTCCCCTTTCTGGTCATATGGCGTCGTTTGTTTCTAAATGTATAGCCACTTTAACTTGGCGTTAGGGGTACAAGTATTAAAGATTGAGAAAACCTGTTTTGACTGCTAAGAACTTTTATTTCAATATAGCCCCATGAATATTTCAAATATCTGCCAGGTAATGGTGCATCATCTTCACAGGGACAGCATCAAGGAGCATTTTCATTTCTATTACACAAGCTCTCAGCCGGGAGAAGCATTTAAAGCTCTTCCAGCCACCTGAAGACTCCTATAAAGCTCTTTCATCCCAATTCCCAGCCGACACCTGGGAACAGACAAAACTGACTATTTTTTTTACAAAATAGTCAATGACAGATGAAATAGGGATTTGAGTAAACTTCCAAACAAACTAGAAGTAAATTTAATACAGTCCTCTCAAAACAAGCTGTTATTCACTGGATTCTTTCAAGCTGTATTAAGAAAGTATGAAAAAAGAACAGGCAGAAAGCAGGTCATTTGATCTATCAGACAATAAATTGGACTGTAATACTAATGTTCTTATCAAGTGCTCATTACCTGCTTGGCACTATTCTATATCTTTTCCGTGGCCACATCATTTGAAACTAGCAACAGTCTTACACACAGCAATCTCAATCTTCACACTAGTAATAAGTGTACTGATATACACTCATAATGGAAAATATGGACTAGAGTTGAAGGGAACAACATCATCTGGATGCTGAAGAATTTTTTTTTCATACTGAGTTACTGATTCAAATGCAGACACTTTCCATTAATCAGAATCGTTTTTAATGAATTCATACTCAGTGATGGGCATTTTGTTGATTATCTAGTCAGTCCTGCCTAAAAATGGCATATGTATTCTTAAAGAATTACCTTTGGTGGCAATAGTGTACCTTGTAAACCACAGGAAAAATGGAAAAATTGTATAACCACTGACATCATCAATCACACTCACACCCACCCACTCATGCTCCACACACAGATGCACATGAGACAGAGGGAGAGAGAGAGAGGGAGACAGAGAGAGAGATGGAGAATTAAAACAACAGTTATAGTGCATAGATAATGAATTTAGTTTAGAAAATGCCTAAATGTATAAACAATCCAACCAATGTGATGCTTTATCTCATTAAAAATAACTTAAACTTTTTCATGGAAATGGATGCCAGGATATGGGTATTTGTGAGTGACGTTGAGGCTGTGGAAGACAGTAGCTGTGCATATCTGATTGTAGGCCCATATTATTTTATGGTGTGGCAACCAGGCCCTGAAGCCATAGGCCCTCCTGAACGGTCACATAGACTTGCAGACAGCCTCAACAATAGCCAGGGTGTGCTGCTTCTTCTCTTTTGTTATAAATGTAGATCACCTGGGGAGAGGTGTTGGCTGAAGCTGATGACCTAATGGTCAGGATGTTTGGTGCTCCTTCCTTTGTAATTTGGAGGATATCTTATAGAGATGCTAATTCAGGCCTACATGACAGCTAACATACAGGTAGATGCAGATGCGACAGAACGCCATTCACCTGGTTACCTAGCCGACAGCCTAATGTATTTTCCTGCTCAACTAATGTGATTGTATATAAGCTGTTTGGAGAATAAACGTGAGAGATCGTCAGGAGAGAGAATTCTGAGATGCCCTTCCATGATGACCGTGTAAGTTGCATCTGATTATTCCTCCCAACTCTGTTTCAGCCCAGATAGGGAAAATAAGTATCTGGGTTGGAGCAACACGGGCTCCAACATCTGATATCAGAAGCAGGCACCTATGTGCTCCTTTTATGTAGTCCCCCTACAGCTTGGCTCAGCTAGGTGGGGCTTTGTAATAAGCTTTCTTGTTAAACTATCTTAGCCAATCAACCCACAAATCATGACACAGAGACTTAATATTAATTATAAAAGTTTGCCCTTAGCTTAGGATTTTTCCAATTATCTCTTATAACTTAAATTAGCCTCTTTTTGTTAATTTGCATTCAACCATGTGGTTTGGTTACCTCTCCTCTGTACTGTATGTCTGATTTGTTTCATGTCTTCTTCCCAGAGTTCACCTCTCTTCCTCTCTGCCAACAAGTGTTAACAGATGTTTCTATCCTGCCCAATCCTGCAGCTATTCAGTCACAAAGAAACACACAGAGGCCTACATTAATTATAAACTGGTTGGGCTATTAGCTCAGGCTTCTTATTAATTAACTCTTGCATCTCACATTAACCAAAAATTCTTGTCTGTTTTAGCCACATAGCTTGGAACCTGTTTATCAGTGAAGCATTCTCATCTTGCATCCTCTGCATCTGTGTGACAACTTTAGACTGAGCCTTTACTCTTCCCAGAATTCTCCTATTCTGGATATCCTGCCTATACTTCTACTTCCTGCCTAGCTACTGGCTACTCAGTGTTTTATTAAACAAATACAAGTGGCAAATTCTTACAGGCTATAAGACCATTGCTCCGTAGCATTTCTTCATTTTTTTCTTTTTCAAACAAGAACATTGAATACAATCTCTTTTGTTTAGCTTTTTTCCTGACCATTACCCATAACAACTTAAAACCAACACTCTAAATAAAGACAAACATCTATAATCCATTTTTTGGAATGTGGGTATAAGTTTCTAGGATACTTCCTGCTGATTGGGGGTTTTGATAATTTCATGGGGAACTAAAGAAAATTTAGGACTAATTAATTTATATCCTGTGAGAATTAATCATCTCAACCAGCAGTCTTGTGGCTGGATGTAGAACTCAGAGAAAATCCCATTCCTATCAGAGAATTTTCAGAGGGTCTTGGTCCATCAAACCACATTAGTTTGGAATGAATCCACAGATTCTTATCCTCTGTGGAAACAAAAGAAGAACCTCTTTTCCAAAGCAACATAGCCTTAGATCCAAATTTTAAAGTCAAAATACCTTTAAAATATATATGTTGGTTTAGCTTAGCAGCCCCTGGAATCAAATATCTCTGTAGTTAAAAAATTCAAAGAGAGCACAATAATATACTTAATCTATACTCTCTGTGTATATTCTATCTTTATGTGGCCTATTTTCCTTTACTTCTTCAATCTCTGACTGTATTCTGTCTTTTTAAAGACTTTGCTTTATTATATTAAAACTATTTTTTATAACTGTCTATACTCTTTTTCTTTTCTCTCCCAAGTCTACATACATATACCCAACACTATGACCCATTTAGAGGTCTTTTTCATCTAAATCTGTTTTTATTCCATATCTGTAATTACTTTTTGACCAGGAGAGCTTTTTTA
This sequence comes from Microtus pennsylvanicus, assembly GCF_037038515.1. Taxonomy (NCBI): domain Eukaryota; kingdom Metazoa; phylum Chordata; class Mammalia; order Rodentia; family Cricetidae; genus Microtus; species Microtus pennsylvanicus. The sequence continues at coordinate 35,828,585 of NC_134586.1, read as the reverse complement.
AAAAAATGCTAAGTGGACATGGTTAGGACCAACTCTCTGGTCCTGCCTGTTGACGCCACTCAGTCCAATGTAGCAGAAGCATGTTTGCCACCTCTGAGAGCCATGCACACTGCCCCAGCTCCAGAGTCACAGAAGGTCTATGTTGCCATTAAGCAGCTAGTAGCATGTTGCTCACAAACCCCATTTAAGTGCTCTGCCTCCTTAAAGAGCCAGTGTTCCTGCTGGTAGCATTAACCAAGAAGCTCCTGTTTCTTAACTGCATGGCATTTTCTGCTAATGCTGCATCAAGAAGATGCTGCCAACAAACAAAGACTATCTAAAAAATGTGACTACTAAGCAGCTATACTTGGCTCTCGTTTTTGTGGGTCTAGAAGTACTCTTTTTTTAAGCTTTTTTTTAGGTCGTATGTGGATTCATGCCCCAGATGGTGAGCACCAATTTGTTGACAAAGGCTGCTCATTCGTTTCCAGCTACCTAGAATTGAAATAATCACAGAAACTCTATTTATTAAAACACTGCTTAGCATATTTCTAGCTACCTCCTATATCTTAAAGTAACCCATTTCTATTATTCTGTATATGACCATGTGGCTGTGGCTTACTGGGTAAAGTTCCAGTGTCTGTCTCCTGTGGTGGCTACGTTGAATTCCTGCCTTGCCCTATTCTGTGCTGCAATAGGTCCAAAGCAGCTTCTTTATTAATCAACGGTATTCACAGAATACAGAGGTATTCACAGAATACAGAGGGGAATCCTACATCACCTCCCCTTTTCTGTCTAAATAAAAAGAAAGATTTTAACTTTAACATTGCAAGATTACAAACATCAAAACAGTTATCAAGCAAGAAGTATAGCTATAATATTTATATCTACTTTATCTTTTATAAGGAAAACTATGACTATAATGATCTATTCTTTATCTCCATCAAAGACCCCAGAAGTATATAATATTACCCAAGTTAACAGGAAATGCATTGTAAGCAACTTCTAAAACTCTAGAATTGACAGAGACATCTCACTGCCTGGACAGTCACCCAAAGTAATTATGCAATGTTTCAGCATTCAGCTTCAGCCTATAGGCCCATAGCATCTGGCAGACTTTTCCATGAAGCATGAAATTTGAAAGACAGCTCAGCTTATATTGGTAATTTTTCAGTCACTTTCTTCTGTATCCCGCAGAATGTCTGGAAGACTCTTTCATAAAGCAAGAACCCTGATGGACTGCCTCACTTTTAGGCAAATTCAGCAGTCTTTGTCTATGTCCTACATGTCCAGTTCATATAGCATAACAATCAAGCAGTCCAGGCAAGAGCAGTTTCTTGCCCAATGGAACCCATAAGGAACCCCTTCGGTGCTTATCATCCTCTTGAAGTAGATGAGTATTGCCAGGAGTAGATGTGTCTCATTATCATGAAAAGTCTAAGTTCTTTAAAATATTTTAAATGACATATTGTTTATGTCTTTGAAAGGTTTGAAAATTATCTATCTATCTGAAATATATCTCTGTACATCTGGAAAACCTAACTATCATGACTACAAGCTTGACTATTATAGATGATAATTCATTAACTTTATTTCTTAATTATACATTGTATTTTTAAATGAGCTTCACAAGCACAATACCTTAATCAAGAGCAGAAATATACATATTAAAAATTGACTTTTAATTTTTATTGATAAACCAAGATCGATACCAACGCAAAGTATTCATCTCTATAGAACATCACCTTTTAAATGTAAATAAAATTTTATAAACAATATTTGGGAATTTGGGCATAGTTCTCCCAGACTGCTTACTGCGTTTTTGGGGGGCAAAGAAATTTTAAGGGTTTATAGAGACCTTTCAGGGGGTCTTGTTCCATTGATTCCCTTCTGTGTTCTGTGAATACCACTGGCCAATAAAAAAGCTGCTTAGCAGGGCCTATTACAGATTTTGTTACATGTATATTCGGATTGCTCTGCTTCTGCTATGATCATCCAGTTCCTGAGAGCAGAATGTGTGTCTGTCATGCTTGAAACCTAGCACCTGAGCCAGAGCAGTCACACAGCAATGTCTCATTGAAATGGTTTTCTTGAAGTGGTATTAAAAAAGACGCCTCACAAACAGTGGACCTAAGAAACAGAACAGTGAATATACAGGACATAGTTAATAAGGTGATGGAGGAAGATCATTGGTTATAAAAATAAATAAACTGCTTGGCTGGCCCTCATATGTTAAAACATAGGTGGGAGGAGTAAACAGAACAGAATGCTGGGAGGAAGAGGAAGTGAGCTCAGAGGCCATGCTCCCCTCTCCTGGGCAGACGCACGCGATGAAGCAAGCCGCCAGGTCAGACATGCTGAATCTTTCCCGGTAAGACTGGTGCTACACAGTTTATTAGACATGGGTTGATCGGGATATCAGAATTGGCCAGTAAGGGCTAGAGCTAATGGGCCAAGCAGTGTTTAAATGAATACAATTTGTGCGTTGTTATTTTGGGGCATAAGCTAGCGAGGCAGCCAGGGTGCTGGGGACACAGCTCTGCCGCTCCTATTACAACAATAAGGTGTCACCTAAGTCAGGGGTTTGACATCAGTAAATTGCTTCAAACCCTATTCTAATAGAGGGCTGTTAATGAAGACTCACATGTACAAATATACTGCAGTTTGTTTTGTAATTATTGTTGAAGACAATAGCAGTAATAATGAAACCACTTTGATGAATCTCTAAATCAGAAATTTTTCTCAACGGCTCTAGTCTTTCCTCTTTCTCTAAGTCCTGTTTTCTCTAATCTCTTAATGTTTGTGAAGCATATTAAAAATATCATAATTCCCATAGCTGCAAGTCTGCTTAGCCTTGCAGTTATTCACAGCTTGCTTGGAAACATCTCGAGCTTGTCTTCAACCAAACTGACTCTAAAACTTTAACAAAGCAACTGGCAACTTTCTCATGAGATAGAACTGACTCTTAGAAATTGCAACTCTTGGAAATTTCCACCTAGTGGGAAAGAAGTTGTAAGATTCCAGAAGATACAGGATCTAAAGAGGCCTGGAAAACTCAGAAAGTTATATATTTTATAAGGGCCATTCCCAAGGCCGTTGCTGGGGAAGGGGATTCTCCCTTAGGTGGAAATGCAAGTGGGAGAAGAAGCTGGGCAGGGTCTGCAGTCATCACTCACACTTGAGTGAACTTTTCAGGGGTGATTCTTGTAGGTAGTTCCAAAAAGCTTTCTAACTTAACAAGGTATACTTGGGTGAAATCATTTTTTTCTGAACTATCCTTGGTTCCTTATCTGGGTTGAATAGATTTTGTTGTTGTTGTTTGTTTGTTTGTTGTGTTTTGTTTTGTTTTTCAGATTTTTCCTGGGCGGGGGGGGGGAGTGGAGAAAACCTCAATAGCTCATGAGTACAGGAAGTATTTTGTGTCAAGCGAACAGTATTTCGATTCTATGCCAATTTTCTTCTTTTCCTGGAGAAACGCAAAGCTTTGATTAAAATGGCATTTTATTGTGATCAGTGGGAGATACTGAGCTTCCGTTAAAGACAGGTTGAACATTGAAGTTTTACAAATTCTTAACATACCAAAAACAGGAAGTCAACTAACAGTGCTATGCTAAACTCTAGAGCAGTGAAGACATCGCATGATATGCCCTCACTTCTTACTGTACTAATAGAACTACAAGGGAAGATACATGGAGTGCATCTAGCTGAGCTTTGCCTGACACTGAGTTATGCCTAAATGTGTGCATTGTAATCACACATGTTTTCTGCTATCTTTCCATCTGCTTAGGCAGGAATAGCATGGACTCTTATACTCAAACCTAAACATCACATATATCCTTATGTTTAAAAATACCTGAAAGTGGCTAAAGAGAAAGTGTTTTCCAAAAATCCCTTTCACTGTAAATTAAAGTGGCAGGAGGTAAGGATTAGCAGCAGAGATTCCAGGGCCTCATTGCTTCCTGAGTGCCTGCTGAGTTCTTTGCTCCTCATTCATTATCTTTCTCCCCACCTGATGAGGTAGGAGTCGCTACTATCTTCATCTTAGAATTAGTAGAATAGAAAGATCAAGAGGATCCATAGAGCAGTGGGTGTTCTGTATGTCATGTATGAATCTTTAGAACAATTGCTGTAAGCAGTTTGCACAGGCCTTGGCTTGCTCTCTATTTGTGAATGTGAGAAAAGCCACTTCCAACCCAGCAGCTGAAGCTGGGCTCTGGAAATTTATTTAGATTGATGATGCATGCATTAATGTGGAAATTTTAAGGCAGAATCTCAGGCTAAAAGGAGAAGCCCTTCGAGAAGAGATTGGGCTACTTGTACATGGGCACTTACTGTCTCTTGAAAGGGACGATCCATGGTTACTAACTCATTTATTTGCCTAAATTCATCAGCTAGTCGTAAGAAAGTGGTATTAACTACTCAAGGTTGGAAAGGACAGTGCATTAAACGATAAGCATCAAGTGAACTAAAGACCAACATGATATTAAAAGTGTTGCAAATTATGTTGCTAAAAGCAAGTATTAAATATTATATCAAAATGCAAGCTTGAGGCTTAAAAGCATACCTTCCATACTACAGTGTCAACAACTTAGCTCATTTTGATCTCTGCATACTCGTATATGTATACTTCATATCTATGTACTGCCATACTTTCTATTTAACCTTCTTATTTCCAGAGATGGAACCCAGGGCATTGACCATACTAAGCAAGATGGAAAGATCTCATGGTATTTTGAACAGAAATACCAAATTTGGCCTAGGTTTGATGGAAATATTTATACTTTTAAAGAATGACTACATGACACCTGAAGTATAGCTAGAAAAGAGCTGCCAAGCAAGTTATCCTAGCCATCATATAACTATGTAGTACCCTACACTTGTCTATTAGGTACAGAATAATGCCTCTAGAAAGGATCTAAGTTCGCAGAACCTATAGTGGAGATGGCGACAGTCTAAAATCAAAGAAGTAAGAATATAGTTATAACTCAGTACTGATTTCTGTACAGGAAACTGTCCTTGAAGATGTTTGAGTGAAGAGATGATGGGTGAGAACAGCCCAGGGAAAAATGACTTAAGAAGCAAAGGAGAAGCAGGCCAGGTAGAAGCAAACAAACTTTACATACAAAGAAGTCATGAAAAGCTTCCATGGTTGAATGAACGATGTCTATGCAAGATTTGAAAGACAGTTTATAAGGATGAATCATCAGGAAGGTAGAACTCAGAGAGTTTGGGGAATGGCAGGAAATTCATCTGAAAAGGTATTCAGGTACATTCCATGTAGAGTCATGTAGATTCCTAGTGGAGTCTAACAAGAAGGTAGGGATTGTGGACCACCACAGTTGGATTGGACCTAAGGACTGCACTGAAACAAAAGGCAAGGGTCAACAGTTTCCCAGTCTAACCTAATACTTAGAACCCATATTATCATTCACTTAACAATTTACCAATGTGAACAGAGTTAAAAATCACTATATTAAGTGGTGACTTAACTTTTATGTCTTACTTTTCTAGGAAACTAGAACACTATAAATTTGGAAAAGGTAGATTGTGTTACAAAAAAAAACACACAAAAGGAGCACTTATGGATGGAAGTAATTTTCAAATAACATCTCAGAAACTCTGCAGAGGAAGTCATATAATTAACTTTTTGTTTGGGAGTTTAAAATAATAAGTAACTTTTTTTTTTTTTTTTTTTTATTGATAAAAGGAGGATAAAGAAAAGAAAAAAAAACAAATTTCCACCTCCTCCCACCAGCCTCCCATTTCCCTCCCCCTCCTCCCATTCTTCTCCCCCTCCTCCCACTCTTCTCCCCCTCCTCCCACCCCTCTCCCCTTCCCCCCACTCCTCTCCACCTCCCTTTCCAGTCCAAAGAGCTGTCAGGGTTCCCTGCCCTGTGGTACGTCCTAGGTCCTCCCCCCTCCATCCATATCTAGGAAGGTGAACATCCAGACTGGCTAGGCTCCCACCAAGCCAGCACATTGCGTAGGATCAAAACCGCGTGCCATTGTCCTTGGCGTCTCATCAGCCCTCATTGTTCGCCATGTTCCGAGAGTCCAGTTTTATCCCATGCTTTTTCTGGTAACAGTCCAGCTGGCCTTGGTGAGCTCCCAGTAGGTCATCTCCACTGTCTCAGTGGGTGGGTGCACTCCTCGTGGTCCCGACATCTTTGCTCATGTTCTCACTCCTTCTGCTCCTCATTGGGACCTTGGGAGCTCAGTCTAGTGCTCCAGTGTGGGTCTCTGTCTCTATCTCCATCCATTGCCAGATGCAAGTTCTAGGATGATATGCAATATATTCGTCAGTATTGCTCTAGGGTAGGGTCATTTCAGGTTCCCTATCCTCAGCTGCCCAGGGAACTAACTGGGGACCTCAGCTTGGGCACCTGGGAGCCCCTCTAGGGTCAAGTCTCCTGCCCACCCTAAAGTGGGTCCCTTAACTAAGAATTGTGGTTCCGTGCTCCCCTATCCAACCTTCCTTTATCCCGATCCTCCTGTTTCCCCAAGTCCACCCTCCTACCCTTCTACCTTTTCTCTCCCCATCTCCCCTAACCCCCATCCCACCCCACCCCCAAGATCCCACTTTCCCCCCCGGCAATTTTGTCTACTTCCCTTATCCAAGAGGATAACTATATGTTTTTCCTTGGGTTCACCTTCTTACTTAGCTTCTTTAGATTCGCCTATTGTAGACTCGGTGAACCCTATTTATGGCTAGAAACCAATTATGAGTGAGTACATCCCATGTTCGTCTTTTTGGGCCTGGGATACCTCACTCAGGATAGTGTTTTCTATTTCCATCCATTTGCATGCAAAATTCGAGAAGTCATTGTTTTTTACCGCAGCGTAGTACTCTAGTGGACCTACTGACTGGGAGAAGATCTTCACCAACCCCGCAACAGACAAAGGTCTGATCTCCAAAATATATAGAGAACTCAAGAAACTAGACTTTAAAATGCTAATTAACCCAATTAAAAAATGGGGCGCTGAACTGAACAGAGAATTCTCAACAGAAGAAGTTCAAATGGCCAAAAGACACTTAAGGTCATGCTCAACCTCCTTAGCGATCAGGGAAATGCAAATCAAAACAACTTTGAGATATCATCTTACACCTGTAAGATTGGCTAAAGTCAAAAACACCAAGGATAGCCTTTGCTGGAGAGGCTGTGGAGGAAGGGGTACCCTCATCCATTGCTGGTGGGAATGCAATCTTGTGCAACCACTGTGGAAGTCAGTGTTTCGGTTTCTCCGGAAATTCGGGATCAACCTACCCCTGGACCCAGCAATACCACTCTTGGGAATTTACCCAAGAGATGCTCTATCACATGTCAAAAGCATTTGTTCAACTATGTTCATAGCAGTATTATTTGTAATAGCCAGAACCTGGAAACAACCTAGATGCCCTTCAATGGAAGAATGGATGAAGAAAGTATGGAATATATACACACTAGAGTAATAAGTAACTTTTACTCACAATTACAAATTATTGTGATTTACTATAATTCATGTTTTTGAATCTATCATTGTCACTAAGTGTAATTTAAATCTGATAAAAATTGTACTCTAAACATCAGGCTTGAATTTCTATGCATAAGATTTTACCCAACGTTTAAGCTTAAGCTCTGAAATAGATATATAGGCAATTGTCTTCCTTTTTAGCAGAAGGTCATTGGAATTGCTGTTTTTCTCCTAGCCATCGTCTTAAGTATTCACACCCCCTCTGTGGTCACTGTATTTGTAATAGTGTCTTGTGTGTTGTGTCTCCTAGCTCTACATACAAACTACCACACTTACAATCTCCATGAACCTAAGTGCGTCAGTGGCGCTGGGGATGCTATACATGCCGAAAGTGTACATCATCATTTTCCACCCTGAACTCAACGTCCAGAAACGGAAGCGAAGTTTCAAGGCCGTAGTCACAGCAGCCACCATGTCATCAAGGCTGTCACACAAACCCAGTGACAGGCCCAACGGTGAGGCAAAGACAGAACTCTGTGAAAATGTAGACCCAAACAGTAAGTAACTCTTTCTTCATCTCTCCATCCTATGTGAGAAAATTCTAGAAAATGTGATGTGTGTTGCTGCTCTCTGGAGTAAGCATGCCTTGTGGATGGTTTGCCCTGATGGATGGTAACTTTTCCTCATCTGGTTTTGATTTATTGCTGCTGCCATTTTCTTGATAGAAAGCTTTTCAGAGTTCTGCCTCCTCTCCTCCTTCTCTTGTCTCTTTATCCTTTGCTCCAGAAACATCCAGTGGGAATAAACATGCCTATCAGGGTGCCTTTATCAGAAGTGACTTCCTTTTAGGAGGACTACTTCCTGTTGGGAAAACAACTTCCTTTTAGAGAAGTAGCCATACCCAGTGAACTGCAGCCTTAAAAGCAAAGTTAAATTATTAAAGAACTTTAGAAGCATGGCTTCCTTCAACTGGGATGTGAATCTGGAGAAATTATTTCAAAGCAAGTCTTTTAGAATCAGAAGCATAAAATATTGGGTAAAACTATTGAACTTCCATTCAAGTATACAGGGCCTTAGACAACCATAGACAGCACACACTTGGGCGTAGTATCCCCTAAGACACTGAAGAAGAAAGTCATTTTGTAAAGGACAAAAACTGAGAGCTGTGAGTCAGAAGTGTCAGACTCCATACGTTGTGTGCCTTATTCTTAATAGTCAGATGGTCTTCAGCGTTACCTGCAAAGGACCTATAACATGATGGGCATAGGACACCACATAAATAATACTGTATCAATTCAGGTGTTAGCTGCATAAAATTCTCAATTACCACTTTTGCTAACAGTGTTGTAGTAAGTACAGATTTCAGATTAAAAACCCTAGTACTAGGGTTTGTATTCCAGGAATATTTTAATCAGTTCAGATACTGGCATTCATGGTAGCAATTTCTGTTTTCAAAATTAAAAAGATTTCAGATTTCCCATGAAGTCATTCAAAATACACTGTTTTTAAATTATGAACTACTCTTACCATACTCACACTTGTAAGCAGAGACAGAAATTCAATAAGCCAGACAACTTAGTTTTAATGAATATTATACAAAAGACTCATGATCCTGTCACTTCTTCATTTATGAATGAATATACAAATACTGGGAAACACTTTCAACATAAACAAGGGCTTCATTCAAAATCTCAAGAGAAGAGATTATATGATGAGACTGGAGGAGGAAGAGAATTGTCCCAAAAAGAAAGAAGAAACAGGATGAGTGTGTAAGCTCTGCCATGCCCCCAGAGCAATGGGCTAATGAGAGCTGGGAAGAGCACACCATGGTGCTCTGTCTGACCTCCAAGGTGAGATAAGAAGCACCTTGGAGTGGAAAAACACGGGGTTCAAATCCAAGACTCTCCACTCAGGACCATGTGACTGAGACTTTTCTAAAGCTCAATATCTTTTTGTATACTGTGGAAGTAATACTACCTATGTCACAAACATGTTATAAAATCTTTGTCTAGCAAATTTTACTTTTACTAATGCCAATGGATTCTATTCCTGAAGAGGCAAAGAAAGCATTTTTAAAAGTTCATTTCCAAGTGGTCAGGTAGATGTGATAGTGCAATTAAAGGCAGACTAAATGCCCTGAGATTAAATGTAATCATCAAAATTAATATTTCTATGATCATATGTATGCCTATATTTATAATTATATTCATACTGATCAAATTGTATAGCTCAACTTCTATAAGCTATTTACAAAAGACTTTTATCAAATTTTCATTTCATAAAAACTTGACCCATTCTCTAGTCCAATAATAATTTTTAATCATATATGTATATCCATATATGGCCAAGCACATACATGTAACAAGATTTTTTCCCAAGTCAGTAAGCAGGATAATTGGAAGTCTTTTCCTTGTATTTTTATTTTAAAAATGAACAAGTATGAATTTATGAACAGTAGACACTAATCCTATAATACTGAAGAATTAATATTTTTAACAATAGCTAATTTTTATGTTCATATCAATGCTTTTTGAGTGTTTCGTTAGTTTCTAAAATGCAAATATTAACATCATTACTAACACTACATCAGCCGCTTTTAAAATATGTATCAGAAACTTTATATGGAAGAGCTTGCATATATTCTGAATAGCAACTCAATAGAGAAGATAAATAAGGAGCTTCTGTGATATGGCCAAAGTCACGCACCTACTTAACATCCAAGGTTGAATTAACCCAGTTCATACTCCTAACCTGTGTTTGTTCCTCTTTGCTATTGTGTGTCCTGAAACTTGACAAGCTGGATAAATTCCCAATGCATAATGGTAATATAGTTTACATAATAATAATAATTAATAATAATAATACTATTATTGATGGTGGTAGTACTGGTGTTAATACTGCTGGTGGTGTTGCTAGTGGTAATGGTGGTGGTGGTGTTTTGAGGGGAACTCTTTGCTGAAACATGTTATGCTTTTAATATATTTCTGCTTATATTATTGTCTACAGAGAGTATTAACCTATGTTTAGAGAAAGCTGTCCAGGTAGAGGCCTTATCATACTAACTCCAAAATTCAAATACTGTAGTATCAATTGGAATCATTGCAATAATCCCACTGGGAACTCATTGGATATCCATCTTTTTTTTTTTAAACAGTGTTGTTGTTCTGGTTTCAATGGAGTCATAACAAATACTCCAGAAAAAAAAAGTAGAAAAATGAAGGGAATGGGGAATAGTACAATTAAACACAGTGTTTGCCTCTCAACCAATATGAAAGATATTTGAAATTATTTTTTAACTCTTCTGGTATTGTGGATCCACTGCTCTAAAACAGCAAAAAGAATGTCCAGAAATTGGCTAAACCTCAGGAGGAGTTTCACATAACTCCAAAAATTGAGGTATCTGAAGGTCCAGCTCTTCCAAAGCATTGAGACACCCCCGTTGTTTCCAAGTCATCCAACAGCACTGTCAGCAGGCAACAGTGTGTTCTGAAGCTGTGTTGTCTCATACAACCAACATAAATCCCAGTGTCTCTCAAGCACCCGAAAGCACAGCTTTTCAAATGAGAGAATGAATCTTGTTTTTATTTGACTTTGTTTCTCATAAGTAGCCAGCCATAGCTGTAAGTACTACACTGAACGTCACAGATCTGGAAATTTGGTATATTATTGCAAGTGTTTAATCTTGGGCTGTGCAGTCTGAGTCCATAGTGGAGACTAGATCTGGCCTATTAACATTTCACTAGTAGAGAAAATCTAAGTCAATGAAAATAGACTATAATGTTCTGATGCTGTGAAATGTTGTCAAAATATCATATTGTGTTGAAAACTAAGAATGTCTCAACTTCTTCTCCAAAATCTAAATTTTGGCAATGGAGAGACAGGACATAATTGCTCAATTTAAGATATGCGATAAAAGTTATAAACAATAAATTTACTCTCCAATGGAGAAGGTTTTTTTTTTTTTAAGGTGGTGGAAGATATGTAAGAAGACAGGCCAGTTTATAGTGTGAACTTCAAAGTAATTAATGGACCAGAAATGCTCTTCAATTCATCTTTGCTGTGAACACTTAGTGTGAATGTATCCGAGTCCTTGGTGTTTTCATCTTGAACGGCTCCGCTCCATCACTGCAGCTTGCCATCTGGCGCATGACCGCTTCCACTCATCCTCCACACTGCACACGTCTACATGAAAATGAGCTTTTTTTCCCAGCCTTTAAAACGGCCCTCTGTACTGCATTACTTTTCAAGGATTGAAATTTTCCTCTCAAGTTGCTCTTTCAGTTAAAATTCTGTTAGCTTTAAAGAGAAACATCATTTTGTTGGGTAAAGAGACAAACTTGTCAAAGTGCTAATGCTATCTGTTCACTGTGCATATATTCCATATTCCAGGCTCAGACTAGTGCTGCCAGGGCCTATGTTCAGATGAAAACAAGCGAGCCCAGAAGGCATTGGGATGAAGTGCCAAGACTTTAATTTATACAGAGGTGATTTCTGTCACAGGGGTTCAGAAAAGCCAAACCTTATTTGGATACATTAGCTATGTCCAAGATGCTGCTCCCTAGAATTTCTTCAAATCCTGGTCTTAGCACCTGTCTCCTGAGTTTGGCATCTCTCCCTGTACTGTGAATGCTAACTTGCATATATGGTCATGGCAAATGAATAAGAGGATGTGGTCATGCTTGGGCTGTGGCTTATGACTACTCTTATAGTCCCTTTTAAGCTGTATGGATAATATTAATTGGTGGGCAGCATGACTTAATTCCCATGGGTGACTATGACCAGATATGTTCCTCATCTGGAATAGTCATACTCATCAGATTCTATGTGACTTACCCTCTTATCTCATGCTTCCCTTGGGTAAGGATTGCACTGCATAATGATGACAGGCTGTAAATTACACTGATTCCAAGACACCATCCATTTTCTAAGTTGATATCCCCCTGGCTGAGAAATAACTCAGGTCAAAACACCTAGGTGGATACTGGAAGGTCAGGAGAAACTAGTGATGGTAGGCAAGTAGGCAGCTAACAGCACATCCTACTTATTGAATATGGGAGTGTATAACTGATAAAGTGAGAAGGTAGGCATTATCTACAACAGATGGGGTTATGCCTGTGAACACAGAATGTGGGGAAGAACATATGAGAAGAACAATAATGTATATCTCAGGTATAAAATATAAAACAAGATAATTTCAACATAAATGTATTCTGATGTTACTTTTTTGTATTACTATTTGGCATCGACTATATGAAAAACCAGAAATATCCTGTGCTGGTCTTAAAAGAAGAAATCATATAAAATAGAAATATCAATAGAAGGAACTTTTTGATTAATAAAAGAAATTATAAGCTGCTGGAAAATGGATGTGGGCAACAAATTGTAGACAAGCAATAATTCTAGAAAGTTCCAGAACACATTCCCATGCTATGCTGATTTGTTAATGTTTCTTGTTTTGTTTTGCTTCTTCATCTGTTTGGATTTCTAACATTCTCAACATGGCGCTATTCGTCTCCATTCTTCTGGACTAACCAAGCAAAGCTGGTCAGCAAGAATGAACTAGGCTGAGGTAAAAGGGATGACACCAGGAAGGAGAGAGCCAGATAGATCAGTTATTTGTGGTGTGGTGCTCTCAATTACACCAACTCAAGCAAGTACAACCTAGCTGCCTTCAGTTCTATAGTGGAACCAGTACTCGCATGTTCTGAATTGTGGTGAACTGGTCTACCCAAGTCGATTATATCCACTGAAATAGTGGGTACAATGTCTGTGGGTCTCTATTACAGCCTCTTCTTCAACAACAATAAAAATAATTGATTATAATAAAAAAGAATATTGTCTGCATATTTATTTTATATATTCCTATATATTTACTTTTCCTGTAGACTGTATACCACCAGTAAGAAAGAGTGTACAAAAGTCGGTAACTTGGTACACTATCCCACCAACAGTATAGCTTTTGACTGCTTCCCGAAAGGTAAGAAAACAATCTCCTTTTCATTTATTTCTATGTTATTGTCTACACTAAGAATGGAAATGTTTTCATGAACACCGTGCATGAAAATATGGAATTTTATGTGTATGAAGAAATGAGTTTTGAAACGTGGTCCACTTGATGAACTCAATGACAGCTCCAGCTATATGCCTGGTATCTTTGCTGGAGAATGTGGTTATGGCTGTGGCAACTAGCCAATCACTTTAGAAAATGGGTGCTGTTTATTCTGATACATAGTCTACTTTAAAATAATTGATGGTAAAATTATTTTGAAATGTGTGTTTTCACATTCTGACAGTGTGGAACACTGATATGGAAAAAAAGGGGTATGCTTTATCAGTCAAGCACAAATACCTACTTCACTTATTAGTACTTTGTACATCAAAATAAATGTATACATTCCTAGGAATGTATCTACTCAAAGAGTATGACAGGCTGGTCCTAACATTGTAAAACTAATTGTCTTGGTTTTTTCTTTTTTTCTGTTCTTCTTTCTTTCTTTCTTTTCTTTTTTCAACAAATAACTACAGGAAAGTTTTTATGGATGGAATTGACAAAGTGTCAATCATGTTTCTTTCTCTGAGAAATCAACCTAAATTTAGTGCTCTCTGAAAGTAGGGAAGGGGTCAAAGAAAGATGGCAAAAGTCAAAGGAAAGTTTCAATATTAGTCAGATGGATTGCCAATTAATATTATTGTTTTCAAAACAATGGGTTCTGTGACCTGCTCAACTGGTAATATGAGTGAACTGTCTTGATGGCAGCGATTGACTCACTCACTATTCATGCTCCTATACTGCTTTGCTAGCCCATTCGTGAATATATGCTGTAAAAGGCTATTCTTAGAGATGTTACTATCCTTATCATTTCTGGATTTCAGTCTAAGCAACATGGAATCTCAACTCTTGCTTTCAAAGATCTGTATCTAGATGGCTTCAGCAACTACCAAATGGTAGGAAAACTAAACCAGGGATGACATGGAGAACAGCGTTCCAAGACCAGAGAAATGCTTCAACAGATACGATTGTGTAAGGTGGGAGGGGAGAAAAATGTAGAGCTCAATAAAAATCATTTTAAAAAAATCGTGTAATTGTCCTGCAGAAAACTTGAGTTCAGTTCTTAGCACCCAAATTGGAAGGCTCACAGCCACCAGCAAGTTCACTCCAGGAATCCAATGGCCTCCTCTGATCTCCATGGACATCCGCATTTGCATGCCCATGAACACACAAGCACACACACAAACAGACACACACACACACACGTACATCTTAAAAATAAAATAAAAAGTTTAAATGAGGTGGTAAATTTGAATAAAAGACTCCCTTCTGATTGCCTCTCACCGCACTCTCTTGCTTTTAAAAACAGCTGGAAGGCCTATTTCTAGAGGTCTATAAGAGTGAGATCTTGTTATGGAGACTAACATAGTGTTTAACAATGTGGACTAGCCTTTCTCTTTGTGTGTCTCTGTCATGGGACTTCTGTCAGATCACTGTCCAGACATATATAATATGTTTTTTGAGGGGAGGGAATTGAAATTCTGCATACAAATAATATCTTGGTCTTCAAAAAAAAATTCTACTTAGTACTCAAAGACAGGCCACAATTACTTTCAAAAAGCAATTACATTTCCTGTTGATTTTAGAAGGATGTAACATCTCAGTCTTTAATTTCAGATGTATTGTTTCCATAGTTATTTCCTTTCCCCGGTGTCAACATGATGTGTCCTAGATTTTAAATAGGGCATCCTTCCCTACAGTGACTATGTAACTGTATCCCAGTGCGATTTCAAGTCTCCACAGTACCAATGCTTGTCAAAACACTGTGGCTCATCATTTAACAGTTCTTTTACAGAAGACTTCCTGAAAATAAATGAGAAAGATTTATCCCCAGAAAAAGAAAAAAAATAGACTAAATATCCATCTATTAAAAATTCTCTTTAGCTCCATTCTCAGCTGGAGCCTTTTGGTTTAAAGGAAGTAATGGGAAACTAAGTAAAGTTGACCTTTCAGTTAAAGAGTATTGCTAGAGATCGGCATGTTGGCTCAGCAGGTAAGGGAGCTTGCTGCCAAGCCCGACGACCTGAGTTACACCCTTGCATCAACAGGGTGGGAGAACAGACTCCCTGTGATTGTTCTCTGGTACACACACACACGCATGAATACATGCCATTGCGTCTACATGGTGGCAGAGCAGAGTCCTTGGGGTTGTTCTCAGACACACACACACACACACACATGCACGTGTATACACACACAAAGTCACACAAGTACACACACACACACACACACACACGTGCGCGCAATGTAATACAAATTTAAACATAAATGCTTCTAGGAAATAGAGCTTAGATACAAAAGAAACCTGTTTCCTGGGGTTATTTTACCTCACAGACTTTGTTGGGGAGATTCTGAGAGGGTGAGCAAAGAGGTCACGTCATAGGATAAGGAACATAAATTTGTTTCTCTTTTCCCTGTACCAATCATGGCCTATTGATTCACTCGTTACTGTGTTTTTCACCACCATTTTTTTATGGTCCTATGAATGCAAGTAATATCTGCACTTGATTTCCTTTCCTGATCAGTTTAAGGGTAGCTTCTCAAAGGAGGAATGATTCCGTGTTTGGTTTCTTTAAAAAT
Source organism: Microtus pennsylvanicus (assembly GCF_037038515.1). Taxonomy (NCBI): domain Eukaryota; kingdom Metazoa; phylum Chordata; class Mammalia; order Rodentia; family Cricetidae; genus Microtus; species Microtus pennsylvanicus. The sequence continues at coordinate 35,812,525 of NC_134586.1, read as the reverse complement.
AATTGGGAGTGGAAGACTACTCAAGTTATATATTTTCAGAATAGGCATCAATCATTCCCCTTCACAATAGGAACTACCTATGTTTGGAGGCCCACTAGAGAAATGGCTCAGGGTTCCCATGTTTGAATCTATTTCTGTGTGACAGTACTCAAGGAAATGAAATAGTAAAGAAAAAAATATAGGTGTAACAGTGAATTTTATGCTAATTTACTTTTAAATCCACTTTAGCTACTGTGTCCCAACAAAGACACATCATATCCAGCAAGTGTGAAATTTCCTTGTAAGAGATGGAAGAAAACAAATGTAAAGTCAGACAGAACAAAGTGTAACCCGACTAGAAAATCTGTTTTCTACAAGGATTCTGTTTTAAATCTCTGACAGATGCCTAAGCCTTAAATCAGCAAAAGCATCACTGCTTCATCTTTTCATTTACATGTTTATAAATTTTATAACTGTACAAAGTGTTATCAGTCTAGCAACATTTATTTTACGTTCTAATTAAGGAAAGAAGAAAGGGGGAAATGACTCAGGCTAGGAACTAGGTTATTTTCGTAGAGTAGTGGTGTACCGGAGGATGGTGGTGCGATTATAAAACTAGGTTCAGTCTAGTCTTGCATATACAGACATACAATAACTTTCTGTGCTTTTGCCTAGTGTTGTTCTTCTGAGCAAGTATTCAGATTTTAATACTACTGAGATCTCAACTTTTATGTTCTCCAAGTATAAAATTTGGATCCTAGCACCTAAATAAATTCCTGGTAGTGTGACAGTCCACCTGCACTCCCAGTTGTTGAAAGGGGAAACCAGGGGATCCCCAAAGGAAGCTGGCTAGTTAGACTAGCCAAATTGGCAAGGTTTAGGTATAGAAAGCCGGCCTCAATAAACAATCAGGGACCACACTTGATACCAAACTCCGGCCTCAAAATATAGGTGCACACACATACACACTCAGCTATATACTTGTGTACCCGCTCACATGCAAACTCACAGATACCATGCATACATACACATGCTCCAAACAAATCAATCTTAATAATATTTTGTTTCTTGTCATTAATATGATGATGTTATTTAACACTTGAAGTTTTTATAACTTCATGTTGTAATAAGATTGGCGGGCTGGGCTGCGTCCCGCCACCCGGCTAGCTTTACCCAAAATAATTACAAGGAAACTGTATTCTTTTAAACACTGCCTGGCCCATTAGTTCCAGTCTCGTATTGGATAGCTCTTACATATTGACCTAACCCATTTCTAATAATCTGTGTAGCCCACGAGGTGGATTACCAGGGAATATCTTAACATGGAGTGGGAGAATCATGGTGACTCTCTGATTCAGCTTCTTTCTCCCAGCATTCTGTTCTGTTTTCTCTGCCTACCTAAGGGTTGGCCTATCAAATGGGCCTAGGCAGTTACTTTATTAATAAGAAATCACTCCCACATCATTTCCCCTTTTTCTGTTTAAACAAAAAAAGAAAGGCTTTAACTTTAACATAGTAAAATTACATATAACAAAACAGTTATCAAGTAAGAATTACAGTTACAATATTTATATCTACTTTATCTTTTATCATAACTAAGGAAAACTATAACTATCTATCCATTGTTCAACTCCATCAAAGACTCCAGAAGGATATAATATTACCTAAGCACGTCATTTTGGCTTTACATCCTATTGAGGTTCTTCCTCGTTAGCATTCAGTTAGTGCCCTTGTTTGAACATGAAACCACTTCAATTTTAAATCTACTTTGAAACACTCTCTAAATATAGACAGCAAAGAATATAAGGCTACCCAAACTTTGACACAGAATCACCTCTGAAATAAATGCAGCAATAAATCTCATCAGGACTGTTCTCTCAGCACATGCTCAGACATCAATTAATACCTGCCACCCCAGCTCTCCAGCTCACATCCCACTTGAAGAATAGGATGAAAGCACACACAGCTGGTAGTTTTACTAGCACAGTAGAGTTATATACACCATGCCCTTAAGTCATGGAAACTGCATCACAAGGTACATTGAACCACTGCCTGGCTTGGTCTCATCAAGATTTATGAACCATGGGACTGCTGATAAGGGGGAACAGTCAAATGAATATCCAGAAGCTTTGCCCCTGTGCAAGCCTGAGGTGACATGATTGGGAGACAGAAATGGACAAGTCCCTCGGGGAACTCAGACATGATGGAGGATTCTAAGGTAAGAAATTTTGATTTCAGATGATGGGGGCTCTTAGAAAAAGCAAATCACTTGTTCAGCTATGTAAAGAGAACACTATCTTCCATCCTGTTTGTAAGGTGGTCCAGGCAGTAATACAAGGAAAGACTTACAACAGGGATGACTACATATAAAGAATCTGACACATAAAAATAATGGGGGCATGTTTAGGAATGAGAAATGGTTCTGCAAAGCTGCTGTATCAGAGTTAAGGACACGATATCTTAGGGCATGGCATCCATAAAGTGGCCTAACTACATAGGGGATAACGTTTTCTTTATTTCTTTGCCTTTGTTATAGTAATTTTGTGTGTTCCAGGCTCTCAACCTTACCTAGAACCTGATAAGTATATAGTTAATAGTAAATGGGAATTATTAATTAAAAAAATGCTCAGTCTGTAACTCAGCAGGTGGTATTGCATCCTTCAGGACAAAGCCCTCCAGATCATAGAGGCTAAAGAGATGACTTTTATGCTGATGTCAGGTTTCAAAAGTGTGTTGTGGTTTTATATGAAAATCCTTAGACTTATATCAGCACTACACCTGCATTTAATCTCTCTTTTGGTGCACTTAGCCAACATACAAGACCAGCAAAGATTATATCTATTTCTTTCCTCTGTGGACTACAAATTTCTACAACATTTATCATTTCAATCACGCATGAACTTGACAATTTATGTTGGAAATGGGTTGGAGAAGAAGACATGGCTCAGTGGTTAGAAACAATTACTGTACTGGCAGAGGACTAGGTTCAATTCCCACATCCCACATGACAGGTCACAACAACCTGTAACTTCAGTTCTAGAGGGTCCAATATCCTTTTTAGCCACCGTGGGCTTTTGCATGCATATGGTACACACAGACTCAATCAAGTTCAGACACACTAACTTAAAATAGTTCTAGAGTCTACTTTGATGGATAGTTGGTAGCTTTCTGACCCAGCTATTTAGGACAAGTTTTATCTTTTAGAACCCAATGTCACTTTAATTTAAAATGAAAAATGTGTGTCCTTAACCCAGTTTAGTTCATCACTGAACATTCTCACACACCTAACTGCTATGAAGGAGCTTTATCTCCATACCCATTGATGATTCTGTTCTAGTTTCTAACTACTACAGATGTACCTCAACTTTGCAGAGTCTATCTCTCTCTCTCTTTCTCTCTCTCTCTCCTGTCCTCTGCCCCATTGAAACTTGGACAAATTTTAAATTAACTTCCTCTTGGAATCAAAGGTAATCATCATTTCTTTTATGATCTGCATGAATATTCTCATAATTCATTTTGTCTTTTAAAGATGAAGATTGGTTTTGAATTCTTTTTTTTCTGTCTGTCCTATCTTAGAGTAACCTCCAAGGTCTCAACTTGTACAAGGAGGGTGTTAGAGAAATCTCCCATGGGTGTTCTTGCTTAGCTGAGCCAAAGCCTTAGAAGATTTTAATATGAATAGTTACTCCACATTGGTAAGTGTTTAGCATGACCTTGACTGCATTGTCTTTTTTTTTCTAGCCAAGAATAAGAAAAACTAAACTTGAAATGTGACCCTTGTGGTGGTAGTTGGAGTGTCACTATGTGGCTTGCCTTGTACATCTCTGTGACCATGGATAAGCTCCATTTTATTTAACACTCACTTTCCTATAGAAACATGTTCCCTTAATGGGATACCATGGCAACAGCTTGGGATCCTGTATAGTAGAACCTTCCTATCTAAGGATGAGTCAAATGTGAAGGCATGCTAGTGACATCCTTAGTTATCTCTGATACCCTTCTCTCCTCCCTCACCTTCCCTTCTCTCCCCTTTCCTCTCTGTCTTCCTTCATTCCCTTTCTTTTCTCTCTTTTCATTTCTTTTCATTGGATTTTATCCCCTTCCCTCCCTTTTTAGGTATTGTTATGTGTTCTGTTTAATTATGTGTATATGTGTCTGAATGTGTATGTGTGTGTCCATACACATGAAAGATAGAGATGGCCAATGAGTATTCTCACTTGGATTTTACCTTACTCTTTGAGATTGGAGGTCATATTGAAACTGGAGTGCATCAATTCAGCTAGGCTTGTTCTAAATCCCTGGGATCCTCCTGTTTTCATTTCTCTAACTCCGGGATTACAAGCCTGTGCCACTTCTTTCACATGGGTTCCGAGGAATGGATTTAGGTCTTTATGTTTATACAGGAAGTGATTTATCAACTGAGCCATCTCCCCAGACCCTGGTTTTCTATTTTGTCTGTCATAACCATCAGAACTGGGGGGGGAGGGGGACATATAGATTACCAGTGAAAGTAGCCAACCTTGTCTCTGGGTACAGCAGGCTCTTTTTTCAAGATGGGTCACTGTGGTCTTCTGTCTTGGTGAGGTCAAAAGAGAAAAAGCTTTCAGTGCAAGGTTGCTGCAGGATACACAGATGCGTGCTACCTGATATATGTGCCAGTCCATATGATTAACTGTAACAGGCAGTTTCAGGCCTGCTGGTAAGTCAAAGGACATTTTAAGTAGAAATTATAGTTCTGATAAATGTCCTGAATGACAGAATAATACCAGAGCAGGTAGGGAAACCTTTCATCTTTGTTAGTGAAAATACATTTGGTCTCCTTATATGTCAATATATAACAAAATTGGTTAACAAAACCAGAAATTTTCACTGATACTTTAAAATTGAGTATTATCACTTTTATATCCAATCAGAATTGTCCAGCAACAGAAGACTCATTAATCTTTATGTACAAAACCTACAAAGTTATAAAATGATTAAATAATAGAAGCTATAATGTTGGTTATGATTCATCCATTCTTACTACACACCTTACTGGAGTTTGCAAAGAATCTAACCAAGCTCTGAGACAGGCCTTCTTGTTTCTATTGACATACAAGAAACTGAAGTTCAGAACTGAGTGATACTCTTCCCAGCAGGACACCAGTAACTCAGCGGCAGGACAGACATCAACTTTGGGATTGGAAGATAAAGCCTTTTCTGATGACTTTTCTGAAAAAAAAATTATTCTTTTTTTCTTTCTGTATCATTCATCTTATCATTTCTGTTCTTATTAGTTGATTTTAGAATGTTTGGGCTTTCCAGGACCTCACAACTAGAATCATCAACCAACAATGAGACCACAGAGGAAGGGCACTAGCTCTTTTCCTTCCTTCCCTCCCTCTGCCTTTCTTTTTCCTTCTCTTCCATCCCTTGCCTTTTCTTTCTTCCCTTCTCTTTCTTCTCATCCTTCTTTTCCTCTTCCTTTCTTTTATTCCAACCAATTTCTTATTTTCCTTCCCTTTCATTTCTTCCCCTTCTTTCCTATCCCCTCCCCTTCTATCCTTGCACCCCCTTTCCCCTACCTTTCTTCTTTCTTTCCTGAAATGAAAAGACCACATCTTCCCCTTTAGTATGTCTGGTGGTCTGAACAATTAAGCACAGTAATTCCAGCTTAGAAGAAAACAAACTTGCAGGTCCTGGAGCATCTCACTTGTTGGAGTCCACCAAGGAACATATAGTCAGGTCCACTGGTACTCTAGAGCTGGTCACAGCCAGCTTTATAGTTAAATTTTACAGTCCTCACATACTTTTGCTAAAGGTAAACTCCACCTAAGCTTCAAATGGTCACATCTGGCATGGGAACACAAGAAAAGTTCATTAAACTCAGAAATGGATTTCACTAGACTTAGTGAATAGTATTAGGGACTTCCTTTGAAGAGAAAAGTAAAATTCCTAAACACAGCTTCAGCACCTGCTCCTCCTCCATGTGCTTTGTGCAATAGCAAAGTCCAAAAAATACACATGCATGCACACACACACATACTACAGCACAATACATGTATCCACTGGCTTTTGGTATAGCTGAAAGCTGGATTAAACTGGCCTCCACTTTCCCTCTAGGAATTTAATCCCTTTTCCTCTTTTGGTTTTATCTTTTGCTCATGTTTGCAAATTTCTTTTACATTTTAACTTCCCACGATTTATGAAAATTCAGAATAGCCCTGAGCTGTGTTTCTCCTCAGGTAACCTACAGCTACAAATGACTATCTGCACTGACACATAGTCAAGCCAATGGCCAAGGCAAGTGTCTGCCTGCATCTTAAGTGGACCCAGACAGTCTTACTTACCTGCTCACCAATTGATTTCACAAATGAAAGAGACTGTCACAGTTTATATGGGCTTGGGCAGGAGTGATCTAGCAGTTTGCCCTTAAATTTTCAAAAGAAATGGAGAAATGAGACCATGATCTATTAGCATCCTGTCTTGAAGTTCTACTCAAGAATAACATGGATCCCCCTAAATGGGGTAGGAAACATATAACAGAGATTTATTGTTACCCATTAACATGCACCACAGAGAAAGCTAGTCTCTTGCAATATACTTAGTTCTCAGTACATTATGGAATAGGTCATCAAGGATAGTAGCTTCAATAGGGATTCTTACCACGCTCTCATTTATAGGAAAAAATAGCAAACTAGTGTGTCTCATAGTATCATTTATGCTAGGCAGGCAATGTGGCACATCAGCAAAGGTCATCTCTCTGCACAACTTTGATCACTGTGATCACAACTTTGATCACAATACTTATTTTGTTTTAGGGACTAAGTAATGATAAAGTACTTTAAGCATAATGTGTCCAGTCCAGTAGCTATGCAATGTTTACTATCCCTTTAAATTAACTGGAATTTTCTGTTTCTCTTCTAGGAAAGAATTTGGGAGACTACAGCTTTCATGGCTATCCCTTCATGGCTAATTTGTCTGTGTTCTCTTTCTGTAATATTCCCAATAATTTGCAGAGCCAAGCAATCCTTCTGCAACTGATTTTTGTCTGGAAAAACCTGTGAGATTTTCAGATTGAAATATCAATAAATCTCTGACCTGTCTTCAACCTATTTAGTATTGATTCATTCTGGAGCAATGGTGCCTTAAAGCCAAAGCTTCAACGAGCTATCAAAGAGCTGTCTGGGAAATCACATTTAAACACACTCAGTTTTCATTACATTTCATAACACAGCCCATATTTCCTGACTTTAGGCACAAATTCACTCAGACTGCGACCATGGCAGTGATGTCTACATTAAATTAGCAATACCTGTTTGTACCTCTGCTATTTAAGGAAATATCAAAGATCAATTGTAGAAACCCTAGTTAGGGCAGAAGACTGGCCATGAAGAAAGCCTCTGAAATAACTCCCAGTCAGATTAAAATCATTTGTTTCCTTAATCTTGTACGCATTGGAACATTGAAGGGTTTGAAGAAGCTGCTTTGTTGATTGTGTCTGCCCAGATAAAAAGAAACTTTGTCACCCCCTAATTCTTTGTTCTAATCAGTACATGCCATTCAACAGTGATGTGAAACCATTAAAAGCAACTGCCAAAGGCTCTTTAACACATTAAAAGAATACAGTACTGAAGAGTTTGGGGGTTATTACACAACGGGCATCTACCATATCTCTTAAGTCATTCTAGCTCGCTGGCGGTGGCACCATGAGAAACTGTGTCAAGGCCCTTTCTTGTGGTTCTCCAGAGAGCTGCTCCTTCGGACAAAGTAGAAATGAAGCTGCTTTCTGGGGCTGTGACTGGGGAGGAAAAGCACCATTGTTTTAGGCCTCATCTCCATGACAACAGCCAGCAAGAAGCTACATCAGTGTGTCTTTTTCTCTGCCCTAAGTGGGCTAAAGTGACTTCAGCAAGCAAAGTGAGCTGGCCAGACTTCAAGAGATCACTTCGAGACTCAAGAAAGGACTCACGTATCACAGCCTTGATGTCCTCAAAGAGATTCCATATTTTACATTTTCACAGGGGCTTCATGTTCTGCCTCAGCAAACAGTGAAAATGATCAGGGCAGCCTGCAGTGACCAGAATTTTCACTGTATAAGATACATCCTGAGAAGACCAATGTTCCATCTAACTGTGGATGTCAGCATCAGTTCTGGTGATTGCTAATCCACATTCCCCATGCATCCTGAGCTAGCTGTAAGTGGGGCTCAACACATACGTAGACGACATGATCATGATGTTAAAATGTTGGACACCCCTACTCTAGATAGTGATATGAGTACATTACTTAGTCTTTGTATGCCAGTTTTTTCATCTTCTAAATGGGAAAGATATTACTAGGAATCTTAAGAGTTGTTTGTAAGATTAACTGAATCTATCATATTAAGTGTTGAACGCAGTATTGCACACTATATCAAATAATTTGCTATGAAATTCTTCTCCTTTTCTTTTTTCTTTTTTATATTTTATATATTTATTTTTAATTTCTCACTTTTTTATTTTTTATTTTTTTTGGACTTTATTTTTTTAATTTATTTATTTATTAAAGATTTCTGCCTCCTCCCCACCACCGCCTCCCATTTCCCTCCCCCTCCCCCGACCAAGTCCCTCTCCCCCATCAGCACAAAGAGCAATCAGGGTTTCCTGCCCTGTGGGAGAAGTCCAAGGACCACGCACCTCCTTCCTGGTCTAGTAAGAGCCAAACTGCCTAGGCTCCCACAAAGCCAGTACATGCAGTAGGATCAAAAACCCATTGCCATTGTTCTTGAGTTCTCAGTAGTCCTCATTGTCTGCTATGTTCAGCGAGTCCAGTTTTATCCCATGTTTTTTCAGACCCGGGCCAGCTGGCCTTGGTGAGTTCCCGATAGAACATCCCCATTGTCTCAGTGTGTGGGTGCACCCCTCGCGGTCCTGAGTTCCTTGCTCGTGCTCTCTCTCCATCTGCTCCTGATTTGGTGGAATATATACATATTAGAGTACTACTCAGCTGTAAAAAACAAGGACTTCTTCAATTTTGCATACAAATAGACAGAAATAGAAAACACTATCCTGAGTGAGGTAAGCCAGGACCAAAAAGAGGAACATGGGATGTACTCACTCATATTTGGTTTCTAGCCATAAATAAAGGACATTAAGCCTATAATTCGTGATCCTAGAGAAGCTAAATAAGAAGGGGAACCCAAAGAAAAACATATAGGCATCCCCCTGAATATTAACCTTCATCAGGCGGTGAAAGGAGACAGAGACAGAGACCCACATTTTATTTTATTTAAAAAGAAAACAAGCTATCTCTTTTCATTTTACATACCATTACCAGTTCCCACTCCCTCCCCTCCTCTAATTCACCTCCACCTGATACCCCCCACCTACCCCCCTTCACTCCTCAGTGAGGGTAAGGCACATTGCTTTGGGAAAGGTCCAAGACTGTCCCTACTAAATCTAGGCTGAGCAAGGTATCCATCCAAAAAGAATGGGTTCCCAAAAAGCCAGTAAAAGCAGTAGGAATAAATCCTGGTGCTACTGCCAGTGGCCCCATAGTCTGTTCCAGTCATACAACTGCCATCCACGTTCAGAGGGTCTAGTTTGGATTTATGCTGATTTCTTCCCTGTCCAGCTGACATTGTTGAGCTCCCATTAGCTCAGGTAGACTGTTTCAGTCTGTGTCCCCATCATGGTCTTGACCTCTTTGCTCATATTCTCATTCTTCTCACTCTTTAACTGGACTCTCAGAGTCTCTACCTCTGTTTCCATCAGTTGCTGAATAAAGATTCTATGGTGACATTTAAATTATTCATCAGTCTGGTTACAAAACAAGGCCAGTTTGGATACCCTATCCTCTATTGCTTAGGCTCTTATCTGGGGTTAACCCAGACCCAGAAAAATAAACATGCTACGTACTCACTCATAAGGCTATACTACCTGCAAAGCAAAGGATATCGAGCCTATAGTCCATGATCATAGAGAAGCTAAGTAACAAGGAGAACTCTAAGAAAAACATACATAGATCCACATGGAAAGGGAAAATAGATAAGATTGCCTGACAAAATTGGGAGTATGGAAGTGGGTTGAGAAGGAAGGACACAAGAAAAAGAGGAGGGGAGAAAGGGAGGGGGGATGAGAACTGAAGGGAAAGGGATAGTCGAGATGGAGGAAGGATAGAGAAGACAGCTATGAAAGAGATATCTTAATTAAGGGAGCCATAATGAGGCTGGCAGGAAACCTGGCACTAGAGAAATTCCCAGGATTTTTTTTTAATTTTTTATTGAAAATAATTTCTTCTTTCATGCAGTACATTCAGACCACAGTTTCTTCCTCTCTCTCCCTACTCCTCTCAGCTCCTCCCATCTCGCCTGGATCCACTCCCACTCCATTTCCCTTCAGAAAATAGCAGGCCTCAAAGAGACAACAAGCAAACACAACAACACAAACTACAATAAGATGTGGCAAAAACCCTCAAGAGTTTTTAAGAGCTTTGTCTACACCAAAACTGGACAAACAGGAGAAAAAGTCTCAAGAGCAGGAAAATGTCAAATAACACCCACTCCCACCGTTAGGAATTTGAGAAACTGCCAAGTTAACAGTCCCAGTACATGCTCCGAGGATCTGGGGCAGGCCCCTGTGTGATATGTGCTTACCACATGAGTCTCTATGAGCCCTTGGCAACTTACTTAGTTAATTTACTGGGCCCTATTCTCCTGGTATCCTTCATACTCTCTAACTCCTATAATCTATCTGTACCCTCTCCCAAGGGATTCCCTGAGCTCCAAGGGGAAGAACCCAATGGAAATCTCCACTTTAGAATTTCTCTTTGCATAATGCCTGGCTGTGGATCTCTGCATGCACTCCCATCTGCAGCCTGAGGAAGTCTCTCTGATGACTACTGAGCAAGACACCAATCTATGAGTATAGCAGAATATCATTAGGAGTCATTTCATTGATTATTTTGACCAGTTGTCTTTAGTTCTTCCCTAGTTCTCTGGTCTATTCTTTCTCTTGTTCCTGGCCACCCTAGCAGTATCAGGCTTGGGCTCTCTCTTGCAAAGGAGGCCTCAAGTTAAATCAGACATTGGTCGGCCACTCCGGCAAGTTCTGCACTACTATTGCCCCAGCACATCTTGCAGGTTGGACAGATTGTGTGTCAAAGATTTTGAGGCTGGGTTGGTGTCCATGGTTCTCTTTTGGTAGCCTACAGAGTACCTTACCATACCAAAGAGACTAGAATGTAGAGGAGAAGGCTCCAAGCAGGCAGAAACTTGACCTCTCTACACTCACTGAGATTTGTGACTATTGTTCTTGGCAAGGGAGTCCTGTTGTCAGTTTGCAGAGTACAAATGTCTGTTCTAGTATTAGGCTTGGTTGTTTGGGGGATCTCCAAGGAACCCCCTTAATCGAATCAAACCAAGTACTGCCCATCTAGGTCTTGCTACAAAAGTTTTCTGCTTCAGGCTCCATACTGTCTCTTAGTAAGAGTCCTCACACTCATATATTTCAGGAAGTTTCCACTGCACTCGGTTTTCACACTGTCCCCTAAAAAGTACCCCAAATTCCAGCTACCTCACCAGAATTCTATCTCTCTATCCTATCTCCTCCATGTCTGACTCCTCCCATCGTCATACCAACCTACCTGGTCCCCCTGTAAAACCTGTCCTATTTTCTCTTTCTCAAGAGATCCCTGCATTGCTCCTAGAGCCCTCCTCTGTACCTAACCTCTCTGGATCCAAGGATTGTAGCTTGATTATAATTTACTTAACAGCTAATACCAACTCATAAGTCATAAATGAATACATACCATATTTGTCTTTCTGGGTCCAGGTTACCTCACTTATGATAGTTTTTTTTTCTAGCTCCATCCATTTGCCTGCAAAATGAAATCTTTTTCTTATGACCATCACCAACCGAGTCATAGCAGTCAGTTTATATAATAGCCATCAGTTATACATGCATGTTGAAATTTAAATTATTTAGCATGAAATGAAATTAAACATTTTATTCCTTACTCGAACTAACCATATTCGAGTGCTCATTAGACACACTCTAATGCTGTGGCATAGAACATACCATGGCCAAGAGAGAAAGAGAGAGCATGGGTCCATGATTAAACAAAAAATTGCTCTGTGTGAGAAATTCATTTACAAAGACAGAAAGAGATATATTTCAATTATAGATTTTAATGAAAATGCTCCATGAGCTTTCTCTGTGAGTGTTTGGGAACATATCTATTACAGCATCTAGTAATATGGGTTATAATATGTCATGTATTATAAGCTAACAGCAGCAAAGAATATGCTGGTCAGAAGTTACTTTCCCTCATTTCAGAAGATTTCTCCAGCTCCTTTCCCAAACTGATCACAATGCTCTGTAGTTACTGATCTTCTGTAGTTATAGATCTTGTAATAGGAAGGCTAGGCTTTGCAAAGCCAGAGCCACACGAAGTAAAATATGGTCTTGACTGCCACTGCTTATTATCAGCAACACATTCAGGTTAGATATTCAAGGCTGAGAACAGGCATCCATCTCATTGTGAAGTGCTTCTACACCACTTCCCATGTGATTGGACATTTTGGGGGTTCTGATGTTGGCCGGAAGAGGCTATGATTTTTCTTTCCAAAGCCAATGACTATGTCTCAGTTGTTCTGTGCATGGATAAGCTTGGGCATCACTGTCTGGCATGTGCTTGATTACTTGTTTCTTTGAAGTTTCAGATAAAAACCACACACACACACACACACACACACACACACACACACAAGTCTTATCAATAAAACAGTATCAGTGGCATTAGGGAGATGGCTCAATGGGTAAAAACACTTGCTGAACATATATCTTTGTGTTATGATTGAGCATCCTTTGCCTATATACCCAACAGTGGTATTGATGAGTCTTGAGGTAGATTGATTCCTAATTTTCTGAGAAATCACCACACTGATTTCCAACGCAGTTGCACAGTTTACACTCCCACCGACAATGGAGGAGTGTTCCCTTTACCCCACAGCCTCTCCAGCATAAGCTGTCATTCATGTTCATCAACTATGTTCATAGCAGCATTATTTGTAATAGCCAGAACCTGGAAACAACCTAGATACCCCTCAATTGAAGAGTGGATAAAGAAAACATGGCATGTTTACACAGTGGAGTACTACACAGTGGTAAAAAAAATAATGACATATTGAAATTAGCATGAAAATGAATGGATATAGAAAAAACATATTGAGTGAGGTATTCTAGACACAGAAAGACAAATATAATTTGTACTCACACAGAAGTGGCTTCTACACATAAAGAAACGAATTACTAATCTACAATTAACAACCCCAGAGAATCTAGACAACAGAGAGGCCCCTAAGAGAGATGTATATGGATCCACATAGGAAGGAGAAAAAGACAAGATCTCCTGAATAAATGGAGAGTGTGGGGGTCATGGGGAGTGTAGAAGGGGCAGGAGGAAAGGAGGGGAGTAGAGAAAAATATATAGCTCAATAAAAAAAAAATAAACACTTGCCAAGCAAATTGCAGTTCTTGAGTTTGAATCCCCAAAACTCATGTAAAAGTCAGAAATAATCGAGCATGAGTATCTGTAATCCCAGATCCCCCACAGAAAGATGGGAGATGGAGACAGGAGAATCCTTAAAAACTTGAGAGTGTTCACCATAGAAAACAACAGAGACCCTATCTCAAAGAATATGGTAGGAAAGAATCAAAACCCAACTTGTCCTCTGACCTCCATACATGCATCTCGGCACTTGAAGAACCCTATTTATATACATGAAGATATACATACATATATCTGCACACAATTCTAAAAACCAAAATTTATATATCAGTATTCTGGAAGAAGAAAATAAAGAGCGAAGTCCGTCATTTTTTTTTCATAACCACTTGCCCTCACATTACATTCTATGCGCTTGTTTTCTTATTTGCTTATTTATACATCATCATTTAATAAGGGTGTCATGCCGGAGGAGCTGTCATTATCGCCAGGTATAAAAGTACAACTTAAGTTCACTGAGGTTAAGAAACCAGCCAGGAATTAGAGACACGAAGTGTTTCAAACTCATTCTCACCTCATTATACCCCAGCATGTCCTCATTAAAGAACTGCAAGATTTTTGAACTGACAAGTTAATTCTAAGCCAAGGAGAGAATAGCAACAACACATCCTTCATTATCAAGGACTCAGTTTCAGAGTGTAGTCTGGAAACAGTCTTTTCTTCTGCACACAGATGAACACTGACAGTAGGTAGCCACTAGTGCCAACTTATCTATGGGAATTGGAAACAGCTCAAGCCAGGATGGAGACTAGAGATAGAAGACTACAGGAAGAGGACTGAATTATTAATCCTAGGTAGTATTCCATGCATTATTATTTTCTTAAGGTCAGAAAACTGGTACAGTTAAAGATGTGGATATCCTGAGGTCGGAGAGAAGAGTACGCCACCTACCCTAGCCTAGCTCTTATCCTTTCTCTTTCAGTGAAGCTAATTAATAGATTTCTCCTTTGTAGCATGACTGATAAAGGAAACACAATTCACTTAAAAGTAGGTTTCATAATTTTAACAATGTGACCTTCGTGAGTCACATTCAAGAGATATTTCCTCTACTGGTCTTAGCAAAGGAGACATGGCACATGAGCCCCAGTTGAACCAATATAATTCAGGCAGTGGTAGGGACTCTAGATATAAGACATTATGTCTCTAAGAGGTTTACCACCCAAAGAAGGACAAACACCGTTTTAACCAGATACCGAGATATGGTAAGTTATAAGAAAAGGGGGAAAGGAGAGTACCACACAAAGGATACACTAATTATGATATAAAGATAGAAGCAACATAGGAGAGGCTGTTCCAGGCTAGGAGAGCATCTCAGTGATGTCAGAGCAGTCATTTGTAGAAGTATGAGGTACATATGAAGTGCTTAACCTAAGCAGTATCCATTGTGCCAAGGACTTAATTTTAATTGACTCGTTTATCTATATAACCTTGAGAGATACCCTTGGCTCAGAAGGCAGGTAAGGAAAACAACACACTGGTACTTTAATGAGCTTTCCAAAGTCCCATGGATGTTAAGCAGAACATTTTAGAGATAAACCCTGCCTGCTAGGCCCACAGGCCAGGTTGTAGAAGGTAGAAGTGTATCTCTAGGCAGGCTCATGTTTCAGTACAGTTGAACAAAAATTTCTCAACCTTGCTGCTGCTGCCAGTTGCAACTTGGTCGTACTTTGCTAGGAACCATCCTGTGTATTGTAGGATGTTCAGCTGCATCACTGGCATCTGCCCCCTAGATGTCTCTAGCTCTTTTACCATGCAATTGTGGGCATTTAAGCATACAAGCATATGTGTATACACACATACACACACACACACACACATATACACAATCTCTAAAAGTTGCAATTTTTCTTGGCATTTATCAAATATTTCATTCATTTATGAGATACATAGTTAACATATTTTGATGCTAGAAAGAGGCAGAAAGAGTATATTAAAATTTAACTGTGAATATGCTCCCATTCTATTTTGAAGGCTTTGGGGGTTCATCCTGAACTGAAAGTGTGCCATTCAGAGTTTAATAAATCAAATGCAGTGCAGAAAGATAAGTTACAGAAACAAGCAGGGTTTCCTGAGAGTTGCTACATACACACACACACACACACACACACACACACACACGAAAAATAAAATATAAAGTACATCTTCAGTAGAAATAACAACAACAACAAAAGAAATAAAATGTAAGCCAGCAGCTGTTCTGTTCTGCAGACCCCAGGAAGAAGTCACACACTACAAAGTTTTTATCTAAAAACCTTTCTGGAGCTAGAAACAAGTAAGCTCCCTACCCATCCCATACCTAGACTCCAAAAATAAATCAAAATGAGGGTGTGAGGTTTTAGGATGGTTTTCTTGTTGACAGGGGAAAGTTCCATTCACCCCACGAGTAATCTTCAATAGACATTACTTTCCAATACTCAAAATATGGTTTTAAAATTTTAACCTGTAAAGATTTTACAAGTAAAATTCATGTTCCTAAGAAATGGACATCAAGAGAGGATTTGACAATGAACAAACAATACATCTTAACCTCAAAGCCCACCTGTCTCTTCTTTGACCACCTATTTTACTTAGCAGTAAGATGTCACTGGAAGGATTAGGAAGGTTTTTTTAGGTTCAGTTTATAAACTACCTTGAACATTTAGAATCAGGTTCAAGTCTACGTTTCTAGTTGACTTTATCATTTCAAAAATGGGTTTCTCTTAAATAGAACCCAACTGTCTGAGGAAAGCTAACTGAGCACAGAGGATGTAATCCTTTCCTCCTTGACCAGTTAGCCAGCCAAAAGAACATGACTTTAGATTGAGACATGGCCTTGCTCTGGGATGACTATCTCCCCAGCTTATCTGCCTATCCTATCAACAAGGGGATTGTGAATACACCTTTCCACTCTTTGCTATTTGGTAAACGTTCTTCAATTCCAGAAAGAAATGTCTCCACGACCATCTCACAGTGGCCAGGGTGACAGCTAAGTTATTGGAGGCAAGAGTTGAAGGAGCTAGCCTCTAAACAAAAGCAGTCCTCCCTGGAGCATCAATATGCCCCCAGTGTTCTCTGTAATGGGCAACACCTACCAAAACAGTCTCTATTTATAAAGCAGATCTTCAAACAGAAAGAATCTGCATTCAGCTTTCAGCTAAGGAGCTGGAATCTTAAACAGCTGGAGGATTTTTTTTCAGGTTTTACAGTTGTTCGTTGAAGAACACCAAGCTTTTACATTCTTCATAAATAGTAAATAGATTCAGTCATAAATTTCCTGTAATGTGTGATTTGTTCTTTTCATTCGGAGGCAAGTTGCAATTTCTGATTAAACATGATAAATCATTACACATCAACCATTGTACAAGGATGACAGCCACCAAGAAATGCCATTTCTGCGCCGATAAAAAGCATTTCAAAGACATCAAATCCCACACATCTGCCATGTATTGTCAGCAAGAGAAGACACTGAGCAGTCTTGTGGCATTCTAAGGACAGCCTACAGCTGGATGGAAGTGAATAGGAAGGAAGAGACGGGATTAGATATCAGAACTCATCTCAGAGATGACTCCTGCTAAGAAATGGCAGAGGAAAAAAAGCCACTTTATTCTCCAGCTGGATCTGAACTAAACAGAAATCAAGTCAACTGCATGTGGAACAGAATTCTTTAGAAAGCCAATTATACATAAAGCCATATTTACTCTTTTCTTAAGAGGTCAAGAACATGAAATTATGTTAGGCTATAGTGGCATATACCTTTAATCCTATACTCTGGAGGTAAAAGCAAAGGCAGAGGCAGAGGCAAAGGCATCCTAGTCTACATAGTAAGTTCCAGGCCAACCAGAGCAACTTTGTCTCAAAATAAACAAACCAAAAATATAATAAAATTGTTAATATTTGGGAACTATTGACATATGGTGCAGTATCATGTGTTTTGAATTGGCCAATAATGGCAAATTTTGGCGCAACCATGGAAAGGATATGCTACCTTGCATTTCTCAGAAAGTGTTTTGTCTTTTCCAGGGTTGTGGCTTCTCCTTGACTGTAGGAGGTTCATACCTGGAAGTTCACATGACAGATACATGCATTCGCCTTTAGTTCACAGCATCATCCAGCCTCAATCAAAGTTAAAAGAGTAAAAAATGTAGAAATAGGAACCTCTTCAAGATTTATTTCTCATTCCAAGAAAAAGCATGGTGAACTCAGGGATTTCACACAGAATACACTGAACACTAGAATTATCTGAAAACCAAACAGTTGAATAGAATTCTGTATGATTCATGTATGGAAGGCCTGCCAATCATTCACAGTCTTTAATAAGATTTTTGTAGGCTCTAATGAGAACTGTTATCCACTCCCTAACCAGTTCTTACATTATCACCATCTAACACAATCTTTGGCACAATATAAATGGACAACTTATTTTTGAATCAATACGTAAAATATAGGAGAGTTACCATAAGTGTATTTTTTTCACAAATATGAACTGGACAAAATGAAGTCTGCAGAGAACAGAGTGGGTTTTTTTTTTCTTTTCTTGTTCAACTTAAAGCCACAGTCTCTTGACAAAATGAGAAAATAAAGCCTCAGCAAAAATGCAAAGAGACTCAAGCTCAGTAAATCCTACGCTGTTCTGCTACTGAAATCCCAGGCCTTGGCAATCAATGAATAATTTAAGGTATTGCTTCTCAAATTTTAATGTTAGCACCAGCGTCCAAAGATCTTGTTAAAATGCACGCATGGTCTCACCTAGTTGCGGAGTCCCTGCATATCTAACCAAATAGTGGGTGCTGCCTATAATGCATGTCCTTTGAAGGAGAGTTTGGACTCTACCCAACATTTACATACATGCTGATGTGAAACCTAATCTGCACAGAAGTTGTGAGCCTGCTACATGTAAGCTCCTTAACCTTCAGAGTCATAGCAAAACCGTGTTAGACACTGAGTTTGAGAAACCCTTATAATTCAATTGGCTTTTGTTATCTGAAGGTGTCTCTGTCACTGAACAGAGAACCTTCCTATATGGTAAGACATAATCACACTTTAAGGTATCGTAAGTATGCTTGTAAGTACAATGGCCTAAAACATCTATGGTAACAAAAGTACAAATAAAATATGCAAACCCTGTGTGTGCTGTCTTCTTTACTGATCTTAATTACAGACTACAGACTTTCATCTAATTTGCAGCAGCAAGTTGGTTCTTGAATAATTAGGAGGAAATGCAATTTATCATCACTGAAAGAGACTCAGAGTACAAAAATCACTCTTGTTTTTCAAATGTCATGAGATCTCATATATATATACAAATAATATATAAATAAAAAATTCCAGTACAAAACTAGCCTGACATAAGAATCTAGTGACAAATTAATCATGGAATAAAACAGTGTTTTGTCTGTGAGTGTCAGCACTTAACACTGTAAGTGTATACCATTTAGAATACACCAATGCCTGCAACTTAACGCTTAGGAGACAAGAAATTGACTAGGTTGATTAAATATAGCTTCTGACAGGCAGGGACATGACCCATACTCTAATATAGAATGTCATGTATAAACCTAGATCAATATCTTTATCAATGCTTGGAAATTTACTAAATATATGGATTCTTGGATCCTGTTCTCAACTTCTTTCAAAAGATAGAAACTCCCTAATCTATATCTAAACAATTTTTCCAAAGGTGCTTGAGGCATTCTTCTAGAAGTAGGGTTTCTTAAAAATGAGGTGGACCCCACTTATGAAAATGGGGTTGATATGTAAATGGTACACTGAGATTTTTTGTTCAATGTCCTCCAACTTGTCTGATTCTGCTATGTCTGATCATTAATGGGAGACCCTTCATTAAGGATTTGAGTGTATTTCTGCCATCCTCCAAAACATGATCTTCAAAAATATGCCTGAACATCTGAAGTGACACAGAACCTAGTGTCACCAAGTGCAGTCTTCCCCATTTCAGATACTTAGTATACACAAGTTCTATCTCCAGTGTTGAACAATGACGACTAATTCATAGTTGACAATGACTCATCCTCGGGTGATCACCTAAAGAAACTGAGGTTTTGCAATTTGCTGGAATAACATGACACAACTTTTTATTAGATTTACGACAAGTTTTGAGTCTCTAGGGTTCATAAATAATTCACTTTCAGCAATGATGATATTTGGGTCTATCTACACTACCTTTCTGAAAAGGAAGGAATGTGAAACTTATAACTATGACTTCCAAGGTCAAACTGCATGCAAGAAAATAAATATTTGTATCTAAATTTATTATATATTATTTTCTAAAATTTTAATGAAATTTAGGCTTGTTTCTGTGAATAGATAATACAAATTCATATAAATGAAGTGGCTATTAAAAATCCCTAATTAAGACTTTCCTGGTTATTTTTCTCTTCAAATTCTTGGAAAATTTAAAAAAAAACATAGCATTTTTAAATGATGAAAAGTTTAGTAATGTTTCTTTGCAATGAAGTAGAAATGTGTAAGATTTGAATTTGTGTTAAAATCATATAATAATCTCTTTCTCATTAGAAACTACAATATAACATTATCTTGGGAAAATGTGGATTGATTTTTGAAACACCACACATGTTGGTCCTCTCAAGTGTATTAAATGATGATATTTTAATGTTTTGAATGCATATATATATATATATATATATATATACACACACACACACACACACACACACACACACACACACACAATTAGAGCAATTACCATGCAGGCAGCCATATTGTCACAAAAAGGATCCATTAGTCACAAAGGAGAACAAAGACCCCATCTATATGAGAATACATTTACAGTGTATATATGGTTCAACATAGAGTTGTCAAAATTCCCATTAAACTCTCTCACCCCTATAAAGCAATCTTACCCTGCATCTAAAACCACTTGGGTGAATCTGGCATACCATGGGATGGTGCAGCAGATGCTGCACACTGGAGTGAGGACAGCTGGATTCATTCATTGTTTCCTTCACCTACAGGAATCTTGAGACAAGTCCTCTGATTATACAGGCATGAGAGGAGCAACTATCACTCACTCCCTCCTTCCACCCCAGGCACTTGTCCTAGAGGCTACCTATGACTATCAAAGATATCTCAGTAACTTATCTTAAGTAACTTAAGTAATCTTATCTTAAGTAACTGATGAAAAATCAAAAGTGGTGAATATCTTATTAATGTTTGCATAACTGTAGACCAGAATAGCAATACCGTGGCCAACCTGGATAATGTTGACACTTTTCTAAAAGACAGTTCCACCAGGGAAATGCCTGAATGTATGTGATGGTGATGGTGTCTGGGCTTATCTTCAAGCTACTCATTCTAACTGATAAGGAATTCCAAACAGCATCTTACCCCATAGTCATTTCTAAACAAAGTCTATTCCAGTGCTCAGTCATCTCGAAATGGCCTGGCATACAGACATCCTTGAATCTACTCATTTCCAAAAAGCTCAAGTTATCAGGGGATATAGATTGCTAACTAGCCAGTGAGAAAGTGCAAATGAGAGAGACCTCTATGAATAAGAAGTGCAGAGAACCATTAAGCTTAATGATAGAGGCCAAAAGAGTTTTTGGGAGAAAGGTTAGGATGAGTATGAAAAACAGAATAACAACAAGAATGAATAGAAGCAATGAAAGAGACAGAAAAAGTTTGGCTCGAGATACAGTGTTACCAGCAAGTTTGCATTGATTGAAATATACTTATTCTGAAATTAAAAGATTGTTTCTGCCTTTTCTTTAAGAGTATCAGGAAGGGAGATGAAGAGTTTAAACAAAAGGGCTAAAAGATAAAGAGTGCTATGACATGGCTTACTTTTTTAAATGCTATCCTTACTATTTTAAAGTTATTTGTGAGCCGGGCGGTGGTGGCACATGCCTTTAATCCCAGCACTTGGGAGGCAGAGGCAGGCGGATCTCTGTGAGTTCGAGACCAGCGTGGTCTACAAGAGCTAGTTCCAGGACAGGCTCCAAAACCACAGAGAAACCCTGTCTCGAAAAACCAAAAAAGAAAAAATAAAAAAATAAAGTTATTTGTGTATGTGGGATGGGGAATATGCACCTTTGCCTGTAGTACTCATGAAGGCCAGAAGAGGGCACTGGATCATCTGGACCTACAGTTATGGGTGTACGTGTCAGCCTGGTGTCAGTGCTGAGAACGGTATCTGAGCCCTCTGCAAGAACAGTACTTGCTCTTTACAGCACTGAGCCATCTCTCTAGCTCTAATGCACATTTTTAAAGGAAAAAAAATGAGCAATTATGGGAAACATAATCTCTTGTGTCTGGATGACATTCTGGAAATAGTTTCTAGTTGAAACGATAATGCTAATTTTTATCACAGAGGTGCTTTTTGAGGGAGCTTCAGGATGCTTTCTGCCACCCAGCTTCAGGCCACCTGGCTAGCTTATGCCCCAAAATAACAACATACAAACTGTATCCTTTAAAACACTGCCTGGCCCATTAGCTCTAGCCCTTACTGGCTAATTCTCATATCCCAATCAACCCATCTCTAATAATCTGTGTAGCACCAGTCTTACTGGGAAAATTTCAGCATGTCTGACCTGGAGACTTGCTTCATCGCATCTGCCCTAGAGAGGAGTGTGCATCTGCCTCACTTCCTCTTCCTCCCAGCATTTTGTTCTGTTTACTCTACCCACCTGTGTTCTAACCTCTCAGGGCCAAGCAGTTCTTTATTAATAAACCAATGATCTTCCTCCATCAGGTGCTGGTAAAGAGAGAGAGGGGAAAAAAAAGCAAAAAGTATTCCAGAAGTAAAGAAACTACTTGGTGATGAATATCCAACTCATGAGAAATCCCAGTGACAGGAAGCACAGATCTTAATCTTTCTACTTGGATTGGTTTCTATAGCTCTAAAGAGTAAGCCAGAACTGCATTGACTGAATTCTGTTAACAATTTCCCTTATTCATCTGTACTGTGGAATAGCAGGAAGTTTCTCCAATACACAAGACTTAAGTATTGTGAAATACTTTAAAAAAAAATCTGTGAATATTATGTAATCTACTCCCTGCAAAAGTTCAAAAAGTGTGTGTGAGGTGAATATCAGGGAGTCACAATGCTTAGAAGCAACATTACCCCAAATCTAATACCTATTGCAATAAGGAGAACGGTTTCCCAAACTATCCCTTATTTTTATAGTTTATTTAGACAGTTCCAACAATCCCAGTGGCAGCTTTTATACTCACAATGCAGTTCATTGCTGTGCAAGGATATAGATAAAAATCAGCCAAGAGAAGTGAGGTTGACATTACCCAATTTGTACAACCAACATGGACACGTCTCACAATGGAATCTTCTCCTTATTCTGCATGGCAACATGCGCAGTGACTGTGACCAAAAAAGTTCACTGAGTCTTAGTGCTCAGAGCATTCAGTGGTGCCATCTGCTTGCCTGACTGTCTGGGTAACCATGGTACTGAGCTTAGTCTTCTGACTGGTTAGTATTGTGGGACCCAAGACCCAAGACCCAAGAATTAACTTAAGACACAGTATGGTCTATTATATATCATCAAACAACATTCTATTACACATTCTTCTTCTCTTGCTTGACAAAGGCAAACATCATCATGCAAGAGAAAGAGAACTCTTAGGGACAAAGTATCTAACAGATCAATGATTTCAACTATGGATGATTGATGTGAGTAGCATTAGAAGCAAGGTTAACATAATATGATATTAAGCTATTATTTTGGGTTAGCTTTTAGGAGGATTCCTTCCTACTTTCCGTCATTCCTTCCTTCCTTCCATTCTATCTTTCTTTTTTTTTTTTTTTAATTTTTTTATTGATAAAAGGAGGATAAAGAAAAGAAAAAAAAAACAAATTTCCACCTCCTCCCACCAGCCTCCCATTTCCCTCCCCCTCCTCCCACTCTTCTCCCCCTCCTCCCACTCTTCTCCCCCTCCTCCCACCCCTCTCCCCTTCCCCCCATTCCTCTCACCCTCCCTCTCCAGTCCAAAGAGCAGTCAGGGTTCCCTGCCCTGTGGTACGTCCTAGGTCCTCCCCCCTCCATCCATATCTAGGAAGGTGAACATCCAGACTGGCTAGGCTCCCACCAAGCCAGCACATTGCGTAGGATCAAAACCGCGTGCCATTGTCCTTGGCGTCTCATCAGCCCTCATTGTTCGCCATGTTCCGAGAGTCCAGTTTTATCCCATGCTTTTTCTGGTAACAGTCCAGCTGGCCTTGGTGAGCTCCCAGTAGTTCATCTCCGCTGTCTCAGTGGGTGGGTGCACTCCTCGTGGTCCCGACATCTTTGCTCATGTTCTCACTCCTTCTGCTCCTCATTGGGACCTTGGGAGCTCAGTCCAGTGCTCCAGTGTGGGTCTCTGTCTCTATCTCCATCCATCGCCAGATGCAAGTTCTAGGATGATATGCAAGATATTCATCAGTATCAAATGGATGGAAATAGAAAACACTATCCTGAGTGAGGTATCCCAGGCCCAAAAAGACGAACATGGGATGTACTCACTCATAATTGGTTTCTAGCCATAAATAGGGTTCACGGAGTCTACAATAGGCGAATCTAAAGAAGCTAAGTAAGAAGGTGAACCCAAGGAAAAACATATAGTTATCCTCTTGGATAAGGGAAGTAGAC
This sequence comes from Microtus pennsylvanicus, assembly GCF_037038515.1. NCBI lineage: Eukaryota > Metazoa > Chordata > Mammalia > Rodentia > Cricetidae > Microtus > Microtus pennsylvanicus. The sequence continues at coordinate 35,788,421 of NC_134586.1, read as the reverse complement.
AAAATTGCCGGGGGGAAAAGTGGGATCTTGGGGGTGGGGTGGGATGGGGGTTAGGGGAGATGGGGAGAGAAAAGGTAGAAGGGAAGGAGGGTGGACTTGGGGAAACAGGAGGATCGGGATAAAGGAAGGTTGGATAGGGGAGCACGGAACCACAATTCTTAGTTAAGGGACCCACTTTAGGGTGGGCAGGAGACTTGACCCTAGAGGGGCTCCCAGGTGCCCAAGCTGAGGTCCCCAGTTAGTTCCCTGGGCAGCTGAGGATAGGGAACCTGAAATGACCCTACCCTAGAGCAATACTGATGAATATCTTGCATATCTTTCTTTTAATTTGAAACTCTATGTGTATCTCTGGCTTGCCGGGACTGAAACTCACTATGTTGATCAGGCTGGACTTGAATTCACAAAGTTCTGTCTACCATTTCCTTTTTAGTGCTGAGATCCAAGGCTTTTATGACCATACTTGGTAATTCTCCTTTTATTGAGCATCTTAAATGAAAACCTTGATCTAACATAGTTTTTGTATCTCTTAAATATAAAACAAAGAATTCTCTACTCTGTTTCCCTGTCTCTTTAAAAAAGGTTACAATTCATAGCCTACTTGAGGAACAAAATGTTCTTTTGAAAAAATCCCCCCCCCCATATCTCCCACAAAAAGAAAAAGAATAAAAGGAAGGCAGCCTACATTCCACCATACTAGCTTTTGTTCAAGTTTGGAGAATTTGGAGTTCTTTGGTTTAGTCTTTCCTGACTACTGAGCCTGTTAGTGGGGCAAAGCCCAAGGTCTTCACTTTTATGTGTGAGGAAAAGACATGGAAGGGTTTGGAGACAGGCTGAGGATGGGCTCCCATTTGATATGACTACTGGATGTTTGACAATTGGTTGGAACTGGGTGTTTTCCATGGAGACTGATGCTTGGCTTAATGTTTTATAATGGCGTGTGTGTGTGTGTGTGTGTGTGTGTGTGTGTGTGTGTGTGTGTGTGTGTGTGTATGACACATACAGTTATTGAGGTCAACTTTTTTAAAATAAAATAAAAATGTTATTTTCAAAGCACCAGGAGACAGTGGAGCCTCCAAGGTTATAAGAAATTTTGAAGATCACTTAAGACACATGCCTCCAAGGCATTTCAGAAAATTATTAAATATTTAAGCTATGAAAGTCAAGGTTTCTTTGTGTGTATGTGTCTGCATGTGTGTGAATGTGAATGTTTGAGTGTACACATGTACACATTCACATGTATGCAGTGTGTGTGTGTGTGTGTGTGTGTGTGTGTGTGTGTGTGTGTGTGTACTCACACATATATGCCTCAGTGTAGGTATGTAGGCCGGAGGAAAACTTTGCGTGTTGTTTCTCAGGATCAATCCCATTTTTCATATGTGATTTTGGATTTGGAACAGAATCTATCAATGAATTTGGAACATACCGCATAGGTTAGGCTGGCCAAACAGGAAACCTCCACAGATCAGCCTGTCTCAGCCTTCTCAGTGCTGGAATTACAGGCACACATCACAACAGCAGGGTTTTTACATGTCATCTAGAAACTGAACTAAGTTCCTCATGTTAGCACAGTAAGAACTTTACCAACGACCCACCTCTCCATTCATTCCCAAGACCCCTTCTTCTTTCTTAATCACATGCCTGTGTTCCTTCCTAGTCAGAGCTCTGGCCATGAGCTCCATTGGTGTTTGCTTGCAGTTTCTCTTTCCTCTGGCAGACTTGGTCTTTGTAATCCCATAACAGAACAGATTACAGGAAAGGGGTTTATTCTCCTTATTTTCCATGCTCTATAGAGCAAGGGTTTCACTGACTTCAAGCTCAGAAAACTGAATCTTGAGATACCTATAAAACTGCAGTTATTATGGCACAGGCATCTGGTTAATTTTACAAGGGTAAGTCTATCTACTGACAACTTATTTGCCATGTCTTAGCTCTGACTTTGTTTTGAACTTTTCCTTTTTAATGATGAGAATATTTATCTAGGTTTGGTTTGGGGAGGTTGCTTTTTCTTAAAACTTATTTTATATTCAAATACATACTCATGTGAATATACAAGCAAGCCAATTTAATACTTTTATTACTAACATGATACTGTGGTGAAGAACAGTCATGCAGATAATTAGCAAATATGGGAACAAATCTAAAGCCAGTTAGTGTGTCTGGCTGCGTGAGAAACAGAGCTCTCTGTGAGGCAGACAAGAAAAAGGACTCATTTTTTTCCAGATGAAGTCAGTATAGACTTCCTGGGAGGGGTGATATTTTATCAGGACATCAGATGGAGAGAAGAAAGTATCAAGGAAGGAAGATATGGGATGTTGTATGGAACAAAGGGGAAGAAGTCAGAGAACAAATATTTGGCTTCACAGTCCTACAGAAGCAAGTTGGTGAGAGAGTGTTGGAGAACTAAGTGCAATGTTTACATAGCAAACCAAAAGAAGTAACTGGAAAAAAAGACATACATTTGGAAGAGAGAGTTTGAATAAGGGAGGTAGGATTATTCAGTATGAAGTCACAATAACTGAACGTTCTGTGGTCATATTATACATCCTGCAGCTTACTCAGCAGTCCCATGTAGAACAAAGGAATTATTAAAGAGTAGTAGAGTTTAGCTTGGAGGGTGTTATTTCCCATAAAATGACACATTATATATGATTTCTATAAAATATACAAACATACAAAATATAATTTAAATATATATTCATATGCATTTGTGGTCTGGCACAGAGTCATCCTTAAAGGATCACAGGAGTAAGGAGCTGTAGTTAGTGGAATCACCCCTATTTTCTAAACACAACAACCGAACCTTTATCTGGTCTTTCTTTGAGGTTCAGACTAGGATTCTTTGAGTTAGACCACCAAACAACTTAGCAATCTTCTGCTCTTGAAATGTAGTTCCGACTCAAGAAAAAAAATAGTAGACACTGGCTCAGAGTACTTTGCACAGAAGCATATATGGGGGAGGAATTCTCTTCATGACATCTGACATTCACTGAGGACTTTAAATATGTCCATCGGACTTTCAAGGTCTTCCCTTGACTTCTTGCATGTTAATCTACATATGACCCAAGTTCCTTCTTTCCTCATGACTTGTATGGCTTCTAGAACATGGATTGATGTGGCATTCCCCTCTGTATGCTGTGAATATCATTGGTTCACAAAGAATCTGCTTTGGACTTGTTGTAGTGCAGAATAGAGCAAGGCAGGAATTCCAAGCGGGTAAAGGAGGAGAGAGCAGGTGTAGTCGGGGAGATGCCATGTAGCCTCCGCAGGAGACAGAGACCAGATGTCAGACATAACTTTACCAGTAGGCAACAACCACATGACAATACATAGGATAAATAAAAATGAGTTAATTTAAGACTTAAGAGCTAGCTAGAAATACACTTGAGTCATTGCACAAATTAATATAGTTTCAGTAATGCCCCTGTGATTTCAGTGCTAACCGACAGTTTAACATTATTAGTTTACCCTTATATGTATGAGTGCATTTTGTACACTATGTAGAAGTACAATGCTATGAAATGATTCTCTTTCGGTATAAGGTATATATTGTTGCTTTCTTTGTAACTTGGTTTTACATTAAATATCTACAACATTATCAAGACAAAGGAATGTACAGTGCTTCAGGTCTAAAATTATTTTCATGTATTTTAAAAAGCACCTCTCATGTTTGAAGACCCCATAGGCCCCATTTTTTTTTTTGCTCCAGCAAAAGATTTTGCACAAAGTGCAAACCTGTCACTCCCAAAGCCAGTCATTGCTGGAGATTACCAGTCATTTTCATTACAGTAATTTCAGATTGCCTCCTTCTGCTGTGTCACTCACATTCCTGGCATTCTGCCAGACAGTAAATCGGGACAGCAAGGAGTAAATCAGGACAGCAAGCAGAGCTCCAGAATCCCAGGGCAAGTTTGAGGCATAACTGACTTAAGCAGGCCAGGCAGCTTCAACCTACGTAGTGCCTAGGTGGACGAGAGGCAGGGTCTGTAGTCTCTAGAGGTGAGTCATGTGGACTGGAAGAGCTGGACCCTCCTCCTCACTTGGCTCTGCTTCCTCTTCCATTCTGTGATAAATGTGTTTCCTCAGACTCAACAGCACAGGCAACAATACTCCCCAAAGTCCTGCCTCTGCTTTCCATTCTGGCCAACTCAAGGTAATACATCAACAACCCAATTCTGATGAACTATGTTTCTCCCTTCTAGGGTAGCACTTATGATTTGTACCAAGAAGCTTTGCCCTCCCTTGCCTGACTCAGTCCTCTCCTTGGAGTCATCATTTCAAAACATTTCTCTCAACTGCCTATAACTGGGATGTCCCCTCTGTGTACTCCAGGGTCTGGTGCCTACCTGTCCCCACCCTATTTCAATGTGTAGTATCACAAATGACGTGTAGATATGGAAGGCTGAAAAATCTTACACAAGGATGTCAGCCAGACTGTGTCCCAGGAACCACTGAGAAGGATCCCAATCTCAATACTTTGTTGACCCTCCCCCCACCTCATAGCTCTCAAGCAATTCTTGGCTTTCACCTGCATCTTTCCATTCTTTGCTCCTCTCTCCCTCTGTGCCTGGGTCCACATTATTTCTTGTCTAAATTAGCCAATAGCTTGGGAACACTCCAATCCATTCTGGTCTCACCTTGACTTGCTTGTGTCGACAAATGCCTTGTTTCTGAATAAAGCTATTATCATAAATCGGAAGAGGTGGGATTGTAGCTTATAATTTGGTGCAACAAAATGAACCCAGCATGTGCTCCCTGAAGGAACCAATGCAGTATTAAGACTTGGAGAATTACAGATGAGATTTCTAGTTTTGCCTACATTTTCTGCTGTAGCCTTGATCCATTTCTCTGATCTCAAGTATAGTTTTCTCATGTATACTCTAGGAGAGGTCATTTCTAGCACATGAAATATATTGGTGTCAAATAAAAGTCTTACAATAATGTGTATTAAAGGCGCAAAAGCTTTTAAAAGTGCTAAATGTATGTATCAAAATGAAATCTGATTTCAGGGTGTGTCTGAGAGATTATCTAGGTTCTATTAATTATGGTAGAAAAACTCATCCTAAATTTGGGTGGTGTTATTCCATGGGCTAGGGTCCAAGACTGAACAAAAAGGAGAAAATGATTTGAGGAGGGAAAAATGAAGTGGAATGTAACCTTCAGCTACAATTAGCACAAAGGACTGTCTTTGGGTGCTATTTCCTTAGCAATGATTTGAGTCTCCCTTAAGCCACTGGTTCACATACCACATGACCTATGGGAGAAGCTGGTATTTCATAATAAGATGAAGGACATTTCTGAAACCATCTTTAACCCTTAATTCTTCTCAGAGGTGATCTGAGGGAGTCTCTGCTGTCAGTCTTTCTGTTGCAACCAATCCCATCTACCCACTCATTTTCCTTAGTATCTTTCTGTTGAGCAGGCATTGCTAAGGTAATTTATTTAAAAAGGCAGGATGGAAAACAAAACACTCTATAGATCTGGTCTGTGCCACCCTGAAAGCTTGGAATTATCATTAATGCTTTACTAAACAAATTAAACTGTAGGAGAAGATATTTCCCCGCCTTTCCTAGCACATGTGCAAAGAAGAGAGAACTCAAAGCTTCTGTTTCTGTGTCTCTGGCCAATGAGTGAAACCCAATATGGGTTTATTCCACCTATCTACACTTTTCTGAGTTAAATAATTTCCAGGCAAAAAGTGATGGAAATACTCTGTGGTGTGTCAGTAAGGCTAAGAGTGATCCACAGAACTTGGCAGTAATGCAAACTTGGAAGATGTCCCTGACCCTGTTTTCAGTGTCTGTCTGAGGACTGGTAGCATCAATGTTGTCAGGGGCTTGTTAGAAACTTGTGACTTTGGGCTCTTTCTCAGATTGGCTGAGTGAGACCTGTAGCCTAACAAGCTCCCCAGGAGATTTACATGCAACATCTGTGGCCAATGCTCTTTAGTAACAGTCTGCTAACCGGATGTGCCTCAAGATGACAGAATACTCAACTACCTGGTTGTACCAACCAATAGCCCACCAACACAACACCCTCTTTGAAGACGATCCTCTAATGAAAAGTTGTTTGGAACATCACAGGCTGTGAGTGAATCCTTTGTGTCTAAGTCTGAAGAGACACCACTGCAGCCCACTGGGTCATTGATGGCAACAATTTTGAGGAGCTTCTGAACTGGATGGGAGCTCAGTTCCCACTTTTGGGGCTACACAGGTAGAAGCTATCCAATCACTCTTTTACTCAGTGCAGAGGCAGAGAAGAGCTCCACAGCTGGTGGCTTCCCTTCCCAGCCAGATTATGACTGAATTTAGGGAGTATTTTTGTTTGTTTGTTGCCAAATACATGACATTTGAGGTTCCCCCAGGACCACAAACATAACTTTCAAATGGGCAGAGAATTGCCTGTTCCTTTCACCGTCTGCTTCGGTATGCTTAACAGAATGTGTAAGTAGTTTAATAGTAAATTTTACGATTTTAACTATTATGCCAATATGTGAGTCAGTTTTCAGCTGGTCATTTCTTTTCACATTGTTATAGTGTTACATCCCTTCACATCCAATTTCTTGTAACTGTTTCTGTTAATCAAATTGAACACTAATGATGGTCTCATCTCTAACATAATAGAATCCCTATTCCATGTGGTTGAAAAAGTAAGTTGGTCAAAATTTGTTTAAGATAATGGAATAAGTGCCTGATGTTTCTCCTGCCACAAACCACACTATTCTTTCTTAACGACAATGTCTGTAGACCTTACAAATTGATATTTAAGTCCATATACTTAAGATTCTCTTATCCTGCCCATTGATTCTTGGTCCTTACTGGTCCCCAGTCTTATGGCAGACCCTGAACATGCTTTCTGCTTGGTCAGGTCTATAGTTTCTACTCTGTAAATTTTCTTACTGAATTTTTTTTGGTTATTTCAAGACATGGTTTTTCTGTAACTTTAGGGCTTGTCCTGGAGCTAGCTCTTTTAGACCAGGCTGGCCTCAAACTCACAGAGATCTGCCTGCTTCTGCCTCCCAAGTGTGGAATTAAAAGCATGCACCACTAATGCCTGGCTTTTTCTTACTGATTGATATAGTGCTTTTTGTGTAAGTGAGAAATTTTAGATCTTTAAACAAGGCTCCTTGCAAACAAAAGAAATAATACTTTTGTTAGGATAGTGAGTAATTCAGTAAAGGAAATAACAAAATATCTGACAATTATTTTAAATCTATGTGTGTTAAATACACTAAGCTTTCAGCAAATGAGGCAACCCCCCACAACTGAATGATATCCTAAGTCTACTCTTCACAGTTTTATTTTGATACAGGTTTCCTTACATCCCATAGACTGGCCTCCAACTTGTTAGCTTCTTGTCTGAGGAACTGGGATTACAAACATCTGCTATCTCTCTCAGATTTTTTGAAATATTTGGAAGAATATATAAGACATCCAGTCCATTTACACACACACACACACACACACACACACACACACACAGAGAGAGAGAGAGAGAGAGAGAGAGAGAGAGAGAGAGAGAGAGAGAGAGAGAGAACTTCAAGTACATCATTTGAAAAACAACGTCTCTGTATAGCCATGAATACTTCCACAGGTATTACAGAGTCACCATGGAAAGTTATAATTTACAAAAGTGATTAAGTGGCGGACAATCAATATTGTCATATCCACTTCTGGGAGGTGTCTCACGTCCTGACAAACCACATATCCAATCTTATTGCTTGAATTTCCAAACAATATCTCAATCATTTGCCTCAAATGATTTTAAAAAGGAAATATTATAGTCTCTAAAGATACAAGAACTAAGTTGACAAAGACTCAGAATAATGATTAGTGTACCCCCATCATAGCCTATATCCTTATCTTTCAGACTAATGAAGGCTATCCTGTATGCCCTTATTAAAATGTGGTAATGATTCTGAAAGACCTGAATACAATATGACCATCATATTGTTGGGACCCACATCGTACCCAACAGAAACAGAGATTTATGACTAATCAAAGCAACAGAGTCTTTGTCACCAACTGACATAAATAAACTGAGGTTGACCCATACAGAAGATTCATCCTACTAAAACTAGCACAGGCATCACTTAGACATTCTCTCTGAGACAGTAGCAGATAGGTTCAGTTGTACCTTATTTTAGGCAGTGGTTCCTAGGTCAGTTTGTCTGGTGCATGTGTTGAAAGAGTAAGAAGATTTTTAAAGAATCCAAAAGAACAATGGTGTGGGCCTTCTAGAAAGATGAAGGACTTTATCTTCCTAGCAATGCTTGAGAGTCCATTCCTTAGATCTGTGTTTCCAAAAGTATACCAAATCTGACTAACTATTACTGAGATTTGATAGAACTAAGATAGGATCCTCAAAGAGGTCATATCCTATGACTAAATACTCAGCAATTATCTCCTGTTCACTAACATAAATACACAAGAAATGCTAAAAATCAGACAACCCTTCGAGTACCTGTTTCCATAGTGAGGATTCTCAAAGCATGATCTTTGAATGCTCAGGACCCAATACTGTGGTCTTATAATGATGGATATGGCACATGCCAAATCTTATAATAACAGGGATCAGTAAGACACTGATCTTTTTTAAGACCACTTTGACTATAGATCTCCTAAGGCTCCAAAGCTAAGATTATTTGACAATGATTATGTGATAAAATTCCTGTTACATGGATAGTGCCTCTCTTGTACTTAACATACTTAATTCCTAGATTGCATTTCCTCCTGTGTGTCTGACAGAAGAAACAAAATGGTGGGAAGAGAGAGCAACACATAAATATTTACCAGGATCTGGTATAACAATATTAGGAGCAAAGTGTTTACTTAGTTAAAGTTTCAAGTTTTCATTAAGTATTTTGCTCAATTATGAGATCTCAGTAGGTATATTATACTGTTACTCTTAGTTAACACCTAGGTTAACTAAAATGAAGTTGACCAACCTGAATATGGTCACAGATAAAGTGACAGAGCAACAATCTGTCTTCAAGTATTACTTTCTCATTAGGTATATGTATGCTGCAGAGAGACAGACATGACCTGTGACTCATTGGCTGTACCCTCAGCAATCATTTGTCTAAAATTTCTTCTTCTCTCCTACTATGTGCTGCTTTCTTCACTCCTATGTCCATCACATATCCTTCTACATAACAGATATAAGAACCCAGCAGCCCTTTTCTGAGCCAGATTGTATCCCAATGCCATCCCCAACTTTTCCCTTCTCGTCCCTGACCAGCATCCTTCCTTTCAAGAATCTTATTACTTATTTTCAATGCAACGTTATATCAGATAACCAAGATCTAGCACAGAGGTCTGAAAGCAGGGGCTAGAGAGAACACTTGGATCATGGTTGCCAAGTTCAGAGACGCGTGGGGTGGGTATCTCCATGTTCAGTTGCATCCTGCTTATGATACTCAAGCTGTCTCTTTCTTACTGTGCCTTTGGAAATGCTGATTTGCCTGGCATTTATCCACACTCATTCCATAAGTACCTAAGGACTGAGATACACTGGCTGAACTAATTTCCATTTATCTCTTCCTACTGAGAAAAATAAGACATTTCAGAATATAGATTCAAGTCTGTAAATTGAACATCATCCAATATTATTTCTAAAAAAAGTGATACCAGCTTTTAGTACTCTATGTTTCAATATATTTAAAGCCCAGGGCATTTGTTAAGAAGCAGGGAAATATCTTCAGGCTTTTATGAAACAAATAATATGGGATGGACAGAACAGTTACTGTCAAAGTTTACTCATAAGATGTCATAGGGGATGCTGACCCAGGATGAAATACTCAGTTCTACTCCAACCTGGACACTTAATGCAGTTTATCTGAACATCGTTGTCCCATTGGCCAAATGATATGATGGTTGATTTTATTTTCACAGTTGACTCTGTTACAGAAATTGACATTTGGGCTGTATTTACAGGATATCAAAACAGCCATTTGAAAAATAAGAGGATTGGTTCAAACTGACTCCAATAATACTCCGATTATATGGCAAGTTAGGCAAGTTAGGAGTTGAAGGTTTGTTGAATTTTCTAGTTGACTCCATGAGTCTTCCTAGGCAGCCTTTGTTTTAGTCTTTGTGCTTTGAATCCATAGTTTAAGAATTGTCCAATTTAATTTGGTTTTGTTCAAGTAGAAATTCTTAAATGAACTCAGGTTCACCTTTTGACTATGAGTGCTGCTGGTTCAAAGACCATATCCATAGAAGGAGCACCTGCTAGGAACATTTTTTTTTAATTCTTTCCTTTTTTAAATAAAAGATTTGTCCTTCCTTTCACCCTTTAAAAATTGGTGAATTTCACTCATTTTCTTCTTGTACAAAGCTACATGAATTATTGATGGATCAATTTGAGTTTTCATTTAGAAAACACCAAAATATGAATAGAAAATATTTCCAAAAAGTTAATCTTTAAAAAATGTTATTAGGATAGTTTTTCTTTGCTGACAAACAAAGCCACACGATTGCAGTTTCAGAAAGATGGACCGAAAGATGACTGGAAAAAGATGATGGTAAAAGATCTAGGAGCTGCTGGCTCATTTTATTATTCTTTATATAGCAAAAAGGGTCACTGTACACTGTATGGATTATAAATTGTGGCAAACTTCAATCCATCATCTCAATGCTGGTCTTCAGAGAAGTGATGGATATAGTGTCCATTTGTAGAAATGAAAATGGAAGCCTGTATTCAAACAAAGGATGATCAAAGATAATTAAGGTACTATGCCATCAATAGCACCTATGTTTTTTTCTGGGTATCTTTTGGAAACCTGCAGCTAGCCAGAGGAAGTGCCAATCATTCATTAGAAGGGGGAGTCCAGTGTTGGACAGAAACCAGAGCTAAGAAAATACAGAACAGCAATATCTACCTAATGCTTAATGTGGACAGGATTCTGAGTTCCACGATTCAAAATCATTACTATACTTTATCTGTTACCCTTTGCTCTGGTGCCAGAGGCTTGCTGAAGCTAATCAGCCCAAAGCACCTTATATGTCATTAACCCTCACTAACCTACTCCACTCTCCTTCATCCACTTTCTGAGATAAAGTGAAGACGCATGGCCAGCATTCCCTACCAGAGAAGAACTTGAGAGTGTTTTAGACATAATTGAATTACCTGACTCTAAGAGCTCTGCACCATGGAGAGCTCGACTTAGCCTTCATGGACCTGGTTTCCGCATATAAAAATGGGACAAGAAAGCCATCTCAAATAGTTATCAGACTTATCTGTCAATAATGTTTAATACCACTTGATAAAAGTTCAACATTTCTAATATTACTTAAACTCTCTTTAATCAACTGTTCCAATTACCTTAATCTTTATTTTTTTTAAAAAAAACCTATAAAGATTCACTAATCACTCCATACTTCAATCTTCTGTGCATTTTTCTCTCAATCAATGAAAGAATCTTATGACTAGCTAATTCATCCTAAGTGACGAGGGTGAGCATAACATGGGGGAAGTCTGGGAAGAAGAAACTAAAAAAAAGAAATAGATAATAACTTTACAGGCCATAGGACAGGTCAGCCCTGAAAACACAGTGCTAATGGACTTCAGACACCATGAAAAGAACACTGTTAATTAAGACACCAGGGATTTAGTAATTGATACAGGCCGGGCGGTGGTGGCGCACGCCTTTAATCCCAGCACTCGGGAGGCAGAGGCAGGCAGATCTCTGGGAGTTCGAGGCCAGCCTGGTCTACAAGAGCTAGCTCCGGGACAGGCACCAAAGCTACAGAGAAACCCTGTCTCGAAAAACCAAAAAAAAAAAAAAAAGAAAAGAAAAAGAAAAGAGAAGAAATTGATACAGCTTCACTGAAAGGAAATCAAAACCAGGGTGGAAATGACAGAAAAAATAAGAGCCTGAAGGTTTTCCACACAGGACCAAGCTTGTTCAAAAAGGCAGCTTCACCAATGACAATGGGCCAAGGCCATAGTTTGGACTACTTAGGAAGATGGTAAGTTGCAGACTGGTCTCTACGTCTGCTCCAGGGAATAGCTCATGTGCAGAGATCAAGGACTGGCTTATCACACAGGTCACTGTCTTTATAACAGCAGGATCTTCTGTGATGCTCTGGATAGTGTCGATCACAGCAGGCACGTGTGCGCTTCCAGTCTCACTTCTGGTGTGAATATGTTTGAGCACTCTAGCATTATTCTCGGACCTTGAAGTCAGAGCATTATATGACTTGTGCTGGGGACATGGCAATTAGATAGCAACCTAGTACTGTGTAGTTGTCGTGATAAAAATGATGTGAATTTTGTGATGGTGTAAAGTACAGTAGTTAACTAAAGACGTAGAAACTACTTGGATGGAATAGAAAGAAGTCTCTTTCTCTCTCTATGTCTCTCTTTGTGTATTTCCATCTCTCTCCCTCCCTCCATCTTTCTCTCTCTTTCACTCTCTCTCTGGATATATATGTGTGTCTGTCTTCTCTCTGTGTGTCTCTGTTCCTCTGTATCTTTCTGTCTGACTCTTTCCATGTGCATTTCTGTGTATGTAAGTGTTTTCATATGTGGTGTGTGTGCGTGTAGGCTAGAGTTCAATGTTGAGTGCCTTCCTTCCTTATTTGCTCTCCAACTTATTTTTTATTTATTTTTTGAAATGGGGTGTCACACTGAACCTAAATTTCACTACTTCAGCTAGACTAGCAGGTTCCAAGAGCATCTTCTCTCTACCTTCCCTGAACTGGATGCTGTATTTAATTTATATCTTTTTAATATATGAGCTCTTGGGATCTGAACTCAGATCTTTGTACTTGTACATCAAGCACCCTGCCTAACAGGTCCATCTCTCCAGTTCCAAGTGCTATTCTCTTCAGCAACATGCAGAAGTTTTAGGTCAGTCATCACTAATGAGAATGTTCTGTGTTGCTGTCTTTAAGATAATAGAAACTTCTGTCAGAATAAAATATTTAGCCAAATGCTATCATCTAGAGTGACTGACTACTCTTATTCTCTGAAGTGATATAAAAATTTTTTCTAAATATATACCTGTATTTCTTTTCTAAGAGCAGACTGATTAGCTCCTACAGCTCAGTCCTGAAAAGCTCCTACCCCAAGGCTTTCAGGATTCACTCAAGATGAAGTTCAGAATCTAGACTATTCTAGAACAGAATAGAAAAGCTAGCAATTTGATGTTGAAAATGATGTCCTCTAAGAGAAGACCATCCTATAAAACAGGGGCTGCCAGATGAAGTTCAGGTTAATTTTGGAATTCTGAATTTCATTGCCTTGTAAACTGATTTGATTTGAGTGGTGGAAATGATGAGGAGAAACCATGAAAGAAATTAAAGTGGTAGGGATGGTGATGGTATTGCTAACAGCAACTTATTGGGTGCTTACCCCTGTGCCGAAGAGTTCACATACATCCTCACATTGAATACTCCTGACATCACTGGCAAAAATATACGGATAAACTCGTTTGGTAGACAATTGAAGTGCAAGAAAATGCAGGATTAACAGATCTTTCCAATGACACAGGCCATAGAAAAATGTGGGATCACAATCCAGACATTTTGGCCTCAGTTCAACCACACCTTGTATCCGTAACTATGCAGCACTGTGTCCTTTGGTCAGACATAAAGGGTGAAATACATCTACAGTGGTAGCCTTTTCTTTGAATGATAAGAATTGCTTGCGCTTACATTGCTTATTCACCATCTCTCAGCCCAAATGTACACTGTGTTGCTTTTTTACACATTGCAAATTCTCCTAGGGAGGAGGAGGTGCAACAGTAGACGAGGGTCTGTCAGGATTTGCTATCTGTGGTATCATTGTCTATAAGGTGTTGCTTGAAGGATTGAAATAGCCACGCTTGGTGCTTCTGAGTACTTTCCAGGGATTCATTGCTTCTTGCAATCAGTTGAGCATTCAAAGGATTTGGAGAGATGGAATTTCAGTTCAGAAGCAAAGGGAAGAGTGCTGATCAGGATAAAACTTAACAAGCCACAGAGATGGTCCTGCGCAGTGGAAAAATTATCCCTAGATGAGAATTCTCTTGGACCCAGGTGTGTTTCTTTCCTTTAATAGGTTTCTCTCTCTTATTTTACCTAAAACAAAATCTTGAAAAGGTAATGATATCTGAAACAGCACAGGAAGCAGTTTACTTCACCCTTGTAAACTTCAGATCTTTGAGAGTAAAAAAAGAGAGCTGGTTTTAAGGAGAGGTTTCTTAGTAGCTAAGAAAGCTTGCTGTTCTTACAGAGTATCCAGGTTTGGTTCCCAGTACCCACATAGTGGCTAAACACTGTCCATAACTCCAGTTCCAGGGGATTCATTAAGTTGTTCTGACCTCTTCAGGCACCGGTCACACATATGGTGCACTTACATATGTGCAGACAAAGCAATTACACATATAAAAATTAATATATGTTTTTAAAGAGAGAGTCGATACTTCTGGCTATAGAGAGAGCCAATACTGGTGTCTACCTCAAAGGCAGATGGAAGGGTGAAAGGACTGCACACAAATGGTTTTGTGCAGTATCTAGCACATTTTGTATACATAGCCAACATTATACAGAGAACAGAAGTGTTTGTTCTGTCTGATGTGTCATCCAGCATTCATGCTAAACTTCTTAACAGGATACATACCCTCTCTTCCCCAATTCCCCAAAATCTAAGCCAGAAAGGTTCTGATTTACTAGTGTTACAACATCAATTACTTTCATGAAGATTCACCCAGCACAGATTTTGGGCGACTTGTGTAAATTACACTCCCACCTTGGGATGTAATGGTTTGTTTGCAGTCTGGGTTCATAAGTCTCCTAAAAATTATAAAATTCTGAGTGATGACTGCTAAATCTGTTTGATAACCGGTCTGAGTCTGGAGGACCCTTGCGTATACACACACAGTGTGCGTGGTCAGTTTTAGTTACAGTGTTTTTAATAAAGCCAGACAAGTCATTGTCCCAGTCTTCACTTGGTTTTCTGAATGTGGACAACACAGATCAATTTTTAACTGGAACACTGAGAAGTAGATAAACAGGAGACTACCCACTTCAATTAATTCAACTGACATTCTTTGTCATCAACCGGGAGATGGCTGATCTTTTAAAGCAAAATAGAGAAAATAAATATGCAAATTACTTCACACTTATAATCTCAAGGAGCTGAATGTGCAAATATTAGAACTACACCACAGTGATGTTTCTCTAAAATCAATGATAGCCGGTCCCAGTGCTCAACAAAGGTGATATGGGATGCCTGTAAAAGAAGTGGTATCGATTGATTATGTGCATGTGGCATCCTGTACCATACAAAACTGTCATTTTGCCATAATAGCAACTGCCAAGGCCCTACTCCATCTCTGGAGCCAGTCTACTAGCAAAAGACTTTAAGATTACTCTTCCGCAGGATGGAATGGGATTACTGACAGCAGAGGTGCCAAGGAACAGAATACAGAGGCAATGATTGGATGGTGCCTTTCTGAGTGAATGACAATCATGCTCTCATGTCTCTTCTGTATCTTTAAGGATAGTTTCTGGCTCTTTGGCTGTGTTCAAAAGCCAAATAATGCGTTTACTTTTGTTTCTAGGAGGTTTGGCAAGCTTCAGAAGGACCTTTTTCCATACAAGAAATATATACAAATGTCACATGTCCAAAACCATTCCCGAGCCGGGCGATGGTGGCGCACGCCTTTAATCCCAGCACTCGGGAGGCAGAGGCAGGCGGATCTCTGTGAGTTCGAGACCAGCCTGGTCTACAGAGCGAGTTCCAGGACAGGCTCCAAAGCTACAGAGAAACCCTGTCTCGAAAAACCAAAAAAAAAAAACCCAAAACAAACAAACAAACAAAAAAAAAAAAACCATTCCCGTGTTCTCTCTCTCTCTCTCTCTCTCTCTCTCTCTCTCTCTCTCTCTCTCTCTCTCTCTGTGTGTGTGTGTGTGTGTGTGTGTGTGTGTGTGTGTGTTTCAGAGTCTAAATTCATACACAGAAAGGATTAATCATAGATTAAATAAAACAAATGCTATAATTTCATCAGCCCTATCCTAGCCACTTTACCTTTGTCTACTACTTTCATACTTTTAGAAACGCTAAGTTTAGTGTTGTAAACTTGTTATCAAATGAGAAAATTGAATCATGAAGGAACCCACTGTCAGGATTGAAGGTCAGTCATCTGAGCTGTCCTTGTTGTGTTTCTATCTCTCCATCTTTCCCAGAATTCTGTTTTTCACGGTGGTGATTAATGATTACTCTAGAGTGCTAATTCCCCTAGCTCTTTCACAAGAACTATCCCAATTTATGCTCATTCTTCTGAGTTACATAGAGAAGGCTGACTTGAGATGACAACTTTGTTTTTAAATTTTAAGCTAACATACAGAGCAATAGGTTTCATTATGACTTTTTATTCATATATAGTTTGTACTTACCCACCCTTGTTAAGCTGCCCCCATGCTGCTACTTCCTTCTTGTTGACCTTCCTCCTTGTCAATAATCTCCCCTTCTTCTTTCCAGTCAAAAGTTACATTAGTGCTTTTTGTTGTCATAATAAAATACCATGACTGAATGCACCTTTGAGATAAAAGTTTGTTTGGGCTTATGGTTCCAGAGGGAGTCCATAACAATGGTGAAAACGTGGCCAACGGCAGGTGGAGCAAAAAGCTAGCTGATCATAACTCCAAACACAAAGAAAGTAGAGTGCAAAATGGACACAAGATGAGACTATAAACTCTCAAAGCCCTCACTCAGTGATCTACTTACTCCAGAAAGGTTGCATCTGCTAAAGATTCTAAAACCTTTCGAATTAGCATCACTATACAGCACCACCAATTGGTGAACAAGCACTTAAGTACTGGAGCCTATCAGAGGACATTTCTCATTCAAAACACTACAGATTTCCATCTCCTTTTATTCTGATGCCTATTTCACACACACACACACACACACACAGAGAGAGAGAGAGAGAGAGAGAGAGAGAGAGAGAGAGAGAGAGAGAGAGAGAGATTGAGAGAGAGAGAGATTGAGAGATTGAGAGAGAGAGAGATTGAGAGAGAGAGAGAGAAAGAGAGAGAGAGAGAGAGAGAGAGAGAGAGAGAGAGAGAGAGAGACTTTAAATCTAGGCTCTGTTTCAAAAGAAAATATGTAGCATCTGCATTTCTGTGCCTACTTTAAACTGCTTAACACTCTTTTCCTGCTCTATACATTACCCTGAAAATGTCGTTATTTCATTTTTCTTGATGGTTAAAATTCCATTTTTCATACTGACCACATTGATCACACTTTCTATCTCTTCATGTGATGGCAATCTTAGCTGGTTCACTTTCCTGGCATTGTGAATAGTGCAGTAACTAAGAAGGGTGTGTCAGGATCTCTTAGATATATTGATTTTGAGCACTTTCAGTATATGACCAAGAATGGTATATCTGGGTCATATCATAGTTCTTTATTTAGGTTTTTAAGAAATCTCTCAGTGGAAGGTATTATGAGACAAATCTAGGATAAGTTCCCAGAAAATTTGTAACGGATAGATTTTACTGTGGATATGGAAGCCTGAGAGATTTTATTTTTAAACATCAAACTATTTGAACTCTGAAAAAAATAGAAAGAACAGCCTATAATTCACCACAAAGATTTAGCACTTGTTAATATTTTACTGCATTTATTTCACCTGTTCCAAAAAGTTTTTGTCTGGAACCATTTTTAAAGATACCTATAGATAACATGATACTTAATATGAAAATATTTTATCTTGAAACAAAATATACTTTTTCGAACAGAAGCATAATCCTCTTATCACATCTAACCCAAACTACATTAATTTTCTATATCATTTAACATCTAATTCATGGGGTCTATTATAATTTCAGTATCAAGTATCCATCCTAAAGGCTGCTGTGTTACAGGCCTATTAGTGGCAATTAGTGGCACTTCTGTGAGGTGCTTGGCTCATGAGCTTTCTAATTCCATCAATTGGATGAGTTCATAGCTAAATAGGGTATTGGGAGAAGGGGTTTAATTAGAGGGAAGAAGGTCTTCAAAGTGTATATCTGGAGCCTTGCATTTTTTTTACTTTTTTACTAACTATGAAACAGTCAGTAACTGTACTCCACAGCATACTCTGTACTTTCTCCTATCTCCGAACTGTAAACTAAAACCTCTGAAATGGTGAGCCTAAACTAATTCTCCCCATTAAGATATTTATATCAGGTATTTTGCCACAGTGAAAGAAATTAACACAGTATCACAGCTTAAAGTTTCCTTTATTCAATTGATAGACAACCCCTCTGGCTCATCAACTACTCTCTCCTGATCCATTGCCTTTAATTGAACAGTAACTCATTTCCAGGAGACCTCTGCTGAAATAGGGAGAATGCCACACTGGTGTTATGATCTCTAAAGAAATATGAAAAGTGGCTTAACCCATGTAAAAGAGCGAATAAGCAATCAAGGCAGGTCCATTAGATACCAGCACAGAATATGCAGCCTGGTAAATAAAGACTTTAAAGCAGAAATTTGACATTAGGACTGTCATAAGCAGCATTGGTGGCTTAAAAATCGTCGTAAAACTCCTTGAGTCTCTTATGTTCACCAAAGGGCTCTGTCAATAAGTCTCTGGAATTTATAAACTGCTTCAAGGCAATAGGCTTACACATGCACATGAAAGAAGACTTAAGACATTTTAAAGAAAAGGCTGACTGTGGGAAATGCAAGTCCATCATGTGCACAGAGGTGTGTTGCTCTAACGCCCACTGAAGCACAGTTACAGAACCAAGCACGTTCATATTAAGAATCACACTGTGAGTTTCCAGCCATTTTCAAAAGGCAATGTGAGCAGAGACACAATCCTATCAGTAAAGCCCAAGCCTTGGTGTTCTCAGTTCTACACTCATTTCTTCATGCACAAAGTGCCCTCTGCACTCACAACTTATGAGATACCTTCTTTCCATTACAAATAAGATGCTCTCTGGACTCGGGCCCAGAATGATGGTAGATTATCCATCCATTCTTTCTTAGAATACAGCATATTTTTCCCACTTCCTTTAGCTATTACTTTGTAGTTCTTAATGATCTCTTCTTGTGAAAAATGAACAACTTTTCTGCCCTGCCTTAGTGAGTAGCTAGAAGAAAGGCACACTAACAGGAGGATTGAAAGTCATTCATACTCAGGGAAGATGATGGGGACAGACTGTTTCCTCCATTCTCTGAATCTCACAAAAGAAGAGGAGTCTTAGCCCAGGGCACAAAGGTGCACACAAAGCGTTAAGGAATTCCAGACTTCAATATGCATTTCTTTCTCCTGGTTCTAAACCAAGGGTTTGCCTAGCATCCTTCATCTGTGGACCTGTCTGTTACTATTCTCCCATTCCCTGTCTTTGCGTTGAGTACGAAGCAATCTGAATACTCATGAAGCTACACATTGAAAAGGTATCAGAATTATTTTTTATTGTTGAATATGTGACAGAAAAAAAGTGTAAGGAACTGGCAAACGTGAATTTATAGAGCAGTTAGGGAAGAAATATCTAAGAAGGTAACATTCAAGTGAAGCCTGGGACTGTGGTTAAAACTCAGGCATAGAGAATCTGTACAGACTGCGATATGTCCCAGATCCCATCCTGAGCACTGCCAAAGGAAACAAAATTGAAGTCTGGTGAGAAACACCTTCAGGAATATCAGTAGAAAAAACATTCTAGAACTCTTGCAAGTCACAGCCATAATATCTATACACTTACAGTTCTTGCGATCTCAGGCATATGGCACTGGTTTTTACAGAGAATTAACTTTATGTGAACTTCGAATAAAATTTAATAGTCTTTGGGCCCTGAATCTTCCTTTCATTTCCAGTTTTATGCTTCTTTATCTATGCTTATTTATTAATAAAATCCAAAGTCCTCACACTTACACATGTACACATGCAGAAGTCATCTGTAACTCAAGGTCCAGGGAATCCAATGCCCTCTTCTGTCCTCCCCAGGTACAAGGGATACATATGGCCCACATACATACATGCAAGTAAAATACTCATACAATAAAAATTGCTGAAATAATGTAAATATTGTCTAATAATTAGAATATTAAAGTATAGTAGCATTATGAAAACAGTTCAAAAAGTATAAGATAATGGAAATTCAAGTACCCTGATGGATGGTAAAAAATCTTTTTCATTGTTTATTATGAAAATTTAAAGTCTATATACAATGGAATAAATAATGACTGTAAGTCCTTTGCACATAATTACTTGTCACTAATATCTGGTCACATACAATTTCTCTCAATATGTATTTCTGTTGTTTGGACATCTTCCAAAGTCCAAAGGTGTTAAAGGCTTGGTCCCCACTATTGGAGGAAATGGGTCACTGGTAGTATATCCTTAAAGGGGGCTATCAGGATGCCAGCTACTTTTTATCTGTGTCTTCTTTAGTGAACAGCTTCATCCCACCTGACACTGTATTCTTTCTTGCCACAGTCCCAGGAACAACAGAGATTACTGACTTTGGATTGAAAGCCAAAGTTACCCTTCTCTCCTTGTGTTCCTTGTCTATTTTGTTACAGAAATCTGAAGGCTGACTAACATCCCCCATGAGTTGTGCATAAGCAAGCTCAACCATGACCACAAACCATTGTCCCTAAATACTTCTGCGTGCATTTCAACTCTGTCTTATAAATCTTTAGTACTATTTTATACTCAAAGCACTTACCATAGATACAACAGACCTATTTAATAAGGAGTTGACTCCATATCTTCCATGAGGTAAGCAATGATCACGCATTTCAGTTAGTGTTTCTGTCTCTGTGGCCACCTTTAATCTTTAATCTTGTGAGGTTTGGATGATTTATAAAGTCGCTATGTTTTTAGAATTTACCACTTTTCCTGTAACCCTTGACAATTTATTTCCCTCCATACATTTTCAAGTGATTTTCATCATGAAAAACTTAAAATTAAGTAATTAAGTAATTACTATTTTGCAATTTATTCCTTTTTATTTTATATGTGTATATATGTACTTGCATGAATATGTGAGTACTATGTGGGTTCTGTAGCCCACTGAAGCCAAAAGAGAGGGGTTGATGTCCTATAGCTGGGTGATAAGTAGTTGTGAGCTGCAGTGTGAGTACTAGAAATTGAACCCCAGTTCTCTGACAGAACAATAACTTCTCTTAACCACTGAGCTGTCTCTGCAGCACCCCCTCATTATTGTTAACTACACATTTTAACTCTGTTTTCCATGTCGTTCTACAGAAAACTATTTTTGTATGAAGTTAACATCCCTCATTAAAAGAATATATGAGACTTGATTTTATTCCCCTCAAAGGTTGAAGATTATGACTTACATTATTATTTATATATCTTCACAAATGTTTTTATACATCTTTACATTTAAATATTATTTTTTGTTCATTTTCTTGAGACACAATTTCTCTGTGTAACAGCCCTGGCTAACCTGAAACTCACTTTGTAGTTAAGGCTGGCCTCACACTCTCTGAGATTGGCCTGCCTCTGCCTTTCAAGTGCTGGGATTAAAAGTGTGTAGCACCACTGCCCGGGTTATTTAACATTCTTAATGCGCACAGTTTTCCAAATATATTTTGGGTTTTTTACTACCAACTCACAGATTTACTATTTTATTTGAGACACAAGTTTTTCCTCTTCCTGGAATTCTTTACATTTAACTTCCAGCATCCGGCCTTCCAATTTGGGGGTTTGTGCCTATATTTGCTCTGTGAGCCAAGTATCCCTTCAACTTTGCCAAATCTCTGCTCCTTTCTGAACCTTAATGTTTCCCTGCCTTGGGTAGCAGCTCAGTTTCTCTAGTCCCTTAAACTGCTTCTATGATAGTGTTTTTGATTATGTGACATAACATACTGAATTCTCATTGTGAGAAGACTCCAATTTTTCAATTCACCTATATGAAAGTAGATTTGGAGTGCTGAAATCAGTACTTTAGGAATTTATCTTTCACAGACACTAGTTGGCACTTAGTTCAATATTAGGACGGCAACAGTATACATACATGCATGTATGCATACACACATACTAGATAGATAGATAGATAGATAGATAGATAGATAGATAGATAGATAGATAGATAGATGATAGACAGACAGACAGATTCATACACAATATAGCCATAACTAACCTGGAACACACTGTGGAGACCAGGCTAATCCTAATCTCTACCTAGCAAGATCTTTTTGTCTCTGCCCCCTCCCAACTTTTAGAGTTAAAGCCATATGCTAACATAGTTGTCTTAGATCTATTTTTATTTTTAACTGTGTGTGTGTGTGTGTGGTGTGTATCTTAATTAGGATTTATATTTCTGTGAAGAGACACCATGATCATGGTGATTCTTATAAAGGAAAACATTTAATTGTGAGTGATTTACCTTACAGAGGTTTAGCCCATTATTATCATGGAGGGACATGGCAGTGTACAGAAAGATATGGTGCTTGAAAAGGAACTGAAAATCCTACATCTTAATTTGCAGGTAACAGGAAGGGAACTATGACAACAGGTATAGCCTGAGCATAAAAGACCTCAAAACCAACCTCCACAGTGACACACTTTCTCCAATAAGGCCACACCTACTCCAACAAGACATACCCCCGAATAACGCCACTCCCTCTGGGGGTTATTTTCTTTCAAACTCATGTGTCCATAGGGGCCATACCCATTTAAACCACCATAGCGTGTGTGTGTGTGTGTGTGTGTGTGTGTGTGTGTGTGTGTGTGTCTGTAGCCATTGGTGACAAGAACATTGAATCCTATGGAGCTGCAGTTAAAGAGTTGTGAGGCCTTCTATGTAGGGACTGGGAACCAAATAGGGGTCCTTTGTGAAAGTAGAGAATGCACATAACTTCTGAGCAATCTCTTATCCGTATATTAAGTGTTTTATAGTATGAACAGAAAATAAACTTACAAGTTTGTAGTTACCTAACCTCAATTTTCCTCTAAGATGATGCTTAGTGTGTGCTAGTTGAGTGATAGTGTAAACTTTATGGAATATATATTATTGTAAAAGAGAATCTGTTCCACCTACTACCTGTTCTTGAGTGTTTGTTTTTGAATGATATGTCTTCCTCAGTGGAGTGTATAAGCAAGGTCTGTGCCTGTACTCTATGATGACTTGAGTGCCTAAAACTATGTTTGACACAAATTAGGTACTCATTCAATAGCCACTGAACTACAGTGAGGCAGGAGTTGCTCCTGGGTTGAGATGAATTTTTCCTGCCTTTGTGTCACTATTTCATAACAAAACTCTGGGTAAAAGCTGGATAAATATGTAGAGGAAATAATGGAGGAACTACGAGTCTCAAAGCTTCAAATGCCGAGAACCAGTACTGAGCAGCAGATATCACGTGGCAGCACCAAGTACTTTTCTCTTGCTGTCTCACCCTTACATGGTTCCCGTATTTGTAACATCAGCCTTCAGTCAGGCTTTGGAGCACAACCTCAGTCTTTGATGTATTATTGCACTGTGTCCATAACACAATCCTGAACATTCACATCTATAATATATTGAAATTGCAAAAAAAGCACAAAAGGTTTTCAATACCAAGGCAAAGTGCATAATAAGAAAAGAAACTATTTCTTTGATGTAGTATTTTAGAGAATCTTTTCCCAAGTATATACATATATATTCTCAAAGTACCCAAGTTGTAACTTAGCCAAGTTTCCTGCTATTTAAAGCCAGAAACTATCTACTGGCTCAGGTGTGTCTTCTAAAACGTTGCAAGCTTCAGCTTGATGCTTTACATCTTCAAGTACAAATTGAGCTTCTTTGCGGAAGCACGAAAATGTCCATTTACCCTTTTCAAGGTGGAATTGAAAATTGATTTCTCAGACTTAGTCAGGTTATTGTGACCCTGCTTGGATGCTCAGAGAGAATCAAAGAGTGTTTTGGTTTCAAAGTTACAAATGAGAGCCTTGGGAGAGGCTCAGCCACTAAGATCCCTTGATGCTCTGAACCAGGAGTCAGGTTTGGTTCCCAACACCCACATAGGCAGCTCATACAAAACTGCAGCTCTAGTTCTAGGGTATCTAATACCTTTTCCTTCCTTGAATGCATGTGGTGCACATACGCACATGCAGGCAAACACTCACACATAAAATAAAATAAACAAATCTTTTAAAAAATATGTTACAAGGTTATCTTTGAATACAGTGACTACTGGAATAACAAAGAAAACAAATGGTTGTCCCCTCTATGATCTTTCTAGAACTCACAGAGAAGGAAGACCCACAGACATGCATTGCACAATTCATATGCGTCAAAGAAAATACAACAGTTCTATTGTGAAGACGTGCGTGAAAAAATGGAGTTTAACTTTAGCTGTGCGAACTATGTGGAAGAGTTGGGAGGTGGATCCTGAGAGCACCCGGGAACTCTAACATGGTGTGGCCAATGCTCTAGCATATATGACAGTTGGCCAACCCCACGTGTAGTGGGACAGTCAACTTGAAACTCAACTAGAAGCATGGCAGCATGGTGAATGACCTATGAAGGAAAAAAAAGAGAGAGAGATAGAGAAGAATGGGCAAATTCCTCACAGGAAACTCTGTTTGGACAAAGCACCTTGTTCCCTTGTGACCAATGAGTAAAACTTCACATTGAAGGCTTCTGAGGACTCCTTCCATGAAACAAATAATCAACAGCAACAACAGAGGGATTTTGATATGCTTTGATTCCTAGCATCTGACATTTAGTAGGACAACAAATGAGGATAATAAAAGTGGTTCATCTGACCCACCCTCCCATCCATACTCAAATTCACCCTTCATTGACCACCTCCATGCACTTTCTCTTGCTTTGGGTTCAGATGATCCTTTTCACCAGGAAGCCCTCCGGGTTCAAGGCAGCTCAACCTCATCAAGGAAATCAACTATCCTTCACACACTGTCTCAAGCAGATTTCATAGCCATTTTCACTATTATTCAAGTCCCATCAGAAGTGAGTCTGTTTCTTATCTGTGCCCCTCACAAAGAGGAAAGAAACACTTGGCGAATTTTCACTAGTGGTTTCTTGATTACTGCTTCATTCCCTTGTTTCCCCATTATTCATTCTATTGCGGTCTGCAAGCATAGTGAACTGATACCAGAAGTTGCTACTCCGTTATTGACTGCCCTCCAATGTGAGGCTGGTCTGTGACTCATGCAATTTTCCTGCCACATTAGACAGAAAAGCAAAACTACTTCCTGGTGATATAGGTTGACCCTTACCTGAATATACAACAAGAAGTGAACTGATAGCTTGATAGTTTTGTATAGTCAGTATCTATGAGGACTGACATCCAACACTTCTCAAATGCTATTTTCTTGGATAAATTGGGTAGACAGACAGAAACACAGATTTTGGAGATTTTGCAACTGGATTAGTACTAATGGTGTTTGGAACTATAGCCTTAATTTCCCAATTGATTATATTCTCACCCTGCTAAGCTCTTACATCAAGAAGTTCAGCTAGAGCCAGCAAGATGGCTCAGTGAGTTAAAGCACTTTACTGCCAAGACTGAACAACTGAGTCTGAGACTTGGTAGAAGGAGTGGACATTTTCCACATGTTTTGCTCTAACGTCCACAAGTAGGCTGTATCATCTATACATACAGTCACACAGATACAAACATATGCACAATCACAGACATAGACATACATACAGACATACAGACATGCACATACGTACACAGACTCATACATACATGCAGACATACATACACACAGGCACAAACAGAGACTGACACACAGAGAGATGTACAAAGACACAGACAGATACACACATCACTAAGCAATACACAAAATAAAAGTTTTAGAAGACAGAGGTCCAGCTAATCAACTTAAGAACAATTAGTGTACCTTCACAACTGGGTTGCCGTGACTATGACTGGCTCATCCTTCACTCATCATGTTCTGCATTCTTGCTCAGATTTTGCATCTTTTGACATGAATATTGTGCTAATATAATCAACTGAAAGAATTTAGGAGAAATCGATACACGTGAATTAATTAGCTCTTACCAAGTGATACACAGGACTCTGATTAGCTTTTCATCAGATCTGGAATGAGAATTATCAGTTGAAGATGCCATCTATTTATCTTTATGACTTTAAATGATGTTTCTTTTATGAGTATCAAACATATATTGAAAAATGAAATATTGCTAATACCTAAAATAGAGCCTAACACATGACATACTCGGTACATTCTTTTGTTGTCTAGCTAAGTGAAAAATGAACTTTTACATAAAACGCAGAAATCTGGCTGCTCTTCTGAAAATGGAGAAATCTGTCTGCTGAGATAACAGCCCAGGGTGCCTAAGTTTCTTACCTTTTCCAATTCATAGCTGAAGTCAACAACTTACACTCAGTCTGCTTTGCTATTTTATAGTATATGTGGGATTGATTATCATGTTAAAGTGCTGGAAAGCCCTGCACAGACCTATGCATGCATGTGGGAAACTGTCTCAGGTAAACCTAGAAAAGAAGTTGCTGAATCACAGGTCCACATACTCAGACTGTTATATAACATTTCCAACGTGTTAGACCTCTGAGACAGCTTAAAGAGAAGGGAGGCAGAAACGAGATCAGCCTGACTTCAGCAGTCAGACTGTGTAGGTCAAGCTGGACAGGGCAGACACAGCAGGCAAGGGGCATCTGCCAAGGGAATGGGAATACTTGGGGCTTATGTAGGAAGTTTGAGGAAAAGAAAATTAAGTGCAACTGCTGGAGTAACAGGCAAGCCTACAGCTTCTCCCTTCTAAAGTTGGTTGTCCAGATGAGAAACTACAGTGCTCACACTATAAGGATTCAGCTCATAGTGGGCTACTGAACTTGGCAACGGCAGTGATGGGGAAGGGGCTGGAGTCTTAATATAGGGCCTTGGTCATGGTCCTACAGAGTTTCCTCAAGGTTTCTTATATACTACGTTTTTTTTTTCTAAAAGATTGAGCTAATTTACAACCCTACCATTGTACTAAGAATTTCTTCTTTATTTATTCCCTCACCAATATTTGATATTGATTCAATTTCTTTTGTCATTCTTTAAGAACAAATTGCTAATTGTTTGAACTTATATTACTGTAATGGTGAAGATTTTTTTTGCTTTTTGTATTTTTTCATCCATATTTTTTTGCTCTTTGTATTTTTATCTAAAAATTAACTTATTGAAATTTTAATCTTTTTCCTAAAAATTAGATTGTCTCTGAATCATTTATTTGAATTATTAAAAATTAGGAGTTACCAGTCTGGATTTTATTTTTTAGTCAAGTGCATAAGAAACATGTTTTTCTTGGCTTATAC
Organism: Microtus pennsylvanicus; assembly: GCF_037038515.1. NCBI lineage: Eukaryota > Metazoa > Chordata > Mammalia > Rodentia > Cricetidae > Microtus > Microtus pennsylvanicus. The sequence continues at coordinate 35,761,181 of NC_134586.1, read as the reverse complement.
CTTAGCATGATGTTTTAAAAATGATGTTGTATTTCATAAGCTGTTTACTTAGGCCTTGGTTATTTGTTTTTCAAAACCAGAAATAGATTCTATGGATAGAACAAAAGTTACAGAAATCTTGCTGTCTAGTAACCTCAAATCCAAAATCAATGTAAATATATCTCAAAAACATGTTATATGATAAACAGGTTGTGAGGGTCAGAGAGGTGACTCAGTGGTTAAAAGCATGTAACTACTCTTGCAGAGGATCTGAGTTCAGTTCCCTGCACAAGGGCAGCTCACAACTGCCCATAGCTTTAGCTCTAGGGGGGTCTGGTGCTCTCTTCTAGTCTCCACGGGCTCTTCACTCACATGTGCACATAACCAACATGCATACATATATTTTTTTTAAGAAATTAAAAGTTGCAATTGAATATGCATGGAGTAACACCATGCTGTGTCTTTAAAATACATTAAGTATTACAACGCATAGTTTACTAGTAACTATGCTTGAGGTTGTGGCATGAGTCATACTAACTTCAGGACAGTAGGTATGGTAGGTGAGGGGAAGAGAAGATTGCTTGTCGGGGTAAGAAGGGGGTGATTTGATATTCATCTCTTGTCTGTGGATAAAATGCCATGGCTTTCATGTGTGTCCTGTTTAGGGAAGTGATACAATTTGTGTTTACATTTTACAGTATTTGCGGCACTCCATAGTTTATTTCTATGTACATACATTTACAGAAACATTTTTTTTAAAAAATTGAAACACATGGTATTTACCAAATAAAACATAAAATGTGCTACTTATAAGAAGAGGGAACCTAAGAAAGGGCTAAAGGGACGAGCCCTGCTTTGTTTTTATTTGTTCAGCTTGATGGTATTTATAAGATTCCTTTTTTTTCAGTGCTTGCTTTTACATCGTTTCATAGTTTCTTTAATATAGTTCACAAGAAATAAAATTTTTGTGAGGCAAAAGTTTGGACAGTGGACAGTGAGATGGCTCAGGGGTAAAAGCTGCTTGCAGTCAAACCTGACCCAGTTCCATCCCTGAGTCCCACATGGTGCAATAAGAAAACCAACTCCCTCCAGCTCTCCTCTGACCTGCACAGGTATGCCCTGGCTCAGGCCTTCCTTCCCTCCTCACATAAATGAGTGTAATTAGAAAGCAAATCCTGGAGAAAATGATATTCAAATTAAAATGGATTTAGCCCACTAAGGTTAATGCCAAATTAAGAGTAAGTTTTAACAAAATAAGAATGATGTCAGATGTCTAATCTTTCTGAAGTTGAAAATGTGCATTAAGGATGTGTTGTAGAAGTCAGTGTCCTAAATACCTTCTCATGGAAAACATCAGCTCTCTGAAGCATCTGAATTTGAGAACAATCAATAAAGATATCTCTAAAATTTTTAATATGAACAATAAAATCTATTCCTGTTATTTCTAGGGCTGGGCAGATTGCTCAGCGGTTAAAAGCACTCACTGTTCTGATAGATAGTACAGGCTCAGTTCCCAGCACCTACATCATGTCTCATAACCATTCATAACTCCAGTTCCAGGGGAGTCTGACACCCTATGCTGACCTCCTTAAAAAGCACCAGGAAGCCATATGATACATGCAGACAAAACACTCATACACATAAAATAAATAAATCACTTTTTAAAATTCCATTCTCTTCCCATTCTTAAGAACAAACAAACAAACAACAACAACAAAAACTCTAGCTTTGAAAGGAAAGAAATGTATAGCCTTTTCAAAATAAAAGCAGATCTCTTAAGCAACTTTTTTTTTTTCTGCACAACTATTTTGAGCTAGGCAATTCTCTTTCCTGGACCATAAACTACATTGCTATTCAAATAAATAGAATTATCAGCCTGTAGGCACTTCTTTTATTTACTCATGAGGCCAGGATGGTTTAAAAATAAACACTAGAATACATTGGACTTTACTGTGATAAAGGACAGAAATTGTCATTGTAGGGGCTGCATAAACTTCATTATAACCTTGCTGCAACACTCCAAAGCAATTCTGCAAAAAAAAGCATATATTGAGGCTTATCCTTTGTAGAGAAATTTGTAACCTAAAAATACATTTATATATTTTATTCCCCAGTGAGAGACTGGGATAATCCTGACATCCGTGCTATCAACAGTTCACAGGATCTGAATTACTGTCCTCATTTTTAAAAAGTCTCTAAAAAGTTTAGCCTCATGGCAGAGGACTCATGTAAGTGATGGGTACTTTCCACCACTGTTGTGGAAGGCTAGTCCCTCTGAGCACTATGTCCCTCCCATCTACAATGGATAATACAAAGTATATCTCTAGCTTTCTGAAAACGCAAGAAGATAATTCCCACAAGGCTTTAGTGAGTCCTAATTTTCATTTGTTCCTGTGTTTTGTTGTTGTTGTTAACTCAGGGTCTCACCTAGCCTAGGCTGGCCTCGAACTTGCTGTGGAACTGAGAATAAACTTGAACTCCCAACGCTTCTGCTTCACTTACTAAGTGCTGGGATGACAGGCCTGGAACACCACGCCTTGTTTAGGCTGTGCTAAGGGTGGAGCACAACTGAGTTATATTCCTAGTCTTATTTCCAATTTTGGTTTATTTTTATATGTATTTATTTGTTTGTAAGTTTATGTGTGGGCCTGAGGCACATGTGTGGGAGTCACAGAAAAACTTGCCAGAGTCAGCCCTCTCCTTTCACCATGTGGGTTGCACTCACCTTGTGGGGAGGCTTTGTGGCAAGCACCTTTCCTACTGAATTATCTCACAGCTCAAAGTAACTAAAGTTTTTTTTGTTTTTTTTTTAAAAGCATCTTAGCCAGGCGGTGGTGGCGCACGCCTTTAATCCCAGCACTTGGGAGGCAGAGGCAGGCTGATCTCTGTGAGTTCGAGGCCAGCCTGGTCTACAAGAGCTAGTTCCAGGACAGGAACCAAAAGTTACGGAGAAACCCTGTCTTGAAAAAAAAAAAAAAGCAGCTAGATTTTGTTTTTAACTTAATCCAAACCAGTGTTCACTACATCACAGAAACAATATTTTCTAAGCTATTATTCTTTCAGTAAAAATTCTTTACTGACTGGTTTATATTGTAACCTATTTGAGTAAATTTAATTATTTCTTTTCCACTGGAAGAGTCTGCTTACACGGAATCCAGTCTTAATTAACCACACAATAGAGGTGTCTCTGGGATTTAGGTCAGCTCAGGCTTCTGGGGGTTTTGTTTGTTTTCGTTCCCTTTGGTCTGGAGGGTAATTAGCTCCTTGGCATTTGACAAGGCACACTGTCACAATGACTTCTCTGTGTCAGCTGAGGTTGACTGGCTATGACATTGTAAATAAGGTTTGGAGTCAGGAAGCATCTTTAGAAAGATTCCCTCAGGGGTGGGGTGGCTGGAGATGTGACTCAACTGGTAGATTGCTGGCTCAGCAATGTTCCAAGTCCTGGATTCTAGTTTCAGCCTTACATTAAAGGATATGGTGGCTCATACCTGTAATCTCAGCACTTGGGAGGTGCAGGCAAGATGATCAGAAGTTCAAGGTCATTCTTAGCCACATGGAAAGTTGAGGGGTAACCTGGAATGCAAAAGACCCTGTCTCAAACAACCAAATAAACAAACTATAAAGTAAGTTGTTTTTCTTCCTTATACCCCAAACAAGAAGGTTGTTGAAGGCAATAGATGCTGTAAGAGCCATGTTCTTAGGGGACTTGGGATCTACTGAGGCCAAGTCCATTTGCTCATTAAACGGCAATGCATCAATATCAGAGTTTTCAAGAAACTCTCACTTTCATATAATTTTATTTTAATTTTATCTATTGAACACAATATACCTTAACAGAGAAATGAGTCTTCCAGTCAGAAATTGTTTGGAGGGTACACTGAATTTATCCATAAAGTGAGATTAAAATTCTTAGGCTGTGAGAAGTACCTTGAAAAATGATGATTGTATATGTTCTTAGAATATAGCAAATCCAAAGGCCAGTTACAAGCTCTTAGCACACTAACACAGCTGCTTGTGCCTCGAAATTCACACAAGGCCCTGCTTAATGTTCTGGAGAAATTCTTGCTACTGTTCCGTGTTCCACAGTAGAATAATCTAAGTAGAATAAACAAATAAGCCACTGTCAATTGTACATGACAAAGATTCTGTGCCTAATGGAAACTGATGCAACGTGACTAAGATTGAATGAGCCAAGAACCCATTTACTCCATGGACATGATGTTATATAGAACTGAGAACCAGAACCTAAAGCAGGTATATAATGACATCTTAGAGTTTGTTTCCATCATGAGCACAGAGAAAAAACTACCTTTCAGCTCTTTGTGTATCCATGTGCCCGCCTTCAAAGAACCAATGGGTGTGTATTTACTCGATGCATAAGCAGAGGAAAGAGTTCCAGGTCACTGAATGAAACATAAGTTGTCATGCATCCGAGGAAACAAATGTAGAGTGTTAGTGTTTAGACATCTAGAAGTTTCCAGGTGTGCTTTTAACATAAATGGAAATTGTCGTGAAGATGAATTACTTATTGCTGATGAGACTGGCAAAGAGGTGGCTAGTTGCTTGATACTGTGAGTGCTAACTTGTAGATGGACTCCGCTAGCTGACCTAAATGAGTTCCAATGACCCAAAACAGCCCCCTCCCAGCAGTAATGTTTTTTTATGGCAAGACTCAGGAGATGATCACATGATGAAAATCTCTACTTCACCAGATGACCCTAAAAGCGTAGGCCTGGCTAATTAGAAAGCACAGCAACCAAGGAAAAATCTAGTGACCTTACAGGTCCCAAAAGAGGGAGGTTGGAGGCATGTCAAAGAAATAAATCCAGGTAAGTTATATATCACTGGCAGGTCCATCTTAGTGAGGGAAAAAAGCATAAAGACAAATGAGAAATGCCAAAGTATGTGTGTATTCCTCAACAATGTCTCATTCCATCTTGACTTGGTACCAGAAATCATCTGACCTCTTCCTTTGAATACAAGATCATCTCCACAATTGACTTTCTGCCTTCTCTTTCCCTCCAGGCCCCGCTGCAAAAAAGAAGTATGTCAGTTATAATAACCTGGTTATCTAACATGTTCCATCCCATGGAACCACGGAGGAGGAAGATCCTCAGTTATTCCGTCACCCAATTGGCATAGGACTCTTTTAGTCCTGCCCGCTATCCATCTCTGGAGGACCTTCCTCAGCTGGGAGACCAACGTTAGAGGATCCACACATCCTAAACAGCTGCTTAATGAGACACCTTTACTTTCTCTTGGCTTAAGAAGTCATTGGCATCAGCACTGCCATCTAGGCTACAATTCTGGACTCCCTCAGCAAAGGGAGACTTGAGACTCAAGTCCCACCTGGCTCTTTTGGATGACCCGCTGAGAGCCTCAGGACTGATTTTTGGGGCTGACTTGTCTTTCTACGTATGTACTTCCAGGATGCAAGGTTTTGAAATTTTCTGTACAGTTTGTGAGGACCTTTGCACTTTGCCACCCAATGTCGTACCTAGGTTCACTGTTTGTTTTTGAATGCCCTGTTTTCACAGAACCTTATCCTCTCAGATGGTGGAATCTTTGGGAAAAAAATAAAACAACTAATTTAAAGGAAAAAAATCTCGGCAGACATAAGAGAACACACAAACCCCACACACATCTGTAATTGACTGTATGGTTATGATTCTAGTACCATGGAAAATCATGTTATTTTTTTTTTAAAGATACACACAAAAAGATATTTAAAGACCAAAAACTGTGCTGAGAAGATATGCCCCACCTATCTTTGGTACACGGTAGGTGATGTGATGTTAAAGAAAAGCATTGGCTAGATGGCATTGAGGTCTTGATCTTCAGAATGCATGCCAGTAATGTATTTTACAGTACATGTTTATAATTTATGTTTAATATTTGTATTTGTGTTCTCTTTTTGTTATTTTACTTAGGGTATATGGCTATTTTGCAATAATTTTAATGATTATTGAGCTATTTGATGGAAAGAATATGGATTTTTCATGTCTTGAGGTTTTGTTCATGCCCCCTATGACTGACCAATGTGATAAGGACTTTAAAAAAGAAGCATGTACGTTTTTTACTGTTTGTAATAAGTACTTTCGTTAATCTTGCTGCTTATGTGTCAATTTAGTGGAAAAAATATCCCTTGCTGAAAAAAAATTCCCTTTCCATTCTCTTCCAGTTCTGTGGTATTGTCTAAGAATGTATCAATAAAATACTTTGGTTAACTTTTCTATTTTCTGTCCTAAGTACTTTAGCTGCCCCTCCCACTTGTTTACAGTTTGTTTGAAACCCTGAGCTATAGAAGATGAGTGACAGCTCAAGTCCTAAGCTTCCGAGTGCATTGATTTTGAAGTGCCTAGCGAAACCTAGATGCTCTCCTGGAAAAGGGAGAGTCACAAAAGCCAAGCATTCTTTCTCACTATAGCTGAAACTCAAGCCATAAATATCCTTGTATATGTCAGGCAGTGGTGGTGCACACGTTTAAGTCCAGAACTTGGGAGGCAGAGGCAGGAGGATCTCTGTGAGTTCGAGGCCGCCAGCCTGATATACAGAGTAAGTTTAGGGGCATCCAGGACTACCACACAGAGAAACCTTACCTTGAAAAACAAAACAAAAATTCTTATCTGTTAACTCAACAAGTTGTCTATCCAAAACGAATAACAAAGAAGAAAAGAAAAAGAAATATTTGCTTACAGATGCAGCCCTCTATAAAATTCATTAAAAAGATAAACATTTCTACAAAACCAAACTGAAAGGACATAGGGAATAGGAGCAATAACTGAAACATGGACTTGCTTTTGCAAACAAATATGGTGGTGAAGTTGATTGAAGCAAGATTAAGAGTCTGGATTCCATAGTCTCTAGAAGAAAATGAAAAGAAAGAAAACACTCTGAAGGAACCACTCACAGTGGTATGCATGCCAAGAACATACCATGACCTCCTTGTGCAGAGTGACATTGGTACGTAGCACTCCCTGTAGGCTCCCAAATCCAAGGTGTATTCACATGCTCCCTGGCTATGAAAGAGGGAGATAGCTCAGATAATAAAGTACTTGCTGTAGTGATGAGACTAGCAGGCCTGCTTTTCGTCTCGCCTGGCTAACTTTACACTCGAAATAACAACACACAAATTGTATTCTTTTAAACACTGCCTGGCCCATTATATCTAGCCTCTTCTTGGCTAACTCTCATATTTTGATTAACCCATTTCTATTAATGTGTGTATCACCACGAGGTGGTGGCTTACCGGGAAAAATTCTAGCCTACATCCGTCTCGGGTCTAAGAATCATGACATCTGACTCACTTCCCTTCTTTCCAGCATTCTGTTCTGTCTCTTCTATTCACCTATGTTCTGACCTATCAGGCCAAGCAGTTTCTTTATTAATTAACCAATGAAAGCAACACATAGCAAAAAGACCCAGCTACATCAACTTGCCACACAAGCATGAAGGCCCAAGTCTGATCCCCAGAAGCCATGTTAACAAAAAGTCAGACACAGTTGTGTGTACTTACCACTCCAGCAGTAGAAGGGTGGAGACTAGCAGATCCCTCATGCTTCCGAGAAGCCAACCAAGCCTGATAAGTGACCTCCTGAACAACCCTGACTCAGAAAAACAGAAATAATACTCAAGTTGACCACAGACACATGGGGGGAGGGTCACATATACACACAAAACATTGGTTGGATGGATAGATTAGATGATAATTGATACATAGATAGATAGATAGATAGATAGATAGATAGATAGATAGATAGATAGATAGATAGATGATAGATAGATAGATGATAGATAGATAGATAGATAGATAGATAGATAGATAGATAGATAGATAGACGATAGATAAATAGATAAAAATATTCTCTGGTGGATATAGTTTTCACTCATTTCTACAGTGCAAAATAAAACTGTCATATTATTTCTAACTTCAGTTTCTGTTGTGGTCTTCCTCTAGTCGATTGCAAACAATGCTTTTGCAGAGACTCCAAAATTTCATTTTAGTATCAGATTGTAGAAAATAAATTGCTTTTCCCAATTTCTTCTATTCCTTTAACACCCTCAAACTAATAGGCCATTGAAAAACTGCAAATCAAAACAAAAATGCTTTTTGGACAACCCATATTTTTTATCAAGTTGTGGCATCAAACCCTATATAGAAGCTGGCTCCCCTTCCTGGTCAATGTCCTTGGATGGGTTATATAAACATTCCTGTGTCCTCAGCTATAAAGTGACCTGGATATAGCCTACCTCATAGGATTATAAGAGTGAAAAGAGAAAATTCCTTCCATGAATATCAAAGCTACTTGGCAAATGACTACTCAAACGTGGAAGCTTTCAGGATCACGGCTTCTGTTGCCACTAGCACCAACATCAGGGTGGTTACATGTTGTTTTTAAAACAAATTTAATATTTCAGTGCCTTCGCCTTCCAGATAGGAAAACAGAGTCTATAAAATAACATGTAAACAGATCAGGCTGTGAAATGACCATGCTGTAGAATCACCTTCACTAAGATATTATACAAAAGCTTTTCACAATTCTTCAAATGTTCAACTAAGAGTGCAGAGGAGCCAGTAAATTCATATGGTATTTAGAGTAGGGCAGGGCTCCTTCTGAAAACACCTGCTCTATTCATTCATCCTCACAGTACAACAGAGCTAATAATGATCGATAATGATGAAGAAGGGAGGGCTATAGCACAATATATAAGAAATTATTAAATATGTCACATAGTTTATATAGGCTATACATCTTATATACATTGAAATGTGCATCTGCATGAATTTTCTCAGCCCTCAACTGCACTTCTAATATCTTGCATTACTTCTATCTCCCACTAAGTATCTGGGATTCGAGTCTGTCTGTGGCAATAGAACAAACAGTCTGATAGCATCAGAAAATACTGTCATCACTAGGTCTATCATTTGGATCTGGAGTGCCCCCCCACAAATGTTCCTTGAATGTTCAATGATTGGCCCCAGATTAACACTTTTGGAAACTTGTAGAAACTATGAAAAGTGAGACCTAGAAAGAAATTTTCAGATCCCCAAGCGGGTGCTGCCTATCACAGTCACCCCCAATATTACCCATTTCTCCCTGGTTATTTGTCAGTCATTGTCATATCTGCTCTTTGCTGATACCATTTGAAAAGACGGTCTTTGACCCTGGGAATCTATTTAGTTGTTTTATTTTTCTTTATGGAACTTATGATGATTATCTGATTTTATAGATTTGCTTTGCTGCTTTTCTCTGTCTCCCTTTAGCATTCTGTTTCAGAGAAGGTCAGATATTTTTAGTTTTGCTTGTGGTAATTTCCTAACCCTTAGACTAATGCTTGACAGGTAGTAGATTATTCTATAGATATTTGCATCTGAGCCAGAGGAAGTCAAGTGGATAAATGAAGTCCAAGACTGCAGGAACATGGACAGAGATCTAGAAGATGCTATGCTGATAAGCTTAGTCAGCTTCATGAGGGGCATCAGAACTGGACTCAAAGACTGCACAAGGCTCTGGTAATGATGAGGAAAGGAAGACGGATGCAAGAACACCCCCCTTGCTGCCTCAACAGCAAGGTGAAAAGCTAGTTCTATGAGATGGCTATCTTTTGCTAAGAGGATGAATCCACCTTTTGAGTAAGTAAATTGGGAACTTAATACAAACAGGTAAATATCTGTAATCAGAATGCTTTCATTAGAAGAAAGGACTCACACTTGCAGTTCCACCCAGTAGTTGTGACTCAGGAGGCAGAGGCAAAACTAACGTGAGCTCCATACCAGGCAGGGCTATAGAGGGAGACCTTGACTCAAACAAACAAACAAGAATGGATAAGGATACAAAGAAGAGAGGGAGGGGTTGGAGTAGGAATGCACTAGACTCCTTATTAGAATTCTGGTGGATTAAAGCTCTGAGCTCTGCGTCTTGCCAGTGTCAAAGGACAGAATTACAATTTCAAATCTTAATTGGCTTTCTTTTTAAGTCTCAGATTGGGCAACTCTTCATTCTGTAAGATGGATTATGTCTTCCAGTGAGTCAAGCAAATGATATTGGCTTCATAGACAGAAAAAGGCAACGAAAAGCAGATGGGTCATCTCAAAGTGACTTTCCTCATAAGAGGAAACAGGGAGGTTGAACAATGACCAAAACTAATTGGTCAATTTCAGCTGCCTTTTCCAGAGTCTGACTAAAGTCTGAACTTCATTGTCATGCCAGTGGAAAGTAGCCAGTTTGGCATAGTTGCCTTTTACCTCTCAGATCCTGATAAATAGCCTAGTCTTGGCTCAATGGCATTGAACTTCAGCAGGAGTGATTCCATTGTGATTTTCAGTCTGGTGTGTTGAGGCTCAGTGCTAGAGTTCAATCCAAAACAGTGACTTCCTGTAATTTTTATTTAACAGCAGCTATGAAATCTCAGACAATCTATGTAGCCTGGGACCCTCTGACTCTTCATCTTTGTAATGGAGATAGGATATGCATGCAAATCTCTGTCATTCATCAGGGAGACATTATCAATTTGTTCCAGAACATTAGTTCATTCTCAGAGTGAGCCAACCAAGAATGAACACCATCATCAGAAGCAACATTGGATGTGGTAAGCAGGGTCCAACATGGATAAGAATAATCACTCCATTGCTGTTACCACAGCAGACACAGCCTGAGGTATCCAACAGCATTTTTGGCAGCCACTTTCTACAAACAAAAGCAATTAGACTCCAATGAAAATCCCAGAGCCCCTAAGCCAACTGCCTCTGCTGTTATTTTCTCTCTCATATTTCCTCTATAATTTATTCTCTTGAAATTTTTGCTTTATTATGTCGTCTGCTAAGTCCTAATACCTAAATATATTCTCCACCCTTCCAATTTCTGTCTTGATTGTAAAGATGCCTTGCTGACCCTCAGCCAAGGCACTGATATCATTCTGACTAAAGGAGATACAGCCCTGAAACATTCTACAGAGACCTGGTGTTTTGGTACCTTCATCAGCATCAGACGGATAACAGAGTTCTGGTCATTTCCTCATTTAGAATCAACAAAGCACTACAAGGATTATTAGTCTGAGTTACCATCACTCCTACATAACAATAATAAACATGTCAAAACATGGATATTTCTCATGCCTTGTAAAAATTTAGACACATGGGTTTCTGCCTTTGGAGGCCATGAACTTTGAGTGCACGTGTCACACGCCAGTGTGCATCTTTCCCTCTTAAAGAGTTAGGGAACAAATTCACAATGATGGTGGCAGCAGAGGACAAATTCTAACTTCCTTCCTTTCATGTATCCTAAGCTTTAGTGTCCCTAGAGGTCATCCAGATTGCTGAACACGTAGATTTGGAGGTATCAGTGAGGACCCTGGATCTCTCACTATGAAAGAACTCCCAGGGAAGGATTATGGCCCAGGCCCTGAATGGGAATTCGTTTCTGATGCTTTCTGATTGCATATTAGATTAGCTAAAAGATTTTAAGATGCACCCATGACCAAACAATACTCCAGGGAACCTGTATCAGCATGGACTTTGTTAAACCTTTCTTTCCTCCTTCCCGATCTTTCTAGACCAAGCCAAATAGATCAAGTACTGATAATCCTACCTGTTTCAAGGTCATTAGAATTCCTTAAAGGGTTTGTAAAAGCATAATGGTGGTTAATGCCTATAATTCCATCACTGGGGGTGTAGAGACAGAAAAATTATACCAAATTGAAGGTCAGTCTGCTCTACAAAGTGACCAGTGCATCCAGGTGTATAGGGAGACACTGTCTCAAAAAAACTGAAACTGAGTCAAAGGAAACAAGAAGAAACCACAATGCTGTGCACCACCCTTGGAGTTTAATTTATTAGGTCTAGGGTGAGGTTCTTCAAGCACATTTCAAACAGTGTCCCAGACACAAGACACTGCTGCTCTATGGTTCCTACTGTCATTTCTTACCTACCTACACTCTTTGTTGGAGGAGACTGTTCTTTCATTTCAGGGCTCCTCAGACTAGAATAATCTCACAGAAACTGTATCAATTACAACACTGTTCAACCATATTTTTAACTAGCTCTTACATCTTGAATTAACCCATTTCTATTAATCTGTGTATTGTCATGAAACTGTAGCTTACCAGAAAGTTTCCAGGTCTTTCTCCTTCAGCAGTTACATGGCATCTCTTTGATTCTGCCTACTCTCTAAATATCTCTACTCAGGTTTTCCTCCTGGCTTTGCTCTGCTAAGCCATTGATCAAATCAGATTTATTCATCAACCAATAAAAGCAAAACATATACATAAGGACATCCCACATCAAGTCTTTCTTCTAGTATCAGCTTCACACATAATAACATAACAGAGATAATCCAGGAAAAAACACAACACAAAGACTTTTTTTTTGTTGGTGTTAGTATATTCTACACCCATTCTGGACATTTCACATCCTGACTCTGTTTTGATGAGTTATTGGGGGAGAATCACTTGGTTGTTGCCAGCTGCCCAGCACAGAAATAACCACACAGAAACTGTATTAATTAAATCACTGCTTGGCCCATTAGCTCTAGCTTCTTATTGGCAAACTCTTACATATTAATTTAACCCATCTCCATTAGTCTGTGCATCACCACAAGGTTGTGGCCTACCAGCAAAATTTCAGCATGTTTATCCCCAGTGGCGGCGACTCCATGGCATTTCTTAACTATACCATTCTTTCTCCCAACATTCAGTCCAGTCTTCCCCACCTGCCTAAGTTCTGCCCTATCAACAGGCCAAGGCAAATAAATTCTTTATTCATTAATGGTAATCACAACACACAGAGGTCACTCCTATATCAGTGAGTCCCTGTCACTGCTCTGTGGCTGTACTTGTGCCCACTGCCTTCTAATTTTCAGGAAGTTAAGAGATTTGATACATTAGATATGTAATCACATGTGTGTCTTTCAGGCACTTTTCTGTTTGCTCGCTTCCTTGGGGTCAAGGCTAGAGAGCTAGAATTCTCTCTATAGAATCACCTCTCTTACTCTGGAGGGCACCATCTTCCTGTCTCTGTTCCCAGGCTTATCACTATAGTTACCTATGCCTCTTTGAAATCTGCCATTCCCATATGCTCAACTTGCATGGCTAAATCCAGGTTGCTAAATACACCCTCCCTCAGGAGTACAGGGGCCATTGGCTTTTTCCCTCCGAGATTATTTTTCACTGGATCCACTTCTCTGGTCCAAATTAGGTTCAGGAAAATAATCCTTAGTTTTATTTTTTTTTGTCAGATGTTAAATGAGATGATCCTAAGACTTTAATCCATATGTGTTTTGAGTACTTGGAGTATACTTGACACTATTCCAAATTCTTGGAGACTAGACAGTTAGAGTCCCTACCCCTAAAGATCCATATTTTACAGGAGAAGTTACTCATGAGATGCTGCACTTTGTTCCAGAGATAACTCTCCAAGGAACACAATCTTATTTCCTGCATTTCCCAGGCTCACCACCTTTCCTCTTTTCCCTAAAGACCCTGTCATGGCATTTCAACTGTATTTTAATAAATAAAGACTGCCTGAAGATCTAAGAGTGAGACAGTCCCAGTAGTCAGCCTTATAGACCAGGTTATGGTAACACACACTTTTAATCCCAGTGGCCACATGACATGTACCTTTAATCCCAGTAGCGCACTCCTTTAATCCCAGCCTTAGAGAGGAATATAAGACTGGGAGGGGAGTAGAAGGGAGAGAGCTCTCAGACTCACAGTCGCCTTCTGAGATTTCAAGAAGCAGGAGCACCATTTCAGACTGAGGTCGAGGGAAGAGCCAGTAGCTAGCTGTTTTGCTTTTTGGATCTTCAGGTTGAACCTCAATTTCTGACCCTGAGTTTTCATTTAATCATGCTTCAAGGCCCCCTTCATTTCTCCTTCGAAAACTTAGACATGCCCACATATTGCTCATCTGTAGGCTCTAAGAGAGCACGAAAATTTGGGTGGGCACAGACCCAGCTGTCAACACACCTGGTTTTATAGCTGAGAGTCGGCTTTGCCTCCAAACAGTACGAAACTATTCAGTCTGAAAAAAACCATGGAGATAGTGTTTTCCCAGGGATAAATCATTCTTTGAATCACATCACTGACTGGTGGCATCCACTGTTAGAGTAAGTAGCATATTCTTATTTTTTTTTTTTTAGCCTTCTCCTTTGATTAAAGAGGATTTCTGGGAGAGGCTGCATGTGGCTATGAGCTGGACAGTTACAGAGTCCATATTAGCAATGTTGTCCTGTCACAGGATGTTGACTGCTAAGAGGAATGGCCAGGCAGAGACACTGGGTCTCTGATCTGAGTGGGCAGGCAGGGCTGCTTTTTTGTTTCCAGAGACATGTTGTGAATGGAGATGGAGGAGATCAATTAGAGAGGAGCCTGGCTCTATGTTGCCCTAACCATAAGTAACATTTAAACGCAGAAACATTCTGTGTGTGGAGGGGGGGGGGTTAATACATGAGCACAGAATGTGTGTGGGTTGTTGTTATCTATACTATGAAGACTAGAGGGAAAGAAAAAGGCCAGGTAATTTCCTAATGTCATAAGTTGATAAATGACAGATGTGGAATTTGAATCCCTAACCTACTCACTATGGATCCTGTACCTTTAATTGCTAAGTTATAATGCATAGAAAATAATTTACTTTGCTCCTGTTTTGGTAAGTTTTGCTATGGGGTTGAACACAGGGACACATGTTATAATAATAAGTTATGGAAGGCCATTCATTTCTGCAAATACCATACTAACCATCATACAGGAAATAAATCCCTGACAGGAATAAAATATAATTTAAAAAATATATACATATATACACACACACACACACACACACACAGAGAGAGAGAGAGAGAGAGAGAGAGAGAGAGAGAGAGAGAGAGAGAGAGAGAACATAATAATTACAGTAAGGTAGACTGTTACCAGTATTGAAAGTGACTCAGACCAGGTGGTGGTGGCACACACCTTTCTTCCCAGCACAAAGGCCGATGGATCTCTGTGAGTTCGAGACCAGCCTAGTCTACAAAGTTTCAGGTCAGGCTCCAAAGCTACACAGAAAAACCCTGTCTCAAAAAAGAAAGAAAAGAAAAGAAAAGAAAGAAAGAAAGAAAGAAAGAAAGAAAGAAAGAAAGAAAGAAAATACCTCAGAAGGAACAATGTACATAGAAAGGCTCACAGTCATTTTCGAAATTATCTCAACTGCATAAATGCACATATACATGCCAAGAAAGAACCTGGAAAAGAATACATAAAATGAGTTAAATAGTCCCAGTCCAGCTGGCATTGATGAACTCCCATTAGATCAGCACACTGTCTCAGTGGGTGGATTAACCCCTCCCGGTCCTGATTTCCTTGCTCATATTCTCTCTTCTTCTGCTCTTCAGCTGGACCTTGAGAGCTCACTCCAGTGCTCTGATGTGGGTCTCTGTCTCTATCTCCATCTGTCGCCGGATGAAGGTTCTATAGTGATATTCAAGAGAGTCATCAGTCTGACTACGGGACAAGGACAATTCAGGTACCCTCTCCTCCACTGCCCAGGGTCTTAGCTGGGGACCTCCCCATGGACACCTGGAAAACTCTCTAGAGCCAAGCCTCTTGCCAACCCCAAAACAGCTCCCTTAATTAAGATATCTTCTTCCCTGCTCCCATATCTATCCTTCCTCCATCTCAACCATCCCACTCCCTTCCCAAGCTCTGGGACTGAATGAACATGGGATAAAACTGGACCCTCTGAATGTGGCTGACAATTTGAGGCAGACTGAGAAGCCAATGATAATGGCACTGGAATTTGTCTCTACTGCATGTACTGGCTTTTGGGGATCCTAGTCTATTTGGATGCTCACCTTCCTAAACCTTGATGGAAGGGGGAGGGTCTTGGACTTCCCACAGGGCAGAGTATGCTGCCCTCTTTTAGGACTGAAGGGGGGAGGGAGGAGGGTGAGTGGGGGAGAAAAAGGGAAATTGGAGGAGGGGAGGAAGTGGAAATTGTGAATGGTATTATTTATAAACCAATAAAGAATAAATTAAAAAATAAAATTAGTTAAATAATCCTCCTTTATTTCATTTCCTTTGCTGTGTGGATACATTACACTGATACCCATGGGAAAGAAGTTTTTTTTTTTTTTTTTTTTTTTATTAAATTTATTTATTTATTAAAGATTTCTGTCTCTTCCCTGCCACCGCCTCCCATTTCCCTCCCCCTCCCATTTCCCTCCCCCTCCCCCAATTAAGTCTCCCCCCCCAGCCCGAAAGGCAATCAGGGTTCCCTGTCCTGTGGGAAGTCCAAGGAACCCCCACCTCCATCCAGGTCTAGTAAGTTGAGCATCCAAACTGCCTAGGCTCCCACAAAGCCAGTGCGTGCAGTAGGATCAGAAACCCATTGCCATTGTTCTTGAGTTCTCAGTAGTCCTCATTGTCCGCTATGTTCAGAGAGTCCGGTTTTATCCCAGGCTTTTCCAGACCCAGGCCAGCTGGCCTTGGTGAGTTCCCAATAGAACATCCCCATTGTCTCAATGTGTGGGTGCACCCCTCGCGGTCCTGAGTTCCATGCTCGTGCTCTCTCTCTTTCTGCTCCTGATTTGGACCTTGAGATTTCAGTCCTGTGCTCCAATTTAGGTCTCTGTCTCTGTCTCCTTTCATCGCTTGCTGAAGGTTAATATTCAGGAGGATGCCTATATGTTTTTCTTTGGGTTCTCCTTATTTAGCTTCTCTAGGATCACTAATTATAAGCTCAATGTCCTTGGTTTATGGCTAGAAACCAAATATGAGTGAGTACATCCCATGTTCCTCTTTTTGGGTCTGGCTTACCTCACTCAGGATAGTGTTTTCTATTTCCATCCATTTGTATGCAAAATTCATGAAGTCCTTGTTAAGAAGTTTTTAAAGCACTCTGTGGAGAGAGCAGCACACATTGCTGACATCGTGATGAGAAGCATCTCTGAGTACAAACTCCATAACAGCTAATCTAGATTTTGTCGTTACAGTAGAAAGGCCTGAGGGGTTCTACAAACTATTCAGGCACAGTTCCATTCCACACTAACTAAAGCAGAAATCCCAAGGAAGAAATAGGCAGAGATGTATCTCCTAAATTCCACAGAGCTTGTTCTTGAGACAAACACAGACATGAGTGGCCAAGCATTACATAAAACACTGGTTATTAGAAATTACAGCCTCCCCCACTAAGAATGGATTCAGTTCCTCGTATATCTTGAACACCTACTACCAGGCAGAAAAAGCAGCATGCCCAATGGACCAGGATGAAGCCCCAAAAGTGCAGTTGAGCATTATTTAGGGATTAGTGATGATGCCTTTCTAATATTTTATAAAATGTAAGCATGTCAATATATCTAGCTTTAAATACGTATGTGTGGCTATATGTATGTATGCATCCTATCTGTCTGTCTTTCTGTCTCTCTATCACTCTATAGCAGATAGAGAACTATACATGCTATAAATAATTTAATTCTTTTGCAATCTGTGTTTTAAAGAACCTTCTAATGAGATAGTATTAGCATATAGAGCCTATCTAAAGGAATTAAGATTAAATCTTAATTAAATTGGATCATGAAAGCAGAACTTTTGTGAATGGAGATTATCATATGGTTAGGAAACACCAAAGTACAATGAGACATAATGATTCTGGTGCAGGAGAATTGTCTATATTCTGTCAACCATGTTTTAAATAAATGCTGATGGGCCAGGCAGAAAGTATAGGTGGGTCAATCAGACAGGAAGTAGAGGCAGGGCGATGAGAAGAGGAGAATGCTGGAAAAGAGGAAGCCCATTTCTCTCAGTCCTGTGCAGACCACTGAAGAAGCAGGATGTAATCTGCCTGGCTGAGAAAGGTACCGAGCCATGTGGCTAACATAGATAAGAACAATGGGTTAATACAAGCTACAAGAGCTAATAAGTAGCCTGAGCTAATAGGCCAATCAGTTTTATAACTTATGGAGATCTCTGTGTGATTTTCTTTGGGACTTTCCAGCTGTGGGAGTACCGGGCAGGACAGAAGCCCCAACAAGCCAGCCCTCATGTTATACCAGTCTATACCTACAAGATAGCCCTCATCGATTTCTAATAAACATACATCCAGGTCTCAGATGCCCAACCTTCAAAACTCTGAGAAATACATTTGTTTTTTTTTTATCAATTAATCATAGCACTTTGTTATAGCACCCTGAACTTTTCTCTTTCTCTCCCACCCCACTCTGTGTATGTATTGATGTTGATGTGTATGCACATCTGAAAATAAAACCTTAATTCTACAATAATCCATAGGATACAAGGTGAACAAACTGGCATGGGTCATTCAGCTATCAACTTTCTTAAAATAAAAAATGCCTAGGATTTTAAGAAGACTTTATTTCTGATTCAGGTGAGCATTGAAAATAGATCCAGATCTATTGCCAACAAAAAACTCAAGTCTAAATGGATCAAAGATCTCAACATAAAAACAACCACAATAAAACTCATAGCAGAGAAAGTGGGAAGTACACTTGAATGCATTGGCATGGGAGACTACTTCCTAAATATAACCCCAGTAACACAGATATTGAGAGAAACAATTATTAAATAGGACAGAGGAGATTCTATAAAGCAAAAGACATGGTCAACAGGACAAAATGGCAGCCTACAGAATGGGAAAAGAATTCACCAACTCCACATCAGACAGAGAGCTGATGTACAAAGGAGTCTAGAAATTTGTCCTCAGCAGAACAAAGAATCCAATAGAAAAATAGGGTACAGACCTCAACAGATGAATTTAAAATAACTGAAAGACACTCAAGGAAATGTTCAACATCCTTAGCCATCAGAGAAATGCAAATCAAAACAACTCTGAGATTCCATCTTTAAGATTCCACCTGTAAGAATGGCCAAGATGAAAAATACTGATGACAACTTATGTTGGAGAGGATATGGGGGAAAGGCGACACTTCTCAATTGTTGGTGGGAGTGCAAATTGGTACAGCTGCTTTGGAAATAAGTATGACAATTTCTCAGAAAATTAGGAAGCAACTTACCTCAAGTCCCAGCAATGTCACTTTTGGGTATATACCCCAAGGATGCTCAATCATACCATAAGGACATGTGTTCAACTATGTTCATAGCGGCGTTATTAGTCATAGCTGGAACGTGAAAATAACGTAAATGCCCCTCAACCTAAAAACAGATAAAGAAGATGCAGTACATTTACACAATGGAGTATTACAAAGTGGAAAAAAATAATGGTATCTCGAAATTTGTGGACAAATGGATGGATCTAGAAAACATCATATAGAGTGATGTAATCCAGACCCAGAAAGGAAAATATAATATGTACTCACTCATAAGTGGCTTTTAGACATAAAACAAAGAAAACTCAGCCTACAATTCACAATTCCAGAGAACCTAGACATAAAAGGGACCCTAAGAAAGACATCCATGGATCTAATATACATTGAAAGTAGAAAAAGACAAGATCTCCTGGGTAAATTGGGAGCATGGGGATAATGGGAAAGATTAAAATAGAAAGGGAGAGGAAGGGAAGGGAGCAGAGAGAAAACTAAAACTTAATAAAGACAATAAAAAATAAAAAATAAATGCCTAGGACATCTTTGACTGTGTTTGTGAGAGCATTTCCAAGGAGGATTGATAGAGAGATGAAGACCCTTCCTCAATGATGGTGGTCCCATCTCATAGGTCTGGGTCTAAGACTGAACAAAAATTGAAAAAAGGTAATAGTCAGTTTGGAGCTGGTATTCCATTTTTCCCATTTTCTGATGAGACATATTATCAGGTAGTTAGCCGCCATTGACCAGAGTTGACCCCACCACTGGGCCCTGCCTCATTGTGATGTGCTCTGTTCTCTGAACCCAAATCAACCTTTCTTCCCTACAGTTACTTTTTGTCCAGTATATTTGTCATGATCACAAGAAAAATTACAAATACATAAGTCAACAGAAAAAAAACAGATACTTCAGCAAAGAGAAAATCATATGGTAATGATCATGTGAAGAAACTGTGAAAACGATAAACATATTCACAACCACAGACAGCATTGCCTCCCATCTCATTCAACTGGCGATAGTGGAACACATATCAGACAATGTTGATCTGAGCACTCATTTCTTTCCCCATTCCACAAACAATTTCCATTTCATGAACTTGAATATTTGAACAGAACCCCAAGGGAAACACTTTCCTAAGTATTAAAGTAATGATGCATTAAGAGTATCTGTGCTCCCATTAAGAAAAAAATAGAAATTTCCCAAGGTTCATTGATAAATAAACCTCTATGCAGTCAGTCAATGGAATATTATATAGCACAAAGTGAAGAAATCATTGGAGTGAATTCTAATAACAATATAAGGTAAGAAAAAGAAGTTTCAAAGTATATAACATTCAAGACCACAGTATCTTTTTGGAAAAACATATATGATAAGGAAGATGTCCGTGGATAATTCTTGTGAATTATAGTGAATTGTTGATATTGCTGTGGTTCTGTAGTGATGCCTCACTTTGTTGCTGAAATAGGACAAATAAATACATATATAGACCAGAAACGATAGTACTTAGTTTGGAAGAGGTTATGATTATTAATTGAAACTTTGAGAAAAATAACAACAGCTGACATTACATTTTCTTACTTGTTATGTATTATGCATCTGCATTATATTGTCAATGTGCCTCTTGATGAACCACAGTGTTATGTGCTATCAGAGATAACAAACTTATTACATCCACTGTCTATCATCACAGTATTATTTAATGCATTCTGATAGAAGGGTAGGTCCAATCTGAATGGACAGAGGAAGAAACAGAAAAGCAACAGAGGTTAATTAAGCTAACTGTTTCACCCTCACAATAAGTGGTAAAATGAAAGGTGGATTCTGGGTCTTTCATGTCAAAAAGCATCTCACTTCATAGGCACCACAAAAGCACTCTAGGAGAGATGGAAGAGAGTGTGCACTTGTCAAAGAGGAACAGAGCTGTCAGGCAATCACAGGCAAGCCATGTGGATCCATTTTCCTGTTCCATTTATTTCCAGTCTCATGTTCAAGAAGCCTTTAAAAGTGAAAGCTACAGCCTCTCTAAATGGAAGAAAGAATGCTATTGCCTTTTAAAACCCTCAGTCTCAGCTTAATGTTCACTTAGAAACAAAAATGCTTACATCCGGTGATGCCCAAGAGAGGAACACTAGACACTTCAGCTACTGGGAGGATTTTACAACCACAGTAGGAACCCACCATAGAGGAATAAATATCTATGAAACAACTACTTTAATGCAAAACAGTCTCCTCTACTGATCTCCAGAAAAGTGACTAACATCTTAATTTTGCCTGAGATTCTTCTTTTTTTTAATCACTGAAGTGCATCTTCTAAGGAAATGGGCCAATCCTAGGCCAAATGAAACTGACAGACCCCCTAACCTTGAGCTATCCAATGATCTTACATGATTAAACAGTGAACTATAATAGCTCTAACTGAAGCACTTGGAATTCATATGTGAATAAGTTCATACCTATTTCATGGGAGGAAAATTGATAAATGAGATAGAACACAAATTCCTGTCAAAGAATCCTTAATATTCTTCTAATTTTCCCCTTTCCTCTAGAGATCCTAATTCCTTCTAAAATTTCTATTTCCACAGCAACAAAATGATACAGAGGACACACTGAGATATATATTATTTTGTAAACAAAAGCTGCTACTATAAGGCTTAACTTAAAGAACTAAAATGTAATCCAGGCACTGGAGGCACATGCCTTTAATCCCACCACTCGGGAGGCAGAGACAGGCAGATCTCTGTGAGTTTGAGGACAGCCTGGGCTACAAGAGCTAGTTCCAGGACAGGCTTCAATGCTACAGAGAAACCCTGTCTCAAAAAACAAAACAAAACAAACAAACAAAAAAAGAAATAAGATATAAATTGAAGCAAGATAACAAAACAAAACAAAAGTGGAGAAAGTGTGGAGACATGGGAAGGTAAAGGAACGTTTCATCTCAGCATCTAGTTGAGGGCTTTAGCCAGCTGCCAGTCATGAATTCCAGAACAACTGACAACATTTTGCTTGTAGGCCATCACCCTTCCAAACTGTAAGCCTACAGCTATCTAACAACGTGACCAGAAACTTCATGTATGAAAAATGGCATGAGCCAAGCCCCCTTGAAGCAAAATTCTGTGGGTCCCAATTGTGCCTGACCAGATTTATTACTTCTGAGGCAACCAAAGAGAAAATCTACAGTGCCTAGTATGGAAAAGGAGACTAGGCATAGAACCAAAGAAAGTCTCTTAGAAACTTGTTGACTAATGGCATCCCAAAGGATGGGAAATCTTACAGTCATAACTAGGCTGCTTGACAGTGGTTCTTCTTAGAAATGCCCCAGCTACGCAAATAGTTTTGTTTTATTATTTCTCCAAATGCCTTTTCTTTCTATTGTTTTTATTTCCCCATCTCTATTCCTCTCATGTTCACCACACACCCTTCCAATTCACAACTTTCTCTCTTTTAATCATTTTTACATATGAATATAAATGAGAATAAATGTAAACTCAAACCTGCTGAGTCCATTCAGGGTTACCTGCATGTATGTGTTTCTAAGGCTGACCACTCAGCATTGAATATTCAATAAGGGGGTTCTTCCATGGAGAATAATAATTTTTCAATGCAGCAGTTGGTAATTGTTTGTAGCTCTTGATCAATGATGGATATGATGTGAATCTCCATGAGATAAGGTCTTTCAGAGAGAGGGGGCTGAGCAGGCCCAGAATTTGAATCCAAACTGAAGTCTAGAGGTTGGGGGAGGTTCTGGCTGTGTCACTGGACCCAGTCCTCATCTAAGGATAGAAGTGGGCACTTTCTTTCTATTTTTTGAAAGATAAATACGTCTCTGCTTTATACTGGCTCAGTCTGAATTGAGTTCCCTAAAAAATTAACTGCTGTGGGCAGTTCTGGGCTGTGCTTCCTGCTTTCTTTTACCACTGATCTCAGGTTTAACCAAATCCTGGAATTATATTCACTTCATTTCTGTCTCTCTTTGAGCAGAGACTCAAATACAATAAAGGCAAAAGATATGACAGAAATTCCAATAGCTTATGTCAAGACACATATTATACCTTCATCCAGATGATCAACAGCTGGATGGAGTGATTTAAATTCACAAGCCTGTTTCTCTGCATTTTATATAGACATCCAGATAGACATTCAGACCATTTATACTTTGGAAAGAAGTTCATGTCCAAGAGGAGACATGTATGTGGGTAGAGGAATCTCTGTACCACAAAGCATACATAGGCAAAACGTCACTAGAAACAAAACTGCAATGCTATTTTTACATTACGACATTAATGGTCGCTCATGATGGGTATTTGCAAAGTATAGTGGTTTGAATGAAAAGTTTCCCCCATGGGCTTATATATTTCAAAACTTGGGCCCCAGCTCGTGCTCTCTCTCTCTCTCTCTCTCTCTCTCTCTCTCTCTCTCTCTCTCTCTCTCTCTCTCTCTCTCCATTTCCTATGTATGGATGAACAAGTGATTAGCTGTCTTCCTGCTCTGGCCTATGTGTTGTGTCTTCCACACTATGACAGATTTTATACTTCTGGGACTATAAACTAAAATAAGCCCTTTCCTCCCGATGTTGCTTTTGGTCATGGTGTTTTAACATTGTAACACCAGGAAACTAATATTCAAGGGAAACAAAATCTGTGTAAAATACTTCAATTAATATGAAATACAAGAAAGAATACGTAGCAGTATAAGCCATTTATTCCTACTACCTGACCTCATATTTCTGGTCATTCAAGAATACTGCTTCTCAGATATTCCAAAACCTGACCTCCCTTGAAGGAGTCATGCATCTAATAATTGTGTTTCCAAAATTCATGTTCCAATTCTCACATACAGAGTCATAGTCTTAGAATGTGGGATCTTTTGAGAGATGAGGACATGAAGGCAATATCTTTGTGAAATCAGTGTCCTTTTAAAGACATATAGGCCAGCCTTGTCACATCTTCCATCTGAGGACAGACAAAAGATGCATTCTCTGAACTAGGAAGCAGGTCCTCAGAAGACATCAGATATACTGAAAACATGATCTTGGTCTCCCCAGATTTTAGAGCTGTGACAAGGTATATTTCTGATTATTTATGTACAGATATATAAAACCATATTTGTTACTTGGATGTGTGTCTGTTTCCAAACCTGGTTAGGTAGAATTAGGGGAGAACCATCAAGCTCTTGTTTCTCAGTCTGTTCAACAAATACCAAATTTCTAGAATATTTCTAAGGAGGTAAAGAGTCACAGGGCTGAGGAGACTGTTCAGTCGATGGAGCACTTCATGAAGACCAGACTTTAGATCCACAGAACCCAAATAAAAGCTGGGCAAATTTGGTGGCCATTGGCCAGGAATGGTGGCCATTGGCAATCTCAGAACTCAAGATGAAGACAGAGAAAATTCCTAAGACAAACTGGTTAGCTACTCTGGCTAGAACTATAAAGCTCTGGGCTCAATAAGAGAGTTTTCTTCAAATAACAAAGTGGTGAGTGATGAAGGAACACACCTGGGATCAACTTTGTGTCTCCACATGTATGTACTTACATACATATATGCAACTACATGTCTACCACATGCACAAATATGGATACGCAATGCACACGCTCATGTGTCACATACACGTACCACACAAATAGAGAAAGAAACAACCAATCACATCCTTCTTCCACTGAGAATTACTTTCATATGATTGGCAGCACAGGAACACTCACCTGCAATCCCAGAAAAAGACTGAGGCAGGAGAATTTCACATTTGAGAATCTCTTGGAATGAATACTATCTAAAATATATATATATATATATATAGTTTCTATAGTACATGACATTAGACAATGGTGGTGAATGACTATGCTAAGATTTTAATTGTTTATTACATTATGTGTTTATACTTGTTTTAGAGTGCATGTGTACTTAAACATCTGCTGTATTTCCCCAGCAGCCTCAGACAATTCATGTTTATCTTAGCTCTAGATTGCATCAATGATATGTCAAGTTCAAGTGATAGAGCATAGTATGATTTTTCACACACTGACAAAAATCATCTAATACGTCTCTCAGAATGCATCTCTGTGTGTGTAGTGGTGTGTGTGTGTGTGCATCTGAGTGTGAACTTGCCTGTGTGAGAGCATGTGGAGATCCTGTGCCTTACTTCTCCCACTGTTCACCTTTGTTTTATGACAGGGTCTCTAACTGAACCTATAGCTAGCCACTTTGATCAAGCAGGCTGGATCACTGCCCTCTTGTGCTGGTGTTCCAGATGTGTACCACACCTGGATTTTTATGTACAGGGGTCAATCTGGTCACTGCTCCTCCAGTTTCCACAGTAGCACTCTACTGAGACATTGTCCATCCCCTTCAGCCTTACTGCTAAGTGAAATGTGATGTTTTATGCCTGACATACAGAAGAATGTTAAGATCTTCAAATACTGGGATGGGTTTTAGTAGTTAGTGTGGACAAAGATAAGATCTAAAGGGGAGGTGACACAGATTTGGAGCTATGTCACAGAGTAAGACTACTCCAATGCATTATGAGATGCCTCGAGGAAGAACCTTTAATGTCAAGTATAAATATTCAACAAACTGTAATATACAATGCATTTTCTAATGAAAAACAAAAAGCTCAATATAGGAAGTCATTTTTGTTAGTAAGAAATCAGTTTGTATTAGGAATATTTGATATATGATATCAAATATTTTGATTAATTTATTTATATTTCACCCACCCCAATACACATACTCAATTTCACACATTCTTCATCTTCACGTTCATGAAATAGCTGTTGAACTTCCAGACATCAAACTAATATTCCAAGTTACAGTAAGGAAAAAGCTGCAGAAATCATCCTGTTGTCCATTATTCAGATGAGAAATTCTTTTCTCAATGTGATCAGTTCCTTTTGCTTCCAAGAAAGTCACTGTCTCCTTGTGAAATGTTGATCAGAAGTATGTGACTGGAATCATGTCTCTCCAGGTATACTGAGGGAAATGTCACACAAGTTTACATGCTTCTAACAACTCTGTCATCAGGGAGCTGACAACTATGTAACAGCAGCCCAAACCACTGGCATTATATGATGTCACTAGTGTGTCTCAAAAATTATTTAAATTTTAGAAACTGTAAACTATTTAACAGATAATAAAAGAAGAGAGGAACAGGGAGAGGGAGAGTGGAAAGGAGAGGAAGAGGGAGAGAGAGACTCTGAAGGAAAGGACCTTCTAGAGTTGTGGAGAATGCAAAGTGTGGTACTGGCAGGCTCTGTTCTAGTGCTATCATTGGAAGCCTACTTGAGCAGACATTCACTGGCCTCCAGACCCGCTTAACTAAACTTACCACTGGAAAACAGCAGGCTGATGAGGACCATTCCAACATATTTTGTACAGATCATTAGGCACTTTCAGAAGCCTATTCACTCTCTGAGTAGCAACCACCACATGCGCTTCACGCTGGATTGTATTTTAAGGGAAATTGCCTCTCCAGCCTCTACTGCTAGTGCACAAGGAATCACGATGACACACTGAGTTCCAGGCTGCAAGTTCTGTGCCAAAGTATCTTGGAGCAGATCTAAGATCTGGTCTCTCCCTGCTCCTCCCTGCTTCAATCCACTCTCATCTTTCTTACTAAAATTAAAACAGGATGAATTCCATCTGCAGCACAGGTGACACTAATCAGCAAAACAAAAACAAACTGTATTTGCATCTTCATCTAAACACATTATCCATCTTTGCATAGATTGAAGACACATTTCCTTTACTGATGGGTATTGTCTATACTCATGTGTTAATTGCCTTAGGAGACTGTCTTAGTTAAGGTTTCTATTGCTGTGAAGAGACGCCATGACCACAGCAACTCTTATAAAAGAAAACATTTAATTGGGGTGGCTTGCTTACAATTTCAGAAGTTCAGTCCATCATAATCGTGACTGGGAACATGGCGGTGTGGAGGCAGCAGTAGTGCTATAGTAGCTGAGAAACCTACATCTTGCAGGCAACAGGAAGTTGACTGACTATCACACTGAGTGAAGCTCAATAAAGAAAAAAAAAACCCTCAAAGCCTGCCCCAACAGTGATGAACTTCCTCAAACAAGGCCACACCTCATAATATGGCACTCCCTTTGGGGGTCATTTTCTTTCAAACCACCACATCCTCTTAGGGTTCTTTGAAATCAACATCAAAAGCCAGTTGGTCATCCCTGCAGAAATTCTCACTGTCATAAACACATGAAGGTATTAATATGTTTCTGTGTATCTATCGCCAAGTCTGTGCTCAGGCTGATGTTCACACACTCTCAACTCTCCCTACTCCAATGTTGCGTGATCCATTCTGAAAGTCAGAGCACCACACAGTGTGACTTGAGTTGTATAATGATTGCAGAAATTAGCGTAAAGCAAGCAGGGTTAACCTCCTGTGTGCTAAATATTACAGAAGACCTAGTTCACCCACTCCTTTTAAATTAGGGAATGCAGAACTGAAAAAATGTTTTTCCCAAATGGAGATTTTGAATACAAATTATCCCCCAGGACTTGAAGTTGCACAGAAAAGACACAGACAGAGAAGTACCATGAATAATCAAAGAGTACAAGGATCAGTAAGGATGACTCAGTGGTTAAGAGCATGTCCTAGTATTCCAGATGACCAAGTCTGGTTCCTAGAATCCACAAGGACCTACCATGTGGATGCTGGAAATAAAACCTAGGTCCTCTGAAAGAACAACCAGTGCTATTAACTACTGAGATCTAGTCTCACCACAAAATATTTTTAAAAAATAATATCCAGATAGAAAAGCATGGGAAAATATTGGGAAGTCAATTAGTAAAATGATTGACCTAAGTAACTCAATAACTTTGATGGATACAAATGTCCTAAGTACACTTACTAAATAATAATAACTAGTTAATTTTTTACAAATGAAAACAAATTCAATTACCAATATCCAAGAACTAGTCCTCAAGGGCAGAATACAGGTTGTATAAAAAAAGAGGCATTAGTGAACTGAATGGTGCCTCAAAGGTATCAAGCCCCAAACTTGTCATCTATAAGTATCACATTGTTTTAAATAAAGCTTTTGCAGTTGTATCCTTTAACAGGGAGACCTTCTTGGAATATCGAGATGGGGCCAAATTATTATTGCATGAATCCTCTGAAGAGAGTGGCTGATGGACAAGAACAGATGAGGAGGAGAAAGTGTGACCATGGAAACAAAAGACTAAAATGAGGCCTCTATAAGTCAAAGAAAGCTAGTAGCCATAAGGAGCTCAGAGACCAAGGCCAGGAATGGGGTCTCTCACCTCTTGCATCCTAGTTAATGCAGGAGAAAGAAGCAAGGTCCCTGTTCCAGTGGTGTCTCTGGAGAGCACAGCTGAAATTCTTGGCTACTTATTGGGCAAATGCTGGCAATCCAGAAGGCTCTTTAAGCAAAGGGATAAGAATGGCCAGCATAAAAACTTTGGCTTGGTGTGGATGGAGTGGTTGCTTTCTCCATAGTTCTTTAGTGTCAGGAGTCATCTTTTGGGGTGACTTCTGCCATGATCCTAGCTGTAGCAGGTTTGTATGTTCAAGGGTAGAAGCATGAGGATTAGAAAACATTAAGTAGAATGAACAGAGATAAGAAAGAATCACAGAAACGCAGGATAGTAATTGGAGTGCAAATCAGTGAGTACTGAATGCTGAATTCACCAGTGTTTATTTTCCATATACTTTAATTTCCCAATACAAATGGGGGAAGAAGGCGGAAGACTGCTCTAACATGATACAAAGGACAACCAGAACAGTTACTTGCCCCAATACCTGAGACTTCAAGTCATTACTGAGAAAAGCATTCTGTTGGTTAGGCAGTGAACCCACCCTAAACCAAGTACTCTGAAAGCAGCCCCTTCCTAACTCAAACCTTCTATTTCAAAATAAGGAGCAGAAGTGTGCTTGAAATCTATGACCTTTGGTTGGCATGGAATGGATCTACCTCCATGGGTCAGCTTAATGTCCAAAACACCAAGTAACCACACCTTTGATCAGGGTATGTAGGCACAGTTGTTGTCAAACAACTTTGAGCAAACCCGAACTCTCTGGCCTTCGGATAAGGTGCAATAAGCTCACATTTTTGGGCGCCACAGCAGCTTAAGAGGAGGGATCCATTTCTGTGCTTGGTCTAAAATCACCCCTCCAATCTGGCAGGTAAATAAATTTGTAAGCACCTCCTCACTAAATCTCAGTGAGAGATTTCTGTATCAAAGCTAAGCTTATATACCCTTAAAACGCCAATTTCTGCCCTCAGGCCACCTCTCTAGAACAGTTTTATGTTTACTCTAGGAACCCAACTACTAACTACAGGTATTCCTTGACTTATACTAGGAGCATGACCCACTAAATATGTGTCAAGTTAAAAACACCTCAAACTGAAAAGGCAGTTAATACATCTAATCCACTGAACAGCTTGAACAGCTCAGAATATTCTTTAGTATTGCAGTTGTCCTTTGAGATAGTTTGAAGGCTGACTGGGTGTTATGGTTTGTTGCTCTAACCATCAAAGTCAGAGAGCATTCAGCTCCACATTGCTAACCAAGAATAAACTTAAATTTACAGTACAGTTAAACAGTACAATTTGTATAGAAGACATCATTTTTGTAACATTCTAAAAATTTAGAAACTATAATCTGTGTCATCTCTATTCAAGGCCCATCTGCATCTGGCTGCACATTGCTTACTGGAGCCTCCAGGCACCTTTCTATATCTCTATGTTGAGTCACCTCATTGTTCTCCTAATCTAAAGTATTCTCGTTCCTTCCCTGGGGACCTGTGTTACCAAAGAACTGAAGATGCTGCATTTTTACAATGGGAGGAGGGTGTTCTCATACAGAAATCTTGCTGTTTCTTCTCTATCACCTAGTTTACTATTCCTACTCTAGGGAGCTCTTGGAGTGATGATGCCAGCCCTCCTGGTAATTTCTGTGAATGTGGATCTTGTTCCAAATGATGAAACCCAGGAGTAGTGTCTAAAATGTCATAGTAGAAGCAATATCTCAGATCATAAGAGATCGTAGTCACTGTGGTCTTGTTCCACTTAGGAAGGAGGAAAGGAGTATAGACACATATATTGACAGTAAGCAGTCCCCAAAGTCTCACACAACACTGGATCCTTGCATGGAAAATTCAGAAACTACTAGGCTTATGTGCTAGAAAATGTCCACCACACAGAGACATTTTGTAGTGTGTTGTTATGCTATACCCATAATGACAATGTGCAAACTATGTCATGCAGTATATTATTGCAGGCACATGGAAATATTCAACAAATCCTTGCTGGTGAAAAAATACAGACAAGCATAACAGGACTCCCCTAAGTCTCTTAATATTCGAGGCCAAGCAATTGTGGCCACATGTTATAGCAAAAATTACAGAAAATTACATACAAGAACCCATGACCATTTTGAAGACTTTCCAGGATGCACCCAGAAAAAGAACCAGGAAGCACTTCTACTAGATTCCAGACAGGTGGTGACATAGGCAATGGGCAGCAAGCATGTCCCAGCCAGACTTGGGGACAACTAGTGCTTCTGAGGCTACGGATTTCATTCTTACAGGTTAATTTGCACCACAAGAGATTCTAAAAGGAAAAACCTTCAGAAGCTCCTTGCCTGGGAAATGGTGACAGCCAGAATTTGCTAGGAACAAGATGACAAAAGGTGAGGCCTAGCTTCTCAAAAGAGACCCGACTACCTTGGTGGGACTACCTTGTTTGTCCACAGGCAGAGAGCAAACTTCTAAAAATCTAGACTTCCTGCTTCCTCCCTCTTGATATGAGTCAAGTGAGTCTGTATCCTCTGGTGGTATGGCTCGTCTCTTGGATCCACATTCTTCCCACAGCCCATGATCAGTATGTCTCCATCACAGTGTTCCCAACCTTAAACAAGTTCTGCTTTAAAAGTTTTAAAACTTTTCACTTAACAAAAAGAAACTAGACATAATAATTTAGAAGTCATTGATCATAGCTAAGTCTATGAATTGATTTCAGAAGACAGAGACTGTGATGACTACCTTGTCATTTTCAACTAGACACATACTAGAAACACCCAGTGAAAGTGTCTCAGTGAAGAACTGACAACCGTGGTTCGACTTGTAGGCAATTCTGTGGGAGATTGCCTCAATTAAATTAAGAGAGGTGGGAAAGACCACCCTAATATGGATGAAATATTCCCTAGGCAAGTGGTCCCAATCTGAGTGTAGAAGTATAACTAAATTAAAGCAGCAAGAGAATAATTATGCATTAATTTGTCTCTTTGATGATGACACTGGATGTGTGGTGATCAGCTGCTTCACACTCCCAACCCTTTGTATGCCCTACAATAACCAACCGTAACCTCGAACTATAAGTTAAAATAAACCTTCTCCCCATATTGATTTGCCCTTTGGCATAGTTCTGGTGTTTGTCTGATTTTTTTTTTCTGAGAGAGTTTTTAAGTATATAGCTCTAGCTGATCTGGAACTCACTCTATAAGCCAGGTTTGTTCTTAAACTCACAGAGATATGCTTTTCTCTGCCTCCCAAGTACTGGGATTTAAGGTGTTCGACACCACACACAGTTTGCCAGAGTTTGTATGTAAAAAAAAACTTATCTTTTTTTAATTATTTTTATTGAGCTATGTATTTTTTCCACTCTTTTCCCTTCCTCCCATTGCCCCTTCTCCCCCTCTTATCATGACCATGCTACCAATTTACTCAATAGATCTTGTATTTTTCTACTTCCCATGTACATTAGACCCATGTATGTCTCCTTAGGGTTTTATTTGTTATCTAGGATCTCTGTAGTTGTGAATTATAGGCTGATGTTTGTTTTTGTTTGTTTTATATCTAAAAGCCACTTCTGCATGAGCAAATACTATATTTGTCTTTCTGGGTCTGGGTTACCTTACTTAATATGATGTTTTCTAGATCCATCCATTTGTCCAAAAAATTCAAGAGTTTTTTCCGAACTATAGTACTTCATTCTGTAAATGTGCCACATCTTCATTATCCATTCTTCGGTCGAGGGGCCACCAATACCACTTTGGGTATATACCCAAAGAATGCTCAAATTATATCACAAGGATATGTGTTCAACTATGTTTATAGCAGCTTTAATTATTAACTTGAGGAGTATTGGTATTAGTTCTTCTTTGAAAATCTTGTAGAAATCTGTGCTGAAGCCATTTAGTCCTGGGCTATTTTTGGTTGGGAGACTTTTGATGACTGTTTATATTTTTTTTGACAGTTATAGGTCCATTTAATTTGCTTTTCTGGTTTTGATTAATTTTGGTAAGTGATATTTATCCAGAAAATTGTCCATTTCCTTTAAGTTTTCCAATTTTGTAGAGTACAGGTTTGCAAAATATGACCTGATGATTCTCTGTATTTCCTCCATATCTGTTGTTATGTCCCTTTTTATTTCTGATTTTATTAATTTGGATATTCCCTCTCTTCCTTTTGGTTAGTTTGTGTAAAGGTTTGTCTATTTTTGATTTCCCCCAAAAACCAGCTCTTTGTCTCATTGATTCTTTGTATTGTTTTCTTCATTTCTATTTTGTTGATTTCAGCTCTCAATTTGATTATTTCCTGATGGCTAGTCCTCCTGGGTGAGTTTGTTTCTTATTGTTCCAGGGTTTCCATGTGTTCTGTTAATTCGCTAATGTGGGATTTTTCCATCTCCTTTATGTAGGCATTTAGTGCTATGACCTTCCCTTTAACCCTGATTTCATTGTGTACCATAAATTTGGGTATGTTTTGTGGTCATTTTCATTGAATTTTAGGAAGCCTTCAATTTTTTCCTTTATATCTTCTTTGACCCATTGGTGATTCAGGTAAGCATTGTTTAATTTCCATGTGTTTGTGAGCTATCTGAAATTAGTGTTGCTGTTGAGTTTAAATTTTAAGCCATGGTGATCTGATAATATACAAGTGGTTATTCCAATTTCTTTTGAGGCATTCTTTGTTACCTAGCATGTAGTCAATTTTTAAGAAGGTTCCATGAGGTGCTGAGAAGAAAGTATATTCTTTTTTGTTTGAATGGAATGTTTTATAGATGTATGTTAAGCCCTTATGAGTCATCACATCTGTAAGTTTCCTTATTTCGTTGTTAATCTTCCATCTAACAGACCTGTCCAGTGGTGAGAGTTGGATGTTGAAGTCTCGCACTGTAAGTATGTGGGGTTTGCTGTGTGTTTTAAGTTTTAGTAGTGTTTTTTTCCCCTCTGTATGCTGTGATTACCACTAATGAATAAAAAAAACTGGCTTGGCCTGATAGGGTAGATAGGCAGAGAAAACTAAACAGGATACTGGGAGAAAGGAGGCAGAGACAGAGAGAAACCATGGAGCTGCTGCCAGACATAGACATGCTGAAACTTTGATGGTAGGCCACAAGCTTCCTCATGGGGATGCACAGATTAATGGAGATGGGGTGAATTAAGATTTAAGAGTTAGCAAATAAAAAGTTAGAGCTAATGGGCCAAGCAGTGATTTAAATAATATAGTATCTGTGTGATTATTTCAGGTCTAAGCTTCCAGGCAGCTGGGAAACAAGTGACCTCCTTACAATAAATTGGCACCAATGTGGCCCCTAAAATCCACTTAAAACCTGAGAGGGCTTGGAAAGGAATTCTAGACACTAAAAAAACAAAGTTTAGTTGCATTTTTTTCCCAGAATGAGTTTTGCTTGCTGGCAGCATGCTGCGGCTTCTTTAAGAGAGATTTTCCTGGGTCAGCAGTAGCAGAATTAAACCTGTGCTGTTTTGAAGTGCTGGCTTTCTAGGCCTTGCTGTCAGTGAAACCACTGGCTCTTTCAGGAGGCCGAGCATTTAAATGGGGTTTGTAAGCAGCATGTTACAAACTGCTTAATGACTTGACATAGACCCCCTGCATACTTGCAACTGGGGCAACGTGCACAGCTTGCAGAGGTGGTGAATGGACTTCTACCATGTGACACTGTGTCGAGCAAGCAGGCAGGATCATATATACCCTAGTAATGCCGCAGCTTAGATTCTTAAGTGCTTATTATTTTAAGACACTCATCTGGTCAGGAAATTACTATAGATACACAATAAGAACAAATTTAGAGCCTGGCGGTGGTGGCGCACTTCTGTAATCCCAGCTCTTGAGAGGCAGAGACAGGCAGAACTCTGTGAGTTCAAGGCCAGCCTGGTCTACCAAGGGAGTTCCAGGACAGGCTCCAAAGCTACAGAGAAACCCTGTCTCGAAATCCAAAAAAAAAAAAAAGAACAAATTTAGATTTAAAAAAAAAACCTCTAAATGAGACACAGTATGTTAAAAAAATATGCAGGCTTGGGAGAGAGATGAAAAAGAGTATAGAGTTATAAAAGAAAGTAAATGGTTTATAAAAATAAAACAAAGTCTTTAAAGGGACAGAGTAAATTTGTAGAAAATGTAATAGAAATAAAGAAAAATTAACCATGTAAAGATAAAGGATACACAGAGTCAAGATAATATATACTATTGTGTTTTCTTTTTGAATACTTTGACTGCAGAGAGACATTTGATTCTAGGGACTGCCAAATTAAACCAACATATATATTTTAAAGGCTTCTTCACTTCAAAATTTGAGTCTATGAATATGTTGCTTTGGAAAAGAGGTTCTTCTTTTGCTTCTAAAGAGGATAAGAACCTGTGGATTGCTTCCAGACTAATAGGGTTTGATACACCAAGATCCCCTGAAGGGTCATTGTGAACACCCCTCACAAATACCTAGCCCAACAAAAAGCAGGAAGCAGTTTGGAGAGAATTACACCCATCTTCCTAAATATTGTTTATAGATGTTTCTTTATATTTAAGGGGGGATATGAGATAGAAATGAATGTTTTGCATTGATATGGATCTTGATTAATTGATATAAATTTAAGGTCAATTTTGTTATTATATATATATGCTCTTATTAAGGTATTGTGATTGTGCAGCTCATTTAAAAATGTAATGTATAATTAAGAAATATAGGTAAATAGAGAGTCATCTATAATAGTCAAGCTTGTAGTCATGTTAGTTAGATTTTCTAGATCTACAGAGATATATTTTAGTTAGAAGGGTGTTCTTCAAATCTTTCAGAGACCTTCAGATTATGCATTTAAAATGTTTTAAGAACTTAAGACTTTTAATGACAGTGAGACACATCTGCTCTTAGCAACACCAAGATACTTCAAGAGGAAGATGGGCATCAAAGAGACTCCTTATGGGCTTTGCTAGCTTTTGGGCAAGAAACTGCTCTTGCCTGGACTGCTTTGATGAACTGGACATGTAGGACCCACAGAGAAATGACTGCTGAACTTGCCTAAAGGTGAGACAATCTTTCAGGATTCCTGAATCATGAAAAAGTCTCTGAGAAAGACTGCAGGACACAGAAGAAAGTGACTGACAAACTGCCAATATAGCTGAAACTGTTTTTGAAATTTTCTGTGTCAGGGAAAAGTCTACTGGATATTATGGGCCTGTAGGGTGAAGATGGATTCTCCAATGTTACAGAAGAACTTTGGGTGACTGTCCAGGCA
Source organism: Microtus pennsylvanicus (assembly GCF_037038515.1). Lineage (NCBI taxonomy): Eukaryota > Metazoa > Chordata > Mammalia > Rodentia > Cricetidae > Microtus > Microtus pennsylvanicus. Next base: position 35,725,666 of record NC_134586.1, on the reverse strand, counting down.
ATGAGATGTCTCTGTCAATTATAGATCTTTAGAAGTTGCTTACAGTGAACTTATTGTTTACTTAGGTAATATATCCTTCTGGAATCTTTGATGGAGTTGAAGAATAGATATTTATAATTATAGTTTTCCTTAGTTATGATAAAATATAAAGTATATATAAATATTGTAACTATAATTCTTGCTTGCTACCTGTTTTGTTATATATAATTTTACTATGTTAAAGTTAAAACCTTCCTTTCTTTTTTATTTAAACAGAAAAGAGGAGGTGATGTGGGATTCCCCTGTTTGCTGTGAATACCATTAGTGAATAAAGAAACTGGCTTGGCCGATAGGGTAGATAGGCAAGGAAAACTAATCTGATTGCTGGGAGGAAAAGGCAAAGTCAGAGAGAAGCCATGTAGCCCCACCAGAGATAGATGCTAGAGCTTTAGCCTGTAAGCCACAGCCACATGGTGATACACAGATTACTATAAATGGGTTAAATGAATATGTAAGAGTTAGCCAAAGAAGCTAGAGTGAATGGGACAAGCAGTAGTTTAAATAATATGGTTTCTGTGTGATTATTTCGAGTCTGAGCTGCTGGGTAGCTGGGAAACAAACAAGTGGCCCCCTTACAATATTTTAAGCATTAGTGGTGTTTCTTTTATATATGAGGGTGACCCTGTGTTTGGGACATAGATATGATGTAGGAGTTCCTTTTGTTTGTGTGTTGCTTTCATTGGATAATGAATAAAAAAACTGCCTTGGCCTAGTTGATAGGACAGACCTTAGATAGGCGGAGTAGACAGAACTGAATGCTGGGAAGAAGAGCAGAGTGGTAGAAGCCATGGATCTCCTGACTGATATGGACACTGGTTAAAATCTTGCCGGTAAGCCACAGTCACATGGGGATACACAGATTAACAGAAATGGGTTAAATTAAGATCTAAGAATTAGCCAATAAGAAGTTAGAGTAGTGAGATTTTCTCTTGATAATTTTTTGTTACCAACATAAAATATCTTTCTTTGTCTCTTTTGAATGATTTTAGTTTGAAGTTTATTTTATTAGATATTAGGATAACTACACCAACTTGTTCCTTAGGTCTATTTAATTGGAAAATGTCCCATCCCTTTACTCCAAGGCGATGTCTGTCTTTGAGGATAAGGTATGTTTCTTGAATGCAGCAGAAGGATGGATTCTGTTTTCATATCCAATCTGTTATCCCATGTCTTTTTATATGTGAGTTGAGTCCATTTATATTAAGGGATATTAATGAGCAGTGATTGCTATGTCCTGTAAATTTGGTTTTCCTTGTTGGTGATGTTTTTGTGTGTGTTTTCCCCTTCTTTGAGATTTGCTGCTGTGAGATCATCTATTGTCTGTGTTTTTGTGAATGTAACTAACTTTCTTGGGTTGAAATTTTCTTTCTAGTATTTTGTGTAAGGTTGGCTTGATGGCTAGGTATTGGTTAAATCTGGTTCTGTCATGGCATATCTTGTTTTATCCATCTATGGTGACTGAAAGTTTTGCTGGGTATAGTAAGCCTGGGCTGGCAATTATGGTGTCTTAATGTCTACATAACACGTGACGAGTACCCTCTGGCTTTCATTGTTTCCATTGAGAAGTCAGGTGTAATTTTGATAGGTCTGCTTTTTTATGTTACTTGGCTTTTTCCTTTCCAACTTTTAGTATTCTTTCATTATTTTGTATGTTTAATGTTTTTATTATTATATGGTAAGAGGATTGGGTTTTCTTTTTGGTTCAGTCTATTTGATGTTCTGTCAGCTTTTTATATCTTCTTATGAATATCTATCTTTAGGTTGGAAAAGTTTTCTTCTAGGATTTTGTTGAAAATATTTCTGAGTTTTTGAGTTTGACTTCTATCCCTATTATTCTTAGGTTTGGTCATTACATGGTGTCTCATATTTCCTGAATATTTTGTATTAAGCTTTTGTCAGACTTAATGTTTTATTTGATGAGTCTATTTTCTCTATCATATCTTCAGTGCCTGAGATTTTCTTCCATCTCTTGTAGTCTGTTGTTTATGCTTGCATTTGTTATTCCTGATAATTTTCCATTATTTTAGTTTCCAGAATTCCCTCAGTTTGCTTTTTCTTTATTGTCTCTATTTTGGTTTTCAAGTCTTGAATCATTTCTTTCACCTGGTGATTGATTTTCTTGTTTTCTTTAAGGGACTTGTTTGATTTTTTTAAATTTTGTTTGTCTTTTCCTCCATTTCTTTGAAAGAATTTTTCATTTCCTCTTTAAAGGCCTCAAACATTCTCTTCATACTATTTTTAGGTCACTTTCTTCTGCTTCATCTGTATTGGGGTGTTCAAGGCTTGCTGCTTTAGAGCTACTAGCTTTTGTAGTTGTCATGTTGCTCTTTGTGGTGTTGAGTGTGTTCTTACCTTTTTTTACCCATTTTTCCTCTGATTGGTATAGCTGGAGCAGTGTCTCTGGTGATCACTCTTTCAGGTGCCAGTGGATCCAAGGCTCAGATGTTTTCCCCTTGTAATAGAGTTATGGTTATAGACACCCTGAAGGTAACTCAGTGTTCCTAGTGGTTGCTGGGAACTCCTTGAGATCACTTCTCAATCCTGGAGGTCTTCTGGGTCTGCTCCCACAATGGTTGCTTGCTTGTGCATGCTCCCATGGATGTCACTGGCTTGGGCCTGCTCTTGTGGGGGTCGCTGGTTCAGGCCTGATCCCATGGAGGTAGTTGGCTCAGGCCTGCTCCAAAGGAAGTTGCTGACTCAGGCCTGCACTAGTAGAGGTGGCTCACATGGGTCTGGTCCTATGGAGGTTGCTCGTTCAGGCGTACTCCAGTGGAAGTCACTGGCTTTGGCATGCTCCTGTGAAAGTCACTGGCCTGACCCCCCATCCCAGAGAGGTTGCTTGCTCAGGGCTGCTCCCACAGAGGTTTCTGACTCAGACCTAGTCCTGCAGAAGTTGCTGGCTCAGGCCTGCTCCTTCAGAGGCCTCTCCCTCATGCCTCCTCCTGTGGAGATTACTAGCTTGGGCCTGCTCCTGTGGAGATCTCTGATTAGGGACTAGTTCCACAGAGGTTGCTGGCTTGGGTTTGGTTCAGTGGAAGTTACTCACTGGGGCCTCCTCTAGTGGGGGTCACTGGCTCAGGCCTGCTTTGGCAGAGGTCACTGGTTTGGGCCTTTTCTGACAGAGGTTACTTACTCAGGCCTGGTCCCACAGAGCTGTCAGAGTATTTTTATCACAACAACAGAAATAAAACTAGGGTGGTGGCTTTTTTTATTTTCTCAATGAGCCAGCAGAAAGTCACATCCATCTCCAATCCTGGACATAGCACCAAGAACTTGCTTTACATGTAAAGAAAAAAATTACAATAATTCAATTTAAATGTCATCAAGTTTTGCTGCTTTATTCAAAAGTTGAGGTAATTTGTGAATTTGATTCTAGTATCTAATATTTTTATGATTTCTTCAAAAATCAAGCTAACTACACATTTTCTACCCATGCCCTCTCTGGTACCCTTTGATCCAAAACATACAGAAATAATCTTTCTAAGCATGACTGTAGGATGAGCATATAATTTAGAGACAGTGTATTTACCTAGTATGAGTTAAGCACTGTGTTCCACCCCTAAAATTACAAAGGAAAGAAAGAGGAAAGGGAGGAGAAAGAGAGAGATTGAGAGAGAAATGAAAGGATAGAGGGAGAGAAATACAGTGAGGAAAAAAGAAAAGAAGAGGGGGGAAGAGAAAGATAAAGAGGTAGGATGAAGGGAGAGAAAGAAGATGGAAAGAAGCAAGAGGGAGAAGGGGAAAAGAGAAAGAAGTGTGGTGTGGGAGAATTGTCTGTATTCTGTCAATTACGATTTAAATAAACACTAATTGGCCAGTTGCCAGGCAGGAACTATAGGCAGGACAACCCTACAGGAAGTAGAGGCAGGGCAATAAGAACAGGAATTTCTGGGAAGGAGGAAGCCCATTCCAGACACCTAAGAAGCAAGATGTGACGTGCCCCACTCAATAAGATACCAAGCCATGTGGCTAACACAGGTAAGAATAATGGGTTAATATAAGTTACAAGAGTTAATAAGAAGCCTGAGCTAATGAGCCAATCAGTTTATAACTTATGGAGACCTCTATGTGTTTTTCTTTGGGGATTAATGGTTGTGGGACGTGGTGGGAAGACAGAAACCAGCAGGACAAAAACCCCAACAAGCAGGCCCTCATGTTACAAAAGTGAGGAAGGAAAGAGAAGAGTGATTGAAGAATGTACAGAAAGAGAATAGGAAAGATGAAGTTTAGAAAAGGGAGGGAGGGAGGGAGGGAGGATGAAGTGGAAGATGAGGGAAAGTCAGCAAATTAGAGAGAGAAAGAGAGAATCGATAAAAAAGTACTAGAGATATTTTGCAGTAGTCGAGTGCTTTCATGACCCCAAGTTTCATGTCTAGCATCAAAAAATAAATAAATAAAAAGGAATCATTTGGTAGAAGGTATAGTTTATTTCAACATCAGCTTCCAATGTGTGTCTGTTTAGGCTGGCTCTTGGGAGGCTCAGGGAACTCACTGTGCACTCAGGCCTTGGCCCTGACACTGATGACAACAGTGTACCAAGCTCCTGGCTTTCCTCCAAGATTAGCAGAGAGCCTGTGTGCTTATATGGAGTAAATACACAGTTTCCAAATGGATGCTGCACAGCTGTCTGGATCTCCAGCCTCTTGGCAACTCAGCAGGTCAGGCATAATGGCAAAGCTTCTCATTAGCTCTAGCCAGGATCTTTGCCTTGTGAGGACAACATAGGCATGGTACTTCCTGGCATGCCCCCCTTTTCCAGACCCAGGAGGCTTTGAGGGGGTTTTGGACCTAGAACGTTTTTTAGTATTATGAAATTTTTGGGTGTGCCTATGAGTGTTTTGGACACAGAGTATGAAGAGTTGATGGAAGGTGACAGATCATGAAAGGGAAGAGAAGAAGGAAAGGGGGCAACAGAGTTCTGGGTGGGATATTGTGAAACTTAGAAACAAAAGTGTGAAGGTTCTTGCTACAGGTGGGGAATAAGTAGAAAACAAAAGGGGAAGTCTAAGAAATAACAGCACGTACAGTGCCTTCCTTCATGACAGCTTCATTTCAATTTTACAGAAGGGTTCTTTGTCATTCCAGATGGAGTTCCTCCTATCCTGGCCTCCCACGAATTACAATATAGGTATTAACTTCTATGTTTGACTCTTTTGTGATAATTTATAATCCTAATTAAAGCATTCAAATTAATTTGAAATCAATTCTTAGTGTTTGGACCCTGTTTCTTTGACAATGTCATTATCTTAAATGCAGTCCCATTTGCCCCCAGAGTTTATAGAAGTCTCCCTTTTAGAGTGTTTGAAATTTGATTTCACACTGTGATGGAAACATGATATTCACATGTTTGTCTCCTTTCTTCATTTTATTTTTGTTTTTGTTGCTGAGACAGGCTTGCCTAGAAGTTTCTGTGCAATTGCAGGCATGACTGGAACTGAGGACCCCCGTGTGTCTGTTTTCTAAGTGCTGGGATTACAGGGGGGCATCATCATGCCAAGCTTGTGTTTTTCTTTATTAGTTTACAGACAAAACTTCCAGAGAAGACAGGGAGAGTGAAATTGCAGTCCAGAGTGATAGTGAAGAGAAAATGTCATTTCCTTCCTGCCTTCTTTTTTAAGGACAAAGGCCTCATGCCCAAAAATGTTTGTCCACTAATCAATACCCTTGCCTGGAACTCCTACTATCTAGAAAAATATTTTAGATTAGTATCACATACCCAAAATAATCTTCTTGGAGCAATAAGCCTTTCCCAGAGTCTTCTACAAACCAGAAACTCTATGTATATTACTTCATTTCCTCCTCTTCCCAGCTGTGCAGGCATTTGTTTCAGGGGGAAGCAAATTATAATCTATTAGGATTTGAACTCTATCTCCAATGAAAATTCAAGGTGTTATAGTACTAATTCAGAGTGGGACAAATTTTGAACATAAGATCATTTCAGAGTTAGTTACCTAGCAAGAGATCATTCTGACATAAGGAATTTTATTCAGCTGTAAAAAAGGAAATTGTATTTTTCCTGGAAAGTGGTTTCAACTTGAAGTCACTGTATGTAATAAAATAAGGAAATCCTAGAAAGCCACATATGGCAGGTTTTCTTTCATTTGTGGTTACCAGAATGTATTTAGATAATAAAACCATAACTACATACAAACACACACACACACACACACACACACACACACACACACACACACCTCTATATGGAAGAAAAAAGTGGAAATAGAGTGTGAAATAATTCAAAGAAAGGAGAGGAGACATGAAGGAAATAGGAAGGAATTATGGCCCAATCATAGCACATAGCATGATTTAGGGAAACTGCCTTTATGAAATGCATCATTATTCACAACAAGCACCCACAGAAAAATGAAGGGGAACATGGACACAGACACAGGAAGAAGATGAGCAGCTGATGAGGGCATCAGACTTGGGAGTGACACACCTGCCTGCCAAAGAAACCATAGGTGATCTCTGGAGACTCTGGGCTGACTGAATGGTTGGAGCAGTGTGTGTGTGTGTGTGTGTGTGTGTGTGTTGGGCGGGGGGTTATTCTCTCTTTCACCGGAGTACAGCCCTGTTGAATATCCTGAGTTTGGACTTCTGGTCCCTAGAATTACAAGATGATTCATTTCTTTAATTTAAGCATCTCATGTTGTGGTACTGGGTAAGGGAGTTCTGGCAAACTCAGGTAGAACTGTTTGGCCATCCCTGCCTTGGGCAACCTGTGCCTGCTACCTCAAGCATGATCATCCTCTAGTTTCCTTAGCTTAAAGAAGCACATAACGCTGTGTGTTACTGATGGGACTTCTCCAATATGGCGTAAACTGCAATGTCTGTCATCTTTCCAGATTCATTGCATTTGACTGAATGGGAATTTTATAAATAGCAACTTTTGCCAAATTTTTTACAATTAAGGGCTGAGGAGAAAGCTTAGGTGGTGAGCTTCTTGCTGTGCAAGGATGAGAACCTGGATCTGAATCCTAAAACACACAGGGAAAAAATGAAGGATGTAGTGGTGCATGTATGTAACTTCAGTGAGGCAAGCAGATCTCTGAAGCTCACTGGCCAGCCAGCCTAGCTAACTGGGAAAGTTCCAGGCCACTGAAAGAGCATGTTTCATGATAAAGCAAAGGTGGCTTATTCCTAAGGAAAGCTATCTGCACTTGTCCTCTGACCTCTGCATGCCTGTGAACCTGCAGGCATATGCAGTCACGTACTCTCAAGGAACATGCATGAACATGTGCGCACACGCGTGCCTGCATGCACACACATACACATACACAACACAGTCTTTATTTCTTCCTGCTTATGGATTAATCAGCAAAGGAATTGGTTAAACATCATACCCAGGGATATGGCAAAGTTGGTTGTAAAATTAGGTCTGATTGAATCCAAAGAGATTGTGAGATTTTCTTATAGAAACCGACAGAACTTGCTGTAGCATCTGAATGAATTCTGAGAAGCAGGAAACATGAGAAGAATATCATGTACACGTGACTGGTAAGTATAGCATACGTTGGGCAGTTGAGAACCAGGATCTGCCAGCATTGCCTGGCACTGTCCCTTGTTTCCCACGCTCTGTGGCCACCCCTGCAGTTGATGTTAACATCCATGCCTCCTTCAAGTGCTTTTGTTTCATCTTTCTGATGTGCCCATGTTCCCTGCAAGCATCCAAAAGAGCCAAAGCTGCCCAGTTCCTGGGGCAGCCCAGCAGGCTTCTTTCTTTCAAAGCCCCTGGCAGTGCCCTAGGCAGTATAAGAAGAGACAGTCACAAGGAAGGAAAACCATGACCCAGCCACACTCTCCTGATCTGAGTTCACCTTCCCTTCACATACAAATGCTGCTCTGGTGCCTGAGTCTCAGTGAGTGCCTACAACACCCAGGCTATGGTTGTTTGAGTTCTCTGGGGCATTGGGGCCCAGTTTGGGGGCTACCATGTCTCTAATTCTGATTGTAGTATATTTATTTTGAAACAGGGATAGATGAAAAGACAAAACATAAGAAAATAAGACTTTGCAACTTTAAATACTCAAGAGCTTTTTATCAGATCCATGCCTTATCTTTCACACGTTTTATCAGAAAGAAGGGCTGGCTCACACACACACACACACACACACACACACACACACACACACACACACACACGCTCAGAAGCTTTGTCATTAACAAGCCTTGAGGTCTGTGTATGTAAAGTGATTCGCTAGCAAGTGATAAAGGAGATCTAAGAATAGGCTCTTCTCTCTCTCTGGAGGCATCCTCATCCTCCCACACCAGAGGACTGTATATGAAAAGGAGTAAATGCAGCAAAACAAAAAAGAAATGGAAAAATATCATAGAAATCCCTCAGTCTAGATTCAGTTTTATGGACTTCTGGTTACTCCTTTGATAATCCCAGAATATTTAGTGAAGTTTTGTGTTTACACAGAGGTTTTATCCCTTCAGCTGCACACACAACAAGGGATGCACACAGATGTTTAAAAATGGAACACTTTAATCTCTCCCCTTTGTGAGATGATGACCAGTTAATTCAACTTCCGGGAGAGTTTGTAAAGGCTGCCTGCCTTGATCTAAGGATATCCACAGATTGGAAAACAGCTATGCAATGTTGCTTTAGCACACCTCAAGCGGGTGAAGTGACTGTAGGCTGCTCCACAGAGATGGAATTCCATGAACATCTAATAAGCTGACAGAAAATGACTAAATTTGCAGTGAAAAAGTCAACAAATTTAAAAATGGTAACTTTACAAAAAAAAACCTTAAAAATTAGTTATTCATGTTAAAAGTAAAAAGAAACATAAGAAACACAATGCTCTGCTTTTAAAGTTGCCTGGCAGGAGAGGTGGTTTAGAATTACAAGGAAAATACAATTTCCCTGACAGACCCAAGCATGTTTTCCTTTCTGACTCAACAGGAGGTTGCTGACTAGTATCTTCAGGCAAAATTTGCTCCCTTGTCTACTTTCGTTCCTTTTTCTTTATTCTCCTGCCCCCTGACACTTGTGTTTTCTTTATGAAGAATGCTCCAGGTCATATCCAAGAAGTTCTCTAAAGAAACCTAGCAGGTCTCAGCTCGCATGGTGTGAGTATCTCTCACTTCTAGCCAAGTTGTCCCCAGATCCATGGTCCCTCATGCATTGTGCAGAACTGGAGCTGACATCCTGATACATGGAGACCACAAGAAACCTGATGTGTATGACAGTCCTTGCTGGAAGTAGACAGCAGGAAGCGGGTCATTAAATACTAGAGCCATGGGGCCCAGTAGGGAAAGAAGGCAGCAGTGCATCTATGAACTTCAGATTGTCCTAACATAGGGAGAGTGAACAGGAGACACTTCAGTGGGGCCTCCAGAAGGCAAGTAAATAATTTAACAATCACATGAATTTTGGCAGAGCAGACCAAAGTGTGTCAAAAAACCTAGGCACCCAGAGCCTACATCTAAAGTACCCAATTTCCCCTTTATATTTATAAGCTCAGATAAGCAACTTCTGCCTGACTCAGTTTCCCCATCTACCACAGTTAGGACTTCCATGCTCCTATAAAGAGGTCAGATGATTGAATGGTTTATTCCACAGTGGCTTGAAGATCCTGTCCTCTGTCATTCACTACGGACTCATCCTGGGTTGTGTGATAGACCACTAAATTACTCTCTGATGGGAAGTCCACCTTCTGTGTAAGGAAGGACAAAAGCATCTTCATAGTCTGGTAAAATCTGGGTTAATGGCAAAGGGGGAGGTGGAAGAGAAAGAGAGGTGGAATGATGAAGGACATTTTAGGATAGGTTTCAAGTGCTTAATGGATGAAGTGAGCCAGAGTCATATTAAATATCTGGCAAAGCCAGACAAGCCTGTCATCACTTTGGTCCCAGAACACATACAGCCTAGGAGTGAAGACAATGATAACCATAGTGATGACAAAATGTAACAAGACGGAAGACACAGAACCACACACGAGAAGCAACTGGTCCTCTTTTGGATGCAATAGAATAAACAGAGAGGAAGTGACGATTTTTCCTAGAACAACACAGAAAGAGAAAGGGCAGGACAATTCTCTTCATTCCTGGGTATCCACTTGCAAATTTAATTAAGGTCACCAATAGATTATCATAGGCTATCTGTGTGGGCTCAATTTATTGGCTTAAGAGTAGTTCTCTCTGACCTGACTCCAGGAGATATGGGGGAAGGGAGGGCAGATTCAAAGTGTGAGAGAAATTTAGGCTGCCATTGCTAGAAAGGTTGCCTGAAAATCATGAGAAGGGACCTAGGAAGCTTCAAGACTGATAACCATTATGGACTCAGAGGCCTATGTTCTATGGCTGCTAACAATTGGACTTGCAAAAACTCAAATGATTTAAAAGAGATTAATTTTCAGAAACTTCTAAAAACGAAGGCTCTCTTTATAGACCTCAGTTTTTGCCTAACAGAACGTTCAGTGTAATACAATATAGTAAGATTTGTGACTAAAGAAAAAAAATGTGACTTTGTTAAATGTAGTTTTGAGCACCAAGTATAGTATTATAACAGCAGTATGAAATAGAACACGAATGATTTCAAAACTCTTTTATTCCAAGAAGAGAATAAATTCAGAGACACAAGAAAGTGTAGTGTAACTCTGTGAATATATCAATCCCCTGTACCACTTACTACCCCAAACTAAGCCTTTTCAGTGCTTTTAAATATACTGATCTATAAGCAAAAAATAAATGTGATCTCACCAAGGCTTGTCAATGGCCTCTGCCTCCATCACATACACATGCTACACCATGTCCTGCAATTATTACCCAGCTACCCTGCAGACCATTTAGAAACGATCTTCTCTCTGAGATTCAAAACTAATATATTCAAATTCATCATGTGCTCCACCTCCTGGATCTCTCAGAGCCCATCAAGGGTAGCATGTCACAAGCTATCATTGGCAGTCTGCATGCACACATGGGTGGCCTTCTCCTAGTAATCATGTTCCTGCTACAGATGGTTCCAAAATCTCCAGACTACAGCTGCAACATCATTCCTGGCATCTCTCTTAGTCCACACATGTAATTCTGGACTTTCTCTTCTATAGGAAGAGCCACCAAGAACTGCTTATAGTCTTCTTTGCTTATCATCAGGAGAAAATCAAGAATCATATAGCACAGAGATTAATGAATAAATGAGAATCCATGAATTATTTTTGTAACTTTCTTTTACTCTAGAAAGTAGTAAAAAAAAAAATGGCCTGAAGCATCTTATGAAGATTATGGATGTGAGAGTTATGCATTATCATGAACCTTCAAGTTACCTTATTTATTTATTTATTTATTTATTTATTTATTTATTTATTTATTTATTTTTGAGACAGGGTTTCTCTGTTTATCTGTGTAGCCCTGGCTGTCCTAGAACTTGCTCTGTAGAACAAGCTGGTCTTGAACTCACAGAGATCCATGTGCCTCTGCCTCCCCAGTACTGGGATTAACGGCATGCATCACTACTGACCAGCTAAATTCACCTCTTCAGATGCATTCCTGTGCCAGATCTTTGAGGACTCTTTAAGGGTGCCTTGACATTTTGGGAGTTCTCTGAGAATCATGAGGATAGTAAGCTTTGATTCTACTGTCATTCATGCATATAATACCTTTTTAATTAAAACTAATGATACTCACAGTTGAGGAGCATGTGATAGAAAATGCCACTTTTAATCTTTCATCTTCTCTAAGGAGCCAGGCAGAAGAAGTTATTCCTGTGCTGTTTAATACAGTCACCAAATTAAAATGAGTTGATTGAAAAAAATCTCCTTATTAAAAAAAATACTCTCCATTTTACTAACTAGATTCAACTTTAAGCATCATCCAGATGCTGTTGATAATTTGATGGATCCTTTTAGACTCATAATTGCCAAATGCTCAGGTCTATGACAGCCCTGTAGAAAAAGTCTTTCAGGGATGTACATATTTGGTACCATAATAATTGAGAAAGGCACACTTCTTCCACAATTTTAACAACACTCTAAACTTTGCCATCATTTCTCACACTTTTTTTTTGGTATATGCTACCAAACTCCAGAAGTTCAACTTTGTAAGTAATGAAATATAGGAAGATATGCTGGTAGAAACAGTTCATGATGAAGATTGTGACCAGATAACCTGAAAGACCCCAGCTTAGCTGCAGTAACGCCATTGTGCAAGGCTTTCACACAAACAAGTATAAGTTCAAGGTAAAGTCAGTACTCCTAGGCTGCCAAACAGGATATCTGTGGTCAGATATCAGGCCTAGGAGGGGAACGAAAAGTTCTGGGAAAAACTACATGTGCCTTAGATAGAGCCAAGTCAGCTATTATCAGATCTTCATGTCCCCAAGGAACTTGTCCTTAAGTAAACCCATCGCCTCAATCAAACTGACCAATGAAATTCCTGTAACCATGCATCTGCTTCTGCCATCCTTTTTCCTATAAAAAGACCCTTAACCAGCCTGTCGGCATGCAAGTCTTCCAAATAGACTCTGATGCCCGCAGGTACCTGTGCACTTCTCAATAAAAAAAAACCTCTTACCATTGCAGCCAGTGGTCTCGGACTGTCCCTTGGGTTTAGGGGTCTCCTCCTGAGGGAAGGTCCTTTCTGAGGGTCTTTCAAACCAAAAGAACAGCTGGAGAATATTGGTTGCACTTCACTGGAAGCAGTTTAAAGAGGGTTTAAAGGAATTGTAGAAGATGGTTGAATCAGCACTGGGTTCTCTTTCTTTTTCTGACAAGTTTACGTACACTCTGTTGTATCAAAATGGTGTTTCAGTTAACAGTGAACGATAAACATGGGCAATTAGATAAACATTTCATAGAGATAACAATTGTCTATTGCCTGAAAATGTTGTCACCATCTTGGCATCAAATACACATTAGATATGTGGAGTGCACAATATCTCATGAAAGTGAATGGCCATATTGCCAGTTTGTGCATTTCCTCTTGATGATGGTTTGGCGCTGAAATGTCCTCCACCGGCACATGTGTATGTACAGTTGATCTCCAGATGATGCCACTGTAGGGGTCATATTTGGAGACATAGGGCAGGATGGGTGAGTCTAGAGTGTCTCATTGCAAACCTAATCTCTTCACTGCATAGGCAGCCACTGAGCTATGAGCAAACCTAATTATCCTATTACAGGAAAGGCTGCTCCTATCATTACATAACATAGTTGCTATGCCATCCACAGCAGGAAGCTTAGCTAATACAAATTATTCGCACCCTAAATTGCTTCTGTCATGTGTTCTGTCCCAGTGAAAAGAAAAGTAACTAATAGGTTATTTGCCATTTGTTAGGACACCTTCCTATATACCAAAAGCTTACTGTAAAACACTAGCCACATTACACCTGCAGCAACCTCCTATGTCTTCTATTTACCTCATTTTTTATTATTTATTTTTCATCTCAACCACAGTTTCTTCTCCCTCCTCTCTTCCAAGTCCTTCCCTGACCTTCCCTCTGGCTCCCCTTTCCATCTGCTCCTTCTCTATTTATGTTCAGAAAAGGGCAAGTAATCCAGGGATATCAATAAAACACAGCATATCAAGTTGTAGTAAGACTAAACACCTTCTCTTGTATTAAGGCTGGCCAAGGTAAGACAATTAGGAGGAACTGGGTGAGAAGAGCTAGTAAAGGAGTCAGAGACAGCCTTCTTCCCACTGTTAGGAGACCCACAAGAAGAACAAGCTACATAACAGTCACATATAAGCAGAGGGCCTAGATCAGTCCCATGCAGTCTCACTGGCTGTCTGTTCAGCCTCTGTGAGCTCCTATGGTCCCAGATTAGTTGATTCTGTGGCTTTTCATGTGATGTCCATTCCTCTGGCTCCTACAGTCCTTTCTCCTTCCCTTCAGCAGGATTCCCAGAACCCTGCCTAATGTTTAACTACGAGCCTCTGCATCTGTTTCTATCAGCTGCTGGACGAAGCTGAGTATAGCAGAACATCATTAGGCATCATTATACTAACATTTCCCTCTTCCAGTCATGTTTGGTTGTATCCAAGGCCTCTGGGTCATCCAGCCTCTGGGTCTTGGCACTTCAGGAAGTGTCAAAAGTGGGCTTACTCTAGTGGCATGAGTTCGACCAGTCATTGATTGGCCATTTCCACCCTTACCCCAGCACATCTCATAGGCAGGAAAGATTGTAGGTCGAAGATTATGTGGCTGAGTTGGTGACCCAATCCCTCCACTGGAAGTTTTTTCTGGTCACAGGAGATGAGCAGTTCAGGGTACATATCTTCAAATGCTAGGAGTCTTACCTGGGGTCATTCTGGTAGATTCATGGGAGTTTCTCTTGCACCAGGTTTCTACTTGTCCCCCAAATGCCCCCCTTTCCAGTTAACTCTTTCGTTACTCTCTCCTCCCACCCTACCTCAACCTGATCCCTCATGTCGCCATCCTGACCCACCCATAGCCCACCCACAAAATCTCTTCCATTTCTCGTTCCCAGAGAGAACCAAGTGTTGTCTAGCATCTCTAGGTTTGCACTTTATCTTCTATCAGGTTCAATGTAACTAGATTTATGTTGAGGTCTTTTATCCCCTTGGAATTGAGTTTTGTGTAGGGTAATAGACACGGGTCTATATGCATTCTTCTATATGTTGGCATCCAGTTATACAAACACCACTTGTTGAAGATATTTTCTTTTTTTCATTGTATAATTTGGTTTCTTTGTCTAAAATCAAGAATACATAGGTGTGCAGATTTATGTTTAGGTTTTTTATTCCATTCCATTGATCCACCTGTCTGTTTTTTTTTTTATCAATACCAATTTTATTAGTATAACCCTGTAGTAGATCTTGAAATCTGGAATGATGATATCTCTGGAAGTTCTTTCATTGTACAGATCGTTTTAGCTATCCTTGGGATTTTTGTTTGTTTGTTTGTTCCTCTATATGAAGTTGAGTATTCTTCTTCCAAGTCTGCAAAAAATTGTATTGGGATATTAATAAGAATTGTATTTAATCTGTAGATTGCTTTCAGTAATACAACCATTTTTACTATGTTAATCCTACTAATCCATGATTATGGGAAATGTTTCCATCTTCTGATATCTTCTCCAAATTATTTTTTGCAAAGATTTAAAGTTCTTGTCTTACAGTTCTTTCTAATTTTGGTTAGAATTAAACTAAGATATTTTATATTGCTTGTGGCTATTGTTGAGGGTGTTGTTTCCCTGATTTCTTTCTCACTTCAGTTATCATTTGTATGCAGGAGAGTTACTGATTTTTTTAAATTAATCTTTTATCCAGACACTTGATTGAAGGTATTTATCACCTGTAGTAGTTCCCTGGCAGAATTTTTGAGTTGCATATGTGTACTACCACATCATCTATGAATAAAGATATTTTAATTTTAATTTCTTCTTTTCCAATTTGTATCCCCTTGATTTCCTTTAGTTGTCTTATTGCTCTAGCACGGAGAAAGCAGGCAGTGGAATCAGGTCTACTAGGCATGCACAAGAAGGAGAGCATGGCAGATTCCTGCTGCCATACACAGAGATATTTCCAGGCCATGCAATGTGCTGCATGACAGATTTGGCTATTACTCAGATAAAAGGGGTTTACGTGTTGTACGGTGCTTCGCAGAGTTGAGGTGGTGAGTATGGCTCCCACTGAGTAGTCTCAGAGGCATTAAACATGCTTTCTTCATGTTGGAATAGGAGGAGCCAACAGACAAGGTCTTGTGTGTTGGCCCTAGCCATGCCTGTTGTCATAAGGGTACTTAATACTTCAAAATATTTACTGATTGTATACAGTGGAGTAGTATACCAGAGAATTTTGAAGGAATGAGATAGAACTTGGTGCTAAGAAATCCTCAAGTAACCTCCTAAAACTGAGTTCTATAACTTCATATTCATCTTATTAAATTGAAATATCAAATGCAAGTTACGTATGTTGCCAGTTGTATGGATGTGGTTTCTTCAAAACTTTTTGGTTCTACCATCCTCTATCTCAGAAAGCAAATCATGAAGATGAACAGAAAATAGTCTAAGAACACTGGACTGACTCCAAGCTTCCTCAGAGTTATATTATAGTTTCAGTGATTCCCAGAAATTGATGTGTCAGAATTTTGACAGACATGAGCATTGGAAGAGGACTGAGTCAAAAGACTTTTGCCTTCCAAAAGTGCCTTCACCAATTCAGAGGGTTCATTGATAGTAAACATTGCAGAGATGCCTTTGTTCTGAAAGCTCTTTGTGGTATATTCACTCTCTCACTGTGATGTCTTGTGTCATGGTGAGCTGTAGTGCACAGCTCTTTCCGTGCCCATCTGTGGACTTCCTAGCCTCTGAAACATGAAATAAATAAACTTATACCCCAATAAATCATTCGGTCAATACTTTTCTCATTTTTAGCAACAGAAAATGTGTTAAAACAGTTGGTTTAGTGTTCCGCTTCCTCCTAAATACATAAAATAATGCAGGTGGTGTTACAGGTAAAGAGCCAGGCCCGAGACACAAAGATGCATTACATTGAGTGTTTCTGAAGTTTCTGTCCTCTTCACAACGGGTCATCATTTGAGCATCTGGAGATCATCAATTCAAGTTCCTGATTTCCTTTCAACATTGTCTTTCTAATTACCCCATGTTTTCATGCTTTTCATGAGGTCTCCCCATCTGCTCCAGTTCTTCAGATTTTAGTCTTCTAGATAAACAACTGGCTAGTAGATCTCTTCTTCCACTGAACACATTTTGTTTTCCTTGGAGATAAACACCCAGAAAGCAATGTAACCTAGTCATTTATTTGTGTGGAGAAATGGGATGAAACACCAAGAGTGTCTGGATAAGCAAGACAGAGGATAGTAAATACACCACTAAATATGTTACTTTTGGACTCCACTAAAGCATCATCTCACAGGGAATTCTGGGAACCAGAACTATGCTTCCAACTTGTAGTAGGAGCTGCGGGCCTCTTCCCACAGCCTGGCTCCCTACTGCCTGGCTAGCTTATGCCCCAAAATAACAACACACAAACTGCATTCATTTAAACACTGCCTGGCCCATTTCTATTAATGTGTGTAGCTTACTGGGAAGATTCTAGCCTATGTCCATCCTGGGTCCGAGCCTCATCACATCGAGTCTGAGCTCTCTTCCTCTTCCTCCCAGCATTCTGTTCTGTTTACTCCACCCACCTATGTCCTAACCTATGAGGGCCAAGCAGTTTCTTTATTTTTTAACCAATGACCTTCCTTCATCACCAACTTACCCCACCAGAGCTTCAAGGAAGCCTTATCACTAGTTTGTCTAAATGCAGCCCCAGCAGGTGCTGCTGTTCTAGCATTGGCCAGGAATTGGCTCATTCATTAGAAGGAGTCGACATTTGAAGAAGAAAATGGCAGCAGTCAATACTGATTCAGAACTCCTGCAATGGTAAGCTGTAGAAAATACGCAAAGCACACAATGAGCTTTTTGCCACCTTGAGCAGCCCTTCCTGGCATTCCCTTAGCTAATTTATAAAAGTAAAAATGTAACCCAACTAGACAAGTCCTACTACTACAGATAACTTCCAGGTCTATGATGCATACACTATCAAATATTACTGATGAATTGTTGTACCAACAGTATAGAAGCTGATGGTGATAAGATAATTGTGGGTTATCAACTATGAACAAGGAAACTCTAAGAGAGGCCCTTAAAGACTGATCTGTCACCTCCTAAGACACAGCGATTTCAAATACCCTTCACGATACCCACTCAGGTAAGATAAACTAAATCACTATTTGATGTGTTGGTAGTTAGGCCTTTTGGACATTTTTGCTCTATGTGTATAGGATCAGAGGTTTGGGATTTATAACAATAAAAAGTAGTAAAAAAAAAAACCAACAAGAATTCATATAGAAACCTATAAGATTGACCACTCAGAAATCCCAGCTAGGCTCTTTCTGACACTATCTCAGAGAGCTGGCTGAGATGTTGATTTCAACATCTCATCTGAAGGAGCCGCAGTCTTTTTGAACTTCCCTCAGGATGGAGGCCCCTCAGGCAGCCATATTACTTTAATGCCTTACTTCCCCATTAGAAAATGTTTAGCTCATATTTTATTGAGGTTTGTAGCTGTTGTCCAAAAGCAACATCTTTGGCATCAATCTGGAGTCTAAGCAGTGTGGTTGCATGTCCTTCGAGTAAAGAAGCAGTACCAGGAAACAGAAACTTCTGCTATTCCTCAGCCACACGAACTATTCAGTCAACATAGCCACACCTCTTTTTAAGCATCCCAATGGGCCAGATATCCTCTGCAGATGACCAGCTTGTCTGTTCACAAATCCAACCTGAATCAAATGATCTTTGCAGGAGCACACTCTGATTTGTTTTGTACAGCAGTAGGAAAAAAAATGTCACAAATAAAGCCTCAGCTGAATTGCAACTAATTGCATTATGGATAAAAAGAAAGCTATAACATGCCAGTATCAGTGAACAGAGAGACAACAGCATCTTCATGGTCCTGCATTTCAATCAGTCCTTTCAATGTCAACACGTAGGTGTAAGTAACACACAAAAGCATAAATCAAGATGAAAAGATTGGAACTTAACCCCCCACACACACACACAAAGGAACATGAGTTTCTTCTTTCTCTGTTTTCCTTTGTTGTAGGAAGTAATGAGTCACTCTAGGGAACAATTGGGATGGAACCCAGATTTGTCCTTGGCTCTCCACCAAGGAAACAGCTCACAGCAGAAACAACCTGGTGTACTGTCACCGCCAGCAGGGACGGAGCAATGACAAGAATTGCTATTATACTTTCTACACATTATAATATCCCCCAACCCTTTCACAGTTCTGATTTCCTACTTATTTTCCTCCATAGGTGCCTAGCTGTCCCAAACAAAATCCAGTATCTAGAAAGATAAGGAAGACAGCAAGAAAACACAATGAATTTTACTAATATTTGCCTTCCAAAAGTATGTGTCTTCATCAGCATCGTTGACAGGACAAGAGGGAAAGCATATTGTTTACTCCTGGGTTGCTCAGGATGTGACAGAGAGTCAGGATGAGGAAAACTGTCACTGGAGACACAAAGTGAGTGTTGACACTGGGACTTCCATAGCAATACCAAAACCTACATCCTATTGATTCTATTCCCACAAGTTTGAAAGTGGGCAATAGAAACTCAACTTTGTAAAAGAAAAAGCAAATCATTAAGAAGGAAAATTTTTTCTAGAAAGGAAACATTAGTTCATTGTAGTAAACATTCTTAAAAGACATCTGTCTTACTTTGGGTTACTATGGCTGTGAAGAGACACCATGACCATAGCAATTCTTATATGGAAAACATTTAATTGAGATAGTAGCTTACAGTTTCAGAGGTTCAGTCCATTATCATAACTGGGCCCTTGGCAGCTTGTAGGCAGACCTGTTACTGCAGGAACAGT
This sequence comes from Microtus pennsylvanicus, assembly GCF_037038515.1. Taxonomy (NCBI): domain Eukaryota; kingdom Metazoa; phylum Chordata; class Mammalia; order Rodentia; family Cricetidae; genus Microtus; species Microtus pennsylvanicus. Next base: position 35,706,272 of record NC_134586.1, on the reverse strand, counting down.
TGAGAGTTCTACATCTTGCAGACAACAAGAAATGACTGAGACACTGGGTGGTATCAAAGCTCGCACTCAAAGTGACACACTTCCTCTTACAAGGCCATGCTATCTCCAACAAACCACACCTCCCAATAATGCTACTCTCTATGAGATTATGGGGGCCTTTTATATTCAAACTGCCACATTCTGTCTTCTGATCCACAGAAGCGTTTACAATATCATAATGAAAACTCATCTAATTCAACTTCAAAAGTCCCCATTAGTCTATCACAGTCTCAACAATGTTTTAACAAAGTTCAAAATCTCTTCTGAGATTCATGAAGTCTCTAAACTGTAATCATCTGTAAAAAAAAAAAAAAATCAAAAAGTAGATCACATACTTCCAACACATAATGGCACAAAATATACATTACCATTCCAAAATGCAGAAAAGGGAGAATAGAGTGGAAATACTGGATCAAAGTAAGATGAAAAACCAGGTGGGCAAACTCCAGACTCTGTACCTCCATGTCTGATGTCAAAACACTCTTCAGATCTCCAACAACATTTAGCTTTGCTGACTGCAACACACACACACACACACACACACACACACACACTTCTTTCTCTTGGGTTAGTTCCACTCCATGTTAGCAGATCTCTGAGTCAGGTACCCCACAAATCTAGCTTCTCTAGCATAATCTAGTTCCAAGGCAATCTAGGCTGCAACTTCACAGCTTCATGTACTGGGCTCTCTAATAGACCTTCATTTAGGAACACCCCTGACTAAGCCTGGCCTCAGCAGCTGTCTTAAGGTAAAGAGGAAAATTCCACAACTCGTTTCTCCTGTCCTTAACTCTAAAGCCAGAACTATGTGTCTGAAGCTGCCAAGTTCTGTTCCTTACTGAGGTTGGAATATAGCTCCCTTATTCAATCACACCTTTGCCAGATTTCTGTTCTTTACTGCCTATGCTTGTCTGTCTTGAAACTTGCTCTTTAGACCAGACTGATCTCAAACTCAGATATCTGCCAGTCTCTGCCTTCCTAGTGCAGGGATTAAAAGTGTTCACTACACATACCTGACTCTAAGCTTTTCTTCAGTTTCTTTTTACAAGTTAGAAATTTAGCTGCATGGGATCTTGCCCTAAGGTCACCATTTTCTTTATTTCATTTCTTAATTTGTTTGTCTCCTTGAATACAAGACTTAGCTCCATTCCACTTCCTGGTATTCTTTTATTTATCAAAATTTACATTTTGTAATTTATCCAGCTCAGCTTACCATTTTTCATTATAAATCTGATAAGCATGAACACCATACTAGGCTGCTTTGAGATTTCGTCTGCCAACAGAATTAATCCAAAACACTTCACTTTAGTCACAGGCAGAGTCTTTGGACAAGAGCAAAAGACAACCACTTTCTCTACCAAATTATCACAAGATGGCTGTAGTGAGCAGGCGGCAAGCCACATTCCCGCCCTGACCCCGGTAGCTTATGCCCCGAAATAACAACACACAAACTGTATTCTTTTAAACACTGCTTGGCCCATTAGCTCTAGCCTCTTACTGGCTAACTCTCACATCTTGATTAACCCATTTCTATTAATGCGTGTAGCATCACAAGTTGGTGGCTTACCAGGAAAGATTCAGCATGTCTGACCTGGAGGCTGGCTCCATGGCTTCTGCCTCACTGCCTTCTCTCTCCCACAATTCTGTTCTGTCTTCCCCACCTACCTAATTTTCTGCCCTATCAAAAGGCCAAGGCAGTCTCTTTATTAACAAAGGCAAACAACACATAGACAGAAGGCCCACCTACATCAGATGGCTCTCTAGGCCACATGCATTCATCTTCTCTGAGCCCTCTTGACCCCCACAGTTTGTCAAATCACACTCAGCATCACTGTCTTCTATGTTCCTACTAGTATGGCCCATTAGGCAGCACTCAAAGCATCCCACCACTTTCTAAACACAAAGTAACAAAGTCCATCTCCTTCAACCTCCCAATTATTGATATAACTCAAGCACTTATCACATGATCTGCTTTCCACATCTTTCCAACCATTGATGGACTGTGCCCTCAAACTGTGAGTCATATATGGTGGCACAAACCTTTAATACCAACATTTGGGAGGTAGAGGATGGAATCTCTCTGAATTTGAGGCCAGCCTCGTCTACCAAGCAAGTTCCAGGACCTCCAGGACTGTTATGCAGAGAAAGCCTGTTTGGGGGGAAAATTTCTTCTTTTTGTTTTAAACTGTTTTGTTAAGGTCCCCCTTTACACACACACACATGAGAGAGGGGGAGAGAAAGAGAGAGAGAGAGAAAGAGAGAGAGAGAGAGAGAGAGAGAAAGAGAGAGAGAGAGACAGTGAGACAGAGAGAGAGACAGAGAGACAGAGAGAGACAGAGACAGAGAGACAGAGACAGAGAGACAGAGTGACACAGAGATTGACTGTATGTGTGTGTGTGCAGCTGTGCATGCCTGTGCATGCAAATATTGATTATCTTTGATCTGTCATTCTTTACCTTACTCCATTGAGACAAGGTCTGTCACTGAATCTTGGGTCAGGCTTGCAACCTTCAAGTCCTAGCAACACCCTCCCCACATCCCCATCCTCTACAGGGCTGGAGTTAATGGTGTTCATCACCATCCCCAGATTCTTAAGCAGGTGCTGAGGATTTGTACTCAGGTCCCAGTATTTGTGTAGCAAGTACTTTTACCCACTGAGCCGTCTTCTCGGATTCTTTGTCCAGTATTATCTTACAGAAATGAGAAAAGTAACTAATACAAAGGGTTATCGTGTGTGCACAGTCAAGAAATTATGAGAAGATAGAGGTAAGCAGCACATTCCAAGGACAAAGAAAATTTTCATGACATTGAACTATACACAGCAGATGGGGAAATAAGCTGGAGTTAGACTGTGCATGGGCATATGTGTGTAGCTAAAAAATAGTAAGAGGGTTTTACATTCTTTGGTGAGGAATTGCTATCAGGAATATGACAAGATAAAGTGGGTCATCAGGGTACCCTGTTGCTTACACAGGACTAATGTGGTAGAATCAGCCAAAGGAGGAAGAAATTATCAACTGTCACTGGATGAAGGAACGATGGCCTCCTGAATTGGAAATTAACATCCACATGATGTTATCACTGAGCATCTGTTACATGCTGGGCTCTGGAGCAAGGGTAGCAATACTTCACTCCTGATGTTGTGATCTCAGAACCCCCTAAAGAGATGTTAGCACATCTAGATGGCAGAGGTTCAGCTTTTAAAATCCTCTCCTCCTAGGAAAAGAACGTGCTGCCAGAAATGAGGGAGATGCAAGATTAAGGAGATCAGAGGCTCAGTTTGCTATCTTAGCTCTGCAGGCATCGTTCCCAACAAGGTCTCCTTCTGATCAAATGGCAATGACTGGGTGAAATCATACTTGCTTACCATTTGTGGAATGATCTGCAAAAATTAATGAACACTGAATTGTAAAGATGGTGTTACACTCGGAGAACTGTGGATTGGGACATTATGATGAAGACAGTGCCAGAGGTAAGGAATGAACAACATTAGGATTATTGATTGTTGTGATACATGTGACCTCCAAACCCACTATCTCAAAATAGCAAATTTAGGTTGAGTAGTCCATATTTGAATGTATAGGAACATAAATAATTCAGAATTGGGGGACATTATCTGATTTTGAAGTATTTGCATATTCATGAGATATCCTGGGACTAGGACCAAGCCTAAACTCAAAATTTATTCTCTTCATAATATATCTCATATAGCCTAAAGGTACTTGGCACAAAACTTTTAACAATTGTGTGCAGTAAATAAAAGTTTATGATGTGGGGAAATTTTAGAGTTTGAGTTATCAGGTCAGGCATAGTCAACCTAAGTTTTAAAGTATGGGTCCTATTCAGAAAGGAGTCGTTGTTTGACACCTTGCTTCACTAACATCTGTGGTACCCTGATGAGGATGGTTGAATGCATGGGCTCAGCGGGACTGTGCTCTCTTTCAAAGTATTGTTAAGGGATCTCTCCAGTGTTTTTTTATTTATATGAAATTTCAGAATTAACAATGTCTCAGCATGAAAACTGCAGTTTCTTAAGCCCCTCTTAAAATAGCGTTAACCAAAGATGTCACAGAGGAGACAAGATTCAAGGTATGGTAGGAAAGACACATAGCAAGACAGACATTCACTTTACCTGTACGAAGGAAGAAGATGGTAACAGCCATTTCAGAAATATTATTTCATATTATGGACAATGGCAAAGATATTGTTCTGGGACAGGACTGGGAGTAGCAAACTATTTCAATAAAATACACCATAAATATATTAGGCTCCATTGACCATATATAGCTAAACAACCCATGAAGCCAATAATGTAAAATTATTATATTTAGCTCAAAAGCTAAACAAAGTCAGACTACAGACTCCCTTTGATTGATGAATTGTAGCTTGCTTTTCTAGAGGCTTTCATGGTTAAAGAACATTTGAATCTCTCTTTTGTGAGATTTATGGAGCATGTTCGCATGTTAAAGGATGAAGATCCTAAGGAAATCTTAAAGAACAAACTTTACAAAGTCATGTTAATTATTTTCTGTCTAAAACCTATTTGAACCAGTAGATATGGTTCCAGCGCTTATAAAACTAGACCATGACCAAGTAGACTTAGAACCTCGTTAAAGATTTTGTGTAATCAAAAGATTTTAAAATTGATTTCTCTAAAATGTTAATTAGATGTAAGCAGTGAGTTTTTGTCAAGTATCTAAAAATATTTTGCCCTTCTTGGCAGGCTCAAGCTCCCTTTTAGAATGATATTTTAAGTGCATATGCATTTAAAAATGCCTGTTGTTCTGAATTAGAACAGAAAATTCCACTGTAGCAAATGCCCCAGATCTCACAAGTTGAACATTTGAGAAGTCTAAGTTGTTTTTGTTAAATTAGTTGTTTTTTCTAGCCCAATCACAAATTCCTTCCCACCTCCTCTCCCAATCCTTCCCATGCAACCTTGGCTACATGGCCCCCCATCCACTCCTCTTTTCAGAAAAGAACAGGTCTCTCATGTATATCAGTCAACCATGGCATATCAAGTTGCAGTGAGAATAGGCACCTTCTCTCCTGTTAAGGCTTGGTGAGGCAGCCCAGTAGGAGGGAAGTCTTCCACACATACTTTAAAGTTGTGTAGCTTGGTCTTGTAAGACTCCTAAAGTGGGAGCAGGGCCTGTCTTTGACTCTGTTACCTGCTTTGGGAAGAAATTTAAATGTTTAAATCAGGATAAAAAATTAGCACAGCACTGTGAAAGGAGGATGGGTTTGTACTTGAGGCTTCAGATCATGAGCGAGCCGCTAAGTTTCTCCTACCTTCGTAGGAGTTGCTGGGCGTGAAGCTTCAGATTGTCAGGGAGCTGCTGCCAATCTATGGAGGTATTCTGAGACAGGATTGGGTAACTGGTAAGTCTAGATAGCCTAGGTTTGACCTATCTTGGCCTCAATTGTCTCATTTATAATGACCCTTTAACATGTGTTTTTGCCTAGATCAATCAGTAGGAAGTGTGCGATAGTTTAAATGAGAACTGTTCCCCCATAGGCTTGTATATTTGAATCCTTGATCCCCAGCTGGTGACACTGTTTGGAGAGGTTATGGAATCTTTGGAGGTATGGCCTTGATGGAAGGAGTACATCACTGGGACTGTTTTTTTCAAGCCTAAATCCACTTCCAGTTCACTTTCTGCTCTTTGCCTGGAGTGGGAGATTCGGTCTCTCAGCTTCCACTTTGACTGTCGCACCGCCCTTGCCACCAAGTACTCTCCCTCGTGAACCATAGGCCATAATAAGCTTTCTTCCTTAAGTTGCCCCTGGTCATAGCATTTTCCCATAGCAACAGAAAAGTAGATGATAAAGATGAAAATGTATTTAAGCACCCATTCTCTTGCAGGGTAAAGAGTCAGCAAAAACAACTGTTATCATTAAAACTGATAACTACCAACCTACTACTATAAGAACATTAGTTTAAGATTGATTTTGTAATGTTATCTTATTTTTTTCAGGAATAAGACTGAGGATTGATGCCAGTACCGTAAATATAACCCTAATATTTCCCATATACCCAGTCTGGAATGCAGGCGATTTACTATACTCTGTATTATGCTGGTAAGTTTTCATCTGATGGCTCTGAAAGTGAGGTTCCTCCCCATAAGCTTTAGACCCAAGGATATTTCTCTCAAGAGTCCTTTAACCTCTCCTGTCCTGGGTCAGGCTGACCCCAGTGTCATGAGGAGAGAGAAGAGAGCAATCTGCTGAGAGCATTAATGTTCTATTTGCCATATACTTAATAAACTCACTCACTCGAAACTGACAGTACAGCTATAGCTAATTCTCTGGACCGTACAGAATGTGGATGTATAGTACATCAACTAACCATCTAATAGCTCTATAGCATAGCTTCTGTCATTGCCCAGTGGAACACAGATATGGTAAGTAACCTGCATGAGATCAAATAGCAGCTAGCAGAAGAAATCTCGGGCTCATTCTGAAAGGCATTTTCCAAAGTACAAGGTTCTCATCCACTCTACTACCTACTGCTGAAGAATAAAGATTGAGATGAAACTGACTGAAAAGAGGGCACTGTTAGTCATCAGGAAGCAACTGAATCCACCCCCAGGGTTCATTATTCTTCCTAGGATAAGGCACACCATGGATTCCCATGCCCGTGAATAGACATCAAATCATGATGGCTTTAGACAGGAGTACAGACAAGAGATTTTCTGAAATAAATGGCAGCCTACCTAGAATGGATTTATCTTTTATATGTGTCCACAACTTCCCAAGAGTTTTCAGAAGCCTACAACACAGAAAATACTTGGAACCAAAACAAAACCTGCTGTGATCCAGCTGAAACATAAGACATGCATGTTTTTATTATTTTGGCAGGTTTCATACATCCGGGGCATCTTATTTAAACTGTCCATGCTGACATTTCTCAGCAACTCAATACACATAGAAGACTAATAAAACCTTCCTATTAGAGCATATTATAGATTCTCCGAGGGCACATTTAACATAAGCCTTAGGAAAATGGAATTAGGAGCTAAATCTGCAAGGGATGACTATATGAAATGTATTCATTGATTGAATAAATATTTACTGAATGTCTGTTATCAGCCAGACACTGCTGTCAGCAGAGGAGAATCATCAGTAAACAAGCCAGAGAAAGACTCTATCCTCAATGCATTTGCATTCCCAGGGAGAAAGCCAGGTGAAAACAAACCTCAGCAATGAGAAGGAAGGACTGCAGGCACATGGTGATGCAATGCAGTGTGAGCTTTCTGAGTCTATACCTAGTGGTGTAGGACAAAGCATGCTAGAACAGAGGCTTAAACTAACAACCATGAGGCTGGAGAGTTGGTTCTGTGTTGAAGGGCACACACTGCTCTTACAGAGGACCAGAGTTTTGTTTTCAGCAGCCAGGTTAGGTGGCTCACAACTGCCTGTAATTCCAGCTTGAAAGGATCTAACACCCTCTACTAGACTCCACTGGCATCCACGTGCACATGGACATGGACATATAAATAAAAATAGAATAAATATTAAAAATAATATTTTTTTTAATGAACTGAATGACAAGCTGAGCAGTTCTGCAGACTCAGAATAGACATGAGAAACCATGGCTAGGCCCACTCTGAGATTTTAGTTGGGTGAGAGAATGGCTGATATTGGAGGATGGCCTCAATTCACGACCTGAAAGTTGGATGACTACCATCCAAGATGATGAGATGACTGGATACATGCCATTCATCATCTCCCAAGCCAGGCCAGAATTGTTTACATGGGAGAATTCATGGATCCACGAGAACAGTAGAAACACACAAGGCTTCTTCTGGCCTATAGATAGTAAAGCCTTGGTTTACTTGCTTACAATTGGATAAAGAAAGTCAACATAGCTAGCCCAGAGTGAAGTGGAGAGGATGCAAGAAGTAACAAAGCCGTTAACTAAAGGCACAGGTACAGGAAAGAGGAGGGACATTGCAAGAAATTTATCACCCAATAAAGAGAGACCTTTCTGGAGAGAGATTCTTAAGCTGAGGCTTGAATAGTGAGGAGAGAAAAATATGCCATATGTGCAAAGCCAAGTGATAGTATTTGATTGTACTTGTTCTTGATCATATAAATTACATACACATGTGCACATGAGTACACACATGAGTACACGTATATTTATCAGGAGTGTATATGCATATGCTTGTAATGCTTAACACACATGAATGGAGCAATCTGCTACCTGAGTAGGACTAGCTGTTTACCTCTTTTTTTCTACTTTTTCTTTTTTGACATTGAAAAAATCATCCCACAACCTAGTTTTCATGGGAACCACATTGTCAGCTTCATGGCTTCGTGTGTGTGTGTGTGTGTGTTTAATAAAGGGACTACATTATTAAAGTAATGTGGTCTAGGCTGTTCTCAAACTTACTATATAACTGAGGATGACCCTAAGTTTCTTATTCTCCTGCTTCTACCACCCAAGTACCAAGGTTATAGGTCTATGCCACCATGCCTAGTTCTTACCATTTTTAAAATATATATCTCTGAGCTTCTGAAGTAGAAATAAGATTCTGATACATCTAGCAGAGAGCGTGACAGGAATCTGAAAATTACTTCTAACTCTCAGTCTAATACATTAACGAAATATGTCTTCATTTTTTTTTATTAAAAATTTCTGCCTCCTCCCCGCCTCCCTTTTCCCTCCCCCTTCCCCTCCCACTATCCTCCCCCTCCCTCTTCAGTCCAAAGAGAAGTCAGGGTTCCCTGCCCTGTGGGGAGTCCAAGGTCCTTCCCCCTCCATCCAGGTCTAGGAAGGTGAGCATCCAAACAGGCTAGGCTCCCACAAAGCCAGTACATGTAGTAGGCTCAAAACCCAGTGCCATTGTCCTTGGCTTCTCAGTCAGCCCTCACTGTCCGCCATGTTCATTTTTATTTTTTTGGCCATTAAGACACCCTGGCCACTCCCAAAACAATTGATGCCTGTGTCTCTTTCATATCCCCAGTCTAGACTAGCTGGGTCTTTGTTCTAATGACAATCAAGTGAATTGAAGCTGGCTGATAAGGGAAATAAAAATCACTGCAGAGAATGGGAAATGAAAGCCTACAGATAAAAAGGTGCAAATCCCTGGTTGCCCATTCATTTAAGATATGGCTACCTCCATCTGATGTCAGGGGGGCCATAACCCAGGAGTGTGAGTCAAGGCTGAAAGGGGTCTTCCCATGATTTCTCCTCACTGGTTCCACACTGGGACCACCTTTTTATAAAGGGTCACAGTTTTGTGACACGCCACAAAGACTGACATTCACAGAGCTAAGGATCAAATTAGGAATTTTAAAAGCAATTTAAACTTCCTCCTTGAATGGGTTATTTGGAGTGATTAGCACCATGGGCAAGCATCTAGTTACTAAAGAGAGTCCAGACCTCGGGGCCCAAATTCCTGCTTGGCAATCGATGCTTTCATTACCTTCCCACCAGTCAAGGCTCAGGTGCCACACACAAAAAAGTCAGCAATAATAAAATCCACTTAGCTGGCCGTATAATAATTTCATTAACTTAGCAATTGGCCTTACACATGATTTGCTTTTTAAAGTAAATATACCACTGCAGTGTGATTATCCCGTAGGGACCAGTTCTCATTATTCCATTTTAAAATGTCACTTTGCTTAAGAGAAGAAAAAAATGTCACCATATTATAGTTCAGTACATTATTACAATAAGATATGATCCATGCAATTAGCCACATTCATCAGGGACACCACAAAGCGTACAAGGAACATACATTCCAGCAGTGACAGCCTTTCACTGTACTCACATCACCATGGTGTATTTGCGAGTGACTTGAGAATAGGTCTCTGAGTCTACTTTATCACTGGAAAGATGGCAGCGAGGATGCCCAGCAATAAGTTGTGCAGGTGTGAGGTTTTTTCCACTAAAGACCAATGTTAATGGTGGCTGTGCTCAAACATGGAGCACAGCTAACTGTGGCTCTCTCCAGTTTTATTGGCCACGGTGGGACGCTGACCACTGTTTACTGGGTCTTGACTTAGAGAATATGTGTTAAGCACTTAGCATAGTAGAGTCTAGTCCTGAGTGAAATATACATTCAATAAATGGTACTTACTCCTGCTCTGTGGCTGATAGAGATAAGGATAGGATAGCCATCGTTATCACCATCCACATCATCATAGCCAACAATCAGTGAGTGTGGAATGCTCTTCTACTTCTGATCCCAACCTGCAGTGACTTTTAGGCAAGTTGTTTCTTCCTCTGGATGTTGATAATATGGTTGGCATGAGCAAAGTACCCTCAGCATTTCTATTTAAACCACCGTGAGTGCGTGCACACATGTGTGTGTGCCCGCGTGCACACGCGCGCGTGTAAATGATTCTTGAAGAAAGCTTAGTTTCTGCACAAGCATTAGGACCTGAGCTTCATCCCCAGAACTTATGTAGACAAGGAGTAAGGACACACTTACAATCTCAGCATTGGGGGTGGGGGTCAGGAGGATCTCTCTGCTCACTGGCAAGGCAATCTTGACTATTTGACAAGTTCCAGACCAGCAGAAGACCCTGCCTCTAAAAGAGTCAATGAAAAAACATTGGCATCTTTTTCCACATGTTCCAGTTCAACTTCCAGACATGGGACATTCCCCGCAGAGTAGCTCACAAACGTCTGTAGCTACAGTTCCAGGGATCCAATGCCCACTTCTGATATTCTTAGGTCCCAGGCACACAAGTGGTGCACACACACACGCACACACACACACACACACACACACACGAAGGCACAAACACCATACATGCAAAAGAACTTTTAAGTTTTAATATAGTTGATATTGACATCTTAGAACAAAATATGAGGTTGTCTTATGACCTCCACACGCAGACACATACATGTCCACACGCACCCCCCAACACACACAATAGGCATACACACACACACACACACACACACACACACACACACAATAAATAAATAAGTCATTGTAAGAGACATTCAGCAAAATCTGTAGCATTTTCATCTTGTCTTTGTGTTTCCCTTCTTGCTAGAAACAGTGGCAAAGGATCTGCAGGATGAAGGACATGTTCTTCAGAGGGAAGACAAATGCCTTTCTCCTTGGAGAAAAAGCCCCTGCCAAAATATTTCCAGGAACAAATCCCCTCAGCCCCCTAAAGTTATTTGGTGTTTGACTGCAGCTGTCATGTGGATAGACTCCAAGAAGCTGTAGAGTGTGATTTTCGGCATGGGCTTTCACATGGACATTAAACCTGGGGAAAGACAAAAGCATCATCTCTAGACGACCAAGCGAGCTATACAAGAAGACAATTAAAAAGACAGTCCTCCCACACATACTCACAAGTTACAGACAGCTAGCATCTCTGGTATTATAATAAAAATGATTTTTATTTCAGAGCATAACTATTGTAATGTATTTTAACTAACGTATAAAAAATGATGCCATTTATGAAATGTTGTGTCTCATGTGTCCCATGTCGCAGAAGAAGATGATCGTGGGAATTTTCTAGCTATGCAGACTATCAGATCCTTCACGCAGAGCTACGGCATTAGGACATGGGGGAGATGTGTAGTGAATTGGGGCGTAACATGCTCTCCAGTGAATCCTGACATTTACTCAAGTTTGAGAGAGACTGGTTTACATGCCAGAAATCTGACTGGCTATGATCCATAAGCATTCAAGCAGATCCTTTTGACAGGGACTTTTCAGGGTTTGGGGTTTTGTTCTTGTTGTTGTTTTGTTTTGTTTTGTTTTTTATCAGGCTTTCTCTCTTTTTTGTGTACTTATAAGCAAAACTTCCTTTTTATAACACTTCTTCCTTCATTGAAGAGATGATCTTTCAAAATCTTCCAGTCTTATGGAACCTCATTCGCATCTTATGGAACCTCATTTGTGGCACAGGGCACAGTTATTCATCTTCAAGGAACTTGGATTTTAGTAAAGAGACTCAAAGTTACAAGGTAGCTGTGGTAGGTTCATCTTAATACAGACATCTAAATGAGACTTGAGGGTGGCTCAAAACAGTCAGGATCCTAGAACTCCTCATTCAACATTCCCCTCCTTCATCAGAACTATATAGTACCCTAACACAATAAAGCTTGTGTTTGCGCTGGCTCGAAGTTGCAAGAGTGAGTTACTCCTCCCTAAAAACACACAGCAATGGATAATAGTATCATAGTAGCATGGAAGTACCTGAACAATGATGGTTGTCTGTAAACTTTGCAACCAGGCCAAGCTATAATCTCAACAGCCAAATATGGACAAAAACAAGCTCCAGCACTACACTGCCAGGGATGGAGGCCAGCAGTAATCTAAGCAGAATGGTGGGATGGAGGCCAGAGCAGACAACAGGAGACCCAAGTCCAGAAATAGCACTGTGGACATGGCTCCAGGTGGAGAGGATGCACAGCCTTCTGCTAGTCACTAAAAGGAGGAAGTAGTTTGACCAACTCTTATCACATAAAGAAACTAAGAAGTAAGTGTGATAAGACCATTATTTGTCCCAGGCTTATCAGTTAAGAAAGGAACTTGTTCACACAAGCATATTACTAGTAAGCTGGGAAGTTTCATGCTTGGGAATCATGGTTCTCACTATCTCTGACATGTTTTCCATACCACCCTCCTTTTCTAGTCTGAGCTCTCAGGACCTTTCCTTGGCTGGGCTTAACCCTTCAGCATAGATCTATAGTGAATGAAAATCAAAATGTATTGCTGTAATCTTCCCAAACTTGGAACTTCACAAGAAGCAAGAACAAAGACTAAAAAAGGGCATAGAGTAACTTCCGATCCAAATAGGAGAAAGACAAAAAAAGAAATGCTAGAATAGATAGTAGGACCACACAGACAGGCTGTAGAACTTAACCATCACAGCTCTTATAAGACTGTAACAAAGATTCCAGGACCCGTGTGCAAGAATGGGCAGAACGATGTGGGTATCAGTGATAGAGTTATTTCCGAAGGTTGATGAAGACTCTTCAGGGCACATACTAATGTAGAAACAGATGATCTGGAGGAGAGCCAGCAAACATTTTCTGCAGAGCCAGAGAGGAGCAGGGTAGAGCTAATCCAGTCTCTGTTTTATTTACTCATCTATTGCTGGAGTACATAGAAAGTCAAACTCAAGAAATATGACAATTGCTATTTACCAAACTAGAAAATAGAGTAAGTTGCTTCTAAGCCCCCAGACAACAATTGAGAGCAATGAGCAATAAGAGTTAGCAGAAACCCTGTAAACAAGCCCTTGACCTTGCCACCTCTCCTCATTGCCTAGTTGCCCTCACATTTTTCTCTCTTGCACTAATGATAACCTCTGTCATATTGGTATCAGCATCTGATATTTAGCAATAAAAGCCTAATAACAAAGGATTGTCCTAACTGGGTGACTCAGTCCTACTGCAGTTCATGGTTTCCTAGACCCCAGGGTTTTGAAACAGTGAGTTAGGTCATCTGGCATATCATTGAATGATGAAGTCACTAAAAAGATGGCACTAGTAAAAGGTCTTAGAACATGCAAAATAGTCAAAAAAAATCAAGTCAAAGTAAAGGATGGACTGAGCCTGGAGTGTTCTAGTTGTTCTGGGGTGGTTTCACTGCAGCCTTAGATCTGAACACCCAACGCGTGTAGATTAGAAAATATATGCCATCCCACCGCGTAACTCCATCAAACTCGGCCTGAAACTTTGGCAAATTTGAGAGCACTGTATGTTTTGAATCATACTGATTTTACCATATATACATTTTCTGCTCTCGTGGAATGTATAATGTCTTAATTGTGAAGAAAAAAGGACTTTATATTTTCCTATTGCCATTCCTAAGCATGTGAGAGTCAAATCAGGCTATTTTTGGACTGTTTTGTGTCAGAATATTGGATTCAAATATTGCTCTCTGAATTGTTGAGTTAAATTATATGAAAAATGGTTCAGTAAATTTTGGTTTGGGGTTATGACAGAATTTCCAATGATTTCTGAAACGGACTGAAACATATTTCAGCCATTTTATACTACATATTTAAACAAAGTAGCAATCTTGGCACTGGTAATTATAAAATCAAAATATTGACCAAGTCCAAAAAAGTGTTAAAGATGCCTTACAACCCACAGTATACAGCGTTCTTCTGTGATTTACTTATTTACATGTAAACAACCTTATCTATCTAAATAGTTAGCAAATTTGCTTTCATCGGCAATAAGTGATGAAATTACTTGTATACCAAAGAATTGCTTTAAAACAAATTCTTTTATGATTTATTATGGTAAATGTTTCATTTATTTACTTGCTTTTTATTCCTATGTGACTACAGACTTGAAAAAAAATCTCTCAGGCAAATGAAGTTACGAGTGAAAGCAGTTTAAGAAGCCTTGGCTTATATAAACACTGAACAGTGAGCAAAGACAAGAGTGCCTTCTGAGCTCTTCCTGCCCTTGGCTTTAGCCTTTGGATGTGCTCTGACCACCTTACACTGCTTCCTGCCTCTATCTGCTATGTGCAATGGGTCCTTACGTCTGTTTTACCACCATCACCTCCAATTCAACCCCCCTCAAACCAAACACCCTACCTCGTGTCCACATCTACCTCCCTTGCTACTTTCCTCTTTTGTTGTCTCCCTATTATTCAGCCTTGTCCATTGGCTCTTGGGTCTCTCCATAGCTCTCTGCTTCTCAAACTGGTCCCATTGATTTTTCTCCTCTAACTACACTTAGAAGGAGCCCCCTTCCTTCCAGACTCACCATTCTCTCTCTAATTCTGGCATCATAACTGCTCATTATAATTAGCCTGCTCTAACTGTCATTGAATCCAGTCTCCCCTCTCCTAATTATCCTCCCTTCATACTACTGGACACACCACCTTTAATAAGCCTCACCAATAGAATACTTGAAATACACCATGTCACATTTAGAACTATCTTTAAAAAAAATGTCTTGGCATTTGGCTGTGGAATCAAGATCTCTGAGGTAGTTTCTCATTTTCCTCATCATCAGATCTTGGCTTTGTTGATCATTAAGCCCCAAATGTCTTCCTCACTTCACCTATTCACACACACACACACACACACACACACACACACACACACACTCACTTTCCAAAAATTTTTATCATAAATAAACAACATAATTAAAAAACATTAGGCATATAGTATGAATTTCTAGGCTGGAGAGATGGCTCGGTGGTTAAGAGCATTTATTGCTCTTCAAGAAACCAGAGTTTGGTCCCTAGCACCATGTCAGGCAGCTCACAGTCACCTAGAACTATATCTCCTGTCGAGAACATACTTCTTTCCAAAGGTAGGGGCATGGGAATAGAAGAAATATAAGTAAAGAATATGAAGATGCATAGAAATATTAAGACAGAAAACATAGAAAGTATTGGGAGGGCATTCCAGTGACTGAGACCCTGAAATTTCACCCACATTTATTTTACCACAGCTTCGATAACCAACATGAATGGAGGTGGGAGGGAAAGCAAAAGACTTTATTAATATGATACAAAAGGATAACTCACACAGTCGATGGCTTTATCACTCTGAAACATCAAATTATTAGCATTCTGTTGTCGAGGTTGTGAAGGTGCTCTAGGTAACCTATTCTGAAGACCACCCTTCCCTAGGATACCAAAGTTACTAAAGAAGGAACAGAGGTACATTTGCATATACTGACCACCTGTCAGGGTGTCATGGACATACTAGAATGAGCTTTCTTAATTTCAAAAGAATCAAGATCACCTCCTGAATTAGGACTTGCAACTATGCTCGTCAATCTACAAACTCACTGACTGTCAGACAAGGTGGAAATGGGCCTGCATTTTTCAGCCTCCACAATCTCCAAGGAATCCAACACTACCTTCTAGCCTCTATAAGCATGCATGCAAATGTGCATATACATGTGCAGATGCTCACATACATACAATTAAAAGTAAAATATATCTTTGAAAACAACATCTAGTGTATCTATCCTGCAGACCATGCGAACTAACCACCATATCTACTGTGGTTGTGTTACTGAAGGAAGATAGGGTCCACTGTCTTTGCCCATTTTGTGAGCTTCATCTTTCATTATCACCAGCCTTGGAAAATATGAAATTGAAGTATGCTTTTACTGAATATGGTTTCCTGTAGTGCCACTCTCAACTCCAAAACAAAGGCAAATTGAAGCACCACCAGTACAAGCCCATGTGTGTGCCTTTCATTATTCAGTGAAGGCTAGGTGTCAAAATTGAGATCTTTCTCATGGATTGTCACATTTTTTTTTTAATTTCCCTAACCTCTTATGACACTGACATTTGAGTCTATGAACTGAAGCTCCTGAGAAGGAGCCACACCTACACTGGCCATTTTACAAAGGCCTATTAATGTATTCAAACCTAAGTGATTGAGGAGACTTTGAACTGTTTTGAGTCCAGAGAGTAATTACATGGAATGTACACCGATCCCTAGCTTCCACCAACAGGAAAGCTAAGGATGGTATCAGATAGCATCTGAAACCCACACAGGGTTTTCCCCATTTTGCTGTAATATGCTTGCCTGATGTTTCCACAAATTTATTTTGTTAGTTTATGATTTTTTCTTTGTTCTCTTTCTATAGAAACTAAATGACATTATTAGCAAGTTAGAATATGAAATTTGGGGGTATCCAAAATCTATGTTGCCAGAACATGGTCACCTATATTTGGCTCCCAAACAAACTATCTCTTATTCTGTTTGAGGTGAGAGTTGCGTGTTTTGTTATTGTTGTTGTTTTATATCCACCATCATAAATATCCAATTCCCTTGTTTACATAGTTTCATTTAAATCAGTGAGGTCTTTACTGTCTCTAAAACTTAAAAATCCACACATCCATCCCCCATTTGCCTGCATTCTCGAGCCGCTACTCCTACCACTGCAGAGATTTCTACTGCCACCCTCCCCCATTCCTTCTTTACTCTAGCTCTCTGGTTCTGTTTCATACCACATTCAGTCTCATGTGAAAATTACACTTTAATCAAGTCACACTAGTTAAGCCGTGAGGTGATTTCATGCCACCCTGCCCCAGGGACTGTCAATTTGTTATCAATAGTAGGGTGACTTTGAGGCATCAAAAGTGTGACACCCAACTCCACCCACTCCATCACAAATGACTGCAAACCTCCAGGGAAGGCACTCAGTCAGGGGAACTTCTTTTTAAGCAGTCATTCATACCTCCAATTTTCATATGTTCTAGTATCCTGTCTATGTGATCCTGCCTCACTATTGATTGTCAAGGGCTGAGAGCTAGGGCTTGAGTACCACAAGAGGTCAAACCATTGCTCTTCTCTCAACCACTGCAGGAGGATGGGATGTTCCCGGCTGGAGGAGACAGGCTGGTCTAAGGATTCTGAGACCATTTTCAGCACCCAGCTTGCTAAAGGTCAAACTGCTTCCAGACTCCAGGATTTAATCCAATGATACAATCTCATAGCACTCTTACAAAACAAACAAAACATTCTGCACTTACCATGTTTGGCCAGTTCCTACCTATCCTGAATAACTGAACAAAGACGGCATCCCACATAACTACAAAGTGTGTCTGACATGTGACACATGTAAATGCTCAAAAAACAGTAGCTGCTATCTTGAAGTGATTACTTCCCAAAAGTTTTGCACTGGTGTCAATTTACCAGTTTACCCACTTCAAATACTCCCAGTAGAAAAGCCATGATGGACAGTCATGCTCACTAAACAAGTCTCCTGTGTTCTTCTATTCTGCCTTCTTTTGCTTCTTCTTCTTCTTTTTTCCCCCACATCTTGCTAGCAATTGTCCTATCAAACCTGAAAACATGCCTGACTTCAGGATTTTGCACCATCTGCTCCTAATTCTCTCGGTGCATTGCAAAAGCTTCCTGTGCACATGTGCTTTACATGTTCTCTATTTCATTATCAACACATATGTATACATGTCTATTTAGCGCCACCACATGGAGGTGGGTCTTGTATCTTATCTGTTGCTTTCATTGATTAACTAATAAAGAAAACTGCTTGGCCTGATAGGACAGAAAATTAGGTAGGCAGAGTAAACAGAACAGAATGCTGAGAGAAAGAAGCCGAGTCAGGCAGTCGCCATGATTCTCCCACTCCAGACAGACATAGGTTAAGATCTTCCCTGGTAAGCCACCTCATGGGCTATACACATTATTAGAAATGGGTTAGATCAATATGTAAGAGCTAGCCAGTAAGAGGCTGGAACTAATGGGCCAGGCAGTGTTTAAAAGAAAAAAAAAAGCTAAGACTATATAATACTATAGTGTAAGGAACATTTGTTGTAGTTTAGCCCACTCCACACTGATTAACCAATCATGTCCAATCGGGATGCCAAGTTCTCACCAAATGAATGAGACACAGATGCCTCTATAATCCAAGCCACCAATAAGGGTCAGGCACCATCTTGGTCAGTGTCTTTGCTAACCCAGTTAGGTTTTGATATCTTACCCCTCTTTTTTTTTCTGAAAGAAATTACTTTGCCTTTGCTTTAGTTATGTGTTCCTTGGTGCAGCACTGAAATTAAATTAGTCATTGTTTCTAACAATATCACTTCCCTTTTCCTAAAAAGTTATCATCCTCAATGTGTGTGGGGGGTAGGGAAGAGAGAGAGAGAGAGAGAGAGAGAGAGAGAGAGAGAGAGAGAGAGAGAGATATGATAGATAGATAGATAGATAGATAGATAGATAGATAGATAGATAGATAGATAGATAGGAGTTCACATGTGCCTCAGTGTGTGTATGTGCAGGGCAGAGAACACCTTCATGTTATCTGTTCTCTACCTTGAGTTCCAGAAACAGAGCTCAGGTTGCCAGCCTTGAGCAGCAAGTACAAATAATAGCTGAGACATCTCGCCAGCCTTGTCTATAGATTACTTCTCAAGCTTGTTAAAATGCTCCGCTGCAGTTTACATTCTCTACAGCATAAATTAAATTTCCCTGCCCTAGCCGGAACTCACACCCCTTCCTTTCTCTCTGCAGCTCCAGGGGCTGAAAGGAGAGAGAGCTTCCTGCAGACCTTGCATCAGGCAGATTTAAGGCTCCTCTTGAGATGCAAATGGGAAGGTGGGGCCTGCACAAATTAAACTGCCAGCATTTCAGCAGAGCGGGCTTTAGTTTGGACTCCAACCTGTAAAGGAGGATGTCTGCTGCCTGTTTCCATAAACTCATAGCTGATGCCTGGTGTTCAAAGGTTTTATGTAGATGGGAGAAAGAAGCGAATGACTTTAAGTCTATCTAAGACACCTTTGGTATTGCAACTGTTTACTAGACTGTAAATCAGCAGAAGGCACTAGGTCCCTGCCCTGGCAGCTGGCACCTGGTGTCTGTAGTTTATCTTAATACTGAACAATCGCAGTCTGCTATTTGACGAAGTCCATGTGTCCTGGAGAGGAAGGGAATCTCCAGTCCTAGGATGTCCCTTAAATGAGGCTCTGAGACCTTGGAAGGTAGAATCAATGCTAAGAGTCAACTGAACAAATTGCATGGAGATTGGGGTGGGACTTTATTAGATGACCTGGAAGACCGTGCCTCCAGTGTAAGCACTCAGCCAATGAGGAATGAATGGGACTTAGAATTTGCCTTAGGATGGTGAATAGCATTTGTGTGTGTGTGTGTGTGTGTGTGTGTGTGTGTGTGTGTGTGTGTGTGTGTGTGTGCACTCGCGCGTGCACGCGTGCACTCCTGCAGGACATCACCCGGTTTGCCTTTGTTTGGGAAAGTGTTTCTGTTCGTAAGAATGAAAACCATTTTATTCAGTACCCAGACTCTCTCAAATTTGTCCTTACAGAACAAGAGTCTTATTTCTCACAGGGTGAAAACACGATTTTCTCAAATTTGAGTGGCAATCATTTATCACCTGGTCATCAAGTTAGAACACTGAATCTGAGCAGCAAACTCACAGTGTCTTAATCAGCAGGTTCAGGCCAACCTCTGAGAATTTACAGCACCATGTTCTCATACAATGCTAGTGGAATGCACAATAAGAGACCCTGGTCTAATCTAATCCACAGCGTTCTCACCTGGTGTCAAGTTTAAACTAAGTCCCTTGAAGTCTATGTCTTGTTTAATATGTCTTGTATAGGACAACTTTGTATAAAGACATTTCTCATTATAATTCATCTTTTCAACTTGTTTCTTTGGGGAAAACAGGCAAAGGGGCTGACAACATTGAATTTTCCCTTTCTTGAGGCACCAGAGTCAGGAGAGCAATACCAAGCTATTGAGAGCACAGCTAGGCCAACACAGCCCAGTGTAGGAAGTCTTTGTTTACTGTTGAATGTTGTCTATTTGCTTTGGAGATAGGGTCTCACTATATTAGCCAAACTGACTTTCAATTCTTGATCCTCCTACCTCTGCCTCCAGAGTACTAGGAATTACAGGAGTGTACCACAGCATTTGCCTGTGTCCCCCATCCTTTTTTTTTCTCTTTTTCTTAATTTCTCAGCAGGGGATGTGCTCTAGTGGGTGAATGTCTGGTTAGTATTTTATTGCCAACTTGACACAATCTGGGGAGAAAAAAAAATGCTTTGATCAGACAAACTTGACTGATATGCATTGTGTCTGTGACACATTGTTTTCATTGCCAAATTATGTAGACAGGCCAAGCCCATTGTGATGGTACAATTTCTAGATAGGGAGGCCTCAGTTGGGTGAGAGTGTGAGCTGAATATGAACCAAACAGAAACCAGGAACCAGCATTCCACCACGATTATGTATTGAGTTCCTACCCTATTTTTCCCCCAGAGTAAACTGAAACAAACACCTTCTTCCTCTAAGTTTTTTGGGTCAAGAGTTTTTATCACAGAGAACAAAGGAAATTAGAACAATACAGGAATGCTTCCTGAATTTTGCTTCTAGGAACCCTGGAAAAGATCCTAAAGAGCCAAAGATCAAAGATCACCCCTAGGTGGTAACATAAGAGAAGTAATCACTTTGAAATCAATAACAAAGGCTTTCTTTTTCACCAAAGAGGGATGGAAGGACCTCCTCTTATCTAAGGAGATTTTTTTTTTATTCTATGGGAGAACTCAGATATCTAACTTGAAGGGGTATCATGGGTCAGATGAAACAGAAAGGAAGTGGAGCAGGTCTAGTTATAAAAGGGAGTAGAATCCAAGGGTAAAAATTACAGATTTGTGGTTTAGATTAAAATATCTTTCAAAAGTTTACACATTTGAAAAACATACCCAAAACTGGTGGGAGGTGGGTCACTGTGGGATAGGTTTTGTTGGTCATTGTCCAGTTCAGTGTCCAAAGACATTTACCCTGCTTCCTGATCCTTCAAGATGTGAACAAGTCAAGCAGTCAGCTCCCACCACCACAAAGAAAGGCACAATGCCTTGCTGTCCCAGTCATGCTAGACTAGAGTTTCTAAAACACCAAGGCTAACAGTACCTACGAAGATGAGACACAGTCTAACACCCATCTATACTGACAGAAAACCTCACTGTATTCATTTCTGTTACCAGCACTCACTAAATATAATACATCTGACTTTCAGCAGAAAATTACAAGATGTGCCAAAGGGCAAAGGAGAAACAGACCCTTGGGGGACAAAGAGAGCATTAATATTATACTCAGATGCAACTCAGATGCAGAGATTAGGGAACTGAGAGTTTTTCCTATCATGCTGAATAATATAGAGCATTTTGTAAGCATTTTTTTCTGCATATGCTAATGTGGTCATGTCTTTTTTATCTCAAAGTCTACTAATGTGACATATTACCCCAACTAATCTTCAAAAGACAAACCAATATCAAATTTGTGGATTTTTTTATTATCCTAACTAATCTCTTTTATGGACTTGGTTTGCTAGTTTAATCATGAAGTCTCGATATATATATATCCCTTGGGACATGAACCAATAGTTTTGGTTCTTTGTTTGACATTCTGGGGACTGACCCCAGGGTCTCGCACATGCTAGGCAAGTACTCTGCCACTGAGCTGCACCCCAACCCTCAACCCTTTCTCTCCTGTCAGATGTGTGGCCATTTCTAATATTGTCATCAAAGACGAGTTGAGTGGTAGCCTTTCATTTTGTTTATTTCTGAATTATTTAAGGAGAATGGTATTATATCTTTCAAAATGTTTTTAGGACCCACCAGGGAAAACATCTGGGCCTAGACTTTATCTATGAAAAGACTCTATATACACATAAATAGACTTTCTATCCACCTACCCTCAAGAATTTCATGCTCATTTGTATCTTTTTAGGAATTTTAGTACTTTGTCTAAATTAGTTGCTCACTGTCATGCTTTCATAACATTTCTTTGTTGGAAGTATTGCACCCAATTCTGCAACTAGTTTTCTGATTTGCATCATCTGTTCCTTAAAAGACAAAACAAACAAAAATGCTTCATTATTTTATTTGTATAGGTGTTTGCTTGCATGTATTTCTGTGTATCATGTATGTGCTTCACACCTGGGCAACCATCAGATTCCCAGGAACTGGAGTGGCAGATGGCTGTGATCCACCATGCAATTGCTGGGATTTAAGCCTGGATCCTCTGGAAGACCATCCAGTACTCTTAAATGCTGAACCCCCATTTTCTCTTCTTCCCTCAAAAAAGAAAGACACTGTAAAAGTTGAAGCCTTCTCTGTGGAAGAAAAATTGTGATACTAAAGTAACCTAGTGGAGGAGAAATGTGGACAAACATACAGATACAAGAGATACTCAAGGTTCAGAGCAATAGGTAGTAACAAATTACCTGGGAAGGATCAGAGACATTTCCCAAGTTCAAACAGAATTTGTGCTCTGGACTGAGATACCATTCCATTCCCTTCTGAATAGGAAAGCTATTTAGAGACTAGATTAGTTCATTTCCACTTAAAATGCAAACCAACTGTCTGTCAGAGATGTAGATGGAGCTGTGGGCCACTCCCACCGCCCGGCTCCTGCATGGCTAGCCTTACCCAAAATAATTACACAGAAACTGTGTTCTTTTAAACACTGTCTGGCCTATTAGTTTCAGCCTCTTATTGGCTAACTCTCACATCTTGATTAACCCATTTCTAATAATCTGTGTAGCACCACAAGGTGGTGGCTTACCGGGAAGGATCTTAACCTGCATCCATCTTGGAGAGGAGAGCTATGGCGTGTGTCTCACTGCCTTCTTTCTCCCAGCATTCTGTTCAGTTTATTCCACCTGCCTAATTTTCTGTCCTATCAAAAGGCTAAGGCAGTTTCCTTTATTAACCAATGAAAATAATACATAGACAGATGACCCACCTACATCACAGAGAGAGGTATCAGATAGACTTATTTCTACATAAAAGAAAAATAAATGCTGAAAAGCATGACAGTTGAGCTGTCCTGGAGGAAGAGACAGATGTATGAACCACATGCAGGTACCTGTAGTGATATTTCATTTGTATTTTAATAAATAAGGCTTGCCTGAAGTTCACTGCAAAACAGCCACACTAGTCAGCCATACAGTGGTTGAATACATCTTTAATCCCAGTGGCCACAATAGTTAGCCATAGAGGCCAGGTGGTGCTGGTGCATGCCTTTAATCCCAGCACTAGAGAGGAATATAAGGTGGGATGAGACAGGAACTCGTCTTTCAGTCTAAAGATTTCAAAGAGGTAAGAACTTTCTAGTGGCTTGACTGGTTTAGCTTTTCTGATCTTCAGGTTGAACCCCATATCTGTCTGTGGGTTTTTATTATTCTTGCTATAGGTACCAGGCCCTTTGAGGGCACCAAGAAGCCTTTCTCTGTTTCCATGACTAATAGCCAAATTATAGAATTTCTTACTAAGCCTATACTGATTGATTTATGCCCTCCATAGAAGGCATAGAAGGTCCCATACACAGTTCAAGGATACCTGGGACTAAGCCATGTTTAGAAGATTACCAGGGAGAATATGATGTTTTAACCTAGTCTTTGTTTTCTGAATGCTTTCATTCCTGAAAGAATTCCCTTCATTCTCACTTAGCCAGAAGGAGCGACTGTTTGACTAAAGTCAGTAAAATCAACCTTGTGGAAAGGCTAGAGAGCCTAAACCATACTTCCATACTGTAGCCTATAGCAGCCCAAGGAGTTCTTGACAGAGACCTCTATTCAAGGGAAACTGAGATTCTTGGCAATAAAGAATTTCAACAGAATTAAGAAGAGGTGCTGGGTAGGCAAGGCTTCTATTTCTATGGAATAAACTATTGGCAGTTGATGGCCAGTAAAGGAGAGAGAGTGCCATTCTTCTTTGGGACTGTGGCTCTTGGTAGATTGCTGACGTAGAGGGCCACACACTCATACATATGTGGGTCATCACTGACTGAACTCAGTGAGTTATTAATAACAATTTTATTGAAAGGGCACGAAGTGATCCAACATGCAATGAAGTGATGAAACTCCTTCACCTGGAGAAAACCTAACGATGTGGTGGTAATGGCCCACAGACCTTCATCTGATGCCCCAGTTCCAGTCTGTGTGTCAAAGGACCAACAAGCAGAGGATTTCTGACTATCCCTGGGGCTTTGAATCAACTCAGTCCCTATGTTGACACAGTATGCTCAAACTGACATCCACCCGACCACCTCTTTTATTATTATTTTTTGGTTTATTTATTATCTGGACCTGATTCTTTCCTTGGCTGTTACAGCTTCCAAGGTCCCACCCCTCACTCCTGCAGCTCAACTGTGCACCTGTAGCCTGACTCTGCAGCAACATCAGGAACAGGAGGAGGAGCAGATAAAGGCACCTCCAGCAGAACTCCACCCAGGGCTCCCTATCTTATTCCCGCAGAGAACTAGCTTCCCTGCTTCTGAGGCCTTGCTCAAGCTTACTCTACTGTTGCCTATCTAACATCTTGTGGCAATTCTATAACTCATGTATGCTTACACACACGTAAACACATCTGCTATGAAAAATAATATTAGTAATCAAGATCAGAAGAGTAACTTATGTTTGCCTCTACCAGCAATATCAAAGATCACAAGGACTATATGGCAAACAATGACCAACGAGACCCCATGCCTTGTGAATTTATTCAACAAAATGTGATGTCAAGGGAAAACACAAACATGTTTCTTACATGGTAAGATCAGCACCTACAACAAAGGCTTCACTTCCCCTTCTCGCCCTGCATTCAAAGTATACTAAATTAAGATATACACTGAATCAATGAGTCATGCCTCCCACACTATATGAAACAGATAGATCTACAGGTGCCTGAGGCTCAGAGACACATGCCTGCACATGTTTAGGGCAAGGCTATCATTTCGTCTGTCAGTAACAGCACCAGCCTGCTTCCTGCAGCTTTAATCACTATGATCCCCTCAACGGCAGAATGGAAGTGACCTTTAGACAGGTGCTGAGGACTTCATTATTTCTACCAGCTCCCAGGGTGTAGGTGTTAAGAGGTTGATTAGAGAAAAGCTACCCTGTTGCTGCTTCATTTATAAGATATAGTCTCTTGGGGTTGAGACTGGACTAGACAAAGAAGCAGGAGACAATTTTCCAATGTGACTTATAACCTGCCTTAAGGAAGTATTAGTGTTAACTCAGTGTACTCCCAGGACAAGTGTTCAGAAGTGGGGGAAGGGGCAAGAGACACCTTAAAGTACTGTAGGTGATTTCTTCTTATCTATTTTTCAATATCCCCAATATATCTAGGGTCAGCTACACATTCTACATATCTCTCACAGAATTATAATGAATATATATGAGGATGTGGGGTGATCTGGATGTAGAATGTCACCTCAAGGATCCACAAGGTTGATTTTACTGACTTAGTTAACTAGGTGTCTTAGTTAAGGTTTTATTGCTGTGAGGAAACACCATGACCATGGTAGCTCTTATAAAGGAAAATGTTTAAATGGAGCTGGCTTACAGTTTCAGAGGCTTAGTTCCTTATCACCATGGTAGGACATGGCAGCATGCAGTCAGGCATGGTGCTAGAGAAAGAGCTGAGTTAGTTCTACATCTTGATCAGTGTGCAATAGAAGGCTGTGTCACATTCACAATGGGCATCCCTAGAGCATGTAAAACCTCAAAGCCTGCCTCTGCAGCAACATTTCCTCCAGCAAGGCTACACCTACTCCAACAAAGCCAAACTCCTAATAGTATGTGGAGGCTCAAAAATTTGAGCCTATTTCCACCTTGACCAGAGGTCAAAGAGATTGGAACTTTCTCCTATTCCTTCAAGGTTATTGTCTGTTTCTACCTCAAAGGTCCCAGCTAGTTTTAGAGCAGAGAGTTCTGCTCTCTCAAGGTTATTGTCAACAGACCTTGTATTTCAAGAATAGAGAAGTAGATATGTTTCTACTCCAAACATAAGTATAAGGATCCAACACAGTTCCTACTCCCTTAAGGAGATGACAATGGATTCTACCCAGAAGTGGTTTATCCAAAGAATGTTTTGGTCTAAGTAACTTGTCTTGTTCTAGCAACAAAATATTTACCTAAGAATTCAGCCTGCAACCTTCAATTGGTATGTTCATTTCCTTGTATCATGGTAATTCAGCATTTTTGTTTTGTTTTGTTTTCTTACTTCTACCTTTTGGGGACAGGAGTATTTTAAGCAGTTGCAAATCAAACATGGGTGGTTTTCAGTATTCAGTGGAATTCCCTTCCAATAATATCCTATACTATCCTATGTTTTCTGTTTTATTGTTTTTACTTGTGTCTTTCTCCTCTTTACTATTTTTCTGATTCCCGAGCCCCTACCCTGGTAAGTGATATTTTTGTCAAAGCTAGTCTCTGAAATAGTGCCAATCCTTGTTGGGTGATCACTCAAACATATCAGTCTGTGGGGCCATACCTACTCAAACACCACCGTTTGCGGTGGGTTGAAAGAAAATGACCCCCATATTAGGAGGTGTGGCCTTATCAAAGGAAGTTTGTCACTGTGGTAGTGAGTTTGGTGGTCTCTTTTTCTCAAGCTACCCTCAGTGTGACAATCAGTCAACTTTCTGTTGACTCTGAGTCAAGATGTAGGACTCTAAGCTCCAGCACCACATCTGCCTGCATGCTGCCATGCTGCTACCATGATGATAATGGGCTAAACCTCTTAAACTGTAAGTGAGCTAGCCCAATTAAATGTTTTCTTTTAAAAGGTTATCGAGATCATGCTGTCTCCTTGGAGCAATTTTAATCCCTAACTAAGGCACCCTTCTTCTCTCACAGATCATCGAAAACTCTCCTGAATCTGTAAGCTCAATCAAGGAAGATGACCTTCCTGAATAGAGGAGGACCAGACCTTAGCCAAGGGAATATAATTAGCTGACTCCCTTCTGAGAACCTCCAAACAAGATCTCAAGAATACATGTGAAATGTGTTTAAAAACTACAGTAGGTATTTATCCCACATAAGGTCCAGTATCTGTTGATTAAGAAGCTGTGATTAAGATGATTGTTGTAGGAAAAGAAAACTGCTGAGAATATCATTTTGAAGATTAATTATTATAAAAAAATAATTTAACCTGAGAATCAAATCTAAGTTTAGTTCCCAGCATTTATATAGGGTAATTTATGGTCTCCTGATGCTATAATTCAAGGGGTCTGGTATTTCTGGACATGTGGACATGGTAGGCATCTGTGCTCATAAGCGCGCGCGCATACACACACACACACACACACATAATTAAAATTAATAAATAAACCTAAAACAATCAAAGGTGATTTTGACTATCCTGGCTATAAATTCTTCAAAAGACTACAGAACCTAAGCTTTAAGCAAAACCAGACTTTATTAAATTTGTCCTGCTCCATGGGTAAGAAATTAGAAGTGATATTACAGCTACAGTGGGACATTCAGGCTTCTGATAGTTTAAGTGTATCTACTTACTTAGCTCCAGACATAAAGTAATCAAAATCAGCACCAGAGTCAATGGACAGCAATAGTATACCGGTGGAACCATGATGCACCAAAGTGGGCTTTTCTAAGAGAAAGGAGAATTAAAGGGATCTCTGAACTGAGAAAATTTAAAGGAAAAATGTAAAATGAAAAAGGCTGGCAAATTTTTCTATCTGTCCATTCAATCCAAACCTGGAGACCAGAGAACTGAGAGGGAAGGATAACAGCCTCAAAGAACACTAGCAGGCGAAGACACTGACTATGAAACAGTGCCTACCAGTACAACAGAGAAACAGTTGTGCAAATGCACAAGAAACCTTGCTCATTTTCAGTCAACTACATCAAATTATTGCCCACAAGCAGATAAAAGGATAAATAAAAACAAAATGAAAAAGTGCTGTAGACATCAGAAAGCATTGTTGAGTAAGAAAAGCAAATTATATAATAGTGCATATAGTTATATAGTATTATACCATTTATGAGAACTAAAATGAACTTCAGGCACTACCACAGGTTATGAAGTGAAGGCACAACAAAATCATTATCAGTGTTTAGTTCTGAGAGAGGTAAGAGGAAATAAGGATTGATTGGGCAATTAAAATTATTTTTAAGTATTTCTTTAATTTTTTGAGAGTTTAATATAATTACATTTTATCTTCCTCTCTCTAAACACTCCCATATACCCCTTCCTGCTCCCTTTTAAATTCACAGCCTTGTTTTTCATTAATTGTCAACATATACTATTTCTGTCACTCTCGACTTTTCTTGCTTGTCTGTAGTTCTCTGTGTAGGGTTGAGGCCTCCTGGTCTGTCCCCTGTGTGTGTTAGCTGCCTATAGTTCAGTTTATGATTAGGCATCCATGCTGGAAAAACTTTATGGGTGTAGTTTCTGACATCCCTGAGAGACACAATCTCACAGCAAATCCCTTGTTCCTCCAGTTCTTAAAATCTTCCTGGTCTCTCTTCTGCAATGAGCTCTGAGACTTAGGTATGGGAGTTACATTGTAGATGTATCCACTGGGATTGGCTCCACAACTTTGCATTTTGACCTGATTTTGTTTTTTTTTTTTATTTGTTTGTTGATTTCTTGGGGGGGAGGGTTGCTTTGATATGTTTGTTTGTTTTGTTTGTAATGATCTCCATTTGTTGCATCGAAAAATATTTTTGATGTGAGGTTAGGACTACACTTACCTGTCAGTATATGACCAAATATTTAAATGATAGTTAGGGATTACACAGGTTCAGCACAAAAATAAAATAATAAAATATTTTCTGTAATAGTTTTTCATTTAGGAGTATGTATTTCATATATCACTTTCATATTTAAAAATATAAAAAGAAGTTTTATGCAGATATATGTATTTTTAAAAACTTGCAGTATGGGGCTGGAGAGAGGTCTTAGGAGTTAAGGATACTGGCTACTTTTACAGAGGATCCAGGTTCGATTCTCTGATCACCCGCCTGGTGGCTCACAAGCAACATACCTCCAGTTCCAGAGGATCTGATGTCTTCTTCTGGACTTCCCCCAGCACCAGGCATGCATGTTGTGCACAGACACACAGACACACACACACAGACACACACACACACACACACACACACACACACACACAGGCAAAACTCTTGTATGCATAAAAGATAAACTTAAATCAAAAGCCTGGTAGTGATAGTGCTAACTATAACCATAGATGGGTTCCCAATAGAACTCTGAATGCCAACATTCATTTGGTATTGTTCTGATTTCTTCTCCATCAATTAAAGCTGTATTCTTTTCTTACTTCAAAAAATGTGATCAAATTAAAAATGGGACCCACAAGCCTAGCCCAAGGTACAGGGAAGACAATTTGAATGACACATCAAGGAAGGGGGCCTATCAAATGGGGTCAGAAGACAAATGGGTGTTTGGTACAAAAACCTTTAAAATCAAGGTTAAGTCAAAACTCTCATTGCCTTCCCCACTGGAAGCACTGTGATCAACCTGGCTCACATGGATACATCCATAGCTATTCTTCACCCCATGCCTGCAAGGGTATCTTATCTCTATCAACTCTGGTTTGACAATAGTTTCCAGAGGTTTGAGATGCCAGACAGAAACTTAAAAGACACATTTGCGTCTCTCCAGAGGAGGTTACTATTTAAGGAGGATTTAGCCTCTCACGGCTTTCAGAAGCACATTAAACACAGTCCCCCTCATATTTCTCACCTTTCCTCCCCAGTGTGCTTTCCCCACAAAGGCACTTGAGGACAATGGTACTTTTCAATGGTAAGTGCAGCACATGTGCCCGTCAGTAGGAAAAGGCACTATTGTGTTTCTTTCATCTCCTCAGCCTCCTAGGTTCTGCTTTACAAAGTAGAAGGGAATTTTAAGTCCTGTGGAGAAAGAAACAAAACAAATACAAGTAAGATAGCTGGAAAAAAAAAAAGCCAGTGAGATTCCTTGGTGAAAACCCAGGATATTGCTGAGTTAGTGAGCACCAGGCAGTGGAAAGCTAGGAGGCACAGCCAGTTCGTTTTCAGCCTGTGAGTATGATATGATTTAATCCCATAGTTCATGATGGATGTCTAAAAGAAAGTGTTGTGTCAGGCTCATCAGACTCAGGAAGAAAACCTTCCAAGCTCAGAAAAGCAGAGGCTAACAAGGTTCGCATGGCCACTCCACAGGTTATGCAAGCAGCAGGCAAGTTCTGAGGAGAAGAAAGGAGGCTGAGCTGCGTAGAGAAAGGAGGTTCTCTTACCTGCAGCTGCCTGAAGGAGACTGTGACCTGCATGGCTGCCTGGAAGAGGCTGTTTTTCCTGTTGAGACAGCTGCAAGTCACACAGCAGGCTCCATGATTGCAGCTTCCGAGTCATCACTTAGGCTGTAGTGGGCTTTCCCTTAATGTAGTTGCCACTAAGTTATGCTCCTATAAGTAAGTCTTCACCCATATTCCTATGGGGAACCCCAAATGGACCCGTAAATTTCCCAAGATGAACACTGATAGAATCATCACATTGCTCCATGATGAGTAGACATTTGCCTCTCTTCATCTCAGGATTGCTCTCACACCAAATAAGGACTACTTGATCAAAACTGTTCAGGGTAATGAAGGGGCCTGCCAAGAGGCACAAGGAGAATATGCTCAAAGTAGTACTTGTATGAAAATATTCCTATAAAAGCACTGAAATTTACAATGAACATATGATAATGGAAGTTATTCACAAATCTTGAGAAGGCTCACTCTATACAGGAGATTGCTACCAAGGAACTCCTGACACAAGAGTTCCACCCAAGACCACACATGGTGAAGGGAGAGAATTAACTACCCCAGCTGTCCTCTGATTTCCACATGTGTGCTGTGCTGCACTCTCTCTCTCTCTCTCTCTCTAAATAGATGATGAAGAATTATTCACAAAATACAGGATCTTAAGGTTTAAATATAACCAAATCAAGAGAAAAGGGGCCGTCAAAACAACTGTCTACCTGGCTTTTAGACCTAGGCCCCCTTTCTGATGACATACCTTTTATATGTATTTTCCAAAAATTTGTTCAAAGTGGCCAAAGAAAGCAGAGCAAGAAAAACAACCCAGAGAAAACAAGCTTAACTAATAGAATAGAAAAGGTAAGGGATACCAGTCAGACAGCGAAGGACACAGCTACATGGGGAAGTAACCATTCACTGCCTGACAATGCATTAGACACTTCTTTCTGCATGTCTAGTGGTTATGCATGTGTGCCAGTGCATGTAGGTCCACAGCTAAGACCAGACGTTTTCAATGATCACCTTTGAACTCACAGTTCAATCTGCCTACTTCTCCCAGCCTACAATTCTAATCATCTCATCAATGGAGGGAAGACCCCGTGGAGGAAAGATCATCTCAGCGCCCCCTGGAGATACATCCCAACACTCCTCTGTTCCTTTTGTTGAGACTTACCACCCAGGGTGGACCTGGCTGGTAAAGAAGAAAATTATACTGTTGTAGGAGGCAGAGTACAACCCATTTCCCAAACCTGAGTGAAATACACAGTGTTAGTGCACTAGAAGGCAAGTTAACATATACATCTTCCTTCCTTCCTTCCTTCCTTCCTTCCTTCCTTCCTTCCTTCCTTCCTTCCTCCCTCCCTCCCTCCTTCTTTCCCTCCTTCCCTCCCTCCCTCCCTCCCTTCCTCCCTTCCTTCCTTTTTTTTTCTTGAGAAAACACAACAGGAGACCAGGAAGCTCTTGAAAAATGCTATGTTTATCACATCTTCCTCATTCTTGTTAAATGCCATGCAGAGCTGGGCCTGACAAGTGGCAACTTAACACACCTTTTACCAAGTGTAATACCAAGTTTACATACCACATCACAGCACACAGGCCACTGCTATCAAAACTGAAGAAGCATTTGTCCCTCGTGTGAGCTTTTTTACGACAGGGACTAGCATACTAGAGGCTTTATGGAAACAGTCTTTTCAGTCCTTCTCTGCTTAAAGTCTGGTAATGTTCACAATTTTTTCCAGGTTCAGCTGACTCTCCACTTCCTAGCCTTTCCTGTTTGACTTTTCTTGGCCCCCACTGCCACAGGCATTCTGTGGGTTGCTGTCAATCAGAGCACCATCAAGACCTTCCTAGTATCTCCCAGTGATCTGGCATCTACCCATTCTGTGCATATCTAACCGGATCTCTGGTGTCATTTTCAATGCCCTGCATGAATGCAATTATTATTTCACAGCTTGGACTTAACGGGAGTCCACAGTAGTTAGGGGCAGCAGTCAGGTCACAAAAGCCACTGGCATAAACATTGGTTAGCATGGTTGCAATGGACTGGATGGTCTCTGAAATGGGAATTTCATCCCTGAGGATTCCTTTTTTTTGAACACGGGATAGGAAACACAAATAACATTCACATGAATATGTTTCCCATAGAATTGTGGGAAAGCTGAAGTTTCACAGCATGTAGGAAATGTCTGGATCCATGATGGTCTCAGACACACACTTCATACGTTCTTAATATTATTAGAGTTCTGCTGATCTTCCAATGGCCGTCAACTTTGAAGCTAAGAATTAAAAATACTCACTGAATGCTACAACATTCAGTCCCATTTCCAACCTTCTCTGACTTGCCTTAACCCTACTCTTAGGCCACATTCCCAGTGTTCAGGCTCCTCAAATGTGCCAGCTTCTTTGGGAACCTGATAAATGCTGTTTCTTTGATTGAGGTCACTGCTTTTTAGATTTTTTTAGACATCAGTTTCCATCTTTTTAATCTCCTTGTTCCTTAGAGCAATCTCCTGTGACTACTCTGGAGTATCACCAGGTCTCTTCTGCCTTGTTTTAGCCCTTGCATCCCTCCGTCATCATACTAAAATTCTTCCATGGCTTCTGTAATTCACCTTATTATCTGTTTTGGTTTTGTTTCCTTCAGCTCTAGAAGATTCCCAAGGCCCATATTTATGTCTGATCATTGGTACCAGCATATACTCTGTCTTGCACATAATGTGCACTCATTACATATGTTTTATTCAGATGGATAGATAGATGAACGTGAAATTAGAGGTAGATGCTAAAGTCCGAGGCCTGGAAAATGAAAGGGAATCTGGACAGGTAATGGGTCATTGGGATGCTCTCTTGATCTGCACACATGTTTGGAATTCAACACTCATGAGTCTTCTGTCATGAGATACCCTCTGCTGTAGTTCATTTACAATACACATGTACAACTGTATATATGTATAGTGTCCATACACAATAACATACTCTCTTGGAGAAATAAAAAACAGCACATGTGCTTTGTGCCTCAAAGATTCCAACAGACAGAACAACAGAGTTCTATAAACCAAGGAAACAGTGCCTTTTCTCTACCATAATGATGGCTTCTTGTGACCTCCATCCCTATAGGTAGCTTCTGTGGGGATTCAGGAAGATTCCTTGCTCTTGTCTTTGCTATATGTCACCAGCTCTTGGCTCTTTAGCCTGAGGCAAACTCAGCTGTAACTTCTTGGGCTCCTCTTATAGTTTCAGCTCACAGCAGGCACCCTTCATTCCTAGGGCAGGGGATTTCAGGAGCTCTAGTTAAAGACATGATAGATTAGCAATGAAGCCCTGTGTTGTCAACATAGCTCTGAGTCTACTGGTTGCAACCAGTTGTGCTACTCTGAGATGTGGGTGAGGTTCCACATCGTGACCTTTGGTGAGCAGCATCCCATGGAGAGTAGTCCAGAAAGCTTGTAAAGCTACACATAGACAGCAGAGAATTCACATACAAATCCCTCTAATCTTCTTGGGCCTTAGATTTCTAGAAAGAAATCTAACTAATGGGCAAAGTGAGAACAAAATGAATGAGCTGGACTGAATGAAGAGAATGGATTGACTCACAATCTGAAGACAAATGTCCTGAGACTTCTCTGCATGAAGTACACAGGTTTAAGCTCTGGAGTTCAAAGGCCTGAGAATCATATTTAAGTTCAAGGGTAGGGAGATGCTTAGGTAAAAAAGGCAGCTAATTTACTTTTACCTCTTTATAACTCTCTGATGGGGGAGGGTCATCTGTCTATGTGTTACTTTCATTGTTTAATAAAGAAACTGCCTTGGCCCTTTGATAGGACAGAAAATTAGGTAGGTGGAGTAAACAGAACAGAATGCTGGGAAGAAGTGAGACAGTCGCCATGATTCTCCAACCTGAGACGGATGTAGGCTAGAATCCTTCCCTGTAAGGTGTTACATCTTCTTGTGGTGCTACACA
This sequence comes from Microtus pennsylvanicus, assembly GCF_037038515.1. Taxonomy (NCBI): domain Eukaryota; kingdom Metazoa; phylum Chordata; class Mammalia; order Rodentia; family Cricetidae; genus Microtus; species Microtus pennsylvanicus. The sequence goes on along the minus strand of NC_134586.1, from coordinate 35,671,765 downwards.
GATTATTAGAAATGGGTTAATCAAAATGTGAGAATTAGCCAGTAAGAGGCTAGAGCTAATGGGCCAAGTAGTATTTAAAAGAATATAGTTTCCGTGTAATTATTTTGAGTAAAGCTAGCTGTGTGGGAGCTGGGTGGGAGCACAGCCCTCTGTTCCACACTACAACTTTGTTTCCATTTAGTCTGGTGGCTAGGGGCTCATTAATGAATTGGGTGATGTCTACTCATGTTTCCTCATACTGGCAAGGGTAGCTTTCATGTTTGTTTGCTTGTTTATAATTTATTGTTGAAACAAAGCCTCAGTATGTAGCCTTGACTAGTCTGAAACTAATTATGTAGGCCAGTCTTACCTAGAAATCACAGAGAACTACCTGCCTCTGCCTACAAGTGCTGGGATTAAGGGGTGGCTTTCCTTTTACTTAGCCTTACTGACTCAATTATCCAACTCTGAAATGCGTCTACTGTCATGCTCACAATGTTTTTTCCAGCTATCTGGCTGTCTTTTAGTCTAATCTAGTGGATGCAGTAAGGAGTCTCATTAACATTCATCTGTGGGTAGGTTTAATAATACCTTCTCCATAGAATTGCATTGATAATCATACAGCAAAGAAGCCCTCACCCTGGATCTCACAACCAAGACCTAAAATTGTCATTTTGTCAGTTTTTCAGGTTGTAATGCAGCAATCATTTGGGGCCACCTCTACAGATTCCACAAACCTCTTCAGACATGGGGATGGGCGGGAAGTGAAAAGCCACAAAAGTCTTGCTTTCCAGGTGACCCCACAAGTAGATGTCAGGTGACATCTTTAGAAATGGGCTTTGGAGAGCAGGAAATAGTAAGAACAATAGGTCAACTTTTTTATAAATGAATTCACTTATTGCTTACAACAATTTAATGAGGTTGAGGTTATCCCTTTTCCTCCCATGGAAATGAGAAGTGTAAAGAAATCTAGACATGTGATTGCAAAGTCCTAGTTCTTAAACACTACCTAACTTTACCTCACTAACAACTGCATGCCCTGGGAATCATGATGGGCCTTCCTAACTCACCAGACTGAGATCACATGGGAGAAGATGCTACCAATGTATCTAGCCAGGTTCAAGTGATGGCCAGAAACATGTATTCCATAGTGCTTCAGAAATTGGGCTGGTGAGATGGCTCAAACAGTTGAGAGATTGCAGTGCAAACCTGATAGCCCACCCAAAATTCATTTAAAAGTAGAAAAATCCATTTCACAAAATTATCCTCCAACCTACACATGTGCACAGAGGCCTGTGTGTACTTATCCAACCCCACAAATCTCTCTCTCTGTGTCCCTTCTTATAGTCCCTCTCTCTCTTTCCCTCCCTCTCTACACCCTCCCCCCCCTCACACACACACATTAATAATGAACAAAAGTGCTTCAGAAATTAACAATTTGCTTACAAGTGGTGTTCAATGTGATAATATGAAAACACCCCAAAGCAAAACTAGACATCTTTAATGGAATTCTATATACTGTTCAGAGCATAGCTTATCCAGGTACCTGCTTTTAGACCTTTGGAACCTTTCAGCTATGTTATAACTCTAAGTTATAAATAATTGGTAATGATATAAAGTAAATAAGTAGACTTATCCAGTGAAGATAAAACTGACTTTGATTCTTATTACATGGAAAAAAAACCATAGTATCTCTTTGCACATTTCCTCCAACCCATCTATATGCTCCACCAATTTGTCATTCTTAGTGTTCTCCCTTGCAGCTGTCTTAATATTTGGGTGGTATGCTCATAAGTAAGTCTTTAACCCATGGACACTTTATACATGGGAGAGAGTAGTGACTTTAAGACCTAGTATGTGAAAGTCACACCTTCTTATCACTTAGAGTGAACATGCTTCTTTGGGGCCTATTTATTCTTTCCACACATGAAGTACCAGACACTCTGAATTCCCTTCACATTAAGTTCGTTCAGTTACCTTTATGTTAGTGGATGCAAATCAATATAGTGACACTGTGACATACTCTGGGGTGTGAGTGACTGGCACTGTGCAATAACATCCAGTCACTGCACTTTAGGCTTTTAAAAAAGGCCAACTGCTGAGACTAAGACATTTCTGTGGGATTCTGGAAACATATCAAGTGCAAACACTCGCTGTCCTGCAAATCTGAACAAACAGACCGCGGTGCAACTGCCAAGACCAAAGCTGGAAATAGTTTCTCAGAGCTGGCATCTTAGTGAGTCTGGACTGACTAGCTGGAGAGGAAAATAATGAAATGAAGGAAACAAAGACTAATCTAAGCCCTGCACCCAGGATGGCCAGACGAGACACTGAAAACAAACTCTTTAATAAAGCCTAGTTGAAGACAGAAGAATAAGGGACATGAATAGGCTGAGCCCCTGCTGTCAAGAAATAGGTGATAAGCCCAGGGAGAAAAGGGAAAGATTCTCAAAAGATGTGCTACAAAGAAATCAACTTGACATTGAAAGGCACTGTGGTAATAACCTAGCTGAGCACAAGGGGACAAAAGGCCATGAAACGATGTACTCTGTTGAAAAGAAAAGAAAGAAATAACCCAAAGGGACTGTTGTGCCATGATCTTTCACTCACGGGAAGCAGTCAGACCCTGTTTGGGAAGATGTTCAAAGAGGTACTGGATCATTTCTTTCATTCCTTTAAATACTGTACAAAAAATAAGCATATGATCAAATAGACAGACATCATGAATCTTTTGGTAAAATACATGATAAGGGCAAGGTAGTTAGTTAAAAGAGTAAGAGGAAATTATTTCATGTAATTATCCCTAGCTTTGGCTATATAGTGAGATCACTTGGGTACCATCAGAGATACCTGTCTCTGAATTTTATACCTAGGCATTCAAACCTAGTAGGCCTGCTGTATATTTAATAGTGTGTCTTTTTAAACCACCCCTATGTAGGTTTATGCTGCACCTAACATGGAGGAGCTAAGAATTAAAGCATGGTTACCAAACTTCAGCAATATCAGTATCCCATAAGGTCTTGTTCAAAAAAGGATTCTCAGAGTCTTTTGTTATTTATGATGGGACCTGAGAGTGGTCCTAATGCTGCTCCTGTTATTAACCCTTTTCATTTTCAAAATAGTGGATTGAAGGAATACTGCAGTCACAAACAGTATGTGATATTAACTACAAGCACACACACACACACACACCACACACATACACACACCACACACACATACACACACCACACACTCACACACACTTTGAGACAGGGTCTAACGTAGCCAAGCTTCGTCTTGATTCTCACTGCAGTTGAATGTTGGGGTCTTCCTATTTACATCTCCCAAGTACTAGGATTATAAGACTTAGACATCGCACCCAGGCACACAGAGTGCTGACTATGAAGCTCAGGGCTGCACACATGCTAGACAAGGACTCAATCTACTGAGCTGCCTCCTTACCTATCACATTCTAATTTTAAAAGGAACCACGTTTGGTTTTTATTTTTTTGGAAAATATAAAGAAAAGGTAAGAAATAGATATTAAAGGTTTTAAATTTTTTTTCAGAGGTTTGAAAAAAAACCCCACTATTTGGCCACAGATAAGTCTTACAGTATTTGAGTGTTGCAGTAGTAGATAACATGAGTTTCCCATATGTCCTGGTATTCTGTGGAACTCAGTTGGAGGAATAATACACTGTGATATAATTTAATCTTATTTAATTGGGAATATGCACCTCATACTCACCACACAGAACCAAATTACTTGTTTTATATTATCAAATTTACCTTTTTAATCACAAATACCTTCCATTAATAAACAATAAATATTAAGCCATGTTCTTGAATATTACCTACCAAAATCCCCTAAGCAGAAGAGGAATTGAGCTTTTAATGAAATGCATGAAATCATTGACAAGAAAATTCACAATTTATGTACAAAACAGATCTGCTCTTGTTACAGTAGACAGAAAATTCAATTGAGTTTTTCTTCGTGAAACCTGAAACTGCATATAAATTTTTTAATTTTGTATCATTAATGGGAGCATAAAGCTGTCTGAGCTTTCATAAATCCTGAAGGATGTCAGTAACCTGAGCTGTCACATCCTGCAAGCAATAGACCAAAAATGAATCCTCCCTAATGCGGCCAAGGAAAAGTCGTGCTTTGTTTTATTGCTTGAGGCCCCTCAAACCATCCAAGATTGATGCAGACTCTGCATATTTTGTCTATCTCTGTCAAGTTCCATAAATTCTTCTTTCAATTCCTATTCTTGTCCCTCCACCCCAGACTAACATATGAGCTTTTCTTGAAATTCTCTCCTCTCCATGGCTCCATCTCCAGTTGCCTCTCTATTCTTCAATCAATTCTTTCCCACTACTAGAATGAGTCTTCTAAAAGAGGGGTTACCAAACCACGGTTTATATGTTAAATCCAGCACTCTGCCTGCCTAGTACTTTTCAAAATTTCTAATTTAGGTATGTCCATGTGATATCTATGTGTGTGCAAGTTTGTGTGTGCTTGAAAGGGGTTATATGCATATGTTTATGTATATATAGACGTGTTTGTGTGTGCAAATGAATATGTATATGTGTGGGTATGCTTGTAAATGTATTTGTGTGTGGATTTGGATATGTTTTTGGATGTGATGATGTTTGTGTGAGTGCAAGTAGAGATGTTTGTGTGTGTTCATGTGAATATATCTGTGTACAAGTAGGGATGATTGTGTATGCATGAGGAGATGCTGTGTATGTGGCAATGTTTGTGTGTACAAATAGAGATGTCTGTGTTTATCTGTGGAGACAATAGTGTGTGTGCACATGTAAATGCATGTGTGCATGTGCTGATGTTTGTGTGCTTGTGCATATGGTAGAAAAAGGAAAACATCAGACGTCTTCTTCTAACATTTCCCACCATGGTTTTGAGGCAGGCTCTCTCACTGAACCTGGGAGACTACCAGTTTGGCAGGACCAGTTGTCCAATAAGCTCTAAGGCTTCTCCTGTCTCTGGCTCCCCAGTGTATACTGCTAGATTAAAGTTTTCACTTGAGTTCTATGGATTAAAATTTGGTTTTCATTTTTGCAGCAAGCACTTTATTGACTGAACCACCACCCAGCCCTAATTATTATTTTTGAAATTATCCATTTACTCGCCGTCCAGTTCTGCTTTCAGGATGGAAGGGTACCAGTAAGTGGTAGCAACAGACAAGATGATCATAAAAACTCCCTAAATATTTACTATATGGTTCTCAGAGAAAACTTTTATAATCTCTTGCGTTTCAAAGTGTGACCCATGAACCATAAACACCAACACCGCCTGAAAATTACCCTAGGCCTGATGAATCAGATTATGTGCTTTAAGGAAAACACTAGTAGGCTCACAGCCTGCCACATTAAACAAGCACAAGCGACTGTCAAAAACTCATGTGATGTTAAATCCCTTTGAGACTTAACAGATAGCAGTATGGCATATGATCTGCATATGTGTCACTTCACTTAAGCCTTTATTGAGTCACAGAGATTCCTTACCCAGCAGTCACTCCTCACTGGTAGCCATGCACAAGGCTCCAAACATCTGTTTAAGCCAGCAGCAAAGAATTTGCTCAAAAGCCCAATGGGTGACAACTTGGATTTCTCTGGATGTAATGGAATGTACAAGAACACACAGGTGCTTACAACATTTGAAATAGGACTTCTACCTTCAACGAACCTGAGTTAAAGATTGAGTGGGTGCAGTGAATGCTGTAGAGGCACGTCCTAAGTCAGGGTGACCAATGTGATCCCATTGCATCACTCCTTCACTGAGAATTCTTGGCACCTCACCGAGACAGAGGGTAATGTAACCAGCCATGAAGGTGTCTGAACATCTGCTGCAGAGAAACATCTCACTTGTAAGTTGCCTGTCCCAAGAAGCTCATTACAGAATTTGCTCAAACTGCTTTTGTCTTTATCCTTTACTTAGCAACAACATCTACAGTAGTGGAATACCTTTTCAGGGACTCCTCACTACCTGTGTTCTCTAGCAGCAAAGCTATGGGGAATGAGACAACTCGTACATTTAGTCATTAGGCAAGATGACCTATTCTACCCAAAGTGTGACAACCAAGTGGCTGAGGTCAGACTGTAACAGTGTCCTGGAGCCCAGAAGACCTGGATGTATTCATATCACCAGGATGTTACTACATGCTACCTTTCAAAAAGACAGAATTCTGACTTGACTTTTAAAAACAAATATAAAACGAAGATATGTTCAAGGTTTCACTTAATCCATTATTCATGCAGAGATTGGCAAGATATTCTAAATTCAAAAGAAAAGTCAAAGCAGAATCCTTCTACAGGGACTCAAGAAATGTTGAGATGAATTTAAAAATAGATGCGAGGAAGAGAGGAGACTAAAGAGATAATTCCATGGTTAAGAGCAGTGGCTACTCTTCCAAAGGACCTGGGAGAGTTCCTAGTATCCAAATGGTGGCTCACAGCCATAGGCAAATCTAGTTTCAGGAGATCCAACACCTCCTTCTGGTCTCTGTGGGTACTGCATGCCCATGGTGCACAAACATAATGCAGGCAAAATACACATACATTAAATAAAATGACAAAAAATAGATGTATGGTGGGTATAGGAGACTATCCTCCATTGAATTGAACTCATGTATACAGGTAATAATATGCTTACATCACTGTTATTTATTTACAAGATAGTCAGCTACAGTAGGCATGGCAGTTCCACAGGAAAGGACTCAGAACCCAGGCAGCTACACATTTAAGTTTCTGTTACAGTCCATCACAGTTTCTTGAGGACTCCACATTGTTTTTCACTAGACAGACATCAGGAAGTTCATCTGGGACACATTATTCCCAAGATGTGCCAACCCCTATGTTCTCCTTACTCAGCATAGAAATTCTTTACCTGGCAGTTACTCTCTTAGTAATGTACATTTTTTTTCAGCAACTGACCACAGGAAAACTAGGGCTCTTAAAGGAAAATATTGACTGAAATGTAACATGGGCTATACTTCAGACCCATAACCTCTGTTGGCACAAAATAAATATATACAGAATGGGGATGATACGGGGAAGGGGGGGCATCGACTAACAGCCTAGTAAATTTTCAAAGAACGTTGTGAGTTGTCTGTGGACAAAAAGCAACTAGGAGCAGCTTCTCGCTAGAGTGCATCAAACATTTTTACCTATAAGCCCCTGGTGTCCCTGCTGACTGACATGATCGATAGTGAGAAAGAATAAGAAGACCTAGGTCAAAAGCATAACATAACACAACTGTCTGCAACGTCCCTGAGGGGATGGTGGCAGGCATCCCTGCCAGGGCCTCTTTATCTTCTCTAGCTTCATTGTCCAAATCCCAAAGTTCCTTCAAGGAAACAGTGCAATGTATGTGCGTAGCCTACATATGTCTTCCATATAGTTCACATCATCTCTAGATTACTTTGTATGCTTAACACAGCCTATGTGTGATGGAGCTAGTACTTACATTGTTTAGAGAAAAATGTTTTTAGAAGTTTTCACATAGCTAATACAGACAATTTTTCTCAGAATATATCGAGCCTAATATTGGTTAATTGTATAATAACTCATGGACAAGAAGGGCCACTCCAAAGTAGTCTCTAATTTCTCTAGTATTTTCCATGAGCACAAGTCTGACTTTGACTCCTGGCTCTGGTAACAAGTCTCATCTCTATGTTCCCTGCTTCATATAGTACCCAAACTTCAACATTCAATACTGATTCCATTTCTTAGGTTAGAGTTCTCCACAAATAAAGTGAGTTTTCCTGATTCAACATGCTAAGTCTGTTTGTATTGTCTATGTGTCTATAATTTCCGATCTGACCACTTTGTGCTGGTGAGGTGAATTCTCCCTCTCAACTGTCAGTTGTCTAGTGGTAGTACCTCAGGGTCATATGCATACTGATATTGTCATGGCTTCAGTCTTTTGTAGGCATCTATATTGTTGCTGTAGCATGGATGAAGCTTCTTCATCATTCCTAGGAGACACAATCTCATAGCAGGTTTCCTAGTCCCCTGGCTCTTAAAATTATTCTGAACCTCTTCTGTGATGTTCTTGAGTCTTAGGAACAGGAATTGTGTTGTGTGAGCGGCCATTGGGGACTGGCTTTCCACACAGTCTCTTGACCTCTGCATGTGACCTATTGTGGCTTTCTCTGTTGGTCTCTGTTTTCTGTAATGAGGTGCTCCTTTGATGGACTTGAGAGCTGCACTTGTCTGTGACTACAAAGATCAGTTTTGTAACGAAGTTAGAAATTATGCCACTCTAGCAAAATGGTGGTAGCAGATTCTCTCCTAAGATGTGTGGGAGTCCACAGAAGTGGATCTGCTCCACCTTGAGTAAAGGTCACAGAGTTCAGACCTATTCTTGCTCTTTCAAGGTTATAGGTTTGACCCAAGGTGTGGCTACTAACAGGGTGTTTTGACCTAGGGTGCAGTTACTTGATGTTTTGGGTATTGAAAATGTAATTATGTTTATTACTCTTTATATCTTGGTAAAGCAGTGTTTTGCCTTCCCCCTCCTTTTTGAACTGGGGTATAAAATGGCTATGAGTAAACATAAGGTGAATCGCAGTATTTTCTGGATGTTCTCCCAATTCTGTCTATTGTCTCTTATCTATTTCTTTCTCATTCCTCATTCTTCCCCAAAATTGGATGAATATGTTAGGCCAGACCTGACAAAGATCCATGACCTCACTAGCCCTGGGAGGTTTGGCTGGTATCAGGCATTATTTCCCTCCTATATTGTGGGCCTTAAGTCCAATCAGGTAGTTGTTGGTTACACCAGGATATGAGGGCCACTGTTGTACCTTTCGTGATATCTTGCCATACTGGTCACTGTTAAAGTTCATTGACATCACAGGAAAAGACCATTGATAGCCTTCCTCTCCCTTTGCAGCCTACATAGTACTTTCTCCTGTGTGAAGGCTGGACCAGAGGAAGCCTTTTAGGTCAGATCCATCTTTCATCTTCTGGGTCCTATGTCAAAAACGTGCAGTGTCTTTAGCAAAAAGGACTTACTGTTAACCTCTGAGAACAACTTAGGACAGCAGCAATAGCTTATATTATTTGAACAGAAATTTCTTGTGACTGGCCCTGGGACCTTTGTCAGATAGTCTAGGGTTCCTGTTAGGGGTATTTTCAGTCCAAGTGGCATAACTTCATCTAACACACACACTTATCACACACTTATATGTATTTTATATGAATTTATGCAAATACAATGCAATTCCTTGATGCTTTACCAAAATTCCTTGGTGTGGTTTGTTCCTTCTCTTTTCTTCCTTTTCTGCATTGGCCTTCTTCCACCCAGTTAAAACCCCATTCCTATTTTATTTTTATGTGTGTTTGTTTGTGTATGTTCACACATACCACACGCATACAGATGCCACCGAGGCAATAAAAGGGCATCAGATCTCCAGAACTAGAGTTCCAGACAGCTGTGAGATGCTGTGTGCATAGTGGGAACTGCACTGTGCTTCTCTGTAAGAGCAATGAGTGCTGTTAGCTGCTGAGCTGTCTCTGCAGCCCCCATGCTCTGTTGTTTAGATGAGTTCTGGGACTCTAAACTCAGGTTCTTCAGCTTGTGAGATGTATTCTTTGCTAACTGAAGCATCTCCCGACCTCTACTTAAGGTTTATGTTACAATAAGAGAACACCGACTACAATGCCGCTTTCAGGTAGAAGTCACCCTCCCACTCTACAGATGAGGGAATGCATGTCAGGAACTTAGTAACTCACCTCACATCATTTAGCTACCAGGTTATATGGTCATGTTCCAGACTTAGGAACCCAAAAGGACTCAGCTCAATTCTCCCCCTGTTCTTCATGATAGAGTTGACTGAGACACATTAGAAGAAGGAAAATGTTCCTCAGTTCCCAGACCCACAACTTCCCATGCAGCACCCCAATGCTGTGGATTCAAGTCCACCCTCATTTTCTGCTGATAACCTCTACTTGCATAGGTATCACTGTAGCGAGAATCCACAAGAATATGGGGGAGGTTCAAAAGAATTTATTTAGATGTATAACAGGGATGAGCACTCACTGATACAGGGCATGTTAGACACTGACCCAGATGTTCTGCCCAAGGGGAAAAGCACCAACAGCAAGCCACCTGCTCTGCTTCTATCGTCCAAGCTTATGTGAGAACAAGAGAGAGAGTGACCATCCCCCTCCTTCCTGATAAGACATCATATCGGCAGGTAAGAAGCTACATCCTAAGGCCGATACTCCAAACCTATTGGCAGAATCAATTCCCACAGCTTACCATGAAGAGGGTTAAGGTTCAATATCATGACTACTTTAATCTTATTTAAAACGAAAGCTTGGTTTTTTTTTCCCCTCTCTTACTGCCTCTGCTAAGACACAGATAGAGCATTTTAGCCATGGCATCCAGTGATTTGGGGAATAAAAATGTGTATTTTACCCATTTGTTTATTCACAAAGCAATTGTTGTGTTTGATAGCAACAATAAAATCCTTTGAAAACATTCTGTGGGAGTTTTCTTGAAATACTAATAACTGGTGTTGTTTTCTCTCTGACCATGGCAATAAGCATAAACTGTCAATAATTCATTACAAGAGAAAGAGATCCAACAGCATTTTGCAGCCATTTTATAGAGGTGATTCCCTTTCATTAACATGGTGTTTGCCCTAGAAACAGTAATAAGAAATATATTCGACCTCCACATAAGTAGTTAATTCCATTACAAGACTGTGTTATTGTAAAGCATCAGAAAGTCTGAGTCCCTTGTCATAGTTAAATGCATGTACAGTCTACCAATTAGTTTTTATTAGGCATTGATTCAATACAAAGTACCAAGTGAGGCAAAGACTGCTGATTTTTCTAAATGCATGATGAGTGTCCTCTATCTGTCAGACTGAGTTATAGTCATGGGCTATGGAGAAATTACTAAGTAAGCTGACTGTTTGCTCCTGTGCAGCCATGCCCTCAGAATGGAAACAATGCCATCCTGGAAGGAGATGAATTATAATTAAAGAAGTACACAATTCACAAGTCTCAGGATGTCCCTGAACAGAACAAGAATCCCAAGGACTCTCCTTCCCCAGCATTATAAAAACAGTAAGGCTTGCTATGGAGAGAGGAGACTCTGATGTAGTCAGAGGCCTGCAAGTTATTATAGAGAACTCCCAGAATCCAAATTTCATGAGCTGTCATTGCCCCCCAGATGGGAGTGGGATTTTCAGTAATGTAGCTGCTGTTGGGCCACCCACGCTCCTGAAAGTAACCGTCATCCACAACCCTGTTCGTCACCCCCAGAAAACTCATTGATTTTTCCCAGTGCCTTTGTCAGTTCCCCATTTGAGGTGAGTGGAACATTTGTTTGTAATTCCCAAGGAAAAGCCACACAACACTACCATTTGCCCCCAGATCACAGGAAGCAACTTAAAATCTCCACAGTTTTTCAAGCCATGAGCATATCTCTCATGGCAATCTCCTTACAATGGGCTTCTCTCCATTTTAACAAGGTGACTTGGGGTATGTCCCCAGAGAAGTTAAGTTAGTGACTCAGGACAGAGATGGATAGATGGTTAGAGATTTATGTCATATGATATCAGCCATCCTCCGGGGAGAAGAAAATGGAGTTCAGTAGAAATGGAGTTCAATTTCATGGCTAATGATTTAATCCATTATTATGCCTGCATAATGAGCTCACAATAAAACCTATGGATCTGGAATATGAATAACGTTGCATGCTTGGCCATGAACTGCTGAGACCATCAAAGTGACAGGAGGGTAGAGCACCTCTGTGGATACAGGGGCCAAGAGCCTACGGGGCCCTCACCTCCTCTCCTGGCAACTGTCATTTACATCTTTGTCCTGCAGTAAAACAGAAAGTAAATGGCTTTTCAGAGTTTGTGTGTACTGATAGTGAAGGCTGAAGCCTAAGAGAAAGAGGACCCCCTCAAACCTGTAGTTGGCTGACAGTAAGTGAGAGTGTCCTGGGGCCCCAGCTTTATAGCTGCTATCTGAAGTAAGGGAAGTTTCTGAGGACTGGGCTTCACTTGAAGCCCAGCTGAGGGTCGTGTCAGAGTTGTCATAGAAGGAAGAAGATAATGAGAAGGGGAAGAGGAAATCATCATTGCAAGGGGGTTGGAGCAACAGCTTACTAGTGAAGAAAAAATACTGTTTCTTGCAGAGAACCCATATTTGGGTCTCAGCAAACATATTTTGTGTTTCTGTCCTCCAGTTTCCAGGAGAACTGATATCCTATTCTAGCCTCCAGGCATTGAACTCATAATCATAGACCCCCCCCCCAATATACACACAGAAACACATAACCAAAAACATTTCTTAAAATAGTCATTGAAGACAAGGAAATGAATAGGTCCTAGGTTGTTTGATCTGATTCTAGAGGCAAGAAATGTAATCATGAGTAATGAAGAGTTAATAAAGTATTAATTACACAGCAATGAGTACTGGAGAGATGGTTCAGTGGTTAAGAGCATAGGCCTTAATCCAGGGTGTTATAATTCTAGTACCCACACAGCTCACACCACCTATAACTCCAAGTGATCTGACACTCCTTCCTTACTTGCTTGAATTTCTATGCACAAGTGATGCACAAACATATGAGCAGGCAAGATCCCCAAGCACATGAGATAAAAATAAAACCCTAATTTTAAAAAAAAGAGGTGATGAGATCAGCAAAAAAGTACTGTGAGGTAGGGAAAGTCTAGATTCAAAAGAGGGCAGTGGTCCTTGAGACGGTTCATCTTGGTTTGTAGCTCAGCAGGATTTAAGAGTCAGTACAGAAATGAACCTCTGCCCACGTATGTAAGGGACTTACAGATTAGGTTAACAGAGGTCAGAAGACCACCCTCAAATTGTGGGCAGCACTGTTCTGTGGACTGGTATCTTGGAGCTCAATTTAAAAAAAAATGAAAAGTGAGCTGAGACCAAGCACTCATCACTATCTGTTTCCTAACTGCAGAGGCAATGTGACCAGCTGCCTCATGTTCCTGCTGCCACGCCCCCTGAAACTGAGACAAATAGACCCTTCCTTTCTTAAGTTGCTTCTGCCTGGCATTTTGGCACAACAAAGGAAATGTAACTAATATGGTGATTAAGGAGACCCTCCCCCTCTTATTGAACTACCAGAAAGAATGATAATCATAAAATGAGTAAATAAATAAGGGCCAGCCAAAATCAGAGTTTAAAAAAAAAAAACAGGTCTATTCCAGAAAGAATGGTTCTCAAATGGTCCACTCTCTTCTGCTTGAGTAGCGTCTTTTTCTCCCAGGAAAATCATGGGCAGGAAGATTGATGAGTCTAAGTCAGGGCAAATATGAAGTCATTAAGGAATGGCAGATGAGACAAGAGTATGAAAAACTTTCCAGAAACCATCCTCTCAATCATTCCAGTATTGCCCTCTAGGATTCTCACATGCTCAGGAATCAATGTGAGCAAAAGAGGATTTTGCTAAAATGCAGATTCCTTGCAGGAGGCCTGAGGTTTTTCATCTGTAGCAAGCAGGGGAGACTAATTCTTCACCCCAGAAGGTGGTAAGGTGGGATTCACTATTAGCTCACAAACCCCAGTACTGCAAGAAAAAGGGAATGTGAGCCATGGAGGCAAACTAAATATGCTGTTTTCAATTTAATGGTAGCAATATGTTAGGAAAATTAATGAGAATCTGTTCATAGTGTTACCTCATCCTCAAAATAAAACTATCTGTAAGAACTTGGGCCTGATGGCAATGGACTGTAATCTAAGCTCTACTTGAGGCTGAGGCACCAGGTTCACAGGCTCAAGGCTCACTTAGTTCCCGCCCAGCTCCCACATGGCTAACTTTATACCCGAAATAACAACACACAAATTGTATTCTTTTAAACACTGCCTGGCCCATTAGTTTCAGCCTCTTCTTGGCTAACTCTCACACCTTGATTAACCCATTTCTAATAATGTATGTAGCACCAAGAGGTGTGGCTTACCAGGAAAGATCTTAACCTGCATCCATCATGGAGAGGAGAGCTATGGCGACTGTCTGGCTAGGCTTTTTTTCTCCCAGCATTCTGTTCTGTTTATTCCGCCTACCTAATTTTCTGTCCTATTAAAGGGCCAAGGCAGTCTCTTTATTTAACCAATGAAATCAACAGATAGACAGATGACCCACCTACATCAGCTTAGGAAATTTAGTGAGAATCTATTTCAAAATACACATTAAAAAGACAAGGGCTGGAGAAATGGCTCAGCAGTTAAGAGTACTGACTACTCAGTGCTCCTGCAGAAGATCTGGGTTCTGTTTCCAGCACCCATATAATGGCTCATAACTCCTGTTCTAGTGGATCCTTTGCCTTCTTATGTCCTCTGCAGGCACTAGGCACACACATGCAGCATATGCATACATGCAGGTACTCACACATATAAATAAATCTTTGAAAGAGGGATTGAGGTTAGAGCTCACAGGTATAGCACATGCCTAGCATGTAAACAACACCCATCTGCACTGAATAATTGACAGCTTAGTGAACTTGATCCTTACGCATTTTTTTATTGGTTTGCTTATTCTGAGACAACCCATGTTGATCTTGAATTCATTATATCGACTATGATCGTCTTGAAAATTGATATTCTTGCCTCTACCTCCAAAGTGGTGTATTATAAATGTGAGTTATCATGATCGTTTCAACGTGATGGAAATCTAATCCATTGCTTCATGCACACCAGGCAGGTGTCCACATCTCCATTCCTTAACTCACCCCATGCTGCCTGTGTACCAGGCTCTGTGGAAAGGCTGCACAGTGAGTAAGGCAACTGTTAATGTGTCTCTGGCTGGTTGTGAGCGTAGAGCTAAGACCCTTTACACTCAGAAAAACCAGAGACATTGACTGTCTTTGCGGAAGCAATTCAATTTGCCGCTTGTTTTCTACCTTATAAGCAACCTTTAAAACTATGTGACAAGGCTACTGCTTTTCCTGTGTCTTTGGTAAATTGTTGATTAACCCACTTTTCCTCTGTCTAACTGAGAATCACACTTGTTATTTAAAGGAATGCTGGGATGGCACAGGGATCCACACAGAGCTCTCCTCTAAGCAAAGCAGCCTGGATATAGGAAATGGACTCTATTTTTCTCCTTAAGAGTGAATGCTTTGGGTTGTCAGCCTACGAGTCAGCAGGTGATCATTCAGATGCTGGGCTGCCCAGGTAATGCTATTAGCTTCTTTGATCCAAGTTCCACAAGCACATTAGGCGCCAATGAATGCTCTGCTATGCCCCAATTTACAGGCAAACTGATAAGACAGCCACCAGCTATGTGCTCACTCCAACCCTAAGAGCTGTGACTGTGGACTGGTACTGAGAAGCCCTTGCTTTGGGCACCTTCCACCATTGCTCTATTTCCCTGAGGACATTGGATTTTCTCCCTCAAATTTATTTTCCTAAGTCATGTTAAGCAATGATGCAATGAAGAAAGATCTTGGAAAGGGGAGAGAAAAGAAACTGATAATCGCTAAAATATGGACTATGCAGATAGTCATAGTTTGAAGTGGACATCGCTGCACGTTAGGAATTATCCATCATCCCATCAAGAAAAATTAGGGCTGTGATCCATACTCAATAGACAGCATATATGGGACAGGAAACAGAATTTTCATACATGCTTATTTCTTTGTTTATTGCTAAATTCTCCAGGGCAATTTGATTGGGTACCAAAAAAAATGTCTAAATGTCTCTGGGTTGGAAGATAGCTAGTGTTAATCAAGTGCTTGCCACATAAGCATGAGCACCCAAGTTCAACTTCAAGCACTTACATCAAAAAGCAAAGCAAGTTTGCATGCACTTGTCATCCCAGCACTGGAGACACAGACACAGGAGGATATCTGGGATGCACGGGCCAGTTAACCTAGCCAAAGAAGTGAGTCCCAGGTTCCAGTGAGTAGACACTATTGCATGCACACTTATCCCGAAACAAAATATAGGACAGGAGCTTTTGAGGAAGCCACCTGACACTTACTTATGACCTCTGTTCCTCTGTTGATGATTCTACAAGACTGAACAATTCCAACTTTATGATTATGGAGAGTTTAAATGTTGCAGATCCAGAACCATATTACATTAATCTATCTTTAGTCTCCTTACAAGCCATTCATTCCCTACCTCTGTGTCTAACTTGTCAACCTTCTGACTAAAACCACTGGAGGTGTATTAGCTTGCTAGACTACTACATCCACCAATCCGTAGCAGAATTTTCCCCTGATGTTTCTACCAGCATACCCTAAAAATGCTTTGGAGTGTTATAGATAAAAGTTTCAGGAAACTACTTCTGCATTGAAAAAATTTTATTGGGGTTACCTGGATTGGGGTTCCTGGGTCATGGTTCCTCTTACTTTGCTCAAAAGTAATATACTCTGACTCCTATTGCCTTTGTGATAAGACATAAGTTTCATGTAGACAACTGGCTAAGAGTACAGAAAATTACAGGTCTTAAGTTAAAGGGATCCTTTAACCTAGGTTACCCAAGATTTAAGACATATGCTATGACTATAAAAATGGTTCATGGCGGGGCTGGAAAGATGGCTCAGTGGTTAAGAGCATTGCCTGCTCTTCCAAAGGTCCTGAGTTCAACTCCCAGCAACCACATGGTGGCTCACAACCATCTGTAAAGAGGTCTGGCTCCCTCTTCTGGCCTTCAGGCATACAGACAGAATATTGTATACATAATAAATAAATAAATATTAAAAAAAATGGTTCATGGCATTTTAACATTTGCACCTGATCTGTCTCTATTCCACAAAAAGGAATTTTTTCTCTATCTAGGCAATCTCCATGGACGATATTGTTAATTGTACTGAAATACTTGGTTATCAGCTGTAGAGAGAGTTCAACCAGATTTCAGTACAAGGGTCTCTTTTCTCTTCTCATGTTCTCCTGGCTTTCTCTCCTACTCACAGGATCACATCTAAGAAATGCTGGGCAAGCCCTGAACCCTGAACAACCTGACTCCAGATTTTCCATGCTGCTAATGAATAGTGAATGATTCCTCATGTAAGCCAAAGCCTCATGCTGGTATTTCCAATTCTTTTCTTCTTTTCTTTTCATGTCAGTTAAATTAGTTTAATTTTAAATTCATTTTGGAGCCAAGATACATTCCCAGTGGTAACACACTAGGGCAGAGACAAAGAGGTTCTCTTTTGTGTCTGGTCTATAGTACCCTCTTCCTATCCTATGGGGGCTCATGGTATTGATGTTCTTTCCACCAGCTTAGTTTGGAGAGCAGTGTTGATGTGCTCCTTTAGTCTCAGTAGAGCATTTAGACCAAAAGGCAGGTTGGTCATCTGTGAGTTCCTGTCCTAAAGAAAGGGAGGAAAAGAGGAAGAAAGGTAGAAAAGAAGGAAGGAAGGAAAGAAGGAAGGAAGGAAGGAAAGAAGGAAGGAAGGAAGCAAGCAAGGAAGGAAGGAAAGAAGGAAGGAAAGAAGGAAAGAAGGATGAGACTCATAAGAAATACTTAGGCCAAAGCAGAAAAGTTTCCCGTAGGCCCTCTCTCACACATTCTACATAGGCCCCAAGGATTAGTCCTCTCTTACCTATGATATTTCACTTAGCACGAAGAATCCTTATCTTACAGCTTGCACTTCTTTCATCCTTCCTCTTCTTTCTCATCCTCTTCTTCCTCATGTTCCCCTGAGTCTGTTGAAGAATATGGTCCTCATCTACAAATCATCCCCTCCCAACAAATCTGATAAGATCAGACATGTTCAGGGTTATATGACCATAGATCACAAAAAAAGCTATAGTAATTCAAAGTCACCACTCCAGGTTGGGAGAAGGTGTCACATTTTGTCTGTAGTCCCCTGATGGGGGAGAGTCTTCTGTTTTGTGTTGATTTCATTGGTTAAATAAATAAACTGCCTTGGCCCTTTAATAGGACAGAAAATTAGGTAGGCAGAGTAGACAGAACAGAATGCTGGGAGAAAGAAGCTGAGTCAGTCAGTCGCCATGATTCTCCCACTCCAGACAGACGCAGGTTAAGAGCTTTCCTGGTAATCCATACCTCGTGGGTCTACACAGATTATTAGAAATGGGTTAAAGCAAGATAAAAGAATTAGCCAATAAGAGGCTATAGATAATGGGCCAGGCAGTGTTTAAAAGAATACAGTTTCTGTGTAATTATTTTGGGTAAAGCTAGCCGGGTGGAAGGAAGCAACCCACTGCTTCTAACTACAGAGTGGCCCCAGTTGGGCTCCAAAAATGTTACGGCATAAATTAACTGCAGACAGAATTTATAATAAAATATTCAGCTTTAATAAGGAGAGGACTTACAAAACTGAGGTTCCCACGGAGAACAGGAAAACAGAAGGGAAGGCGGGGAGCACACCCACAATATTTATAAGTAAATAATATCCTCAGGGGATCCCGCCCTTCAAGCAAAGTGATTGTCTGGGCTTCCCCTACAGTCCCCTC
Source organism: Microtus pennsylvanicus (assembly GCF_037038515.1). NCBI lineage: Eukaryota > Metazoa > Chordata > Mammalia > Rodentia > Cricetidae > Microtus > Microtus pennsylvanicus. The sequence goes on along the minus strand of NC_134586.1, from coordinate 35,653,360 downwards.
TGTAATACATATCTGCTCACTGACCAAAGTAGGTACAGGGCAAAGATGACTGTTCTTCAGAACCTCAGGTTTGTTATGCCTCTTACTGACTGTTCCAAAGTAACCAAGGTGATGTTTATCAAAGACAATCTTGTGGTGATGGATGCCAACAGGAGGATCCAGGTTCCTGGGAGCTTCTTCTCCTAGTAGATAAGACAATGGCTATGGCGCATATAATGCTGGCACTTCAGAATCTTTCTCGGTATTAATAAACACAGCATGAACTATAAAAAAAAGACAGTTAAAAATTGCAAATATTATCTTCATTGATATTACAACTTCTATTTGTAGAGAACAACAAAGATAGAAACATGCTACCTGGGCCAAGAGGGAGGTTTTCTTTTTTCATTTTTCTCTTAAAGAATGCATGAATATGAACATCTTACTTAATCAATAATATCAGTCAATGAACATCCTCATTCCCAGCATAGTTTACACACAAGACAACCACAATAGGACCAATGTGGAGTCATACTCCTACTTTGCCCCCTTACCATGGCCTATTGCTTAAAGCCAGAAGATCCCCAACAAAAGGAGAGATAGCAAAGACCATAACCACCAAGGGTAACTGTCCTCCTTAACAGAGGCTGAACTCTGATATTTACCTCTTTCAGAAGTCTCTGGTAGGTTTTTAAGATTTGTGCTCCAACTCTTCAGACTCCCTTTTGCATGGAATATTCACCCTGACAGGTTTCCAAAACTGTGAAATGTAAAGTGAAGAATGACTGTGGACCCAGTGATTATAAATTAATTATGAATAAAGATGGTTCATTTTCTGTCCCATATGCTTACAGAGGACCTCAGTTCCCAACTATATCTTCTGAGACTCAGCATACTTCATGTTCCTGTCAATCTCTCCATCTTAAAATGACAGAGTAGCAAGATATAATAAGAAGGGAAGAGAGATAATAACTAATTACCCAGTACATTTCCAATGCAACTTGCTAAGCTGACCTTAGGTGAGTTTTAATTTGTACAGTGTTAGTAATATATTGGTTTTAGGCACTGTAGTTGTGTTGTGAAGAACAAGACTCCCAATGAGGCAGCTCAAGTGGATCCCTACCTGCCCTCTCTAGCTGCTTGCCCATGGGCAAATGTGTAGTCAGCTCTGTGCTGGGATTTACATATTTCAACAGGTATGATGTCAATTCTCAAAGATTTATGTGAGGATTGGATAAGGCATTAAATTTTTTTTGTTAAATTTACTATTCTGAAACTATACTATTGTTGATATCAACAGTGAGTGTGGGAAAACGCCCGATACTGATTAGAGTAAAGCATTCTGATTAGAGAAGCTAAATGAGGAATGCAAAATGTACATATTCAAACTGATGGGGAAAACAGAATCCATTTCCCAACTTCCTAAGACCGGCTGTTAAACAGTGAACTACCAGAACAGCTTGGAGGAGTCTAGGGTAGGGATGTACACCTCTCATCCTTCTAAATAAGCCTGGCCTGCAAAGTGAGTTCAAGCCCAGCCTGGGATACATAATGAGGCATTGGGTGAAAGGCAAATAAAATGTAATAGCCACTAAAACAAAAACATTTGCTATCATCATGATATTGGGAAACTGTTCTATCTTCTAGCCCTCTGCTTCTCACCAGGAAGTATTCAGGTTGTGTCCTGTATTGAACATCGTAAAGCACAAAAGGTGTTGACCACCATTCTCCAGGGCTGCGTTGTCCCATCATGAACACACAGTACATGTTAGGATTACTAATGCTGGAATAACTAGTCCCTGTCATGGTATGTGGTGCTGTGAGGGTCTTTTCTTTAGCACTTTCATCTCTATAAAACCAGCAGGCTCAATTACCCTAATCCAATAAAGACCCTATCACAGTGCTTGGCATGTAACTGCTTCATAATAAATGGAAACTGTTTTCCATAATAATTCCATGGTCAGAGGAGCATCTTATAGGATGGTGTGCTCTTCCTTTTCCTATTCTTTCCAGTGAGTTACTTGATAAAGAGAGATATTATTATAATCACTAGTATAATCTTAGAACATAAGAACAATACTTTCACTTCCACCCTAGCCTCCACCAGAATTGTACCATCACTGTGGATTCTGCTCTTGAACTCAATACTTACTTGGAGTTAATAGCAAACTCATGGAGCAGAGAGAGGTGATGCTGCTTTAAGCATCTCCAATAAACTAACAAATACCTGCTGAGAATTCCTAACTGGTAGGTGTTATGGTACCCCCATCCATTCCTCCCAGCACTAACAGGATGACAGGTTGTACCATAACTTGTGATGTCATGCTACCCTTTCCATATTTAAATGATGTCACTTAATTCACTTGGCCTTCAGTATCTCCTCTAACATAAGCACAGTAAAAGATTAGAGGAGGGATGTCTTAGTTTGACACATCTAGGAAGTGATGGAAAAAAATTCCTGGGCAAACAACTATTAAATATTGAAAGTAGTCCTTTGGCTAAAGATCAAATAACCCACCAAAAATTCAGGGAAAATCTTCAAGGGCTAAACTGTGTAAACGAGGAGTCCTACAAAGAAGTTATGTGCACAAAGACTGATTTGATTATTTATATTCAGCGATAAAGAGAGGTTCCAATGCTGCAGGTTCAGAGCCTAAGTATAGTTTATCTCGGGCTAGTTTTCTCTTTCTGAAAGGCCCTTCCTAGATTACCTCTATTCTGTAAGCAGCATCCTGTGATTAATAGATGAAACATTTTGGACTGTATTAATTTAACAGTTTCCACTGCCCCAAAAGGTAAGAATGCCATCAGCTAGCATCTGAGGCCTGTATGAGAGATTCTTCCACCTTGCTGTAACAGCCTCTGATGGTTACATCAATATATTTTTTAAAATGTCTTGATTTATAAATCTTTTTGTTGTGTTACTACTGAATTCCATAAAACTGTTTCCATGTTAAGACACTATATTTAGGGAGATCTAAATATGTGTTCCTGAGATATGGTCACTCATATTTGCTCGAGAATTAACCTTGCTTTTTGGTCCTTTGAAGTAAAACTTTTTGGGTTTTTTGTTGTTGTTGTTGTTGTTTTGTTTATTTTGTTTTTTTGGAGATAACAGTAATCCAGAACCTATGGGTATCTGTGGTGACCAGCCAAATTACTGTAACTTTTATTTGACGGACAGTTGTAAGGGTGAAGGCTTTTATGTCTGAGGCCTGAAGACTTATAGATTCAGGAGCACTATGACATTTTAAACCCCAACACATATACAGCAGACAGGTCACACACTTGCAGGACATGGATGGGGATGGGGAACAAAATTATGGCATCACAGACAGTAAAAGACCGCCTTATGCTTTCCCTGGAAGTTGATAATAAGTGGATGTTCCCACCAATCGGAATGTTTTTTTGATACTTCAAGTAATGCTGGGTGCTTTACATGGAGAACTTTATTGGTTCTCATATTCTGTGATATTTTACAGACAAGAAAACTAAGACCCACAAAATCAAAGAATAAACAGATCAATTGTTTACAACCTGTGAGTTGTGACCTTTTTGGGGCTCAAACAATCCCTTCACAGGGTCACCTAAGACCATTGAAAACACAGATATTTGCATTATGTTCAAACAGTCACAAATTACAGTTATGAAGTAGCAACAAAAATAATTGTATGGTTGGGGGTCACTACAACATGAGGAACTGTGTTAAAGGGTCACAGCCTTAGGAAGGCTGAAAATCACTCATACAAAAGTGTAAATCCAGTGTTAAAACCATGGTTCTTATGTTAAATCTTATGCTGATACTAACAAAAGAGTATTAATCCACACTGCAGTTATATCAGTAGGTTTGAATTTTTATTACTCCATTACTTTATGTGTGTACATGCATGTGCCATGGGGTAGATATAGTTCAAAGGACAAGCTGTGGGAGTTAGTACTTTCCTTCCACCATGTGGGTCCTGGACATGACCTTCAAGTCATCAGATGTGGTAACGAAGCCACGTACAATGGCTTACACCTTTAATCCAAGCACATGGAAGTCAGGCAGAGCTCTGTGAGTCAGAGGCCAGTCTGTTCTAAAATGCAAGTCTGTTCTAAAAAGCTTTGTAACATTTTCTTTTTTCCTAGGGGAACTTGGAATTGATGTGAACTACAGCCTGAGAGCTCATTGACTAGATCAGTGCCGAGAGGAAGCAGTTGTTCTGACTACAAGGAGAAATTATAATAGAGGAATGAAGGCTGGTGTCACTTAGCCATCTGCCAACAAGAAGTGTGGTCTTCTCCTTACAACCAGAGGATTGGCTTGCGGTTCTTTTCGCCAACACTCAGCATTAAGCACATTCATTTGCTCCTTAAACTTTCAAAATATCCCACATGATAGTCATAAGACTGTGTATTTTAAAACTTTGATTTTTGATTTTCTGTTCTTAGTTTTTCAGCGTTTTAATTTAAGTAGAATAATAGAACTACAACACTTCCCCGCTCCACTCTAGACCCTCTCAATTAACCTCCCTTGAACTTCTTGTACGTCTCTTACTCTAAATTGTTAGCCTCCTTTTCATTGATTGTATTAGTTACATGTATATACATATGTATACATATATAGGACGTATGTATAGTGTTACTGGTATATGTTTTTTACTGCATGCATTTTTGCTGTTTTTGTGTACATGGTTTCAAAGCCGATAGCTTAGTGTTGCACAACCAATAAAGAGGCTTAATTCTAGATAATGTCATGTGTTGATAAGTATACAAAGAAAAGGGAACTCACTCTGAATACATCACACAGCCATTTCAGGAGCAAGCTGCCACTGCTGATACTATTTTTTTTTATATATGAGAAACTTGGTCATTCTTTTTATTTTATTTATTTATTTAAGATTTCTGCCTCCTCCCCGCCACTGCCTCCCATTTCCCTCCCCTCCCCCAATCAAGTCTCCCTGCATCGTCAGCCCAAAGAGCAATCAGGGTTCCCTGCTCTGTGGGAAGTCCAAGGACCACCCACCTCCATCCAGGTCTAGTTAGGTGAACATCCAAACTGCCTAGGCTCCCACAAAGCCAGTATGTACAGTAGGATCAAAAACCCATTGCCATTGTGCTTGAGTTCTCAGTAGTCCTCATTGTCTGCTATGTTCAACAAGTCCGGTTTTATCCCAGGCTTTTTCAGACCCAGGCCCGATAGAACATCCCCAATGTCTCAGTGTGTGGGTGCACCCCTCGCGGTCCTGAGTTCCTTGCTCGTGCTCTCTCTCCTTCTGCTCCTGATTTGGACCTTGAGATTTCAGTCCGGTGCTCCAATGTGGGTCTCTGTCTCTGTCTCCTTTCATCTCCTGATGAAGGTTAATTTTCAGGAGGATGCCTACATGTTTTTCTTTGGGTTCACCTTCTTATTTAGCTTTTCTAGGATCACGAATGAGGTTGTGGAGGAAGGGGTACACTCATCCATTGCTGGTGGGAATGCAAACTTGTGCAACCACTTTGGAAAGCAGTGTGGCAGTTTCTCTTGAAATTCGGGATCAACCTACCCCTGGACCCAGCAATACCACTCTTGGGAATATACCCAAGACATACCCTATCATACAACAAAAGTATATGCTCAACTATGCTCATAGCACCATTGTTTGTAATAGCCAGAACCTGGAAACAACCTAGATGCCCTTCAATGGAAGAATGGATGAAGAAAGTATGGAATATATACATATTAGAGTACTACTCAGCAGTAAAAAACAATGACTTCTTGAATTTTGCATGCAAATGGACAGAAATAGAAAACACTATCCTGAGTAAGGTAAGCCAGACACAAAAAGAGGAACATGGGATGTACTCACTTTGGTTTCTAGCCATAAATAAAAGGCATTGAGTCTATAATTTGTGATCCTAGAGAAGCTCCTGATACTATTATACCAATGGGTAAACACCATTACACAGCTCTCACAAATGTGTACAAGGAAACGTAAGCTTACAAATGTGTCAAAGTAGTTTTTATGCAATGTTGGAAACAGTTACAAGAAAAACTGAACTGATGTAGCTATCCATGGTCAGCAAAGAAAAATCTTACAGGTTCATTAATAAATTTCATCTTATCTACTAACCATTTAGTAAGGTGCCACCACCTGCGTAAACCAATCAGAGAAGATAACAACAAAATGAAACAAAACCTGCATGTGTCATTGGACCTTTCTTTATCTTTTAATTTTTAGATAGTCTCATGTAGCCCAGGCTTCAAACTCTCTGGGATGAACTTGACTTTCTCACCATTCCTCCAACCCAGTTCCCTGGTTCTAGCATTACAGACATGACCTGTTGTGCCTAGTTTATATGATGCTGGGGATAGAGCCCAAGGCTCCATGCAAAGCTAAGTTAGCTCTCTTCCTATTGGCTAGTTCCACTCACCCTTTTATTATATTTTTTAGTTATCCAAAATAATATTATATATTGTACTCAGCCTAACTCCAGCAAAAGTATAGTCTTATGTAATAGAAAATATACACAAATTATGCAATTTTCAATACAGTTATAGGTCATAAACCTTTAATAGTTTCTATCTAGGGAAAGAAGTGGGAAGAAAAAAATTTAAACAATAAACATAAACTTTTTCAGTGAAGTTTTCTTTCTTAATGCAAAACTACACCAAGGGAAATATAACAAGATAGTTATGCAAAGGCTGGAGGGACACCCCAGAGGATAAGAGCACTGACTGCTTACAAAGGATCAAAGTCTGATTGCCAGCACCAACATGGCAGCTCACAATTGTCAGTACCTCCAACTCTCAGGGATTCAACACTCTCTTCTGGCCTCTAAGTGCACCTGAATATACATGTGCACAAATGTGCATACAGACAAAACACCCTTAAACATAAAAGTAAGCTATACAACTGTGTGTGTGGTTAATAGTGTCTTTGTTGCATGCTTTTGTAAGTTATAGTCGATATTTTTCAAGGTAAAACCAAACTTTCTGGAACATGTTCTAGTAAAAGAAACAACTTAATGTTTTCTGAACAAAATCAAATTAAAATTTATAAACAGAACTAAATATCTCTTACTCTGGCATATTGATTTATTTTTGATTTGGCATATGTTTGATGTATCTTTCAATAATTATAAGATACATTGTCTCTGTTCCTATGGGCTTCTGTTATAAAGTGCTACTCATAGTGCCTTAGAAACTGTAAGAATATATTTGTCTCAGAGGCTGGGGTGTTCAAGATGCAGGTGGTGACAGCTTATTGATTTCTTGTTCACAATCTAACCTGGTAGAAGGGAGGCTATGTTACCAGGTCATCATTGATAAGAGGGCTGTGCTGGCTAGTTTTATGCTAACTTGACACACACTAAAGTCATTTGAGAGGAGGGAGCTCCAAATGAGAACATGTACCCATAAGGTTATACTATAAGCAAGCTTATAGGGATATCTTTTTAAATTAGTGATTGATGCAGGACAGCTGTAGACCTGGGTTCTAAAAAAAGTATGTTGACCAAGCCAGTAAGCAGCATTTCTCCAAGGCCTCTGAATTAGCTCTTGGCACATGTCCTGCTTTAGTTCTTGCCCTCATTGCTTTTATTGATGAACTGCTCTATGGAATAGTGAGTGAAGTAAACCCTTCCCTCCTCAAACTGCCTCCTATAAATCACCTTCCAGAGGCAGCCCCTTCCCACTGTCCCACTGATGATCAGTGCTCAGCATATGAATTGAGACTGATGGTGGAGAGATGGCTCTGTAACTAACCATGATCACTGTTGTTTATAATTTGAGACCACTTTTTCATTTCCCAGCCACCTGGACTCAAATAATCATACAGAAACTATATTAATTACAACATTGTTTGACCAATGGCTCAGGCATATTCCTAGCTAGCTCTTATATCTTAAATTAACCCATTTCTATTAATCTGTGTATTGCCACAAGGCTGTGGCTTGCTGGTAAGTTTCTGGCATCTTTCTCCTTTGGCAACTACATGGTGTCTGTCTGATTCTGCCTTCATTTTCTACATTCGGTTTAGTTTTCCCACCTAGCTATATTCTTCCCTGCCATAGGCCAAAGGAGCTTTTTTTTTTAAAATTAATCAACGGCAATGAAACATATTCACAGCATACAGAGGATAATCCCACGTCAGCTCTTATATAATATCAAGGATGAGGTCCCAGCACCCACAATGGGTTTCTCACAGGCCCCTTTAATGGCAGTTCCAGGGGATCTACAAGCCTGTTTTGGCCTCTGCAAGTGCTGTATACATGTAGTGCACATAAAACTAAGCAAGGACAAACTTGTAAACAGAACATTAAAATAAATATTTTAAAAAATGAATTAAGACTGCAGCAGATTTAAAGACATGTGTTGTACTAGGAAATGGCAATATGTAAGAAATATGTAACTTAGAAGCAATGACTTATGATAAATGTGACACTTTTAAAACACTGTAAGTAACTATTAATTTCAAGTAAGTATTATGAAAATTTTCCAATGGTATATTTTGTTTTCATTTTTAAAGATTAATTTTAGTTTTTACACACACATAATTATATCTATATATATCTATCTATATCTATATCTATATCTATATCTATCTCTATCTATATCTATATCTATATCTATATCTATATCTATCTATCTCTATCTATCTATCTATCTATCTATCTATCTATCTATCTATATCTATATCTATCTATCTATCTATCTATCTATCTATCTATCTATATATATATATATATATTGTCTCTGCCTTAGCATGTGCTTGTGCATATGGTTGCCTGGGAGGGAAGAAGAAGATGTTGGCTCCCCTGAACTGAAACTTTCCAGAGCAGATGCTAGGAATTGAACATGGGTTCTCTGCAAGGACAGCAAATGCAAACCCAGTCCCACAACGTTACAATTTTACTGATACAATAAATAATGTGACAACATAGTCTCTCCCTAGTATGACTATTATTATTTTTTATGCCTGTGTATATTCTTGTGAGTATAGTGTATATGTATACAGCACATACAGATGTATAAGCATGCAAGGGTGGAGATTAGAAAAGGACATCTGGTGTCCTGTCCCATCACATTCCACCTAATTCTTTGTGACAGGGTCTCTCATTGAATTTGGAGCTAGGTGGGCAGCCTAGTGACCCAAACAAACAGTGTTGAGATTATAGGCATGCATACCCATGGCCACGTTGCTTTCATTTTTCTCTTTAACATGGTTGCTGGGATTTGAACTCAGGTTTCTGTGCATGAACACTAAGTGTTTTTACCCACTGAGCCATCTCTCCAGCTCCACTTCCATCTTGCTACCTCACAGTTTGTAAACATCCATATAAATGCCCTGTACCTCATGCTTCACCAATAATCTTTTTTTCAACCAATGCTATGATTTTGTTTGTAGTTTTGCATAGCTGATCACATTTTTATAACCTGTTGGCTTTGTGTCTTACTCTCACTGCAGCAATTCCTCATTTATTGGCTTTGAATGGAAGTTATAGCCCAAGGTACTCATGGCTAGCTTTAAAAACAAAAGATCGATAAAAGCTCAGCTGTCAGCATCATTGTTAAACCTGTCCCTTATCCATCAGCCTGCACTCCACAGCAGCAGGCTATGCAATTATGATTCTTCATAGCTCTACAAACTTTCTTTGACATCAACATGATTATTTCCAAGGAAGCTATAACTTTAAGCAATTCCCAGAACCTCAAACTGCAGGAATCAGCACCTTGGATCCAAGATTTGAAGTGTCAGCAAATCATCCAAAAAAAAAAAAAAGGTATTTCCAGAACATTTGGCTTACAAGAAAAGAGAAAAGCCATTCAGTTCTCCAAAATTTTTTTTTCTAGACCTCTGTGGGTTGTTGAACTCATCTGAAAAAGATTTTTAAAAAAATCTCCTCAATAAATTTTTAGACATTTCACAGAAAGGCAAGAAAAATAGCAAGTGTATCCTGTAAAAAGAATGAGCAAATCACAAGAGTAAAAGAAGTGAAGAGAATGTTTAATTAGTTAGCAAGAATATGAGTTTAATAAAGTTTTAAAAGGACTTGTTCCAGTGAAAAGAATGTTTCAGATGAATTAAAATATGCTGTAACTTTTTGGAAAGGCCTTCCAAGCTAAGCTAACATTCCTTTGATCTCAAGTTCAGTCATCATAATCTTTCTTTGATGTGATAATCCAATAGCATTATATCAATCAATGGGTTTAAAACTCTCCACAGAGACATGAACCAAAGACCAGGGATGTAGCTCAGCTGATGAAGTGCTGGCCTATAATAAAGACTTAGATTCCATATTCGCACAAACCAGGCATGGCAGAAAGTGTGTAATCCCAGGAGATAGAAACAGGATACCAGACGGCCAAGGTTATCTATATTATATATTTCCAGTTTAGGCCAATCTGGAATATATGAACTCCTGCATCAAAGTGAGAGGGGGGAAGCAGGGAAAGGGGGAAGAAGGGGAGAGAGAGCGAGAGAGCGAGAGAGCGAGAGAGAGAGAGAGAGAGAGAGAGAGAGAGAGAGAGAGAGAGAGAGAGAGAGAATGAGAGAAAGAAGAAAAGCCAATAAGGGAAAGTTAAAAAATGACTAAAGCATAGTGTGGCAGAGGAAGGCACAGATGCAAGAAAAAAGTAAAATAATAATAATAATAATTTGCCTTGCATCTCTGCCTCTAGTTTAGAACATACCACTGTCCTCTGAAAACTGCAGAAATGCCAAGCATTTTAAAAGAAACTTGTGAAGGCATCATGCAGAGATGAACATAAACAGCAAGCAATGAGGTGTCAGGGCTGGAGGGAGAGAAGCATGAGAGAATCTTCATAGGGAAGACTCTTGCTTCAGAGAATCTGCTCATTCAAAATGTAGTTCTTTTTGATGGTTTTACACAGTGGTCCATAGTGGTCATCTATAAGCCAATACCCAAAATAGCAGATTCCCACAGGGACACAGTTAAATATAGCAGACATCAAAAGCGGACATAAAATATTAATTAAATCTGAAAATTGGGAAATCTCAGTGGGAATTGAGAGGCCACCAACAGCACATATATTTTAGTAAAGGCCTCAGACTTTCAGTTCATGTCTGAAGAGATACAGTAGAGCAGCAAGGGCTGGGGTTCCGGGTACGGCTCAGTGGTGGAGTGTCTGTTTGGCAAGCAGGTTTTATCTAGCACCACACACACACTCTCTCACACAAAGACATACACCACAGTAAAGACATCCTAAGGCTGAGCAGAAACACACTACTCTCTGAAATACTGAAACATTTCTAATCATCTCTACCACAAAGCATACTAAAGGGTTATGTCCTTAGCCTGAAGACTAGTTGCAAAATTAAATTTTACCTCAGAAAAAGACAGTAACAATGAGCATGATTGAGCAAAACAAAGAGAAACTTTGCGTATGTTTCAGAAAGTAGAACTATCAAAGATTCGATAACTATGATTCAAGGATTAAAGATGTAAGACATTCCAGGAAAGAGTTGCAATCTTTAAGAAGGTCCAAATGTAAATCATTGAGTTGAAGGACATTGTCCATAATTCATGAAACAAGGCTGAAGAAAAGCTGTACAAATTATGAAACTGGTGAGCAAAAGATATTAAGGTGAAAGATATTTTTAAATATTAAAAATAATAAAATAACATAAGATTCAACAGAAAGGGATGGAATGATATTTTATGAGAGCTCACCACATCTATGAAGATAGAAAATGTGGCATAGTAATATTAGGAGATATATTGACAGTTCTTTTTTTTTTTTCCTGAACAGAAGACAGACATTGATGCACACACACAAAATTACTACCAGAAGACAGAAAAACTGTAAAAGTCACAGGTTGGAGAGGATAATGACAGAATAGTGTCTTTTGGATAATCAGGGCTCCTGCATTCATGAACTCACAGCAACTGAGGTTGACTGAATAAGACCAGCACATGGTCAAGCCAGTCCAACATGGAGTAGGGTGGGTCTTACAATCCTCTACACCTACATGAGTTATAACAGTTGATGGCTATTGGTATAGGGAGAGTTCAAGTCAGCCATGATCCGGAGTTGGCCCCACATCCACATATATATGTGAAGCTGTTCTGGAGCAGTTTCTTCCCGACTGAAACATTCTAGCTTCAGGGAGGTACCTTAAGACAAAAGGCAAAAAAATCAAAGTAGCTTCAGGAAGATCCTGAAACTGACTGATTCACTAGGCCCCTCTTTCCAAGAGTAAATAATAAAGACAGCTGGGGGTCACTCAGAAAAGGCAAGCTGCTAGGAAGACTTGTCACATAATAGGGTACATACTGTAGTTAGTGGTTTATTTCAAAAAAATTAAAAAAGGGTCATGAAGTTAGGAGACTGATAGGAAGGATAGATCCAGGAGTGGGAGTAAAATACTATCAAAGTATATGTGTGAAATTATCAAAGGCTAATTAAACCATCATAATATAATAAACAGACCTTTCAGTTAAAAAAACAATTGTGAGAGCTACAGAGATGAGTCAGCCATTTAATATACTTACATAAGCAGCAAGCGTGAAGACAGAAGTTTGAATTCCCAGACTTTCATGCAAATGCCAGAGAAGCATTGTGGGCTACGTGTAACTACATTGCTAAGAAGGCAGAAACAGAACCCCTGAGCAAACTGGCTAGCTAGACTCTTTGTGAGCTCTGGGTTCAACTAAGTGGCCTCAAGTCAATAAAGTAGAGAACTCAAGGAGGCTCCAACAAATGTATTCACACACTTGCACATATGCAATTAGACACATGCAAGCTGGCATACAAGCAAATGCACATGCCATATACACATAAAGATAAGAAAATATAAGAAAAGCATATTGCCAGGTCGAATATAAATAATAAAATAATTAAGCTGACTGTTATACTTTTAAATTAAACACATTATATGGGGAAGGCTATGGAAAACTTAAAACATACGATAAGGGGCTAGACAAAGCAAATTACTCTGGGCCACACCCCTAAACTCATACATTGAAACTCAGCACCCACTCTGTGAAGTCTTTGACTTAGGTTACATTCGAGATATTCCCATTTTTCATACTTTGTGGAATTTTTATTTTCAGATTAGGAGTGCTAAACAGATACTGTGTAAATATTGCAAAAATAAAAACCAAATTAAAAACATGTATAAACTGGATATAGTATTGTGCACATGTCTTTTATCACAGCACTTGGGAGGTAGAGGCAGGTGGATCTTTATGAGTTCAAGGCCAACCTCGTCTACATAGAGAGTTCCGAGCTAGCTAGAACTAAACCACGAGACCTTTTTGATACAATGAAAACAGAAATAACCCCATTCTCACACAAATCTAAAATTCTAGTTTTAAGCACTCCAAAAACAGTATACATATATCTTACATGAAAGTTATACATTAGAAGAATAATATATTACTTGAGTAAAAAAAGGATAATATGTAATATTGACAGATTTAATCCAGCAGCAATATCAGTCCATTTCTGTTTTAATGCAATAATAATATAACATAAAATGTTGAATGCCTTCAGGATGACTTCCTGAAGAATGATTACTGATTGAAGAAGACTATGCACAGCAGAAATTATATTTCTTGGCAGGAGTACCTAATAAATACAAGTATGAAGAAGCAGATAAGCACCACTTAGTCCAGTAGTAATCCCCTAAGCACATGACTTTTGTCATATTATTGAGTAAGGTTATGACAAAAGATTAGGCAAGCACAAAATGAGAAACTTTCTAATACATAAAGTAGAAAATTTATTCTTCAGAAACAACAGTCATGGGCTGGGGAGTTGAGTCAGTGGGTGAAGCTCTGGCCAGCAAGTATGTGGACCCAATTTGGGATATCCACATGGAAGCTATGCACCACAGTATCTAATCCAGTCTTCCTACAATGACATGAAAGGTGGACACAAGAAAATCCCCAGATACTTACAAATCAGCTAACCTGGTATATGCAGCAACAAAAAAGAGACTCTGTGGCAAACAAGGTAGAAAGTGAGGACCAATGTCTGAAGTTGTCCTCCGACTTCTACAAACCCACGCCTTCAGTTACACATGTCACCACATACATACATTATCTCCCACATACTATTCACACACAAAATAAAATAAAACATCACACACACACACACACAAACAAACAAACAAAATACAGAAATAATATAGAAACACTCCACTCTAGAAGAGACAAAGGAATCAAATGAATAATTTTAGATCTTGTGCTAGAAGTAAAGGGGTGTGTCAAAGGGTTAATTGTAAAATTATTATCTTTCATCACATTAAAATATTCTATCAAATTCACTGAAGTTGATATTTACACTTGGATTGCAGAGGATAATACCCCAATGCTTAGGAAATTTAAGTGTTTAAAGGTGAATTTCACAGTATATAGGACACCCTTGAAGGTCAACAGAAGGAGATATTGTGTCATCCGGGCAAAAGGGAGACAGGAAATGAAAGAGTCATGAACTACTGACTGAGTCACATAGGATAAAGGATTGGGAGGGATTGGATCAGGGAAAGAGTACAATAGACATTCTTAACATTTGGTAAAATTACTCTAGAAGTTTGAATTTTTCCAGTTAAATGTAAAAATGTTTATTTCTGGATGATAGTTATGAATGCGTGAACATGCTTGGGCTATGAATATAACTTCTGGGAACAATTACAGTTTGCAAGGTTGCTTCAAATAGGGATCTATAAATGAATTACAGAAATACAAACCATGCTTTCAATACAAAAAAAAAGGCTTTCATCAAATGAGTAGAAACAAACTTGAAAATGATGCAGCCTTCATATAGAAAATCAATCCAAAACAAACCACACAAAAACTCAGGACCGTGAGGGGTGCACCCACACACTGAGACAATGGGGATGTTCTATCGGGAACTCACCAAGGCCAGCTGGCCTGGGTCTGAAAAAACATGGGATAAAACCAGACTCGCTGAACATAGCAGACAATGAGGACTACTGAGAACTCAAGAACTATGGCAATGGGTTTTTAATCCTAGTGCACGTACTGGCTTTGTGGGAGCCTGGGCAGTTTGGATGCTCACCTTACTAGACCTGGATGGAGGTGGGTGGTCCTTGGACTTCCCACAGGGCAGGGAACCCTGATTGCTCTTTGGGATGACGAAGGAGGGGGACTTGATCAAGGGAGGGGGAGGGAAATGGGAGGTGGTGGCGGGGAGGAGGCAGAAATTTTTAATAAATAAATAAATAAAATAGGAAAAATCTTATAGCTCAATAAATGGAAGGATATGTTATATAGTTTTCTTGTATAAAAGGGTCAAGCCATAAATTCAACTCAGGTTGGGGTGTGTGTGTGTGTGTGTGTGTGTGTGTGTGTGTGAGAGAGAGAGAGAGAGAGAGAAAGAGAGAGAGAGAGAGAGAGAGAGAGAGAGAGAGAGAGAGAGAGAGAGAGAGAGAGAGAGATTGAATTTTTTTTGCTGCAATTGCAACACAACTGTGGAATATTTGGGTTTACCGACACAAACTGCGAAAGATGATTCTATTATAAAGCCAAAAAAATGAAGAACAGTCAAAAATTTAAGAACATAGTTGGTGGATTTATGCTGATGACCAGACATGTATGACTCCAGTCACTAAGAGGCTGTGGAAGTGGAAATAGCAGAGTACAGAATTGAATTCATAAGAAATCCTTTCATGGCAGAAGCAACACTGTTATATGCAGAAATGACAGAAGTTATATAAGTGAAAATGTCCAAGGAATATTTTTATAAAAGTTTAAAAATATTATTAGCCTGCTGTTTTTTACATATAAAAAGTAATTTAACATGAGCTCAAATTATTTTCTTTTGTTTTTTGTTTTTTTGTTTAAAATAGGACTTTGAAAAAACAAAACAAAACAAAAAAAAAGAAATAGGACTTTGAAGGCCAGACTGGCCTTCAACCTATTTTCATTTCTATTGATGATTTTTTTCAAGAGAGGATCAATCATTTGTAACCCCAATAGGGTCATACGTTGTCCTCAAAATTGCTATGAAGTGAAGACCAAACTTGTGGTTATATCAGACACAGAAGTCAAGAGTCATAATAACAAAAGACAACATATTTTTATTAAACAAAAGAACTTAGTTTATTAAAAGTTCTGCCAAGAAAGTAAAAAAAAATCAAAACAAGAAAAAGGAAAAGATACTTGTAATAGGTATGATTAACAAGTATCTCACATACAAACTAATTTATGGGTGATATGGGGCAGATCAAATCTCTTGTGATAATGGACAAAGCATTTCACAACAGTAGATATCCAAACAGCAAATTCACACCTGAAAATCTCAAGCTTATCAGGCACCAAAGAAATGAAAATGAAATGAAGGTCATACCACAGCACACCCAGCTAGACTGTGTGAGAAGAGATCAACAAAGAAGTGGTGGGCAACAAGTGGAGGCCATGCAATGCTGACAGGAGAGAAAATGTGTAGACCCTGGAGGAGAGCAACTTTGAAATGTGTACTAAAGGTGAACATGGGCATATTTGGTACATTCCAAGAAACTGAAGAAATACATGAGATCTCCAAATTCCATACATTAAGACATATACTAGGGCTCAGAGATAGCTTAGCGGGTAAAGTGCTTGCTGTTTTGCACCTATGTAAAAGTCAGTTACAGTGGTACACGTCTATGCCCCCTGATTTTCATAAGTCATTACAGGCAGATTCCAGGAGATCCCAGGGCTAACTTGCCAGCTAGTCTATAATGAAGAGCAGTATTCAGGCTCTGTGAGAGTTGGTGTCTCAAAATGTAAGATAGAGGAAGATGACTAATATCAACTTTCGACCTTCACACATGCATACACCAAGCGTACACAAAGATAGGGCAACAGCAACTATAAGGCATTAGCATTGTTTTCCTTATCCAAACCAAACCTTGCCCTAACCAAAGCAATTTAATGGGGGAAAGGATTCATTTTGTTTCAGATTTCTTGTCCAATGTGGTGGGGAAGACATGCTGGCAAGAGCATGAGGCAGCTGATCAGACACATTGTACCCATCAAAGACAGATGATTGCTGCTGCTTAGATCACTTCTCCTTTTTATTCAGGCCAGGGCATCACTCATAGGATAGTGCTGCCCTCAGTTGAGGTGGGTCTTCGCATCTCAATAAACCTCATCTAGATGATCACTCAGGGGCATACCCAGAGGCTTGGCTCCTTGAAGATTCTAGATCCTATCAGGCTAGTCATAGTAAACATCACCCAGCACTATTTGCTGCAATCAAAACCAAAGTGATCGTAGTATAAATTATGATACATTCATTTAAAAATGCACATATCAATAACATGAATGAGATATCTTATAAGCAACAGAGTTGTTTATATCTCATATATGATGCTGGTAGAAGAATCCAGATGTAACAAATTGCATAATGGAGGGTTTAGATTCATTAAAATGCTAAGGCTAATCTATCATATTTGAAAGCAGCACACGGGTTATTCATAGAAAACAGACGCCCAGTTAAAAATGAGATGGTAAATGTAGAATTTGATTGTTGAAATATTCTCTTTATCAGATGGTCATCTCATGAATATGTATTGTGTATTATAAGGCCTTAGGATGCATACTCATGAATCCTCCATATTTCTATTACAAAACTCTCTATCACCCACCAAGCATAGGGATGTGACCATGAATACTATAGACCAAGTTTCATTGTACCAAAAACCCTCAGATCTCCAGGGTATAAGAAAGCAAACACTTCTGTCTTGTTCATGGGTGTGGTGGTTGAAGGTTGTCTTCTGACTTGACATATGTACAAAAGTGTTATGAAAGGCTTACAAAATGGCTCTTTCTTCCCACTACAAATTGGCATACCACACTTCTTGATCATATGACTACAAATATTCTCCTTTCTGCTAGCCTCCCAGACTGGTTTCTCTTCACCTACCAGGTCCCCCTCACTAGCTCCTGCAGCTGCTTATGAAATAACCATTCCAAGGGTTAATATTAATTACATACACCTTGGCCTATTAGCTCAGGCTTCTTATTAACTAACTCTTACATCTTAAATTAACCCATTTCTATCATTTTATATTTTACCACGAGGCTCATGGTTTGTTACCTCTTGCTTCTTGGGTAGCTACATAGCATCTCCCTGACTCCGCCTTCTTTCCTCCTCTACCTCTGCATGGATTTCCTGCATTAATTTTGCTTTGCCATAGGCCTGGACAGCTTCTTTATTAACCAATGGTAATAAAACATATTAATGGCTTACAGAGGGGAATCCTATATCATGATCACCTTGTACTGACCATAACAGTTCCTAAGAACAAGCACTACATTAAGGGACTAAAACACAAAATAAACTGATTCCAGGAGCTATGGTTCATAAGAAGCCCCATCAACTTACATTGCTACACCCTGTCTTCAGGGCTTCCAGCTCAGGTACATCATGGCCCTTTATATTCATCAAACACAGTCTTCACTTCCTTTTCTTTGCCTTCTACTCCACCCCTTCTCTACATGGCTAAATGCTATTCAAGGCTCATTTAGACGAAGTTTCAATCATTCAAATCATCACACTCAAATTTCTTGATTCTCCATTTGCCAACAATTGATCCATCACTGGAGACATAATCCACAAACAACAGGTGAACCCCACAAGGTGCTTCCTCTCTTTTGCAATATGAAACTTGGACAAAGTGGTGTTTTATGCTCCCCATACTATTTACCTCTACTACTGTACATGTTAATAGCTATGGTATTTGTTTACAGGTGGTCATGACCACTGTACTATGGGCAATTTAATGTAAAGATGGGTCTTACTACATTGTTTCTCTAGTACACAGTAGATGTTCACTAACTTGTCACTGAATGCTATATGCTTCAATTCACAATGACCTAGGGCAAAGCCTGTCACATATAAAGGGCACAATAACTATTGTCACCTAATGCTATAACTTAGGCTTTCTATTGTATTAATTCCTTTCCTTTCTAAAGCATTATTATTTTAAGGCCAAGTTTTTTCTTTTAACTTGGCTCTATGTCTAGCATGCATAGCAATCATAGACAGTACAGATACTTAATATGCATAAAGGAAAAGAAAAATTGAATTACTGGAGTCTAAATTGTAGCTGTTCAGATGTGGAAACAGTGAGCTGAGATACCTTCTATTATTTTTCCATTACCCTCACTCTCTTTCCTGTCCCTTAAAAGAGCTGCTAAGAAAAATTGCTCATGTGGGGATATTTGAAGTCAGTGATGTATCAAGTTTGGATGTGCTAACTCATAGGGGATTAAATTGATAGCAAGTGACCACTATAAATATTTATCTCCTGCCTCTTCTGAAAGCAGGGAGTCATTTCTGCAGTCCAGTCCTTCTTCTGGGTCCACCACTTCAGATGATAGGGGATTTTTCATCACTCCCTTACTACACAGTATGACTTTTCAAGGCATTTTGATAAAAATGAATGGGTAGTAAAATGCTTTGGGTGATGATACTTGCTGCTTACTCTTGGAAAGGTTACATTTTCATCACTTTTCTCTCAGTTTCTCCAGAGAATGACTGTGAATTCCCTTCCCTCCTCCTACTGATGTGAACATTTTATTTCTGTTGCCCTCTGCTTAGTTGCTGAAACTATCTTCAGAAAGCTTTGCTGCTTTCTGACTTCAATTCATCTTGCAGAGCTTAGTTTTCAATAATTTCCTCTATCTCTCATTTTAAAGCCAAATTTGACACAGGCACTAACACTTAACAACACTCACTTCTACATATTCCGCACTGTATGTGTCTACATACTTCACACTTTGTGCTTCTACATACCCCACACAATTCTTGTCCTCAACAGTCTTTCCAAGTGATATTATTCATGTGCTTGCTTTTAAGACTTCTCCCATTAATCTAATTTTGACTCTAGGAAATTCTTTGTGATCTGAGATTACCTTCAGGAATCTTAAAGACTAGTGGAGCCTACAATATGTGCTCATTTATAAACAACTTCATGCATGTGACTTTTTTCTAGACATACGCAGACAGTTTGACCCAAGCATGGGAAACAATTATATCCCTTGAGATGATTTACTAATCACAAAAGGAAATTATTTCCACCATTCAGCAGAAGTGATAGCAAAACCTCAAGTCCAATGCTTTTCACACAATTTAAAAAATAAGAATAAGAGTTAACAACATCCTTGGCTCTTCTACCTCCAAGCTACTGTGTAAAAGATATTTCTGTGCATCACCTCAGATAATCCTCAGGTCAGCCTTTGAGCGGCCTTACACAGGACAAACTAAAGGCAAGAGTGATGGGTCAGCAGTTAAGAGTACTCACTGTTTTTGAGGAAGACCTGGATTTGGTTCCCAGAAGTCAGATCAGGTGTATCACAGATGTCTATAATGAGTCCCAGAGGATCTGATGCTTTCTGCTGACTTCCACGGACCCCAGTATGCATATGATAAAAGCACATATATGCAAGAAAAATATTCACACACATAACATAAACAGATTAATTTTAAAGTACAAAATAATAACATTCTATATTTTACGTCACCCTTTTTTTTTCTACTTCTGTTTATGAGGTCAAAATGTGGATAGTAATTGGGTATGGCAACCTGAAACTGTAATGCCATCCATACATGAACTGAAATAAGAGTATTGCAAGTTCTAGAACAGGCTTGGCCCCATAGTAAAACCTTGTCTGTAGAGGGGAGGATAGAGAGGGGAGGGGAGGATACAAGAGAGATGGAGGAAGAGAGAAGATTATAGTAGTAGAAGGGATGACTTTTTAATATTTAATCTTTCTACCCCCATTCTCACTTCTTTGTCCTCTCCACCCCTCTTTTCCCTTCCTCCTCCCTTCCCATTATTTAACAAAACACTATTTTTATTTTCAAATGAAGTACACTTAGCTGTCCTTATTAACAAACTATGCATGTTCCCTCATTAGAAACACAGCAGACATATTGTGAGCATAGATGCTACTTTATTATGACGTCATCCCAAGACAAGTAGAAGGGAAGGGAAAAGTTTTTGAAAATACAGATGCATGTAACCTAAGAAGCACTGGGAAATCATGAGACGCATTTCTCAGAATGTCTGAGAAGCAGACAGATGCTCTCCCACTTTGCTGAAGCACACGAGCTGCCCCTTGTTCTCCTTCAAAATCGTTGCCATGGGGAGCAGCAATGTCAAGGAATCTATCTGTCTATGGCAACCTCATCTTCTCACCCAGGACATATTAGTCTGTGCGGCATGATAACTTCTGTGCTGTCAAAAAATATGACATTCGGCTAACATTAAGGAAAATTGCTACTTTCAAAAACATAGATTCTCACCTCCCAGTTCATGAATATTTTTCAAAGGGTCTCTAATCTCAAGATATCAAATATAGAATTCTATGTAAGAGAATATGCAAATTTTCATTTGAGGGAAGACAGTATCTATGATTTTTAGTTGATTCTCCAAGGTGTCTGTGGTGAAAAAAGAGATCATAAACTACTGTTCTTAAAGAAAAAAGATTTTATAAATATAGAGAAACAGAATCAATTAAATTTCTCACAAATCATCTTCAGTTTTTCTCTAATGCGCAATACACTTATACACACACAGGCAGAGAAAGCAACACTCTCTTTTTCTGTCTTTTTAAAGATTTGGTTTTGGTTTTGTTTCTTTTAAAACGGGGTCTTAATCTAGAACCCGGGATGGCCTCAAACCTACCAGTAATCTTCCTGTCTCAGCCTGTTGCAAGGAGAGTACCTGCTTGTTTGTCCTGGCTGCCTGGCTAGCTTACACCCGAAATAATCCTACAGAAACTGTATTCATTTAAACACTGTTTGGCCTGTTATCTCTAGTTTCTTATTGGTTAATTCTTGAATCTTAATTTAACCCATTTCTATTAATTTGTATATCATCATGTGGCAGTGACTTATGGGCAACGATTCTAACTGGCATCTGTCTCAGGCAGAGGATTCATGGCTTCTCCCTGACTCTGCTTTCTTCCTCTCCAAATTCAGTTCCATCTCTCCACCTACCGAAGTTCTGCCCTATCACCAGGCCCAAAGCAGTTTCTTTAGTAACCAAGGAAAGCAACACAAAGACAGAAGGACCTTCTACAACATCAGCTTCCAAAATCAGTCTTAGAGATGTGAGCAGCCTTGCCAGATGAAAATAACTCTTTTCATTTACTCTTGTGATTAATCTCTTTTTTTCTTTTTATTGATTTTTGTTGAGCTCTACATATTTCTCTGTTCCCCTCCTTGCCTTGCCCTTCCTCCTCAACCTTCTCCCAAAGTCCCCATGCTCCCAATTTACTCAAGAGATCTTGTCTTTTTCTACTTCCCATGTAGATTAGATCTATGTATGTTTCCCTTATCATGAACTAAAATTCGATCACTTACCATACCATATTAGAAATGGCAGCAAAAATCTACAGCCATGCCATTCTGGATGTGCCCCATCTTGTCTATTTTGGAAGCTAAGCAAGATCAGGCCTAACTAGCATCTAGATGGGAAAAAGTACTACAGAGGGCACATGTGATGATTGCTCATTGTCATCCCACAAAATCATCCACACCCTGTGACAGAAAAAAAGAAAATGTATTAATGAAAGCAGGAAACCAGATTCCCTGAGCACTTTATGATACTTGCAACAAAGCAAAGCAAAACCATGTATCTTCATCTTAATCTTTCTGCACCAGGCAGGATTACTTGTACCTCCATTTAACAGATGAGAAACCTGGGTCTGTAGTGAGAAATTCAACTTTTTCTCTCAGATATGGAGATCTTGAGTTGCAGACAATGGTATTCCATTTAATTTGTGTCTGTGTGGAAACTTCCACTGTCTTTCAGTCGTGTATGAAAATGTTTGAATTTCTTTAAAAAGAGACAGAAGAGTGGGTCTGAAGGGATGACTCAGAAGTTGAGAGCACTTTCTGCACTTGCAGAGAAATTTCTTGGGTTCTCAGCACCTATATCAGGCTCCTCACAATCATCTGTAACTCCATCTCTGGCACCCTCTTCTGGCATCTGCACTCACATGTACATGCATACACTGATGTGGATGCATAGGTAAAAATAAAATAAAACTATTTTTAAAAGTCTTAAAAGAGATCAGATAAGAGAACTCAAGTTGTTTCTTTTAACTGACTAAATGACTGACCTGAAAGCAGCATCAATCTGAAGAACATAAGGAAAGGCTTGTTATTCACACTACCTCTCTCAAAGGATGAAAGCTAATTGAAATTTGAGGCAACAGCCATATAAAAATAAAACATTTCTATCATTTAAAATTACACAGCCACATCATAAATGTAGACAATGCACTCATAGATGTGAAAGTTCAAAACAAATCTTCAGAAGTCATACATATAGCTATTAACATAACTAAAATCAAAGAAACAAAGGTAACAAAAAGAAAACTGCAAGACAAAGAATATAGACAAGTTATGTCTTCACTGGCTCAGAGCTATGAAGGAACAGCGACCCCAGGGCACAGGTTGAATCAACAAAGTAAAGGTGACCCAGATGGAATCACAAGAGACAAATCTCACACTCTAATCTGTAAACAGATAAGAAAGGACACGTGTCTAGAACAATCTATTTAAAGACAACTAAATCACAAAGGAAAACTCCAGCAGCCCTTTATCTGGTACTAAAATTGAGAAAATATCTAAACATTTCCTTTTTTTTCTTCCATTCTGCCCTCCCTTCCTTCTCTCTCTCTCTCTCTCTCTCTCTCTCTCTCTCTCTCTCTCTCTCTCTCTCTCTCTCATCACGCCTTTCTCTCTACCTCTCCCCAACCCTCTCTCTGTCTCTTAGTTTCTCTCCCCGTCACCAATCTCTCTCTCTCTCTCTCTGTCTCTGTCTCTGTCTCTCTGTCTCTGTCTCTCTCTCTCTCTCTCTCTCTCTCTCTCTCTCTCTCTCTCTCTCTCACACACACACACACACACACACAGAGAGAGAGAGAGAGAAGCAAATAAAATCAGTGGACCAGTAAACCCATGCTACATGCACTTTTCCAGAAAAAAAAAAGGATTATACAATGATTTTTGATGGTGTTGTCTTGGTTATAAGACCCATCTTGATGAAGACAATGATGCAAATTATATGCCAATCTATGTTCATGCTTATAAATTTATCTAAAATACTCTTAAATTTACAATAATAAAGAAAACAGTGTAATATGCAGAAAGTAATATTCTGAAGCCAAGTGTGAGTCATCAAAGTGATACAAAGTTAAAGAATTAAATTAAAATCACTACTAATAAATTTAATGAATTAACATGTAAAAAGAAAAAAATTATAGTTATTTTACTATAAGAAAAAATTGCTTCCACCCATCAATGTCCAAGACAGGTTAGATGAGCTGATTCTGAGGTCATAAGAGCAGGAGAGCTGTTCCTGTCCCCCACAAGATGCAACACTTGTAAGAGCAGACACTACACCTCACCTTTAGGGCTAACTCTACTGTGTGGGAGAACAGACACTGAGGACATGAAAACTGGAGAACTGTCCCTGCCACTTGGTTGTCACTGCAGGGGGTGAACTTGTAGTAATAAGGAGTGGCGGCGGGGCTGCGTCCCCAACACCCCAGCCGCCTGCCTTATTTTGACCTTTTTTTTTAAACCAAAAAAGGGGAAACGATGGAGGAAGGTCATTGGCTAATAAAGGAACTGCCTTGGCCCATTTCATTGGTTAAAAGATAGGTGGGAGGAATAAACAGAACAAAACGCTGGGAGGAAGAGGAAGTGAGGTCAGACTGGACAGCTCTCCTCTCGGGAGCAGACACCTCAGAGAGACACCATGTTCCTAGCTCCAGGGAAGATGCACGCTATGAAGCTCTGGCCCAGGATGGACTTAGGCTAGAATCTTCCCGGTAAGACTGGTGATATACAGATGATAAGAAATGGGCTAGTCCAGGTGCGAGAGTTAGCCTAGAAGAGGCTAGGTAGAAATGAGCCAAGCAGTGTTTAAATGAATGCAGTTTGTGTGTTGTTATTTTGGGGCAAAAGCTAGCCGAGCAGGCGGCTGGGGTGTTGGGGACGCAGCCCCACCACCGTTCCTATTACTACATGAACTAGCCAGGAAAATGCAGGAGAGTTCACCCTGGTGGTGAGGACAAGAGAGAACTGTCAGACTGACTAACCGTACAACTACCTAGTCCCAGAACCACAGTTATGAATTGGCCCATCAGAACATCCATCCCATCTATGGTTTGCTAGAGCACGTGAAGGGACTGGTCATGGAGACTCAAAGCATCAGGATCTCCATGGCGGCATAGGGCAACAACAGAATAAACAAGGGCCCAGCATTGATAGTGTAGCAGAAACCAGAAATCTCAAACCAGACCAATGATTGTTGGCAATGAGCACTTGCAAGTAAAGACAGGGATAAGAGGTGTTACTGTGTGACTCATTGTGTCACATTGTGGCTTCCATGACAAGACTGTTTTTCTTCTTTTTTTTTCCTCTTAAGTTATATAGGAGAGGAGTTGTAAGGGCAGAGGATGGATATAAAAGGATGGGGAAATGAATGGGACTGAGGTATATGATATGAAAGACACAAAAAATAAATAAAAAAGAAAGTTAAAAAGAAAAGAGAAAAATTCCATAAACTTCAGAATCAATCTATGAATAAAAGGAAAAACAAATCAGAAAAGCTACCTAATTCTGAACTAAAAATAGAAACTTTAATCTACTTAAATGGCTGCAAAGTTTAAACTTAATTTATCGTCTAAGCTATTACTGTTATAAGATGCATCCCAATGAAGGAAAAATATGGTACTGATTACCCTATATTAATCACTCCATCCATAACTGCAAATAGAAAATGCATAAAGTTGAGAGCAAGCACTTAGCAGGATTTGTAGCAGCTTAGTGTTTCTATAACATCCAAATGAAAGATTTTATAATATAGATCCTTAATTGATTAGAAACTAAATGCCAACAAAATGACCTGTCACTGTTTTCTTAAATATTGGCCCAGAGAACAAGCTTGGAACTTTAGGGCAACTATGAGTAATTGATGAAAAGGATGCTTCCTAGATACATAAAAAGAGATGGAATATTGCAAATCAAAATGTGTTAAGCTGGCTGATGCTCATCTTTGAATAATCTGGTCATGTTGGAAAGGATTTAGAGGTCAGAGTGGACTGCCAGTGAACCACCATGATGTTTCTTGGCCAGGAGTGGACTTGTACCACCAAATTCTAATGATACTAACATATGAACATGGAGTCACTGACCCCTAAGCCTACTGTGAAAGAGTGAGAGCCCAAGCATTCACTGTCCCCTGGACCTGTACCATCTGTCATGCAGCTCCAGGGAAATCACTGCATATTCATATGTTTGGGCAGAATTAAAGCTGGAAGGGAAACTCTCAACCACGAAGCTTCACCCTGTCACATTTAGAGCAGAGTGACCAGTTCTGTGTGACTGAACAATTTACACCAGTGTCTTACAACTGGGTCCATGACCTGGTGAGGCTAGGACCTAGGGTTCCTAAGACCTAGGAGTCTTTGGTTTAGAGCATGATGGCATCTGTGGTCAACTTAAGCATGAACTGTCGCCCCACATGCTCAGATACTTTCTTTTTATCAGTTAATTCTTCTCTACTGAGGCAGCCACAAAAGCATAGGACCTGCTGCTAGGTCCCAGATCTCCCTATAAAATAATCTCAGAAATCACAGCAATGTAAGAATGGGAACAACAATGTTTTAGCCATCATGGGAGAATGACAGTATATGACAGATGAGAATTTAGGTTGAAGAGTAGGTACTAAATACAAGGATTTCTGAACCTTTGAATGATTGTTGTATGACAAAGTCTACTCAGCTCAGATAGGGAAACGATGATATAGCAAAGTATGGATGCCACCAAAGTCCAACTGAGATAACCAATGAGTTTTATTGGGGCTACTAATAGGAATGTGGATGAGGGGTTACTTAAGTAGCAGGAATGACCCAAAGACAGCTACATCACCAAAGTCTATCCTAGCCCTAGCATTGGGTCATGAAAGATAGCAACCTGGGATGTACTATGTAGGCAGACAGCTACCTGATTGTTTGGAGAATCTCTAGTAGTTTGGTTGGTCTCTGCTTCTTTCTAGCAAGCTCAGCTTCTTTGAGAACCAGTTGATTCTGTTTCTATCATGTAGATTCTAGGGGTAGAACTAAGCTGCCAAGCTTGGCTGCAAGTGTCTTTACCCACTGAGCAGCCCTGCAGTTTTGTGTTCTGCATTCTGTGGTGTTCATTTTAATGTTTCTGAGAATACAACTTGAGTAGTAATACTCATTAACAGTATGAAAAATAAATGAAAAACAAACAAACTTGTCATAAAAGCATAAACAAGCATAAATGAAAATGGGATTGTACTAACACACAGTGAAATTCACACAAGAATAAATGGCCAGAGATGGAAAGAATAATATGTTGGGCATAGAGATTCTCAACAAATTCCTGCTTTAACTGTTAGTATTAGTTGTATGGTCTTGAATGTATCCCTTTCCATTTCTGTCATTATTTTTCTGATCAGGACTATGGAAAGGTCCCAACATCCCTGTTTTGTTATTTATCCAATGCTGATTCTGAGTCCAACATTCTGACTTATCCTATGATTAATGAACCAATTAAAATCTGTAAGATTCAGGATTTAATATAAATCAAAAGCAAATGTTAGTGGAATGACAGATCAGCTGTGACATTGTGGTCAAAGACACAACTTCAAAATTGCCTGAGCATTTGACAGCAGTTCTCAATTTTGTGTATAGTCTCTGTGTGAGTACATACATGTATGTGTACTCTGTACACAGGTACTCATGAAGTCTAAAAGACTGTGTCAGAGCCCCAAGAGCTGAGGTTATAGTTGGTTGTGCCACTTGACATGGGTACTGGGAACTGAACTTGGGTCCTCTGGAAGAGCAGTACAAACTCTTAACCACTAAGCTACCATGAGAGCCCCAACATCCTCATTTGAGACAACAAGTTATATTACCTTGTCAGGTTTATAACTCATTGTGTAAACTACTCTGGCTTTGAAGTTGAAATTATCCTTTGATCTCTTTGCTCAATAACTCATCTCATAGAACGGTTTTTCTCTTTGTCTGCATTTATTTTTGGCAGCCCTGGGTATTGAATCCAAAACCTGTGAATACTGTGCAGAGGATGTACCTCTGAGTATACTCTCCATCCCTGATAACATTCAGTGTCCACCTCATCTGAGCACAGAAAGCATAAAAGCAAGGCATGGAAATGATTGGGGGAGGGGATCATTATTTAGCTCTGCATATAAGAGCCCCTATAGTTAATTTCCACACCCGGAGCTGACAAGGCAGTCTAGTTAAAGAACGGATCACTTCTGTCATCCATTAGCATGTACACAAACAAGCAAACACATGTTTAATGACTTTACAGGCTGCAGTTGAAGTCCTGGAAACACGGTAGATGACACTGCTGTAGGAGGTCGAATGAGAAGGGCTCTCACCCAATGAGAACGAAACAACTCTCCAAATGGTCCCCCCATTTCCTACACAAGTTTATTAAGCTTTATCCATTCATGGACCACATCTATTAAGCAAAACTATTGACTCAATATGTTTCTCTAAATTGCCTTACTACTGTAATTTTCACAAATGGGTACTTTATAGCACTGCTGCGAGTGGAAAACCAACATCAATGGCCACAAATAGGTAACTAGAAAATCAAACTAAAAATGAGCCAAGTCTGCCAATTAGAGTTGAACTGTTTTTGCCTACTCTAGCATTAGGGATCAAAGGCCAATCTGCTGGATAAGAACTTGACAGAGTTAAGATACCGAAGACCCAGCAGATTCAATCACAGACTTGCCATGGAAGCAATTAGGAACACTGTAAGATAATTTAAGATAACACCACAGTGTACTTCAGTGTTTTGTATAACCAGTTCCATAGAAAAACTTAGTCATGGGCCAACGAGGATCCTCTTCAATGCCCATCTTCTTCTTGAAGTAGATTGGTGCTACCAGGAGCAGAGTGTCTCATTGTCATGAAAAACCCTACGTTATTAAAACATTAAATGTCATATTCTGTAGTCTTCGAAAGATATGAAGAATACCTATCTAAAATATATATATGTACATCTAGAAAATCTAACATAACTACAAGCTTGACTATTATTAATGATTATCCATTAACAACCTATATACATTACATTTTTAAATGAACTACACAATCACAATACCTTAATCAAGATTAGAAACACATACATATAACAAAATTGACCTTACTTTAAATCACTAAAGCAAAATCCATATCAATGTAAATTATTCATACCTATATCATATCCCCCCTTAAATGTAAAAGAACATTTATAAACAATATTTGGGAACATGGGCGCAGTTATTTTTCTCCAAACTGCTTCCTGAAGTATGGGGGCACTGTTAATCAGATATTTCAGGGTATAACCTGTGTGCTAGGTTCATCTCAGTCATCAATTGAGTGAAGTAATTTTTTGAGGGTGTTCACAGCAACCTTTCAGGAGGACATGGTCCACCATACCATATTGGGATAGAAGCAATCCACAGGGTTTCATCCTTTGTGAAAACAAAAGAAGAATCTCTTTTCCAAAGTATCATATACTTAGATCCAAATTCTGAAGTCAAGGTATTTTCAAAATATCTATGTTGGATTAGTTCAGCAGCATTTATAAACAAATATCTTTTAGCATCTGTTGCTCTTTCCTCAGGATTCAAACAATTCAAAGAGAGCGTGATATCATACAGTATCAAGATTCTCTATGTATTTTCCATCTTTGTGTGGATTTATTTTAACCTCTTTCATTTAGTTTTACTTTTATTTTTTTGAGTCAGGCTCTCTGAATATCATTGTCCTAGAATAACTCTGTAAACCAGGCTGTCCTTGAACTTTCAGAGATCCATCTGTCTCTGCCTCCCAGGCATTGGGATTAAAGGCGTGTTCTACCACACCTTGAAGTCATAGAGGTCAATCTCTCTCTGCCTCCCAAAGTGTTTGGATTAAAGATGTGTACTACCAATCCCAACTATTCTCTTCTCTTTCTTCCTTTTTTTACTTTTAAGAACTTTAACTTTTAGCCTGCATATATTTTTAACACACTG
The DNA here is from genome assembly GCF_037038515.1 of Microtus pennsylvanicus. NCBI lineage: Eukaryota > Metazoa > Chordata > Mammalia > Rodentia > Cricetidae > Microtus > Microtus pennsylvanicus. Next base: position 35,623,361 of record NC_134586.1, on the reverse strand, counting down.
TAAATCATGTAGAGGTTTACTTTGTTTTTGAATCTCTTTTTACTGTATTTCTCTCTCTTTTTCAGACCACATGAGCTTTTAAATTACTGAGCAATATGGGTAGGATTAAAGCCGAGACTTTGCCGGCTAGATCCAGCCCATTCCTTAGCTTTCCAGCCTCATGGCAGAGGTACCGCTGGAGCCAATTTTATTGCCACAACTCTGTGGCATTTCAAAGTCCCTGCCAGCAAGTAAGCTGCAGCAGTGTGCTTAACCACATGGACTGCCTGCCTGAAAAAGTCAGAGTTTGCCCCAGCACGATGGCCCAGAAAGCTGGCATTTTACAATGGCACAGCTTTTTTCCTGCTACGGCTGAAAACCGAAAAGCATGTGGTCAGCTTTTCATCAACACTGTTTAAATGTTCCATGGCAGGACCTCTTAAAAGAGTTGTGGGATTTTGCAGCTAAAGCTGAGTCAGGAAGCTTCTCTTAGATGAGAGTGCTTGCTTGCCTCTAGCAAGCAGAACAGACCTGAGAAATTGAGAAATTGCTTCTAGCAAGAAAACATGCTTTACTCTATTCTTTCCCAAGCTTTCTCAGGCTTTCTGTGGATTCAGTTGTCTACACATTGAGCAGCCATTCTGTAGTGATAGGAGCGGCGGGCTGCATTCCCGCCACCCCAGCTCCCGGCTGCCTGGCTAGCTTATGCCCCGAAATAACAACACACAAACTGTATTCTTTTAAACACCGCTTGGCCCATTATATCTAGCCTCTTCTGGGCCAGCTCTCGCACCTGGACTAGCCCATTTCTAATAATGTGTGTAGTACCCCAAGGTGGCTTCCTGGGAAGATTCTAGCCTATGTCCATCCTGGGTTGGAGCGTCATCACGTCTGCCCCAGAGAGGAGAGTTATCGAGTCTGAGCTCACTTCCTCTTCCTCCCAGCATTCTGTTCTGTTTACTCCACCCATCTATGTTCTAACCTATGAGGGCCAAGCAGTTTCTTTACTTTTTAACCAATGACCTTCCTCTATCATGCCCTTAGGTAACTTCCTTCTGAATGCTACATCCTATATAAAAGTAAAGGGAGAGAAAGCCAACTTCAGTCTTTAGCATCTCTTCTTTAAGGCATTTCTTAGCTTTATAACTTTATAGATTTCAGGACTTGGGTCTGAGAGATACTGAATAGGTGAAGTCAGTAATCAGCAAGCTAACAACTTGAGTCAAGTCCCCAGGAGCCACTATAGTGGCAAATAATTGACTCTTCCAAGCTATAAGTTGTCCTCTAATTTACTCTCTGAATAAATAAATGAATAGAATTTAACATTATACATACACACACAGGCACACATACATAAGCATACACACAAATATATATGACATATATGTAAAAGGATGTGGTTTGTTAGTAGATTTAAACAGCAATATTTACCAAATATCATAGTGTCCCAAAAGGCAAAAGAACTCTTCCCTCTTGTATGTGTGTATGAGTGTGTCTGTGTTCTCTGTGTGTGTCTGTGTGCTTGTGTATGTGTATGCACATATGTATGCACATGTGTGTTTACTAGATATTAAACTAGGGGTTTCAATACTCCACCACCTGTCTACAACCCCAGCTACTACCCCTACACTTTACCAGGTGACATCATACACACACTTCATAGTTTCCTCATCCTGTCTTGTTTCTTACTCCATGGCAGCAGTGAGGCTTGATTTGTGTGTGTCTGTACGACCATTTCATTTGTTCTTGCAGGAATCCATTCTCTAGCATATCTTATTGCTATCACATTTTATTCTTTTGTTAAAACATATGTGTACTTTGTGATTACAAAGGGAATTCTGACTATTACATGAAATCCATGGAAAATAAAAATATGGAAAATTTTTGCAATTATTTACAAACTCTTAATGTAACAAAAATCATGACTCTTGGTTTGTTGAATTCTTTCCTACACTTTCTAAAAATTGAGTTTTTTTCCTCTGACAATTTTTCTCATGTATACAATGTATTTTGATTACTCTCTCCTTCAACTCTCTCATCTCCCTCCCATACCCACTAATTCCTTTTCTACCAACAACCCCCTCCCCACCTGCCCCTTTCTCAGCTTCGTGAATTTTACTCTTGTTGTGTGGCTCTTTAGTTTAACCAGAGATACTTGTGTGACATTGGATCATAACTGTCCATTGGAGCTGGCAAGTCACCATAGTTGTTGAGAGCTCAATGACTGTGTACTTCCCCAAGCAGGCATTCCACAGTCCTTCTATCTATTCTGGCTCTTAGAATATTTCTCTCCTCCTTCCACAATGTTCTTTGAGCCTTGCAGTAGGTGGTGTAAATGTTTTGTTTACAGCTAAACTCTCAATTATCACTTATTCTCAGCACCTTGTTCAGCCGTAAGCTGCCTTCATCAGAGCTCACTGGAAAGAGGGGGTTAAGAATATAGGTCATATGTAAAATATGTGTCAATCCCACATTAATGTTTTGTATGTACCCCATAAAACTACATTTTATAATACATATAATAGCATAGTTTTTTTTAATAAGTTCATTTGCTCTTGTATCTGATTTAGATGAGGGATTTAATTTCTTTCGTATCTGGGAAAATGATTTTTGTTTGTTCATTCATTTCCTTTTCAGTTTCTGGGCTGTGAATTGCTAGACTCTAGTCTTCCAAGGGAGGTAAACTCCAATTTTTCTATAGAGTTTAATCCATAGAATGTGCCTGAGGGCCATAAGAGGAGGCTGGGCCCTGGTACTGGAAGAAATTCTTGGTACTAAGGATAAGTTTCCTCTCGGTGACCAAGTAAACATGACTGCACCCCTGACACCCTCCCCGCCCTCAATGGTCACTGCTGCTGAGTTGGGAACCAGAGTGAATTCTGGGCTGTGATTTTTCTGACACATGAGCAAGCACCAGAGAAAGATCCTGCCTTTCCTGGAAAGAGAGAACTGACAGCATAGTCTGACCTGAGGTCCCACCAGGCTTCTTTTGACAAAGCAGTTCTGGCAGATGTCTGAATGGAGTCATGCCACCAATTCCAACCAGGAAGGAGCTCCTACCTCCTACGTTCAGTTACATGGGCCTCCTTTGCAGAAACTGTCACAACTGCCCACAGTTCAACCCATGCCTCTGCTACAGTATCCAATAAGGCATTATTTCTCATGAGATTATCTACAGATTTTTCTTCGCTTTTACAGGAATGGTTTTCAGTAGCAGGCATCCAAGGACTCTGGGCATCTTCTCAGCAGGTCTTGAGTAGAGACACACATAGGTGAGAGCTATTCATGATGCTCAATAACAAGCTGAACTCCAGTGATGTTGGCTTAAATGATTGCAATGATCTAAGCAGGACTGGGGGGAATTAAGCGCTATGCTGGCTAGTCTTGACTGTCAACTAGATTGAGCTGAGAAGTACCTGGCTTCATAAAGTAGGCTTCAGGCAATGTCTGTGAAGTATTTACAGAGATATTATATGAGGAAAAAGGTCAAATTGAATGGAGGATGCCCCATGTCAAAGGCTGAGTATACATAAAAGTGTAGAAACAAGAAGGCCATCGATGCAGTCACAACTTCTTCCTGACTGTCCTAAGGTGAGCTGCTCTGGCCCACTGCACACAACCTATAGTGCTCTGTCTCACTAGAGACCCTGAAACTAGAAAGTCAGAAAGTTGGATTGCCTAAAATCATAGCCCCTAATAAGTCTCTTTTCTTTAGGCAGTTGGTGTCAGGCATTCTGTTGCAGCAATGAAAACCTGACTTGCACAACTTCTGAATGCAAAAACTGGGAAGGATTGATCCTATGTTGGGAAAGGTTTACTCCAGCACCCTTGGATTATTCTCCAGGAGTACATGGTAGGGTGGGATTCTACCATTCGAGGCTTTGATATCACACATACACACACACACACACACACACACACACACACACACACACACACACACACTCCAGTATTCCTGTCCACACTCCCCCTTGGTTGCCTGATGAGCTTGATCTGGAGTCTTAGATTCTTCATTTATAAAACAGGTGTTTGGGGGCATTTGCCTCACACAGAGCCTTCATGAAGATTACTGAACTAATTCCAACAGAGTCCAGTGCTTGAAGTTGGTATGATATAGGTATAGGCAGTATTGTGGCAGAGAAGACAGCCTCAGCCTTTGCGAGATTCACTAGCTTGTTCCAGACACACTTCACTCCCTTGTCTGATCTTATGTCCACAAAAGAGCAAAGCAGTGTGCTGATTCCCTGCTCCACAGTGACCCAGCAGCCCACTTCTCCTACCCTTCCTGATGTTGTCCTTTGGAAGTTTTGGCTGTCATACCCTGTTCCTCATTTCTCCATTTAAATCCTAGCCTTAAAGGACAAATTTATTCCATTTTCATGGTTGGTTCTTGTCTTCAACATGAGACAACCTTGAGTCACTTGGGAACTGAGAAGCTTGACTGAAGAATCATCTCCGTCAGACTGGCCTGTGACATTCATAATATGAATGAAGTGGGAATGACATGACCATGGAGGTCAGCACCATCCAAAGGCATGTAGACTGGTATAACAAAGTTAACTCAGCATGAACAGGGGAGTGAGTTAGTAAGCAGCATTCATCCATCAGGCCTGCCTCTGTTCCAGTTTAGCTCCTGCCTTGGATTCCCTTAGTGGGAAGTATACCTTCATCCCAAAAGTCTAACTAACTCTTTCCTTCCCAAGTTTCTTTTGGTTATGATGTTTTTATCACAGAAATAGAAAGCAAACTAGACCACACACCAAGTGGGTTCATCAACTGTACTCCACCATGATAAGGCTATTGTTTCAATTTGTCAAAATTTGTTTTCTGCTTTTATTACTCAGCACTGATAAAGTCATCTGCCTCTACATTCTCCACAATGTTGGTTGCTATGCTACCAACCTCCTGGCACAGGCAAGTGTTAGACAGATGAAGTTCTATTGCACATCTCTCAAGGACAACATTCCACCTCCCAATATGAAGCCTTCCCACCATCCTTCACAAATGAGCAAACAGGTCCATTTGTTCACAGGTTAGATAGTAGTGCAGTACTCATGTCTGCTGAGCCAGTGAAAGAAGCACACATTTTTTATGGAATTTATAACTAATGAGCATATTCCCATTAAGACTTTTACTAAAGAATCTTTTTAAATTAAAGGAGTAAAAGCACCAGTAAGTAATCTTTTACTGGAAAGAAAATGTACTAGGGAGACCTCAGAGTTGTTTTAGTCAGTAAAATACTTGCCATGAACAATAAGGTCCTGAGTTTGGGTCCCCAACATCTGTAGAAAAAGCCAGGCATGGTGGGTGCCATTCTAATCCTATCACCAGGGAGGTGGAGACAGAGGATTGCTGGGGCTTGCTGGCTAGCCCATCTGGATGAATCATTAAGGTTCAAGGGCAGTGAGAGACAATTTCAAAAAAAATAGAGTGGAGAGTGAGGATAAAACACACTGGTTATTGGCTTCTGGATTTCAAATGCATGCAAATACATGTGCATGTGTACCTGCACATGTGAGCATATAAACATGAATTTACCATATAAACACATTCACACACACATGCACTTGTGTGCACATGCGCGCGCACACACAAACGAAGTGAAGTAATCTGGGTGTGTGGAAATCTGAATGCCTACTAAATTCCGGGATGGGCATAAGTGAGACTATCTCTCTGCCCTCAGATGTTAGGACCCAAATCCAGTTGGGATAATGATAATTTTTTCTGGCTTTTTATAGCTCTGAACAAATTGAGATAACAGACCTCTAATAACCAGAAAGAACAAAGAGTTTCCACAAAGAGATGCTGTCCTTCTATGCCCTGCTGTCTATGGGTCTCTTCCCAGAATGCAGCAGCACTGGGTGGGTTAGCATTAGGCCCTGGCAAAATGAGTAAATATTCCCTGTCTTGATGATTATATGTTTGATGAAGTAAGCAAGATTTGTCAGAAGAAAATGAATGTACAGCCTCAGTTATTTCTACATGACACCTGTATCTTAAACTCAATAATGGCAGAGCCAAGTGTTCACCTAGCATCCTGGGAGGACTGGAGAATTGGCTCAGTGGTTAAAATCATTGGTGCTTTTATGGGAACCAATGTTTGGTTCCCAGTACCCACGTCGTCACAGTCTTCTATCACGCTAGTCTCAGAGGATTGAACACCCTCTTCTGACCTTCACAGGCATGAGGAATGCAGGTGGTGTACATACACACATGTAGACAAGACACCCATAAAACAAAAGCAAATGATTATTTAAAAGATAAAAAGGCAGCCTGGAGAAAGTTGCCAGCATCTCTGCTGGGAGCAGATGTCTAGTCCCTGCTATCAGGGTGACCCTGCTATTGACACTGTGAAATACACAGCAAGAACGATGCAGTCCCAAGACTGTTCACAAACTACAGATCTCATTCCGAAGTTCTCACTTAAATAGGACAGTGAATAACCGAATTGAGACAAGACTACATTTTCTTAGAGCACAAGTTAGTATTATTAAATTGAAAATTATCATTTACTTATTTTATTATATGATTTATTTTTAGATTGTCCACATTTTTTCCTTTATAGTAACAATGATGATGATGACAATATAGAATCACACTATGTAGCTAGCATGGCTTTTCTGGAACTCACTATGTAGATCAAGGTGACCTCAAATTCACAGAGATTCACCTGCCTCTGCCTCTTGAGTGTTTGGATTAAAAGCATGCACCACCACACACTGTAGTTAGAGGCTGCTCGTTCATTCCCGGCCACCAAGACCTGAAATAATCACACAGAAACTATGTTATTTGCAGTACTGTTTGGACAATAGCTTATGCATATTTCTAACTAGCTCTTATATTTTAAATTAACCCATTTATATTATTTTATAATTTATCATGAAGCTCATGGTTTACTGGCAAGGTTCCAACAGTCTGTCTTTTACTGCAGCTACATGGCATCTCTGTGACTCCACCTTCTTTCTCCTAGCATTCAGTTTAGTTTTCCCACCTAGCTCTATTTTGCCCTTTCATAGACCCAAGTAGCTTCTGATGTGGGAGTGATTTCTTATTAATAAAGAAACTGCCTAGACCCATTTGATAGGCCAACCCTTAGGTAGGCGGAGTAAACAGAATGGAATTCTGGGAGAAAGAAGCTGACTCAAGGAGTCGCCATGGTTCTCCCACTCCAGACAGACACAGGTTAAGATCATTCCTGGTAAGCCAGCTTGTGGGCTACACAGATTAATAGAAATGGGTTAGATCAATATGTAAAAGCTAGCCAATAAGAAACTGAAACTAATGGGTCAGGCAGTGTTTAAAAGAATACAGTTTCCGTGTAATTATTTCGGGTAAAGCTAGCCGTTCAGGCGGCTGGGTGCGGGGACTCAGCCGCTGCTCCTACTACTTCAAGCTTCTTTATTCCTTAACCAATAAAAGCAACACATATACAGAAGGGCTTCCCACCAACACACTAACTTTTTATTGTTATTTTCTTTGAGTGTATATGAACATGTATTTGTAATCACATGGAAATCAGTAAACAACATTCAGGATTTGATTCTCTCATTCCATCATATGATTTTCCAAAATCAAACTCAGGTCATCAGGCTTGTAGAAAGAACCACTACCCACTGAGTCAGTCATAAAAAATAATAAAAATTCATAAATAAGTAATAAAAATAAATAAATAAAATAATTATTTTTGTTTCTCATATAACAGTAGACTGGTATACAGATTGCCACTTGCACAGACCAGGGTTAGTAAGGCCACGGATATTCTCCTATGTGTTAGTAGTCCCAGCTACATGAACAACACTGTGAAGGCATCTCATTGAGTTCAGAACAGTCACCGTTATCACAGAGACATCATATCAACTGATGTGCCAGGAAACATCACAGGCCAGAAGGTACATATACAATCCAGGAAAAACAGAGTGAATTATTGCCTTTTCCATGATTCAAAGAGTGTGTCTATAATACAGTAAAATTAATAAAACATACATTTTCTGTAACTGGACAACTGTGAAATTACACTAAAAATTAACTTAGGAACTTGTCTTATTATTTGGGGATAGTGGAACCTTGATTGTTTTGTTTAAAATTAGTATCAAATATATTTCACATCTATCAACATCAACAGCAATGACACTGGAATGAAGACTCTAATGAGAAATGATGCCATGACTTAAAACAGCCAAAGGGGGTCTACATAAAAATGAGATATCTATGATGAAGGAATCACTCTGGGTGGCAAGCACCACATCCGCTCCTTAGTCCAGCTCAGATAGACTGAAGAAATCAGCAACCCACTCAGTAGAGACAGCATGGCCATTCCCTTTGTTGAATGGCCTCTCTGGATTCTTCTCCTAAGTTGTTCTCTAGTTCCATCCATATAGTTTCATTGCTTCCAAAACAGCCCCCATTTTTCACAACTCTGTAGCTGGGAGAGCCTTTCTGGATCTCTGGAATGTCTCTCTTATCACGCAGGACTTAGGGATCAAATCCCACTTGGCACATTAAGTAGGATCAAAACCCTGTGCCATTGTCCTTGGCTTTTCATCAGCCCTCATTGTTTGCCAAGTTCAGATAGTCCGGTTTTATCCCATGCTTTTTCAGTCACAGTCCAGCTGGCCTTGGTGAGCTCCCAATAGATCAGCTCCACTGTCTCAGTGGGTGGGTGCACCCCTCATGGTCCTGACTTCTTTGCTCATGTTCTCCCTCCTTCTGCTCCTCATTGGGACCTTGGGAGCTCAGTCTAGTGCTCCAGTGTGGGTCTCTGTCTCTATCTCCATCCATCACCAGATGAAGGTTCTATGATGATATGCAAAATATTCATCAGTATTGCTATAGGCTAGGGTCATTTCAGGTTCCCTATCCTCAGCTGCCCAAGGAACTGACTGGGGACATCTCCTTGGGCTCCTGGGAGCCACTCTAGGTTCAAGTCTCTTGCCAACCCTAAGGTGGCTCCCTTAATTAAGAATTGTGCTTCCTGGACTGAGCTCCCAAGGTCCCAATGAGGAGCAGAAGGAGGGAGAACATCAGCAAAGAAGTCGGGACCACGAGGGGTGCACCCACCCACTGAGACAGTGGAGCTGATCTACTGGGAGCTCACCAAGGCCAGCTGGACTATTACCAAAAAAAGCATGGGATAAAACTGAACTCTCTGATCATGTCGAACAATGAGGGCTGATGAGACGCCAAGGACAATGGCACGCAGTTTTGATCCGACGCAATCTGCTGGCTTGGTGGGAGCCTAGCCAGTTTGGATGTTCACCTTCCTAGATATGGACGGAGGGGGGAGGACCTAGGACTTACCACAGGGCAGGGAACCCTGACTGCTCTTTGGACTGGAGAGAGAGGGGGAGAGGAGTGGGGGGAAGGGGAGAGGGGTGGGAGGAGGGGGAGAAGAGTGGGAGGAGAGGGAGAAGAGTGGGAGGAGGGGGAGGGAAAGGGGAGGCTGGGAGGAGGTGGAAATTTGTTTTTTTTTTCTTTATTCTTCTTTTATCAATAAAAAATGTTTAAAAAAAAAAAAAAAAAAAAAAAAAAAAAAAAAAGAATTGTGCTTCCGTGCTCCCCTATCCAACTTTCCTTTATCCCAATCATCCTTTTTCCCCAAGTTACCCCCATCCTCCCCTTCTCACTTTTCTCTCCCCATCTCCCCTTACCCCCATCCCACCCCACCCCTAAAATCCCAATTTTCTCCCCAGCCATTTTGTCTACTTCCCATAGCCAAGAGGATAACTATGTGTTTTTCCTTGGGTTCACCTTCTTACTTAGCTTCTTTAGGTTCACCAATTGTAGACTCCATGACCCTTATTTATGGCTAGAAACCAATTATGAGTGAGTACATCCCATGTTCATCTTTTTGGGTCTGGGTTACCTCACTCAGTATAGTGTTTTCTATTCCCATCCATTTGCATGCAAAATTTGAGAAGTCATTGTTTTTTACTGCAGTGTAGTACTCTAATGTGTATATATTCCACACTTTCTTCATCCATTCTTCCATTGAAGGGCATCTAGGTTGTTTCCAGGTTCTGGCTATTACAAATAATACTGCTGGGAGCCTAGCCAGTTTGGATGTTTACCTTCCTAGATATGGACGGAAGGGGGAGGACCTAGGACTTACCACAGGGCAGGGAACCTTGACTGCTCTTTGGACTGGAGAGGGAGGGGGAGAAGAGTGGGGGGAGGGGGAGAAGGGTGGGAGGAGGGGGAGAAGAGTGGGAGGAGGGGGAGGGAAATGGGACTGGGAGGAGGTGGAAACTTGTTTTTTTTTCCTTTTCTCAATAAAAAAAATAAAATAAAAAAAACAAACAAATCCCACTTGGCATTTTGAAACTTAACAACTTGGTTCAGATCAGTGTGGTCCTGCTCTATTCACATCAGTCAAAACCACCTGGTATATCAGGGTTGCTGGACAATCAACCATTAATAAAGGAGATACATATCCAAAGGACATCAAAATCTAGGTGTCTGCTGGTGTTTGGAGAGTGTTAGTGTACTATCACAAGAGCTGAGTCTCAGTCTTTTAGGCTGACCGTGAGTCAATGATGTCACATGCATAGCATAGTTCCATCAGCCTCACTGTAGGTATACCATAGGTGCTGTTAAATGCAAAATCCTCCTCTGAAGCAGTAGATGGTAAATATAGAACAGTTTATCTTTGTTATTTGATATGATAGTTAATTTCACTATCTATGTGATGGACTTTAGAATTCCTGTGCCTTGGGATGTGTCTCCTAGGAGATGTGTCTTCCAGGTGATTCCAAATGTCATCAAACTTTCAATGAAGATTACCCATGCCTCTGACTTTGCTGGTGCTTCCAGAGTTGTAGAACTGAGGAGGGGACAGCTACAGTGTATGTGAGGTCACTGTCCCATGAACTAAGGTCACAGACTAAATGAAAAGGAGAAAATAAGCTGAACACCAGCATTCTCTATCTTGTGACTATATGCAGTGTGAACAGCTGCCTCACACTCTTGCTGCCATCTTTTCCCTACCTGATGGACTATATCCACCTAAACAATAAACCAAATCAAACTTCTCATTCCTTAAATTGCTTTTGACAGGTATTGTCTTAGCAATGAGACAACTACTACAGATGATAAAGCTAAAGACTAGAAGAACAAACCAATTTTGAACACCATTTAACTACTTATTCTTATGTGATACTAATGTAGGCTTTGTGTGTGTGTGTGTGTGTGTGTGTGTGTGTGTGTGTGTGTGTGTGTGTGTGTGTGTTGCCAGTGACCAGCCTCAGCAGAGAAGTGAGTCTTGAATCTGGGATGTCTGGAAGGTAAAATGAGTACACGAACACAGGATTCTGATGCAAGTTGACAGGCTATCAGCTGTAGAACAGGTTCTTCTTCTTCTTCTTCTTCTTCTTCTTCTTCTTCTTCTTCTTCTTCTTCTTCTTCTTCTTCTTCTTCTTCTTCCTCTCCTTCTCCTTCTCCTTCTCCTTTCCCTTCCTCTTCCTCTTCCTCTACCTCAGTCTTTTATTGCCAATTTTACAAAAGGAAAATGACTTCCTTTTTCTTGCCATAGGTTAATCATTACCTGGGCAAAGCAGTTCACAAGAAGTATAAAGATTCTTTTGTAGTAAAAGGAGAGGCGGGCTGCGTTCCCAGTGTCCAGCTCCCAACCAGATAGTTTACACCTGAAATAACAACACACAAATTGTATTCCTTTAAACACTGCCTGGCCCATTATATCTAGTCTCTTCTTGGTTAACTCTCAATTCTTGCTTTAACCCATATCTAGTAATCTGTGTGTCACTACAAGGTCATGGCTTACTGGGAAGATTCTAACCCACGTCCATCTCGGGCTGGAGCTTCAAGGCATCTGCCTGACTCTGCTTCTTTCTCCCAGCATTCTCTTCAGTCTACTCCACCTATCTCATTTCTACCCTATCAAAAAGCCAAGGCAGTTTCTATATTAACCAATGAAAGTAACACATAGACAGATGACCCTCCTACATCATTCTTTGAAATCAGAACATCATTATTCAGCATGACATTTTTCCCAGTTCCCAAGCCCTATGCCAGCCTCCATATTCTTAATTCTTAGCCAAGTTAATCATAAAGCAACTTTTGAGGCTTTCACCTCAGTGGCTATTTGCAGTTTACAGAGGCTTAGTTTAGTGGATTTTACTACATTGTTGTACCTTTTCCATTGTTGTTCCACAGAATTCCAATTTTGATGTATATGTTCATAGGCAGTCAGCCCTAAAGCCCTAGGTTCCTCAGAAACTTTATTCATCATAGCCAAGTTCTTTTCTGTTTCAGTATAATTCTTTTGCCAAGTTTTATAATCAGGTAAAAAACAGTTTCTGCATTTTTCTCAAATTTCCCCAATTCGTTCATCAGTCAGTTTTTTCCCCATAACCTGTTTTTATAATTTTAATGCCTGCCTGCTCTATCAAATCAGGAAGACTCATATTGTCATACAGCACGTCCGTATTTTCAGAAGTCACTGGTGTGGAAAGAGAAAAAGAACGTGAAGAACAAGTACACTAGTAAAATTGCTATAACCAGAATCATCTGTAACATTGCCAAATGTGTATGAAGACACCATAGAAGCAGTCCTCAGGGCTCATAGGTATTTTCTCCTTGGCCCTTAAGTAACACACTCATTTAATTGCCATTGGGTTGCCTGGAAGGAATTGCTTCTTGCATCTCCAGAACCACATGTGGAGGTGGGCTATACTTCGCCATCTCTGACAATGTGTGTGTGTGTGTGTGTGTGTGTGTGTCTGTGTGTGTGTGTGTGTGTGTGTGTGATGTGTATGCAGGCATCAGTGGAATCCAGAATAGGGCATTGGGGTTCTAAGAGCAGAGGTATAAATGGTTGTGAACTGCTGTACATGGATGCTGTGAACTGAACTTGGAACCTCTGTAAGAACAATGAGTCTTGGCAACTGAGTTCATAATGAATGACTCAACTCTCCAGCCCCAGCTACACTTCTCTTAGGTAGGTATTTTAAATGAAGACATTGACCCAGCAGGCACTTCACTCAATAAAAATTAGCTGCTGTGACTACTATGGTTATCATGAGTATTGATTGTCATGGAGCCAATGAGGAAGAGAGACATTGCAGACTACAGCCAGTGCAACCCAGATATGCTTTAATCAGTTGTAATTGACTCATTATTCAAAATAGAACATTCAGTGAATAACGTCAAGTCAATGCTTCAATAAAACCCATGGTATTTTTAAGAGTTCTAAGCTGGGTTTGATATCCCACAAGAAGATAGGGAACAATACATAAATGTACACACCAGGACTATACTTGACGAGTTGAATCACATTTGGCAAGGTAGTTGAGTCTCCGATGTGACAGTTTCTCATTAGGTGACACTCAAAATGTTCCTGGGAGGTCTGTGCACACTCTGTGAAAGCAGTGGTTGGCATGGAGCTGACACATTGTGGGATTCTCAGTCAAGGCTCATTTCTTTCCCTCCCTGTTTCTTTCTTAGGAAATAAAGAGTGTCTAACAGGCCATGTGCTCTGTGAGCTTTCTGCACACCTCTGCTTTCCCTTATTTCTCCTTAATTCCTCATTTAAACTCAATTTGTTTCTCAGCACCAGGAGTGAGCATAGGATGCAAATATGTTCATGATTACTAATGACAAAGATCCCAATGTGGAAGACAGATGCTACCAATAACAAAGAATTGGAAAGGCCACAGGCTGAGCTAGTTTGGAGGGAAATCATGATAAATGTGATCTCTGACAGGAGAGTTCTAAACAATGATCCTCTGAGGCAGGTAAGTGGAAACACAGCCAGGCAGCTTAAGAGGAAAAAAGTGAGGGTGCAGATTGTGGGGGTGGCAATGCACACTTGCAATCCCAGCACTCGACACGGTTAGGCAAAAGGACTGGTGTAGTTTGAAGCCAGACTAGACTACAAAGTAAGATCTAGTCTCTCAAAATTAAACAACAGAAAGAATTAAAAGTGAAAAGTAAATGAGAATAAAGATGTGTAAGGACTTTCAACAAACAAGGCAGTGCCAGAGAGAGGAATAGGAGAGTGGGAATCTTTGTCTACTACTAAGGCATTAAAGTGGGGCTTCTGGGGTGTTTCCGCTATAGACCTTAAAGGTACAGAGGGAAATCTGGTTAAGGCAAAATAAGACATATAGGTGAGACTAAGAGAGCCAGTGTGTAGGGGAGCATTGCCTCAGTGGTCTCCATTTTTAAGAATGTCTCTACAGACCCCTTCCTGAATGTAACTCCAATAGCATAGACACTGAGAGAAAAAGATAATAAATGGGACCTCTTGAAACTGAGAAACTTTTGTAAAGCAAAGGACATAGTCAACAAAACAAAACAGCAGCCTACAGAATGTGAGAAGATCTTTACCAACTCCATACCGGGCAGAGGACTTATCTCCAAAATATACAAAGAACTCAAGAAGCTTGACATCAAAAGAACAAATAATTTAATAAAAAAATGGGATACAGACATAAACAGACATATCTTAACGGATGAATTGAAAATGGCTGAAAGACACTTGAGGAAATGCTCAACATCCTTAGCCATCAGAGAAATGCAAATCAAAGCAATTCTGAGACTCCATCTTACATCTGTCAGAATGGCCAAGATCAAAAACACTGATGACAACTTATTCTGGAGAGGATATAAAGTAAGAGAAACACTCCCCCATTATTAGTGGGAGTGCAAACTTGTACAGCTGCTTTGAAAATCAGTATGGCAATTTCTCAGAAAATTAGGAAACAACCTTGCTCAACACCCAGCAATAATACTTTTGGGTATATACCCAAAAGATGCTCAATCATACCACAGGGACTTGTGCTCAACTCTGATCATAGCAGCATTATTTGTAACAGTCAGAGCCTGGAAACAACCTAGATAACTCTCAACCAAAGAATGAATAAAGAAAATGTGGTACATTTACACAATGGAGTACTACACAGCAGAAAAAATAATGATATATTGAAATTTGCAGGCAAATGGATGGATCTAGAAAAAAACATATTGAGTGAGGTAACCCAAACTTAGAAAAGCAAATATAATATGTACTCACTCATAAGTGGCTTTTAGATACAAAATAAAGAAAAACTAGCCTACAGTCCACAACACCTAAGAACCTAGACAACAAAGAGGACCCTAAGAGAGACATACATGGCTCTTCAAGAAAGGAGAAAAAGATAAGATCTGAGTAAATTGGGGGCACAGAAGTCACAGGGAGGACAGAGAGGAAGAGGGGAGTAAGGGAAGGAAGCAGAAAAAAATGTATAGCTCACTCAAAACAACAAAAATATGAGTAGACTTTGAGTAAGCAAACAAAGAAGAATGTCTCTACAAATACCCACCTGTGAGTCTAATTTTAAATGTATTCCAGGTATGTGGAGATGACTAAGTGGGTAAAAGTGCTTGCTTTAGAAGCTTAAGGGCCTGAGTTTGATTGCCCAGCAGCCATGCGATCCCAAAGCCAGGCATGGCTGTGTGTGCCTATAGTACCAGCATTGGGGCTCAGAGATGGGCAGACACTGAGAGCTTGATGGCCAGACAGCCAAGCAAAAAAGTCTAGCTCGTGCTCCAGTGAGAAATCATGCCTCGTAGCAGTCAACTAGAGATCCATAAAGGAAAACATGCAGCATGCTGCTCTGGCCTCTACAAGGGACTTCATAGTTCTCAGATGTTTAGGCAAGGGCTGGCAAGGCATTTCTGTTAGGGGCCGAATACTTTAGACTCTTCAGGCTATAAAGTTTCTGTTACAGAACCTCAATTCTTTCCTTGTATCTTAGAAGCGAATATTTTAAACTATGTAAGCGACTGATTTTTGTTATGGTGCAGTAAGAAAAGGAAGCTAACTGGATTTGACTCTGAGCTTCTCGTTCATAGCCCACTGATTTCAATGAACAGGAGAGTATTGAAATGAAACCCATGATGTCATGACTCTGTTCTGTTTGCCTCTATGCTCCTAAGAATCTAATAAGGTAGCTATGACAACTGGCTCTGTGCTTTTCAACTAGAGTTTAGTAACTCCAAATAGTCATTTAAACTGCAGTGTAAAGAACTGTCAAATAGCTTTGAATCAAAAGCTGAAGCACAAATGGGATTTACTAGGCCTGAAGCTCAAGCAAGCAAACTAAAGACAAGTGCTAAGTGTGTGGTCATCTACAAGCTTCCCAGTATCCACCTTTAAGTGTATGGACACTGAACTGTCATCTTGTAAGCATTCCAAGGTCAGTACAATAGTCCTTTACCAGATGGGGGCACAGAGTCCTTTGCTTTCTGTCTGTCAGATGAGTGGTCTACTGTACCTGAAAAATCATTATTCTGTTGTCCTTATATCCAGATTTTATTTACCTGAAAAGTACATGGTTCCCTACCATTGTGCCTTCTACCTGTTAGGCTCCAATCAGCAGCTAACAGAAGCTGAGAGTCTATGCCCTGAGTCTCATGGGATGCCGCTTCACTCTTCTGCCAAGCCCAGATGGTTGGAAAAAAATGAGGGCTTCCAGTCTGCATGGCTGGGCAAGATCTGGACAGTGGTAAGCTTTAGATATCATGACCTGGCACCTAAAATACTTATTGAGCGTCATTAAGAAATAAAACCAGTTCTATGGCTCCTAAATTCTCTTCCTCTGGATACATCCCACTTCCCCTACATTCTGATCTCAATTTTGTTTAAAACAAAGGTCTCCAAATGTTCATGGTACAAGAGAAAGCCTTAACCTTCTAAGAAAACCACTACTCCATACCAGCATCCGACCACTCAACCCAAAGTCCCAAAATATCACCAGGATAAGGCTAAGTGCCCTTAGTTTCTTTTAGTTTAGTGTTTTCCACAACGAAAGAAGTTTCTTTGATGAATAGATGGAAAATCAGATCAATAGATGAAGATGAATACATACAAAGGCAGAATAGAGAGAATAGAAGAATAAGATGACCATGCCTCTTATCTATTCTCTGACTTTTTTCAGTCTTTTTGAAAATATCCATGTAAAAGGTCAACAAGAATGCTCAGAAAGTTAAGTTGCCTGCTGGCAAGCCTAATGGCATGAGTGTTATCCCTGGCCCTCACATGGTGCAAGGAGAAAACTTGACTTCCAGAAGTTGTCCTCTGACCTCCACGTGTGTGTTATGGCACACACATACCCACATCCATGCTCACACACACACACACACACACACACACACACACACACACGCACGAATGAGTGAATGCTAATCCTGATAGAAGCAGGTGTGGTGGTACATGCATGTCTCTAATCCTAGAAATTAGGATAGTAAGACAGGAAGGTCAAGAGCTCAAGGTCAATCTCATACGTATTTCTTGGATTCTTTTATGTATCTCTGATACATAAGAAAGACCCTGTACCAAAATAATAAAAATAAACAAATAAGTAGATAAGCAAGACATTAGGCAAAGCAGCCTACTAGTAGCCCATCTTTACTTGATTCTGGAGGGGCATACTTTAAAAAGTCTCAGCGCTTTGCAAAGCCCAAAGTCCTCTTTTGGGGGGCACTATTGAGATGAACCTACTAAGGTATCCAACAGAACCTTTATGTATTAGTTACTGCGACACAATACCGGATTAAAGCAATTGCAGGCAGGAAAGATTATTTTGTCTTACAGTAAGAGGGAGCATGGTCTACTCTGGTAGTGACAACCTAGAGGAGGGGCATGAGGAGAAGAAAGTAGGAAGGAAGAAGGTAAGACAGAAAGAGAAAGGAAAGGAGGAAGAGAAGGAGGGAGGAAAGAGGAAGGTGCTGTAGGAAGTCTTACAGCCAGGGGTTTCCTGCCCACTGGGGCATGGCCTCTTATACTATATAAGCTTACATCTGACCTCTTTTCTGGCCCCTCTTTCTGGTTACTGGATTCAGTTTCTGTTCTCCATTCAAGCAGAGGATTCTGATTTTTGAGTTTATCCCTAAATAAATACCCATCTATTTCTCAATTCTGAGCTAGTGTGGGATTTGTTTTAAGTGTTTTTCCATAGGGAGGAACAGAGGGAGGGATAGATGAAGGAAAGAGGAAGGAAAAGGGAGGGCTTAAAGGAGAGAAGGAAAAAGGGAAAGAGAAGGAAGGAAAGAGAGGGAAAGAGAGAAAGAATGAAGGAAGAAAAGTATGGCGGGACAAAGAAAGGAGGGAGGAGGGGATGGAGGAAAGGAAAGATTGTTACACAGTGAATCATCTATAACCACTGTGATATAAAGAAGTCAGTCATTTTCACCCAGGGTGTGGGCCCTAAAGGTATGGTTGATGTCAAAATCCCCACTTAGACCTCATTTCTTCACTTTCAGGGTCAATGTATATTGGGTCCAGGTGCTCGACATGCCCAGCCTGGCCTCTATCTATGAATCTATGAAAATATGACCCAGCTAAAACTAGAAAAGTTAAATTTCATTTTTAACAACATCACTATTACACAGGTAAGACTGTCCCATACAGGTATTAATATCTGTGGCACAGGACAGTTCGAAAGCATTACTTCAATAGATGATCTCTAGTGACTACAATTAATAGCAGGCTGTCTTGCACAGGCAAGGAAACAATAGTGGTTAAGTGCTATGCCTTTCATGTTCAGTATGACACTGTAGCTTTGAGGAGAGTGGACAGTCATTTCCCAGTACCTGAAATACTATCAGGAAGAGAAGAGAAGAGGAGAGGAGAGGAGAGGAGAGGAGAGGAGAGGAGAGGAGAGGAGAGGAGAGGAGAGGCAGGTGGACTACGTCACTTTCCTGCCTAGAATTTCTTACAAATTAGACTTAGCAGAGGAAGACACAAATGGGATCCTATTTCAATACTGACAGCTTCAAATTTAACTTGTGTTACACACATTAATTATCTTTGAAAGCTTCTTACATCCATTGTTTAGACAACACATTATTCCTTTCCTCAAGAATGGCTTGGTTTCTTTTTCTCTCACAGTCATGTCAGGTTTTGTTTTGTTTTCCTATTAGTATGATTTAAACATAAATTAAGTCTACCTCAGGATTTCCAAGAAGAGCAATCAGAAAATTGATCAACACATCAACAATTAATACAGACTTCTCCCCTCAACTATAGCCTACCCAAAGTAAGAAATCAGGCACTGGCTTTGTGGCAGTGTACCAAAATGGATATTCACCATTGCTCAGGAAACAGGTGCAGCGACAGTGATGGTTGTCAGAATGATTAACTAATTGCAACTTGAGTGGGGCCAAAACAACAACTAAACATCTTGAATATCAGCATTTTCAGAATGGTTTCAGATGATCTTAATACTTACATTTAAATAAGGAATTTCTAACAACTCATCATTAAAGACTTCAAGGAATCAGTTCAGTTCAGTTCTCATTACAATTCTTTCTTCTTAGGGTTTTGAAAAATTACACTTTACCTATTATTTTATGCCATGTCCATGTATATGTGGGTTCCCGTACATGTTTGTGCATGGGGGGCAGTATATGCCATTGCACATGTGTCAATATCAGAGGACACCTTACAGAAATCAGTTTTCTCCTTCAAGGCGGTCAAACTCATGCTTGGCATAGGTGCCTTTACCTGCTGAGCAATCTCACAGGCTCATTACTCTTTACATTGGTATCAGGACTTTGTAACCCGTCTGCTTCCAGTGCACGTGCACGCAGTAATCTCATGAGCTTGATGGAAGCCATACTACTACAGGTTTCTTGAAGCAAAAGTTTATATATGCCATCCCAGTTCAGGCACCTGTGGCCATGTCTAGAATCTACTAGCTAATTTACAGATACAATGCACATGTTTTGTAACCGTCATAACAGAATAGATACAAA
The DNA here is from genome assembly GCF_037038515.1 of Microtus pennsylvanicus. Taxonomy (NCBI): domain Eukaryota; kingdom Metazoa; phylum Chordata; class Mammalia; order Rodentia; family Cricetidae; genus Microtus; species Microtus pennsylvanicus. Next base: position 35,603,630 of record NC_134586.1, on the reverse strand, counting down.
TACCAGAAACTGTGTGTGCATGTGAGTCTATGTTTATATGTACATATATGTTTATGTGTATATGTGGGTGTGAAAGCATATAAATATATGTGTGTATGCGTGTCCATGTCTGAATGGGAGTAAAAGACAATATTGCTGGGTGGCAACTGTAGATAACATGCTCAACCACTCGGATACTTGTAGATTTACAATGGGCATGAAGATATGCACATATTTGTAATGGTTATGGTTATGAATTTTTACCCCAGGGTACCAAAAGATATTCTATTTTCTGTTTTCCACCCTTTTGCTCAGTGAGGAGAGAGCACATTCACAGTTTTAAATTAACTTAACTCTAGCCAGGCGGTGGTGGCGCACGCCTTTAATCCCAGCACTTGGGAGGCAGAGGCAGGCGGATCTCTGTAGGTTTGAGACCAGCCTGGTCTACAAGAGCTAGTTCCAGGACAGGCTCCAAAACCACATAGAAACCTTGTCTCGAAAAACAAAACAAACAAACACCCAAAAAAATTAACTTAACTCTTCCACCATGAAAATGAGCACAGCCTTGTTGTTGATGTGACTGTCAGGCACAACCATGGCGGACAGCGAAAACACAGAGACTAAAAAGCACAAAGTTAGTGCTAGGTGACGTAAATAGAACAAGAGAATGCTGTGTGAAGACTGTACTTAACATACTGTGTAGAAGTTTGCTAAGAGTAGATTTTCGGTCCTCTCCCCATTACATACAAAGGTAAGCCTGAAAGATGATAGATATGCTAATTTGCTTAACTATAGTAATTACATCAAGTATATATATATATATATATATATATATATATATATATATACACACACACACATCAAGACATTGTGTCACATACGTTAAGTGTGTATAATAAAGCTATTAAAATTAATTTTATTACTTTAGCTATTTTTATAATAATATTACATTTTAATATAATATATATTCTAAATGATGAAAATTCAAACTAAATATAGAAACAAGCTAAATCCACAGAGTATGTGCTTATCAATAGTGACTTCTCAGAATATAACCTAAAAAAAGATCCTAAATCTTTCTATCAAGACCACTGAGCAGAATATGCATTTAAGATGAACTTGGAACAAACAAGGGAGTAATGATAAAATAGAGGGGTCTTTAAAGAAAGAAATATGGCATGTGGGGATGTACAAGAGAGCCAGAAATGGTGTGAGTAACGGGAGGAAAGTGAGAGTCAATGGTGCAGACAGAGCAGTCTACATGCAGCTCCTGTCTTTTTGAGAGCTCTCATCATGGCGTTTTACAGCTTCTCAGTGAGGAGCACCTTGCAAATGCATTATTTACTGAAAGAATAAACAGTTTTGATTTCATAACAGTTGATATAGTTGACTCCATAGTGAATGGTCAGCCACTGAGGTCTAGTTCATTTGTTAGATTTTAAAAGACCCTGGGTTAAAGAATATTATCAAGCTGTGTACTGACAGGATTCAGTGGGCTCTGATTAAAATATAAGAACCTACATTCTTGTGTCTGTGGAGAAAATTATCCATGCCACTCATGAAAGGATGCCTTGACAAGCTCTTAAAGGCACAGGGCTCTTCCATGAAGAGCATGCTTCTCTATGGAGACTGAATGACTAGGGCTTCAACTGATTCTTGTAAATGTTCAGGACACTGAGAGTCCACTGAAAGCCAAACAACTGATTCATTTTGGAACTAGCTCAGGGAAAACTGGAAATGCTCACAGCATACATAATTGAAATTATATATATATATATATATATATATATATATATATATAATATGTGTGTTTGTATGTATGTAAGTGTGCATGTACATGTATTCATATGTATATTTTGACACATTCCCTTCTATTTAGTCTATAAGAGCAGAACAGACCTGAAAACTTCATGAAGGCAGATGTTAAAATTGTCCACTGTCAGCAGAATCTATAAAATCAAACGGGTGTGAAAAATCAAAAAGACATATCAGATTGCTGGGAATTTAATTTGAAATGTAGGTTGAAGATCTATGAGAGAAAGGAGGATGACCTTGCCCTCTCAGGTAAAATGTCTTGCTATTCATCTTTCTATCACAAAAACAGTTATGAAAATTCTAGTTTTGTCACCTATGAAGAATTCAGGGAGAAGGGAAATAGAAATACCCTTTACTTTCCAAAGAAAGTGTTGCTCCATCACCTGGCACCTGGCATTCTGGAACATTGGAGGATTAGATAGTGCAAGGAAATGGCAGGACCCTCGCAATCTCGAGTCACATGATCTACTGCTATTCCTGAGCAACACTTCTGTGTTATTTTATATTTGATTGCAATAAAGACTATGAACAAAGGCAATTTAGGGAGCAAAGGGCTTATTTGATTTACATATTCAGGGTGACAATCCATTAAAGAAAGGCTTAACAAGAACTCAAGACAGGAACTAGAACAGAAACCACTGAAAAACTTTGCTTTTACAACATTATTTCTCATGGCTTGCTCAGCCTGCTTTCTTATACCACCTATTACCGCCTGCCCATGGATGGAGCTTTTCACAGAGTGTTGGACACTCCCACCCCAATTGTTAATCAAGCAAATGAAATGGCCCACAGACATGCCTACAGGTCAGTCTGATGAATGAAATTTCTCAAACGAGGTTCCTTCTTCCTGGATGATTCTAGTTTGTGTCAAGTTGACAAACCAACCAGCACACTGTCTTTATCACAGTAAGAACATCTGCATCGTCCATATCCATCACTGTAGTTATTTATGTGCCAGGGATGCTGAAACAGGATGCAGTTGATGGATTTGCTTTAAGCAACAGAAATGTTCTTCAGGTTTTAAATGTTGAAAGTCCAACAATCAAAGTTGGCAGAATTGATTTCTTGTGAGGTTTCCCTTCCCATTTGGCCGACGTGTGCCTTCTCTAGTGTCTTTATGTTATACATTTTCCTGTGTGCACATGCTCCTGGTACCTCTTCCTGTTCTCATAAGGACACCAGTACTACTGGATAAGGACCCTACTCCTGAGCCCTTATTTATCCCTAGTTAGCTTCTTGCAAGTGTCACCACCGTAGAGGTCAGTTCACAGGAAACAAATCAGTTCAAAGGAAATTCAAACTGTGAACACTAATCAATGAAAAATTATTGGCATCAAAAGACCATGCAAAGGTAAACTTTCTGCCATGCTGTTATTATTTATTATGGTTTTCTAAATGTCTTTCCAGATGTAACCTAATAAAGAATACAACTTGGGTTTTGATCCATCAGAATTGATGCTGGAATCAGGTAGTGGAGGCTCCAGGGTGGTAGAAAGCCACAGGGATAGAAAGGAACCATGCAAGAGAAGCTACTTGGGGACCTGTGGACACCAAAAAGAAATACTTTTGTTTTCTGAAACGTGAAGTACTTCCTCAAGTGCAGGAGACTTCACACAAAGTCTTCAGAAGGGAAGAACTCTGTGCTGTCTTTGTCCATGTTCAAGGGGAAGTCCTTCCCCTATTCTTTTCTTTGTTCACATTAAAAATCATTTAACTTTTAAAACACACAAATTCTTATTTGTATGTTCTTGGTTTTTATTATATTACTTAAAAAAATACCAATCCAAATTTCCACTCAGTCCCCTCCCACTTCCTCCACACACCCTCCTAGCCCATCTCCCTCCAATCCTAAGAGAGGGCAATGTACCCCACCCTGTGGAAAGTCCAAGGCCCTCCCTACTATATCTATGTTGAGCAAGGTATACATCCAAAGAAAATAGGATCCCAAAAAGCCAGTATATGCAGTAGAGACAAATACCAGTAAAACACACAAATTCTGATCCTGGAGAATGGAAGCCAGTCCTACATACATATATACATATCCACATATATAGTATATTAGTGTATGTACATATGCATTTGACAGCAGAGTTCTCAGTCACATACTCTCATTTAAGAGAAGAAAACTACAAAAAAAAAACCTTGAAAGAGAAAATGAGTACAGCAGAGCTTACCTGCGTGGTAAGGGCACAGGAGAGCTGGTGCTGGTATCACTGACATAGGAGAACTGGCTCTGCCCCTCACCAGCCCTGGGAGAGTTGGCCTTGGTGGTGGTGGCCTGGGGAAGCTGGCTGGATGACCAAGGCTGGGGAAGAGATGCCATGGTGGAGGCCTGGGCTTACCAACCCAGGTTCCCTCCGAGCCCACATCCAGGGCCATGAGATGGCACACCCAAATATCTAACCCATCTATTTGGAGCACGGGAAGTGACTGGTCCTGCAGAATCATAGCCACAGGATCTCCATGACTGGGACAACAGCAGGATACCTGAGAGGAGTTTCGGTGAAGGTCCAGTGTTGATAGTACAGCAGAAGCCAGAAGCTTTGAATCAGACCAATGCCTTAATGCAAAGAATATTCTCAAGTAAATCTGTTATTTCTAAAGGATTTAATGTGTCACACACTGCGGCTCCTAGTGTCACTATGACAAATGAATAAGTTATGGAGAGGCAGGAAAGATGGAGGAATGAAGGGATTTTATTTTTTAATTTTTATTTCTAATTTTTAAAAATTTCTTTTGGGGGAGAGGCTATACAAGGGTGGAGGGTAGACATGGAAGGACTGGGCATGAGTAAGATTGGGGTGCATGATGTGAAATTCCCGAAGAATCAATAGAAAATTTTACAAATCGGGACAAAGAACATTGATAGCAATTATCAACATAACCAGAAAGTTTCTTGGAAAAAATGACTTTAAACTGTGTTTCTTTTTTTTCAGATTAAGGCTTGAATTAAAAAGATTTACCTCTCATGCTATCTTGTACAGCTAAAGACTATTCCTGCGTTGAGTAGCTCATTTTTTTTGACAAGGTGTGTACTACTCAGAAGCATGTGCTTTTTGCATTCTTTTTTTAACACATGCTAATTAATTCACTCTGTTTGTTGACCCCATAGGCACCACCTGTGGGAAACTGCAGGCACAAAGCTGGGAGACACTGAAGCCCTGACCCCGACACTTGTCAAGTCCAGGGCAGGTTAACCAAAAGATTTTCTTTAGAAATGAGGGAAAACGAGATGACAGTTTTGCAAAAGTTGTTTAACCTTAGGTTTATATGGAGACTGGTAATAATGGATTCTCTGGAGACTTGTGGGAAGAGTGCATGAAATAACGGATTCAAAGAGGGTAACAGATAGCTATTATGAGATTCATGTCTAGGTCATGGTCGAGATGAACTGTACTGAGAAAAAAGCACTTTTGAAAGAAGAAAATAATAGAGTAATAGAGAATAGCTTGAAGAAGAAGGTGGTTGGCAAGAGGGCTTATTAATCAGCCAAGAGTGAGGTGGACAGGAAAAGGTACGATTTAAACAGGGGTAGTTCAAAGAAGATTCCATTCTTTGAAGCTCCTATGTGATCATTTGTTACTTGTGATTCTTGACTGTGCCATGAGCATTGTTGTCTTGTCCCCAAGACCAAACGGATTAATTGGGACATTCCTTTTAGCACACCACCTTTCCATGTGCCTCCACATAGGATGACAGGTGTGACTCATACAATTGTATCAACAGCTATGTAGTGTCAGAATATTAATCTCCTGGCTGCTACCCAGTTGTACCTCCTTCCTGACAGCTTTGAATTACCATGCATGTGAATAGCTATTAGGTTAAGTTTTTCTATTACAACAAAGTTTCAGAATTAGTCAACCTATAAAGAGAAAATGTTTAGTTTTGACTCATGGTTTCATCAGTTCCTATCAAGAGCAGGCAGGCAACAAGTACTGTTGTTAGAATTCCAGCGAGAATATCATATAGCAATGACAAAGAACATTTGATTAAATAAACCGTTTCTTTCATGACCTAGAAGGAAAAGAGAAAAGAAAAGAGAGGGAAAGGTACCCACCATTAAAAGTACAACATCCCTCCCATGAACTAAAGCCTTCTGATAAGTGACACCTCCTGAAGATCTCACCATCTCTAAATGGTACCAATCTGTTCTAAGCCTTTAACATAGAGGTCTTGGGGGCATCCAAGTTCCAGACTTTGGTACCACCCCGTAGTAGTTTTAGTTTTCTTCTGAAAATGTAATTTTTGTATGAATGTGTATGTATAGAGGACATGCATGTGTCACAATGTGCATGTTGAAGACAAAGGTTAAGTTTCAAGCACCAGTTCTTAACTTCTACCTTGTTGAGGGAGGGTCTCTCTTGTTCCTGTCACTGAAGTCACATCTGTCTTGTATATGGTATATGGGGATCAAAGTCAAGTTACTAGATCCATTGTGCTTTCTTCCTATCCCTATCACAATTAAACTGAGTAAATAATGTGGTATGTCTACTGGCTGAGAGTCAAATGGTGGGAATTAAAAAAAAATGATCAGCAGTATCAGGGCAACAGGACATGGGGCCATAGTCTGTGACAGTGAGGGTAAAGTTGCTACTGACTTTACCTCATCTTCCCCGGTGTCATGACAGATTTGTCACTTGCCTGTGTCTTGGATCAATAGGAATCCCCTGAGGCGAGACTTTGGATTTGTGAATTCCTACGCATTCTACGTGAATAGGAAATACTTGCTAAATCATTCAACTAGTGAAAACCAGTATCTGGTGATTTTAGGTGTTTTCTAAATATAGCATCATGAGTCTTCTTAGAAAATAAGAGAATAGGATCATGTCACTTTTCCCCTGTAACAGTGATGAAAATTATGAAAGAAATGAAGGGACTCTGGCCAGCATGAGCATGGCAAGTGTGGTTCTGGCTGGCCTTGCCCTTTCCCTCATTCCCTCTGCCACACTAGAAACCATTAGAGTACATCTCTAATGCTAGCCATCAAGGACTAGTCCCTTATTTTTCCAATTCTGCCTCCTGAAGCTGACTAACATTGTCCAGCTACAAAAATATTGAAGCCCAACAATCAGAAACCTGCTTTCGGCCATCTAATTTCATGCCCAATTAAAATTAATCACCTAATCCTAACAGAGTTTCCCATTTTACCTCTATCCAGAGGAAGTCCTTTTAGCCCCTCCCCCCAGGGTGGGGGACAAATGCCCTAGATCCCTCTCCCTTGTTCTTCTCCCCCATTCTCCCTAGTCCTATATATCCTGTCTGTGTCTCTTATTCCCTATCTCCAGGCCCTCTGGGAAAAACAAATCTCCTTGTGAGAACGTGGCCTTGCTGGTCCTGAGCTAATAGTGAGTCATGAAACACCTGCAAATGATTCATTGCAGAGGACAGTGACCAGTAAGAGACTCAGAAATGGACTCTAGCATGGGGTTAACAAGGAACTGTAACCTAAAGGACTTGTTGATAAAGTCTAGAGGACTAGACTTAGGCTCTCCAAAATCTGCATAAAAACCCAGGCACTCATAGTGGCCACCTGTAATCTGAGTACTCATGAGGCAGAGATCATAGTTGACTAGCTAGAATAGTCAACTCGGAAAGTTCCTAAATAGCGTGGAGAGGAATTGAGGAAGACACCCAACATAATCTTCAGCTATGCACAAGTATATACACATATGTGCATCAATTCCCAACATACACATGTATCTGTATGAAAGCATAGGACACTTACATACCTACACTTTCTGCTTTCATGTTGGAGATTAAATTACATGTTTGAAATTAAAAATCTTCTGAAATGTAGATGGAAGTTGAGTTAAAGTAGCTCCAAAAGTATCCACCATACCCTCGAAGAATATTATGAATATTTCCAATCAGGAAGGAAAAGAAATTAGGCTATGAATCTAAAAGAAGTATTAATAAACCTTTTCTTTCTTCCCCTCCTTACGCTGCTCTTCATCCTTCTCCCTTCTTCCACCTCTGCCCCCTCCTCTTCTTCGTTTCTTTCTTCCTCTGCCTCCACTTCCTTCTCCTATCTTATTTTCACACATACCTACACACAGAGAGGTAGGGAGTTCATGGTTAGTTATTTCTGAAGTCTGTTTGAACAATGATACAATGTGACTTGTATTTTCCAAATTATCAAATCTACCAAAACTGAACAAAGCCAATCGCTTATGGGTTACACAAAGATGAGCAAACACTCACAGAAAGAGAACATGAGATAATGCAATCAAGGCCATCTCCTTCCAAATTGCTGAAAGATATTGAAAAGGGTGCCCCCTCTTGCAGCAGACAAGCTTCTGAATCCACCGCAGGGATTGTTAAGAATCCCACATTTGCAGACAATTCAGTGTGGCAGAACAAATGGGAAAGTAAACAGTATCTTTTATTCCAGCTCCCCAAGTCCTAGTTCACAGCTCTGTAATTCTTTTTTCACGACCTCCATTTTCCCATGTGGAAAAAAAAATATGTGGCCTCATTGGGCTGCTTCCCATGGAGTGCAGGTAAAATCTTTCTTATTCACCTCATTCCAGCTCTCCAAGGTAGATTAAATCTGCTGAAATATAGTCCAAGGGAACTTTCAGCTCCCATATGACTGAACCAGAGCTGCAATAGGGACACAGGTTCACTCAAAACTCTTATTTCAATAGCCTCTCAGTCTGAGTCCTTCTGTGAGGTCAGGAGGCCGATCTCCAGACCAGGTACAAGACGACAGTGAAGTCTCTGTCAGTCCACCACCTATGTTCGAAGCCTCCAGGGAAACAGACCTCTCATGTGAGACACTGGAATGAATTGCAGGATTCTCAAATTGTGCTTTGTTCAACAACTCAATTCAGACTTAAAATCCCCAACACAGCTCACAAGAACTCTGCTCTTTTGACTTTAGATTCCTTCTGTAGAAAATAATAAATGCTATTCATTGAGACTGGTGTCATGAGGGCCAGGATTTTAATTAAAAATGGTCTTTTCGGTAGATTTAGCATACAATTTCTCCCTGACCACAAACATAAATGCAAGCCATTGGTCCCAAATCAATCTGGCAGGATTCTCAAAAGTGTAGACAGTAAGGGGAACGCTTGCCAGAAAGGCAAAGTGGTAAGAAAAATGCTGTTAGCAACCTTCAATATGGGTTCAGATCTCCTGGCCTTCCGAAGTAAGAGGCCAACTGGGAACCGTGGACAGGCTCTGCTCTCTCCATGTACACAAATGGCTCTTCTCCGCTTCTAGTTTGAGAATGTTGTTTATGTCTCAGGCAGTCTTTGGGGAAAAGAAGTAGCAAATGGTGAGCTCGTTCTAAAAATAACAAGAAACAGTTGCTTCATTTTTTTTAAACTAAATCAAAAAGAGAAGCCCAGGATAGCTGGACCTCCTCAAACGTTGTTGGCAAATAAACACTTGCCCCATGAACACAGGACAAACTGACTCCCAGTAGCCTTCACATTCATGGAAATACATTTCAGTATATCCTGTCCATAAACCTTCTGTGACTACAGAGGAACTAACTACTATGAGAAGTCAAGGACATTTCTAGAATTTTAAAAATGGAGAAAGGCAAAACATTAGTGGGTAGAATGTTATTCTTTTGTTGTTGTTTTTGCTTTTTTTATTGTTTTTATTGAGCTAAATATTTTTTCTCCACTCGTCTTTCTTCCTCCCCCTCCCCTTATACCCTCTCCTATGATTTCAATGCTCCCAATTTACTCAGGAGATCTTGTCTTTTTTCTACTTCCCAAGAGATTAGATACATGTATGTCTCTCTTAGGGTCCTCTTTGTTGTCTAGGTTCTCTGGGATTGTGAATTATAGCCTAGTTTTTCTTTGCTTTATATCTAAAAGCCACTTATGTATGAGTACATATTGTATTTGTCTTTCTGAGTCTGGTTTACCTCACTCAATATGTTTTTTTTTTTCCTAGATCCATCCATTTGCCTGTAAATTTCAAGATACCATTTTTTCCACTATGTAGTACTCCATTGTGTAAATATACCACATTGTCTTTATCTATTCTTCTGGGGAGGGACATTTAGGTTGTTTCCAGGTTCTGGCTATGACAAACAGTGCTGCTATGAACATAGTTGGGCACAAGTCCTTGTGGTATGGTTGAGCATCCTTTGGATACAGACCCAAAAGTGGCATTGCTGGGTCTTGAGGTAGGTTGTTTCTTAAGTTTCTGAGAAATCACCATACTGATTTCCAAACTGGCTGTACCAGCTTGCACTCTCATCAAAAATGGAGGATTGTTCCCTTTATTCCACATCCTCTCCAGCATAAGTTTTCATCAGTTTTTTTGATCTTGGCCATTCTGAGAGATATAAGATAGAATCTCAGAGTTGTTTTAATTTGCATTTCTCTGATATCTAAGGATATTGAGCATTTTCTTAAGCGTCTTTCAGTCATTTCAGATGCCCCTTTTGAGAGTTCTCTGTTTAGGTCTGTACCTCATTTTTTATTGGATTATTTGTTCTTTTGATGTCAAGTTTTTTGAGTTCTTTGTATATTTTGGATATCAGCCTTCTGTTTGATGTGGGGCTGATGAAGATCTTTTCCCATTTTGCAGCTTGCCATTTTTTCTTGTTGACTGAATCCTTTGCTTGTAGAAGCTCCCCAGTTTTAGGAGGTCCAATTTATTAATTGTTTCTCACAGTGTCTATGCTACTGGGGTTATATTTCATAGGTGGTCTCCTTTGCTAATGTGTTTAAGAGTACTTCCCATGTTCTCTTAAATGAGGTTAAATATGGTTAGTTTTATGTTGAGATCTTGATCCATTTGGACTTGAGCTTTGTGGATGGCAATAGATATGAATCTATTTTCATTTTTCTATATGTTGATATCCAGTTATGCCAGCATCATTTGTTAAATATGCTTCCTTTATTCCATTTATATTTTTAGCTTCTTTGTTAAAAATTAAGTGTTTGTAGGTGTGTGGATTGATATCTGGGTTTTTGATTCAATTGCATTGGTTCTCCTGTCTGCTCTTATGTCAATACCAGGCTGTTTTCAGTACTGTAGCTCTATAGTTGAGATTGAAGACAGAGGTTTTGATGCCCTTAGAAGTTTCTTTATTGTACAGGATTGTTTTGGCTATCCTGGATTTTTTCCTCTTCCATATGAAGTTGAGTATTGTTCTTTTGAAGTCTGTGAAGAATTTTGCTGGGCATTGCATTGGATATATAGATTGATTTGATAAGATTGCCATTTTTACTATGTTAATTCTACCTATTCAAGAGCATCAGAGATCTTTCCATTTTCTAATGTCTTCTTCACTTTGAAGAAAGAAATTGAAGAAGACACCAGAAAACAGAATGCTGTTCTTAACAACCTATGTTTCCCCTCTTCTTGAGAGGCATGTCACCCACACTTGTTTTAATGGGATACCCCTTGTCATACTATCCACAATCACTGTCTTTCATCATTGGCCAACAGAACACACATGGGACCTCAGCTGGCTGACTTTATCTCTGTCCACATCCAACAGGATTTGTTCAAACTCTGGACAGCAGAACCAAGAACATTCTTTACTAGTTTAAAATGCAAATGTCTCAAGAAAGAAGCAAGTATTGGGCAGATTAGGCTCATAATTTTTCTGTAACACACACCCAAACCTCCATTATCTGCTCTAGCCAAAGCTTATTTCTCACTTCATACTGGGTATTAGTGGAATGATAAGGTCAAGGGCCAGTGATTCAAATGGCATATAGTGTTTTCGAATTGATTGTTTTGAACAGATGTATGTACTTGACTAAAGTCTCTACTAGGGACTGCGTACTATAAGAAAGTGAATACAGAACTCTGAAGAACCATTAATGGCGTTACCCACCAGGGGAAAAAGCTATGTACAAAATATAGTTTTAAGGAGGAGTCAGCCACAAAGGACTATACTCCTCTATTCCAGAAAATACACATTCTGAAATGTGATGATCAGGATGGGTTACTCTCTGATTACAGGAATTTAACTAATTGTTTGGCTCAAGATAAGTTAGCCAGTACATCCTTGGGATGGAAAATAAGTTCTGATATTCACGGGGCTCCTGACTGTTTGTAAAGAAATTTTCTCTTTACCAAAAAGCCAAATAAAATAAACTGACAGAGACTGAGGACAGCAGAGATAAACAAGCCGTGGAGACAAATGGACATCTCCAAGTCTCAGAGGTTTCAAGCCATACTTCCAGTCCTCCAAACTTGTTTTGCAAACGTCCTTCTCATGTTCCAAGAGACGTCTTCATAATCACACAACTTAAGCAATTTTCTCATTGTGGATTTTAGAGCTGAGAGAGTTGAGGGCATTTTAAATACATGTTAGCTCCAGGAGAGAGGCTCAGTACTTGCCAGAATGTGAACTCTGTCCCTCACACAAGGTTGTTCATGAGCTCATCTCTTGGAAATCCGGCCTAGCCTATAACTACCCTGCGTTGAGCTCTTGGTCTTTCCCCAGACACTTTCTGTGGCTTCTCAGGATCAGTTCATTCCACATGATTTTTTTTATTGATTTTTATTGAGGTATACATTTTTCTCTGCTCCCCTCCTGTGTCTCCCCTCCCCCTTCAATCTTCCCCCAAGGTCCCCATGCTCTTAATTTACTCAGGAGATCTTGTCTTTTTCTACTTCCCATGTAGATTAGATCTATGTAAGTTAGCAGTAACATGGGAGGCCATCCTCACTTAACTTCTCTTCACCCTGACACCTGGCTTTCAATTTAGTAAAATTCTATCAGGCTCTGGGAGCCGTCTCTGCACCTGGCACCTGCACATGCTCCATTCTCTGCTCATTCCCATGCCCGCAGACTTGGCCTGGTTTTGACATGGATGCGATTACTTATGTGTGGACTTCACCAGACTGTGTTCATTGCACATGGCTAATACGGCTTCCTGGCAGAAACTCATAAGTATTTGTTGAATGAGTGGTTAACCAATGAATGCCTCAAAGTAAAAATTGATATAACTGGAACTAACTAGAAGTGAGTTTTTTTCTAATTCACTAGAAGTAAATTTTCAAAATTTAGGAGTATTGAGACTTTGTTTTTTTCTTCATTGTTTGTTTTTAATTAAGTTTCTGGCAAACAGATCCCATTGGAAAGATTCCAAAGCCATTAGGACTGGCACGCCAGAAAACAGGGAAAAGGCCAAATGTGCATTTAATGACATCACATGTTCAGAATATTCTGGACTATACCTTGGCTTCTCTCTTGGTCACATGTTGGTGACATAGTTCTCAACTTGGTTCCTGGTCCTTCCTACTGCAAATTCTGTATACTGCCCAGTTCTCTGTGATAATGTTCCCTCAGAAACAGAGGTTACTGGGGCTGAAGAGATGGCTCTTGCTTAAGAGCACTCACTGGTCTTCAAGAAGACCCAAGTTTGATTCTAAGCACCAACATGATGGTTCTGGAAAGACTCTTACTTAAATCCTAGTAGATTCAATGTCCTCTCCAGATCCTGCAGGCATCAGGCATGCATATAGTGCACATATATGCATGCAGACAAAATACCCATAAACAAAATTTCTAAAATTTTTTAAAATTGAAAAAATATGAAGAAATAGAGGTTATTATGTATAAGAACTCCCATTACCAAACTCAGCATTATAGGCTTTACCTCACTACAAGAGTTTAGCTGTCAATCATCATAATAATCTGTCTTGAAATAAGAGGTGGTAAAATCAGGGTTTGGGCAGCTGTACCAACCCACATGCATACGCCACAAGTGAGTAGGAACTGTGTTAATGAGATGTTAGGTTCTATGTTTTAGCAAAAATAAAGTACTCCAGAAACAGACTCACAACCTATGTATGTGTGTGTGTGTGTGTGTGTGTAAATAAATAGATATATAGATGTAGATTATATATAGTAACAAACCATGGAATAGTCGTAGGCCATGAAATTTAAATTTTATAATTTTAAGCAATAGATACTATTAGGATATGTCATTGTGTGTTCATTAGCCATACATAGAAAGACAACCCAAAGCATTATGGCTTATATGTGGGAACTAAAACACGTTTATTTTTATAGAAGTAGAGGGTAGACTAGAAGTTGTGAGAGACTAGAAGGGTGACGAAGAGGTGAAGAAAGAAGGGGTTGGCTATTGTTTAAAGTATACAAGTGGGCAAGAGGTGTGGTGATAGTAGTTATGAAGTTACTGTATACTTGGGGTTGGTGACATATGGAAGTTAGTGGACATTGAAAATAGAAATTCATATACATCAAGAAGTCTGCCTCCATCTACAGAAGAATCAAACAAGCCATTTTATCAAAAGTAAAATGTGAAAAACTGAGGGATAAGGAAAGAAGAGAAGGATTGAGGGAGGGCAAACAGTATGGAGCCTGACAGACATAAAATATATTATTTAGAATATTTTTCTCAGGGGGAGATTGCCCCTCCCCCCAATTATTCACAGATCATGCTTCCTTGAATATTTATTTTTGAAGAGAAGATTTCAAAATGGACATTAGTGAGGTAAGAAACAGATGGGGAGAGGAGTCCTGGAGGGAGCAAGGTGGATGGATGGAGACTGTCAGCACTGGGTTTAGGAGCTGGGCAGCATCATTCACTTGCAGGCAGGCAGGCAAATGCATATTTATACATTCCCTGAGCATTCTCTATTATTTAAATTCACCTAATTTGGGGCTTCCTTTTACCTCTGAACATATGCTATTTATCTCTAGACCTTGAAGGCAGCCCTTTGTTTAGGAATTAAGGTCTAAATAGCAGTCTCTACATTGGTTCACAGGAAAAAAAAAACAGGCAGTTAGCTGCTTAATTTAGGCTTATGCTTCAGTGAATTTCAAATACCTCTCTCATGCTTCTGATGACTTCATTTCAGTGGGTCTTTTCTTTTGATTTTATATCTTTATATATCTTAATTGTCCCAGTGTTAGACACTGGTTTAATGTTCACCTGAGATACTTAGGTACGCTTCGGAGGAGGATTCTGTCAAGGAAGTGACAGCTATTGAGCTATTAGGAAGTCAGTGTTGAAACTTCAGGAATACTGCAGCAAGGCAGGTTGTATGGCATCTCTCTGGCACTTATGTGAGGAGTTGCATATGCAGCGAGCCCGTTCCTATTCCTCCCAATTAGTTCACAGTGTTACATGGAGAATTACAGATAAAACATTTTAGAAATCATATAGACTAGGTTGTTAAGATTGCTCAATGAATAGAGACGCTTGCTTCTAAGCCAGAGAAGCAAAGTCAGCATCCAAAGACACACTTGGAGGAAGGAGATACCTGACTCTGGCAAGTAGTCCTCTGACCTCCACATGTGTACCATGTTACATGCATTATACCACACACACATGCACACGCACATGCACACACGTGTGCATGTGTGCACACACACATACACCACATCACACATACACACAAATTAAAGCAAAATTTTAGTAAAGAAGCCATCTGGACATACATGATCCCTCCTTTTTTTTTTACATTATTGCCTTAAATAGAATCAAAGGGGGAAAAAGCCACTTAATTATAGTCACACCACAGGCAGGTGACCTATTCTTTTCTGTATGTGTGAATACATCCAAAACAAACACTTATTTCCCCCACTGCACTATTCATGCTAAGTCTCTCCATAGTTGTGTACAGGAGAATGAGGCACCTGAAGACCCAACCTTGCCTTAGGTCCTGTGATGGTTAATCTTGATTGCCAACTTGGTGGAATTTAGAATCACCATGGAAACAGCTCTGTGGGCATGTCTGTGCTAGATTATCTAGATTAGGCTAATGGAGGAGAGATGACACATCCTCAGTATGGGCACTGCCATTCCATGAATTGGGACCCTGGACTGAATGAAAAGGAGAAACACCAAGCATTCATTGCTCTCTGCTTCATGACTATGCATTCAACATGACCAACCACGTCCCCCATGCCTTTCTTATCACATTACCCTTGAACTGTAAGGCAAAGTAAGCCCTTCCTTCCTTAAGGCGCTCTTGGCAGGTGGCTGTCACATCAAAAAAAAAAAAAAAGCTGACACACTTCCCTATATAAACCTTAACAACCTAGCATTAAGTGAATGAAAGAATATACATTTCTATGAAATTAAATGTTATTTAAATATCTTCAACTTTTATAGAAGCACATGAAGCCATTAACACTAGGGTGAGTGAGGCAGAGGATTGGTGAACAGTGAAATACAACATGGAAGATTTTACTTGTTTTGATTTAGATATAGAGGGGTACACTAGAGCAATGGATCATGGGTAAATACACAATGAGGTGCTAGCTTTGTTTCAGGTGGTAGATTCGTGAGTCTTGAGATATACACTGCTCAAAACAGACACTTCAACAACGTGGGTGGTGTCCATAGACCCAATCACTCAGCAGCTTGAGGCAAGAGGATCATGTTAGCACAGGAGGTCAAGATTAGCCTGAACAACATAGTGAGACTCTCAGAACACCTGCCAATCAACCAACCTAACAAATGAATCAAATGCACAAAATAAACACAAGAAACATGGACTGTGTGTGAACCAATCATTAACTATGACAATTTCACAAAGCTAATGGTTGACTTTAATGCAGACATGTTCTCTCTTAAAGTTCCTTCATTTCACAAAATGAGAAACAGATTTGTTCTAAAGAAGAGAAACCCTTTTCCTTAGCCCTGACCACTAATCTATGCCATTATCTGGAAATGACCATCTACTTCCAAAATCAAATAAAGGAAAAAATAAAAAATGAAAACAATAGAAAAACCCTGCTGTGAAAAGTCAAAGACTGTCACACAGGGGTTGCTGAACTATCCATTGTATCTGTTAAACAAATTATAAACTATCCCAGGGCTTCCACAACTGCTCCACTCATATCTGCTTTCTGCCTAAGAAACATATATTTGATACTGACTATATAGATACATGCAGAAGGCATAATATCTAATATCTATTTTTAACAAAGTATAAAGAAATATAAATTAGAATGATTATTTGTTAGACATATAATTACTATTCATTAAAGAGGAAAGAAAAATTGTCTATTAATGAGATAATTATTCTTAATTTTATATAAGTATAATTTAGTTTGATACTAGAGGCCAAAGAGCATTCCCAACTTTTCTCATAGTTGATTGGCATTTTGGTAGAGTCATTAAGACCACAGAACTTCCCATAAATAGTACATAAATGTTTAGGGTGGGGTTAGAAATTGTTGGGAATTCTGTCCTAATTAGAATTCAAAATTAATTTAACATTTTTTAAAAATGAAACTCAAGTCAACAACTCAAATATCCATTTAAAGAATAAAATATTCTAACACAATGCAATTTTAAGAGATACCCATGTACATGCTGAGGAAGTCAAGAGGAAACTATGTATGTGCCAAGGAAACATCACAATTCATAACACAGTCTCTAACCTGACTCTTGGTGGTTCAGTCAGTGTTCCCTTGTGGTGTGATAGCATGTGTAATAGAATAACACATGAGGCTTCAGTGAAGTAAAGCAACGCTGCAGCAGAAGTGGAAGCAAACAAAACTATCTGTGCCTGGACTCCCCAGAAATGATCACAACTGGAATAAACTAAAAGATGGGTGGTTAGAAATGAAGGAAGAAGATACCATAAGGCAATCCCACCCTAACCACGGCAGGGCACTGAAGAGAGCCAGAACAAGTCAGGGGTTTACAGTAAGTCAAGTCCACAGTCCTCCTGGGCTTTGAAAGACAGGCTTGTGGAATGGTTAGGAGCCACTGAGTCTGCCTGGCCTTTCTATCCTCTCAAGCATTATCAGCCTGCGGAAGGACATGTGCGCAATGAAAGAAGTGCTTGTGTAGATGGAGGTTGATGGTGATTGGTTTCTAAGAGGGAAGACCAAGAGTTTCTCATTGTTGAAGAAAAAGGTTTACAGTATGAAAAGAGACATAAGAAGGTTTAAGCTCCTTGACATTAAACTGCAATTAGAGTTAAGTCAACACACAAAATTTTATAGGTTAGATAGATGGAAGTGGGTTTAAATGTGGGTGTTCACATAGTTCTGTACACAAAGAAGGCTGGTCCAAGGCCATGATTGTGCCCAAGAGTAAGAAGTACACCTTGTGGAGAGATCTCTGTGAAAATCACATTTCAATTAAAAGAAGCAGCATTTCCCAGAGAAATGGTTGACTTTAGGACTGACAGAGAGACAGACACAGATAAAGACATAATGCTTGACAATGTTCAAATGATAGAAGAAAGGGTCCAAGGAATGAAGGGAGCAGTCAAAGGCATGGGGACTAACTGAACAGTGGTACGCAGGGACCAAATCTGTGACACACTGAGTTTCAGCTTCAGGATGGCGATGGCTTATCTGAAAAGAAGATAGAAATCCACACCAAAAAAAAAAAAATAAGAAACAAACAAACCAAAACCCCAAACACTTCCAAATAGAGTGTCAACAAATGGAGAAATAACTGCTCCCAACAGAAGAAATGATGCCAACCTTAGGGAAAACCTAGTGAGCAGCAGGCTATGTACTGACTGGATGTGTTCTCACCCTGAATCTTCATAAAATGCTCGAGAGAAAAATCTCCTTAGTAAAGAAACCCTGAAAAATCTCACCTTCAGGGTCACAGGGAGTGTCATTAGGAGTGGTCACAGTGAAGCTGTGTGCCATTGGCAGAGTCACACATTAAAAAATTCCTCTTATCTCTAAGATACTACCACCAAATACATATAGGCTAAATGAAATCAAGAAATAAAAATAAAAATCAGGCAAACTTAACCTCCCCACCTCCTAGACTCTTTTAAAAGTGTGTTCGTTTGTTTGTGTGCACATAAGGACAACCGCAGAGTCTGTGAGAGGGTGTCAGACACCCAAGGTCTAGAATTATTGGTAGTTTTGAATAGCATGTAGGATTTTAGTGACCCCAGTTCTTTCTCTGCAAGAGCAGTATGTGCCCTTAGCCACTGAGGCATCTCCACAGCATCCCCCCTCCCCTCCAGGCTCTGAAAATCATCAAAGAAAGACTGCAGAGACTATAGATTGAAGAAGACCTGTAGGATTTGGAAACTGTAGGTAACGTGACTGCTTGTGTGTTGGGTCCCTTGCCTGCAAAAGACATTATTGGAATATCTGCAATAATGAAATGAGATCTGTGGATGTGATGTTAGTGAGGTAGCCACATTGATTCCCTGCAGTGGCTGATTATCTATTTCTTGTCTATAAACAGGAAGAAGTGTTCAAGGACAATCTACAACACTCCACGATACACATTTAGTTTATTATCAGATGGTTCTAAAGAGAAAGATTGGCTGTCAGATCTCCATTTTTTTAATATTGGAATTCTTTTTTAATTTACTTATGTATTAATTAAAAATTTCCACCTCCTCCCCTCCTCCCATTTCCTTCCCACGCAACCCTCAGCCCTCCCTCTCCAGTCCTAAGAGAAGTTAGGGTGCCATGCCCTGTGGGAAGTCCAAGGCCCTCACCAATCCATCCAGGTCTAGGAAAGTGTGCATCCAAACAGATTAGGATCCCCAAAAGCTAGTACATGCAGTAGAATCAAAACCCAGTGCCATTATCTTTGGCTTCTCAGTCAGCCCTCATTGTCAGCCACATTCAGAGAGTCCAGTTTGATCACATGCTCATTCAGTCCCAGCTGGCCTTGGTGAGCTCCCATTAGATCAGTCACACAATCTCCATGGGTGGATGCACCTCTCACGGTCCTGACTTTCTTGTTTATGTTCTCCCTCTGTTCTGTTCTTCATCTGGACCTTGGGAACTCAGTCCAGTGCTCCAATGTGGGTCTCTGTCTCTATCTCCATCCATCACCAGATGAAGTTTCTATGGTGATATGCTGGAGAGGATGTGGAGTAAGGGAAACACTCATCCATTGCTGGTGGGAATGCAAACTTGTGCAAGCACTTGGAAACCAGTGTGGCAGTTTCTCAGGAAACTGGGAATCAACCTACCTCAGGATCCAGCAATTCCACTCTTGGGAATAGACCCAAGAGATGCCCAATCATACTACAAAAGGATTTGTTTAACTATGTTCACAGCAGCACTATTTGTAATAGCCAGAACCTAGGAAACAACCTAGGCACCTCTCAATGGAAGAATAGATAAAGAAGGTGTGGCATATATACACATTAGAGTTCTACTCAGCAGTAAAAAACAATGACATCTTGAATTTTGCATGCAAATGGATGGAAATAGAAAACACTTTACTGAGTAAGATGACCCAGACCCAAAAAGAGGAATATGGTATGTACTCACTCATAAGTGGATTCTAGCCATAAACAAAGGACATTGAACCTAGAGTGTGTGATCCTGGAGAACCTAAATAATAAAGTAAACCTAAAGAAAAACATATATTTATCCTCCTGGATATTGGAAGTAGATAAGATTGTCAGGCAAAAGTTGGGAGCATGGGAGTAGGGGTAGGGAAAAAGAGGAGATGGGGAGAGAAAAGGGAGAAGGGGAGGATTGGGGAGAGCTTGGGGGAATGGGATGGTTGAGAAGGAGGAAAGGTGAATATGGGAGCAGGGAAGAAGATATCTTAGTTAAGGGAGCCATTTTAGGGTTGGCAAGAGACTTGACTCTAGAGGGGTTCCCAGGTATCCAAGGGGATGTCACCAACTAGGTCCTTGGGAGGCAGAGGAGAGGGTGCCTGAACTGTCCTTCTCCTGTAGCCACACTGATGAATATATTGTAATTCTTTCAAAAGAATAAGGAAAATACACAAATCCCGTCACTCTCACAGACGCAAACCACAAAGAACTTACAAAGAAACAACATTGCCATTGGAACACCGGCACAGATGGGTATTTAAGACCAATGTGCTTATCATGTTGATGCTTGAAAGACTGAAGCAAATGAACAAGAAAGAGGCTGATACAGAATTCTCCTCACGAAATCCTCCCATCTTCTGAGCTGGAGTTACACTGAGAACACAGATTCTTGGTTAGTTTATTTTCATAACCTTAATCTTGTCGAAGGGGGAGCTATTCAGTGGAGATGGCAGTTACTAGTCTGTTTAAATGTGATGGAGTGAAAGTCTTTAAATTGCCTTGCATTTGTTTATAGAGAAGAAGGAAAGTATCCATGGCAACCCAAGGAAAGGGCAGATGAGCTTTGGTTATATGTGATCTGTTGAAGGATCTAGTCATCACAAATATCTCAGAAAAATACTCAGAGATGCCATGGTAATTTACAGTTGTGGTAATTCCTTTGGGGAGGACCTGAATGACATCTACTCCCTCCTCATACAGTCCCAGCAACAAACCAAAGTACATTTCTGTCACATTTCACCCTGAGAAGCCAGTGTGTTTGTTGAGCTGATGTATAGATCCTAAGTAAATGGTTACTGGAAGGAAAAACGATTTCTCTGCATGACCTCAAAAAAAAAAATGACATGAAAAGTCTTCTTTCAGAATGGATGAAAGCTTCTCCATGACTACCTTCCTCTCAGACCACAAGGCTTCATGCAACTGGGACAGAGTTGTACATAAACAGCTGAAAGGAGTAGGGGATACTCAAGTGAGGGTCCAATGGCCCTCCCCTCCCCAACCCCCCCTTTTAGGAGAGAATGTCTACAGTCCATAGGCCTGATTGTGACACACTCTCTGAAATAGACTCAGTTGATCTCACAAAAATGGCATCCC
The DNA here is from genome assembly GCF_037038515.1 of Microtus pennsylvanicus. NCBI lineage: Eukaryota > Metazoa > Chordata > Mammalia > Rodentia > Cricetidae > Microtus > Microtus pennsylvanicus. The sequence goes on along the minus strand of NC_134586.1, from coordinate 35,582,261 downwards.
TTTGACTCTGAGAACAGCACACTATAAGGTCAGTTAATTGGAAAGCGTATGTCAGGAAGCTTGGAACAATGACAGTCAGACAGTCAGTTGGTATTGCTCCTGCTCACTAAGCGTTGTTCCTTCTGGGGGTGTGTCTAGAAAGAATCCAGTAACAACAGAGATGTTATTTCCTTCATTACCAATGTCTGGAAGAAAATCATTTCTTTCACATTCGAGAAAGACTAACATGGGAAAACAAGTCACCACACCACTCATGAACAATCAGGAAATTGGTTTCTTCCAAAGGAAAAAAAGACATACTTCATGGGTATGGAATGCTTATTTAAAACCAAACACAAACTATTCCTTAGTCCTTTTAATAATAAGAACTTGGAGAGCAAAGGCTTGGAGGGTGATGAGGGGATAGATTTTAGGTAGTTATACCCTCCTATGAACCTACAACCTGGCTATTGTCATGCTATATGGCAGATAACAGTTTACGTAAGTGATCCCCATGTAAGAACCCTTTTGAGGCAGTAGAGCCTCTAAGAGGTGTGATCTAGTGGGAGTTTTCAGGTCAGTGGGAGGGTGTCATTGAACAGGATAACAGATCGAGCACTTTTACACCTCTGCCACTTCCTATGACTAACAACGGAACATTTTTCTTCCCCGTGTGCTCTGCCATGAAGTGCTGCTTAACCACAGGCCCCAAAGCCATGGAGCCAATTGACCATAGACTGAAACCTTTAAACCACTAAGACCAAGTAAAACTTTTCTCTTTCGAAGTTGATTGTCTTCGTTATGTTGCTGCAGTAACAACTGTTAGCCAACACAAGACCTAAATCTGTACACTATTCAGAGCCCTGAGTTCTTTCCAGCTATAGCAACTGAAATATGTAAATATCATCTGTCTGAGTAATGATAACTACAACAGCAATGTGTGAAGACTAATGCAACTTTTATGAATACTTTTAGACATACTTAATTTCAACCTTTCAAATATCCAAAGAGAACCTTTATTTCCCTTCTCAATTATATAGATGGGAACACTGGAGTTAGCGAAAAGATAAATTACAACATCTGGCCATGGAATCTAGATCACAGTAGTCAATGCTGTTCTAACGGAAAATAGTGACTGAATTTATTTTTAAAGCAAGTCTCCTAGCAAAAGTCTATCAGCCTCATGGGCAGGAGAAAAAAAACTGCCTAGCCCTGATAAAAAACAAACATGCATAACCAACGACCCATGTTTTGGGGCTTCAGTACCTCATCAGACCTCACATAGGACAGAAACCACGTGCTATGGATGCAGGGGCAGCCAAAAATCAGGTGGAAATGAACACCCAGAGGGCTCTGCTAGATTCTGACCTCTCCAAAGGTTGTGTGTTTCTCAGATGCTGCCCATCCCCAAATCTCTCTTGAGTGTGCAATCCAACAAGCCTGCTTACAGAAAACCCTAAATGAAAGAAAGCCATTTCTGGATCCCCTCCTGTCAGTGACTCCTCCTTCCCCATCCTCTGTTGAGGGCCAGGAAAGCACTCTCTAGCCAAAGCCTGCTGCTTGGACAAGAGCAAGGCCACCTGCAGGCACACTAGGCAAATTCTCCATGACTGGCACACACCACGCAGCACAGGACCATCTGCTAAGATGGCTTCCAGCCTGCTGGGAAAATGAGCTACTTCCATCCAAGCAAAGAAGCCAGAAATGAGCTTGCAGAAGCTTTGTTAAGCGAAACCTAGTAACTCGTTTCCATTCTTCCAACATTAGGGGTACTAAATTGTATCCCACTACAATGATATACCGAATGTTAGAATGCTCTACACCTCAGGGATAAAGGTTGAACTTTGAAGTTCAATAAGTCTACTTGACTTCTGCTTGCTAGCAAATTGACATCACAGGGTGTTGGACACTATCTTTCCTCTCCACCTGGTGCCTAGAGTAATATCCAGTATATATGAGCCACTTTGTAAACATAATAAATATAGTGTGAGCAGATACTCCAAAAGATTTTGCCATTGTCAAAGGCCAGTCAACAGCCTGTCCCAAACTAAACACTCCAACTTGTCCTAGCAAATGTCAGAAGAATACAGTGCTAGACCTGGAATTATAAATGGTTGTGAGCCAACATTCGGGTGATGGAAATGGAACCCAGGTCCTTTGCAAGAGCAGCAAATTTTCTTAAACACTGAGCCATCTTTCTAGTTCCTTCCTATATATTTTTAAAAGATGAAAATAATTTTTTTTAAATTATGTGTATGCACACCTGTGTTTTGTGTATATACCCATGAGTGCAGTGCTCACAGAGGCCAGAAGAGGACATTAGATTATTTGGAACTGGCGTTTTCAGTGGTTATGGACCATGTAATAGGGGTATAAGAGAAATAGATGCTCATAACAGCTGAACCACATCTATAGCATATTTTTTTCATATTTGGAGAATCCCAAAGTATTAGAAAGGAACAGCTTTGTGAAAGGAGGATAGAAAGCTCTTGAGTTACCATCTCTATACCTCTGAATAGGATGTGGTGGTACCTTAGAGGATCAACACACCCATCCCAAAGCAAGCATAGTTTCAATTTGCTGGCATCGTAAGATGTAAACATATGAGGAGGCCCCATATAGATGGCACCTACAGCATTGTTTAACATGGATGAATGGGCAAGTAGTTTTACCCGTACTTTCCTGTAAGTAGGTGTATGGCTTGGTACATGCATGGGAGAGAATTAAGGGATGGGTATAATGATCATTCTATATCAGGATCAGGTGGGTTGGATTTGACTGCAATTGTTCCCCATAGGCTCCTGTGTTTGGACAGGTGTTCCCCAGATGGTAGCTCTGCTTTAGAAAACTGTAGAGACTTATAGGGACAGAACTTTGGATGAAGTGGTTTGCTGAAAGCGGGAGCTGAGGTTTTGTAGGCTGGAATCACTTTTCATTCTCTGTTTCCTGGCCAACCAGTCTTCCAGTTCTGCCACTATGCCTTTCCTGAGATGCTGAAATGTATCCCCTCATACTGTGAACCAGAGCAAATCTTGCTTAAATTGTTTCTGGTCAGGCATTTTTGTCACAAGGAGAGTAGCTACTGCAAGGTCCAGGTCTGATTTCCTCCCTTGCCTTGGTTCTGGCTTGCTTTGTAACACTTATTTTTCTACTGATTCCTTGCATTAACCAGTAGTCTTCCAAGAGACACCTGCAGTCACCTCCAAAGTGAGTTCTGGTCATTATCAAAGAAAAACAAATTTTGGTAGTTTTCCTACTGAACATTAGAGCCCCATTGTTTCCTGGGGGCAGTGTTTGCTTTGAAAGGAAGCACCAGGTACTGACATCCTTAGTGCATGGGAATACCTCGGCCAGCAGGCTGGCATCATGAAAAGATGTCCGGCGCGATGTATGGTACTTCTCCATTTATATACAAATTCTAGATGCTATCCAGAAACACTAGCTATTTATTTCTTTTAAACAACTTTTAATTGATCACTATGCTATTAGTGATGTCTGTTGCTATGGTGAAATGTCATAACAAAAAGTAACTTAAGGAAATGGGGTTTATTTGGTTTATGGTTCTAGAAGTATAAAAGCACTTAATGGAAAACCAGGCATATAGGGCAACGGGGGCATGGAGCTAGCTGACCATTCACATACAGATGGGAGAAAGAAAGAAACAGAGAAAGACAGACAGACAGACACATACACACAAACACACACACACACACACAGAGAGAGAGAGAGAGAGACAGAGAGAGAGAGACAGAGAGAGAGAGAGACAGAGAGAGAGAGAGACAGAGAGAGAGAGAGAGAGAGAGAGAGAGAGAGAGAGAGAGAGAGAGAGAGAGAGAGAATATAAAGTTCACCCCAGTGACATACTTCCTCCACCAAGGCTGTACCTCTATACAGACCAAGTATTTGTGAGTGTATGGGGAACATTTCTCATTGAAAACACTACAACTACTATGGGCTAGAAGGTATTCTACATGCTAAGGTGCACTATAAAAGAAAATGAAGTTTTAGGATTTATAGACTTAAAATGTGAGTCTGAAAGTAACTGAGACTGAACATGGAAATTACCACTCTGAGCTACGTAGGTGGAGTTTTCCTGTACTGACCACATGTTCACAAATAACTGACCCAGAGACTTAAGATTATTTATAAATGCTCAGCTGATAGCTCAGGGTTGTTACTACCTAACTCTTACATTTAAATTAACCCATACTTCTTTTCTGCCCTCTGCCACATGGCTCAGGCTGGTTACCTCATTTTCTACACATTCTGATTCCTTGGCTGCTGGCTGGCATCTCCTCTGACACCACCCTTCTCCTTCCCATCATTTTCCTAATTTGATTGGACCACCTATAATTCCTGCCTGACTACCAGTCAATCAGCTTTTTATTAAAGCAATCTAAGTGAAATGTCTTAACAGTGTACGAAAGGATTATTCCACAGCAGAGTTGTGGAATCCTAGGCAATGTATTCAACCTTTCTACATCTGTTCCATTTCTCCAATGTTATCCATCTTTCCATCTCTGAAAATAAGTACCAAACAAAATAACACAGAAAATTAGGACCTACTATATCAGAAACCAGCACGGTGTTGAATGGATATTTTATTACATGATTTTAAAAGGCAAAATAGCGATCTAAATAATACGTACAATAGACAAAGTAAATACAAACAGTGTGCAAAGAAAATTTGAAACAAGCACAGTGGCACATGTCTGCAATCTCACTGCTTGAGAAGCTGAGGCAGGAGGATAACAAGTCTAAGGAGTCTGAAATACAAGAGAGCTTGAGTACAGCCTGGGATACATACTGAAAGTCAATCAAAAGGAATATCAAAAAGGTGAACATTTCTTAAAATAAAATATAAGAGCTTTATCTTCAATAATTCCACCAATGTTAGAGCTATCTAAGTAAACGGCCTCCTTCGGAACCCAAACCCACTCGGGATGGTTCTCTTCACAGCCCTTTTATTACTACTTTTATATTTCTGTAAATGAGTTGGGAACCAAGTTGAATCTTGGTTATCAAGCAGTACTTAAAAGGCTTAGGTTCAAAGAGCTGATTTGCACTTGAGTGGATTTTGAAGGCTTTGGTATTTTCTCTCTGGATGGAGACTCCTGTGCCTGCATCTCCTAAGCAGTGTGAGTGAATCTCAAAGGCAACAGCTTGCTCTGCTTTCATCCCTTAAAGGGCTTCCCACTCTAGATTTAGGCAGCTAGCAGCTTGCATACCCCTGCCATATTGATCTACCAGGGATACAATCTTCTGTAACAGCCCACAAATGGGCAAACAAAGCAGATGTCAAGTGGAAGACAGAGCCAAGCAGCTCCTGCGCCTATTTGATGTCTAAGAAATGCCAGAGGGCTCCCATATATATCAGACAGCCTCAACCACACAAACTCCTAGCTTACCTCTCCTCTCATACCATCCCCACACCAACATGATGACAACTAAGTAAACTCAGATTAGCTGACACCTTCATTTTCTATGTGGAGATAAACTACATGCTTCTAATGAGTGTCTACAAAATGGCTCGTACAAAAACAGGACTGCTAAATAGCAAACTACAGTTTAGAAGGGAGGGCAGATGTGGCATACACCTGTTCACCATCTTGGTGATGCATCCCAGGGAAGAAAAGGCAACACTGACAGATACCACTTGCTGTTTTATGAAAAGAAAATAGTCAAAATATTTATAAAATATCTTTTAAATTGTAGAGATAGAAGTAGTTGGATCTCAGTTCTGAGACACCCTCCATAAAACACCCACCTTGATAGTGTATTTCTGGTTTGCCAGACAGTGATCTAAGTGAATTAAGGGGAGTTATTTTATTTATTATTTGTTTCCCTTAAGTCCTATTATTTTCCTCTTTTTCAAGAGAGGGAAAAGATTTAGAACACATCAAGAATTTATCACCTTTCTGACCTTAGCAAATATGAGAACCAGGGTTTGAACTGAGCCCTACATGATACACAGTCTGAAGGTCTCCCAACCCCCAATTCTGTGGTGTCCCAATGATTTGGTCCAACATGTCAGTTGAAGGTTTTTTTTCTTTTTCTTTTTAATTATCGTATAAAAGGAACTTGGCAAATACTCCCCATTCTTATTCTAAGTCAGTGGTCCTCAACCTTCCTAGTGCTGTAAGACTTAATACAGTTCCTCATGTTGTGATGACTTCCAACCATAAAATTATTTCCTGGCTGTTTCATCACTGTAATTTTGCTACTGTTGTGAATCAAATGTAAATATCTGATATGCAGGATATCTGATCTCAACCCACAGGTTGGGAACTACTACTCTAAGCCATAAAACACTTAAGCAAGAGCTGAGACAGCCTAGGCTTGAAAGCATTTGCTGCTCTTGCAGAAGACCCATGTTCAATTTCCAGGACCCGTGTGTTTATACCTCCACCTCCAAGGGATCTGATGTCCTCTTCTGGCTTCTATAGGCTCGGCGTACATGTTGTATACAGACATACATATAAGCAAAACAACCATCCACATAAACTGAAAATAAAAAATAAAGACAATTAAGTTTTTTTTTCTGAATGAAATTTACAAAATGCAACAACATTCTACCCAAATTCCAGAAATTCCAATATGGAATTGAACCTGCTCCATGGTAACAATATTTCAAAGTTCTCTGTTATGTAAAATTATTGCATATAACTTTAAGCATCTAAAGGTTATTATTTGCTAAAATATGCTATGATTAAACCAGTGCTTCCCATTTCATGCCCCTTCTCTGTCAGGTTTGCCTCCTAGTGATGTCATCTTCTCAACAATCACAACATTTTCTTGGAGTCTCTAAAGATGGAGAGGAGATACAAAACCCATTAACTAACAAAAACCAACGTTGTTGTGGGAGCTGCGGGTTGCATTCCGCCGCCCAGCTCCCGCCACCGGCTAGGTTTACCCGAAATAACAACACACAAATTGTATTCTTTTAAATACTGCTTGACCCATTTTATCTAGCCTCTTCTCGGCTAACTCTCGCATCTGGACTAGCCCATTTCTAATTTGTTATTTCTGATTTTCTTGATAATTTTAGAGAACAGAGAAAAAACTAAGACCTTTTTTAAAACTTACATCATAATGAATTATTTTTATTCACTGCAGATATGAAAGTGTTAACTCAGCTGATCTTAAAGTTCATTATCATAATCAGGAAGATCAATTCTGTATAATTAATATAAATGCTTTATTTGTCCAGGAACTGCCTATTTAGCAAACCTGTTGTGTTCTTCAAGCAGCTAGGAAAGTTGAAGCAAAATCATGTGAGCCATGAAGAGTTGTGAAAATGATAAGCACACAATGACTAACAGGGCTGACAAAAGCTGCCACTGAGTCAAAGATGCTAAAAACAAAAAATACACAGGAATCAGGAATCAAGGATGGAGCTTCTCAAGTGGACAGCCATCACTACACTCTGGTGAGACTTTTGCTGTGTAGCAATATGACAGAGTTATAGGCTTCTTCATGTTCAAACAGGGATTATAAATAATTCAGGCAAATTTTCCTCAGATTAGGAGATGATGGATGTTTCTAGACAGCCTTTGGAATCAGAAGTTGTAAAGATGTTTCTGAGGGGGTAAAGCCCCATCTATGCCATAGAGACTTAGCAAGTCTTTTGATTTTCTCATCTTGGCTATTTGGTAACATGACTGTTATCATTGGATAAAACAAAACTGAACTTCAGCATGGTTAAACACCTTGACCAAGACCATTTATCTTTTGGCAAATGACAGCCAAAAAACAAAATCTCAGATTCCTGTGAACAAGCTCAATGCTCTTTTAGAGGAGGAGGGAAAAGCAAACACTCATATACTCTCAATTCCAAGCCTAAGAGAAAAAACAAACAAACAACCAGAGGCAATTTTAAGCCTATGGCTGTTGAAGCCCTTTTTCTGGGACTATGTGGAGAGAAATTTACATTTCCATCACCTGGGCATCTCTGTGACATGCTCTTCATCTATATTCAGAGATCAGCAGAGAAGATAAACATGCTGGCGTTCAGTATGTTGGGATTAGGAATTATGACTAGGAAATGGAGAGCTCATTCTTCACACTCCCCATTTGCAGATTTATAAACTACAACCGCCATCAAAAGCAGAGCAGCAGCCTAACAGCTTAAGCAATGGACGCTGAACTACAAAGTAGAAATGTCAGACATTACCCCAATGTGTACTCTGTCTGACAAGATGAAGGGAGAAATGAGAAGTTCAGGAAAGGAATTGCTCAAGACCTAATAAGAACGATAAGGTCACAAGGACTCAGTCCCACTTCAGCTATTACTTCAGGTTTTCCTCCTCTGCTCTTAGGCTGTTGAGCAGGATTTTGTGAATACTTCAGGGAGACAAGCTCAGATAAATCAGACTTCAGGCTATGTGTTAATTTATGACCTTGAAGAGGCATTCTATAACCTTTCACTTGTCTGTATTCATTTACAAAATGGGCATTGTAATAGTGCCTATGCAACAGCATGCTTAGAAACATTGATCACAGAATCTGATGCAAAGATGCTTCGTAAGTGTTAATGGGTTATTTTCTTTGCTTACAAAAGTATATCATAAACTACAAGCAATCATTTGGGTGTAACTTTTTATTCAACCTGATGTTCCTTACATAGCTATGTACCTTTCAGTATAAATCTATTCTTCTTTATACAGCCTAACAGCCTTCAGACAGTTGCAAAATAATCTATAAACCAATCTGTGCTCATCTTTTCATATACAAGAAATGCAAACTGCTCACATAATCACTCCTAATATTTCTACATATGGCAGTCCAGCCCCAGATAGTAAATGTCTCCTTTCAGAAAGCTGCAGATTAGTCAAGAAGACAAATGGCCCTTCATGACAATGACATTTATTTAAAACACAAGTGAAAGATGTGGTGTAATAAAACATAGGTATTCGGGCTTCATCCTCCCAATCTGACACAGAGCTTTGAAAATTCTCAGTATTTTCTAAGCAGTAAAAGGATCCTTTATGACTTCTACTGAGCCTTTCTGGATACCACGTGAATGAGATAACTGACTAGAAGAAGCCTGAATAGGGTCCAAGGTATGAGCTAGTCACCAAAGGAATACAAACCTATTCAGAGATCAGACCTTTCAACTCTCCACTCATCAAGTCTCTGGAAATAGGATTAGGACTGGAGATTGAGTTCAATTATACAGACATGATTTATGACATCACCCTGCCTGTCATAAAGCCTCAATCAACATTTCAACCCAAAGGGTCTAGAGAGGTTCCTCGGTGGAGAACATACAAGTGTGCTGGGAAACAGCAGTGTCAGAGCAAGTGGGAGACCTCAGGTCCTTTTCCCCATATCTTGATTTTTACATCTCTGGTGCTTGGATTTTTCTGAATTAAGTCCATTCAAATAAAACCATAACCACAGGTGTAGTTCTTTCCTGGCTCCTGGGAATCATTTCAGCAAATTGTCCAACCTGAAGGAAATTTCAAATTGAGCTGAACAGAAGTGTGAATAGTTGGATCTGTGGGCTGGCATTTTAAAGAGGGATTGGCTTGCCTGGAAATATCTCTGTGTATGGCAGCAGGAATCCACCATACTCTCCTGCCTGTGCAGACCCGATCTGGCCATTTGTCCAGGCTGGGGTGATGAGTGGCTGGCATGCTCTCAGCTACTTTCCTCCTAACCCCAGCTGAGCATACAAGCACCTGGGCCCTCACACCCTATTCAAGTATTTGACACTCTGTAAGAGCCAGAGTTCATACTGGTAGCATGAACCAGGAAGCTACTACCATGTTTTTTTTCCCCACTAATGCTGAATCAGAAAGACCTCTCTTTAAGGAGCCATGGCACCCATATTCACTGCTAGCAAACAGAACCCATCCCTCCCAAAAATGCTAGCTATCAAGAAGCCATGCTTAACTCTGTTCTTTTGTTGTCTAGAATTCCTTTCCAAGATTTCTCAGGTTTTAAGTGGATGTAATTGTCCATGTTAGTGCTAATTTGTTGGTAGAGGCTGCTCATTTGTTTCTCAGCCACCCAGACCCAAAATAATCACACAGAAATTATATTATTTGCAATAATGTTTGGCCTATTAGCTTATGCATATTTCTAACTAGCTCTTAAATCTTTAATTAACCCATTTCTATTAATCTGTGTATCACCATGTGGCTGTGGATACTTTACCAGGCAAAGTCCCAGTGTCTGTCTCCTCCAAAGGCTACATGGCATCACAATGACTCATGCTGCTTTCTCCTAGCATTAAGCTTAGTTTTTCCCATTTACGTCTATTCTGCCCTGCTGCAGGCCAAAGCAACATCTTTATTAATTAACCAATAAAAGCAAACATATACAGAAGGACTTCTCTCATCGTTTCCCCTTTTCTGTCTAAATGAAAAGGAAGGTTTAACTTTAATGTAGTAAAATTATATATAAATAAAACAGTTACTAAGCAGGCCTATGATTTGAATATGTGAGGTTGGGACTCTGAAATCAACATTCTTTTGTTGTTGTTGTTTTGTTTTGTTTTTGAGACAGGGTTTCTCTGTTAACAGCCCTAGTTGTCCTGGAACTGGCTCTTGTAGAACATGCTGGCCTCAAACTCACAGAGATCCACCTGTCCTCTGCCTCCAGAGTGCTGGGATTAAAAGCATGCAGCACAACCCCGAGCTTTGGGATCAACATTCTTAAAAGCATGCCAGAAAATGGAAAGATCTCCCATGCTCTTGGGTAGAGACAACTTATGTTGGAGAGGTTGTGGGGTAAAGAAAACACTTCTGCATTGTTGGTGGGAATGCAAGTTGGTACAGCCCCTTTGGATGTCAGTGTAACTATTTCTCAGAAAATTAGAAAATAACTTTCCTCAAGACCCAGTAATACCACTTTAGGATATATATTCAAAGGATGTTCAATCTTGCCACAAGGACATGTGCTCAACTATGTTCATAGCACCTTTGTTTGTCATAGCCAGAACCTGTAAACAACCTAAATGCCCGTCAACCAAAGAATGGATGAAGAAAATGTGGTACATTTACACAACAGAGTACTACACAGCATAAAAAAATAACATCTTGAATTTTGCAGGAAAATGAATGGAGCTAGAAAACATCATTTTGAGTGATGTAACCCAGACACAGAAAGATAATTATCACATGTACTCACTCATAAGTGGTTTTTAAGCATATAGCAAAGAAAACTAGCCCACAAATCACAATCCCAGAGAACTTAGACAACAATGAGGACACTAAAAAAGACATTCACGAATCTAATCTACATGGTCAGTAGAAAAAGACAAGATCTCCTGAGTAAATTGGGAGCATTGGGACCTTGGGGGAGGGCTGAAGGGAAGGGAAAAGTCAGGGACGAGAACAGAGAAAAATGTAGAGCTCAATAAAAATCAATTAAAACACACACACAAAAGCATGCAATATTCACCATATTGGTAATTGGTCATGCATAGTTTGGGTACACCGAGAAGCTGACTTTGAAAGTAGGGGTGGTTCTCATATTACAGATACAGCCACACTTGTCTCAAAGTGTCTTCCAAGGCACCTTGTCTGTGTGTGGGCAGCTCTCCTAACTCTGTAATAAGGAGGTAAGAGAACAGCAAAACAGCCCACTTGTAAAAGCATCGTCCCCTTAAAATGGGATGAAGGATAACTATTTCCAGCAGGTGTTCCTACTGTCTATGCCATGATATAGAATGCTTGCAGTGAGAAAAGACGCTAGAAGCTCAGCCATGGGACGTTCAAGCATGAAGGGAAAGTTCATTTTGGAAATGCAGATGCCTGCCTCAGCTTCCATAGTTGATCTCTACTTGACATGTCTAAGCACTGGATTTGATTTGATGATGTTACATTTCTCTTTTGTATTCTGTTTGAGGGGACATTGCTCTATCCAGAAAGCTCTCTATCATAAATTCCAGCTGACTGCCTCAATAGGATATCCCCAGTCAATTACTATGGAACGTTCTGAACATGTGATTTGATGATGCTTTGATTACTTATCACATGCATGTGTCACTTGGTATTTATTATCTTACTTTGTCTTTGTATGTATTAGAAAGCTCACTCATTCAAAACTGAAAATATCACAATCATTCTCCTTAAGTGATTCTGATGCCCATGAAAAACTGGCATTCAAAGGCTGACATTTCGTTTTATGACAGTATTTGGGAGCAAGAATTCTTCCACATCATTCAAGGTTGGACCAGATTATCAGTCTTTTGAAGCCATCAAGAAAACCAGCAGCATATCATCCAGGGATGGGACATCTTCCTCAATAAAGCTAGTGAGATAAAAATCAATATTACTGTCATGTGCATAGCAGAGAGTTCTCTCTGATGGCCCCTTACTGTATGACTTCATCTTTATGACAGTTTCTTCTGTGCAAATTTAACTTTCCATTTAATTGATCCACAAAATTCTGACCTCCAAAGCACATTTTTCTCCTGATTACTGATCAACCCATTCACAATCTTCTTTGCAGTAATTGATGCAGTGATTTCAGGTGATGAACAAATACATTTACTGAGTAAGCACTATGATGCATTATTTGAGTCATCATAGAACTACACTTAGAGCAACAGAACTCCATGAGTATCGAGTGGAGCTCCTGGACCTCAGGATTAGTATTGACCTCTCAACCAATCTCCCTCAAAGCACACCAGCTTTGCAAAGCTTCAGACTGTCAATTTTTCTTCACTCTCCCTTTTATACTTCCTTCCCTCCCATGTAGCATTTGGATCTGAATTAGTAAAGATCACTGGATTTTTGTTGTTGTTGTTTTTCATCTTAAACCACCTGGCTCATGCACAGACCTGTTTACATTTTAAACACTTAGAAATCTTACACTTTGAAATTTTTTCATTTTGGAAACCTTTTCAAACTGGTGGAAAACACAACATTCCTTAGTAATTCAAAGGAAGTCCTTTCCCCTGTCCCCCATTTAAGTGACTGCTTTGTGGAGGTTTTTCTGTTTGAACAATGAGCTGCTTGACATAATTTAAGGCAACCTCAACTTGGCTAGAATAAAATACATTAAGAGCACCAGCCACAGTTCCCTGAGCTAAGCAAGTCCCAGGATGACAATGTCATCTCACTGGAGTATGAGGCTCATTGGCAGTGACTGCTCTGCAGTGTGTGGGACAGGGATGTCAACTACAGAAACCATGAGCTTCTAGGAGAGAACTTCACAATTTCCTTTCTATAGCATTTTAAAATAAAATTGGCTTGGCGGGGAGTCTTGCATTTTGTTTTAGGAGCAAAGGCTGCATGCAAAATACATAATAGAGTGTCCAGTCCAGGAGCATCTTCTTGGGCTTCCTAAAAGTAGGCTATGAAGTTCTCTATCCTAATCGCTCAATCCAGTGGTTCTTTAGGAACGGGGCTTTCTGAATTAATAGGAAGAGTGAGGGGTCAGTGAGGGGTCCTCTAGCAGACTAGGACCTACTGACCTAGAAGAAGAACAAAAGATGTATTTTCTACTTAAAGATCCTTCACAAATCAGTGGAACCACAGTTATTCATAAGACCTGCACAAGATCAAACCAGTCCAAATCGCACCCCTTACTGATAAGCCACCAACAGTTGATAGATGCTAAGGAATGAAGAATCACTCTTTTTGTTAGAATGCAGCCATAGGTGGGATTCCAATGGTCCCACAGATGGTTTCACACCCATTAATAAACGAAGAACACTAACAGGATTTCATGAGTTATTAAAAAGAAAAATGAATGACAGTAGGAGGGAGTAGGAGCATTCTGGTGGCATATGGGTAAAGTTGAAGAGAAAAATCAAGGGTAGATATGATCATATTTCATTGCATATGTGTACTGAATTCCCCAAGATAAAGAGAATTAAAACACTTTTCGTTAAAATCAATAAGACTTTTGAAGTTTGTGACTAAAAATTTGGCCAAATACTTAGTAATGATTATAGATCCAAGGTAAAATAATTACAATGACAAAGGAAACCAATAATTCACCCAAAGCTACTCCCAGAAAGCCAGTTTTCAAGATGGTGTCTTATACAGGGATAACTCAAGACATGTGCAGATGACACAGTAAAAAAAAAAAAAGAACATACTACTCTGAATCAAGAAGGCTGTATGCCTCCCTAGAGTACTGACCTAGGATGCTCAAGGCCCTGTGTTCTAACCTTGATACTGAGAGAAAAGGGAAAATGGACAGAGACAGAGAAGATAAAGGAATGGAGGGAAGACAGAAGGGGTCAGGGAAGGAAGAAAGGAAAGAGACAGAAGCCCTTGCAAACTATGAGAGACAGAGAGAAAGACAGAGAAAGTGTGTGTGTGTGTGTGTGTGTGTGTGAGAGAGAGAGAGAGAGAGAGAGAGAGAGAGAATGAACACATATATTCCAAGATCATGAGCCTTATTCCTGATCATGCGTCCAGACCACACATACACACACATATGCACACACACACATACTTACACACACACACACACACACACACACTAGCCCTTTCCTCTCCACCACCGTCCTCTTCGCTCATTCTTTCTGTTCCCATGAAATCTAGCTCTTGCTTTCTGGACCTGACTCCAGGGTGCAACACAACCGTCACTGCTACGGCAAGCTGCAGTCTAATGATGATGAGGCTGACTCAAGACAGGGAGAACTGCAAAGTGCTGTTCCTGTCAGACCAACAGAGGGGAAAGAAGGAGTTTGAGAGCTGTGAGAAGGAAGAGGTGGGACCCCGTAAACAGAAGGCAGACTTGGGAGAACCTGGAGAGGCAGGCTCTGGAGTGTTGTAGAGGCAGAAATTCCTAATGAGTGATGACAATATCCTTCATGATTTGGATCCAAAGGTCCACTCAGGGCTTAAGCTGATTCATCATTTAAAGAGAGGAGCACATTATATGATTTTTTTTGTTAAGCATTTAAGTCTATGTATGTGTGTAATGAGACAGCAACAATGTCACTACCCTGCATTATTTTGTGGGATGACTGACCTATGTGGTTCACTGTTAGCCCATATATAGCACATGACTGCACTGAACTTTCTAGAAGCACAGACATGTGAGAGATGCAGCTATTTACTATGTGACTGGATCCACTCACTGGAAAATTACAGGTCAACATGTAGATTTACATTCAGTAGAAAATATATTCTCAGATATTAAGGCGCTAATGTTTTATTGCCCCTTGGAACATTAACCACCTTGGTAGCTAACCTATCAAGCTTAAGGTAACAGTTTTCAATGTCTGTAAATGCTACATTCTTCAAAGGCTCTGGCAATCCATCAGTTTTATCATCTCATTTATCTCCTTATTAATCACACAAACTGACACTGGTTTTTATTAAATATGTACTAAGGCTGTGATTTTAACTAGTTGAATATTTGGCTTTGACTAAGATGAAGAGGGACCACTTTATGCTGTGAGCACCAACATTTGCCTATGTTTGTTTTAAGAGCTTACCAGTGCTGGGGTGGGGGTAAGCCAAAGGTTAGCGTCTGAATAGGATTCTCAAGTGCTTCTCTACCTTTATTTTTATGTCTCAAATGTGTGCTAAGATCTGAGAAAACTTTCGGAGACAATAGTCTCTTCCCCCTTTGACATGAGTTCCAGGGAATCTAAGCCAGATCACGAGCTGTAGGTGGAAAATGCCTTTACTCACCGAGCCATCCTGACAGCCCCACCTAAGTTTTTTTTTTTTTGATAGAGTTTCTAATTGACCTGGAGCTCACCATTTTAGCTTAGCTAGCTGACTACTGAAGACCCCAAAAAGCATTTTTTGGGGTGCTTGGATTTAAACGCAGGTCCTCATGCTTGCACAGGAAGCTCCTCAACAGCTAAGCCGTCTCTTCTCCTCGACCCCTGCCACTTGTTTTTGTATTAACTCTTCAATTTTCTTTTATCTTTTCCCCCCAGCTGATCAGCTCTCCCTTTCAACAAAACAGTGCTTAGTCTGGCTTAAAGCAAAGATGGCATGCGTATTCTCGTTCATCTGTGCTCTGTCTGAGTGACAGCTAAACTTGAACGGCAGTTGCATTGCAAGACCTGCAGGTAGGAGGTTCAGTTTCCAGTTCCTGCTCTGCCTAACATTCTAAGGCAATGTGAAGATCCAAGCTGACTTGAGATTTCTTTTGGTCTCTTTTCTTATCCATATGTACCATGAAAGAATTGACTTCCAGATGGCCCACCAAATTTTAGCAGGCTTGACATTTATTTCAATTTGTTTTTATTAAAAGACAGCCATGTAGACCTCTTTCTTTGTAAAACTGGCCTGGTGTTTCCCTTTTGCAGCACCAAGGACACAGTATCACCTCCACAGGCTGAGCCGAGCTGCTACACAGGCCAATCAGCACACACTGCACCATGACCACACAAAGGAGGCTACTGTCCCAATCACAATAAGATCCACCGAGAAAACAATGGTAAATCCTCAGAAAACAAAGCGGTCCGAGGCTTTCCACCTGTGTGCATGTTGACAAATGTTTTATGTTCCAATCTGAGAGAGGAAATAAGAGAATTCCACTGTCATTTCTCATAGTTAAGTGCCAAAATCAGCAAAAGCATACATGGATCTGAACTCAGTCTCTAGTTATCTGAAGTGTTTGTATCTGTTGAATACGTGTTATGAACTTAATGCTGATTGGAGCTAGGAGGCAATTTTAAATCAAATGTATTTCATTGTGCCGTAGGGAAAGCTATATGTAGGAAATAAATTATCTGGCAAATCGAACCTGCAGCAGCTTTCAAATATCCATTTCTGTGAAGATTTGGTTTTCTGATGCTAGGCTGTTTCCTCCCCAAAGCCCAAGGTTGTCTTCCTATGAGGAAAACTAGTGTGAAGATTGGGAGGGAACATGAATAGTGAGGCAAGACCCTGCTCCCTTGCTGTCCAGTGTGCCCAAGGCACTCACTTCTCTCAGTCTTCCCATCAATAAATAAATAGTGTATTAGGAGATACATGTACCAACACTTTGTGGGTTACCTTTGGGCTTATGAGACTCTGGTACTCTGTTTTTAATTAAATTAAATTAAACGAATGAAAAGTGCATTCAATTAAGAAGGAGCATGGATTCAAATCAAGTTAGTGGGGGAGGAGTGAGTCCAGTAAGGGGGATCAAAATTCAGTTTCCACACCTCTTTACTAGGAAAGACCCAATGGATTTCAGTCCCTGAAACAAATCCCTACAAATTTTTCAAGTTTCTAGTGAAAGTTCTTCTCTGTGTCCTCAATCTCTTCTTAATCTGTACCTTCTCAAGAAGACTGTGCCAGTCACACAACATTCCAGAAGGTATTCTCCATTTCCACCTCTTCTAGGCCCCATGAAGATCGTGGATATTACCCAGAATGGCATCAGGATTGAGAGAATAAGGATGGAGAGTTTTTGTAAAACCTGACCTCAAGCAGGTGAATCTCTTTCTTGATGATGCTATTGAAATGTGGATATTTCACCTTCAGGCTTTGGGTTGGTGCTCCCCAAGCATTGGCTGACTCTGGTAAAGAACAAATACTGAAAGAGACTACTGTAAAGGGGGAGGACATTTCAGGGTCAGGTGGAAACCGGGTGCAAGGGAATCTCTTAGGAATCTACAACGATGACCCCAGCTGAGTCTAGCAATAGCAGATGAATAGCATGAACTGGCCATCTCCTGTGACCAGGCAAGACTTCAAGAGGGGAGTGTAGAAAACCAACCCACTACATAACTTTCAACCCACAGCCTTTCCTGTCTATGGGATATGCTGGAATTGGTGCTTGGTCAAATCATCATCAGAGAGGCATCATCCAGCAACTGATGGAATCAGATGCACACCCACAGCCAAACATTGGGGGAGGAAGGATTGTAGGAGTCACAAAGGGTCAAGGGCACCACAGAAAACTCACAAAAATCAACTAGCTGGGCTCATACGGGATCCCAGAGACTAAACCAATAACCAGAGAGCCTATGGAACCGATCTAGGCACTCTGCATATATGTGACAGTTGTGTGGATTGGTCCTCTTATAAAATTTCTAACAGTGGGAACAGAGGCTGTCTCTGACTCGCCTACGGGTTTTTGGGACTCTACTCCTCATACTGGGTTACCTTGCCCAGCCTTAATGCTTGGGGAGGTACTTAGTCTTACTACAACTTGATATGCCATGTTTTGTTGATATTCATCAACAAAAGACCTGCCCTTTCCTCAACAGGAAGGGGTGGAAACAGAGAGCATGGGAGAAGGGGCCTGGAGAAGTAGAGGAAAAGAAAACTGTGACCTGAGATGTAAAATAATTTTTTCATTAAAAAAATAAGAATGAGTCTATAGCAATTATGTCTTAGAAGCTGGAGAGCATCATACACTATTTTGGGGCAATTCAGAGACTTCTCTATCTAGAAACCATTGTCATTCTCCAAAGTCTAGGGAAACCATTAGCCTTGTTCTGCTTATGTCTCTTGCAAATATACATTTGTGCTCCAAGGAAAACTCTCTCTCTTGAAGGAAGGATGAGCCATTCCTAGCCACACGATGTGAACTCCAAATGAAACAATCTGATGATTTGTCCTGGTGTTTCTCTCCGTTGATGGGGGCACAGGGAACTGATGCACTTGTCCTCTGTGGTTAATAAATGGCTGATTCTCTAATCTAGGGTTCCATGTCTCCTGCCAAAAATATACATATAAGTGAAACAAATACACGTGTAAAGAGCCATGAAGATGACTTATGTGAAACATAAAAAGCAAAAGTACAGCCACAAAACAGAGAACTCAAGACTTTGTTATAACATTCAATCAAACCTCTTTTTCTCTGTGTCACAAAGGGTTCTAAGTGCTTTGGTTACTATATTCACCTTGTCACAGACCACTTGCTGCTCAGTTTGTGGACCTCCCTAGTCTGTGGCAGTCCTTTGAGAAAGTAGTACTAACCTACCTACCATAAGTCAGTTTTGGTTAGAACTTCAGTTGTCATCTATTTTTAGTTTCTTTTTTTCAGATTTTTTTAAAATTTATTTATTTATTAAAGATTTCTGCCTCCTCCCCGCCACCGCCTCCCATTTCCCTCCCCCTCCCTCATTAGCTCGAAGAGCAATCAGGGTTCCCTGACCTGTGGGAAGTACAAGGACCACCCACTTCCATCCAGGTCTAGTAAGGTGAACATCCAAACTGCCTAGGCTCCCCCAAAGCCAATACGTACAGTAGGATCCAAAACCCATTGCCACTGTTCTTGAGTTCTCAGTAGTCCTCATTGTCCACTATGTTCAGCAAGTCCGGTTTTATCCCATGCCTTTTCACACCCAGGCCAGCTGGCCTTGGTTAGTTCCCCATAGAACATCCTCATTGTCTCAGTGTGTGGGTACACCCCTCACCGTCCTGAGTTCCTTGTTTGTGCTCTCTCCTTCTGCTCCTGATTTGGACCTTGAGATTTCAGTCCGGTGCTCCAATGTGGGTCTCTGTCTCTGTCTCCTTTCATCGCCTGATGAAGGTTAATATTCAGGAGGATGCCTATATGTTTGTTAGTTTCTTAATGGAAGACAATGCAGATGGAATTTGAAGCAATGCCAAGCATGTAAATAAGGGCCCAATGACTGTTAACTATTCTTGCAGATCAGTTCCACCCTCTCCTTCATCTGCTCTTCATAATGAAATCTCGAGTCTCATTAAGCTCATCATTTAGTTTATTATCTGTCCTTTCCCCTCCCTCTCCATTCCCACAGCCATGGCCTCTCAGCTAAGATACTCTGTCAGAATTTCAAAGAGCAAAGAGAGACTCCTAAATCAGAGCTGGAGTGATGCCCTGGACAGCCAATGAGTTCACACATAGAAACAGGTTAAAGTTAGGGTTCCTCTTGGGAAACAAAATCCCGGTTTGTCTGGAGGGGAGTTAAAACCCTACACAGCTGAAGTCCATTATTTGACTAAGTCAACTATGACACATGGAGTCATGGGCACAAACTTTTGGCTATCATTTGTCCCATTTCTGGAAACTTTGTTTTCTTCATTTGGAAGGGAATATACAAGAAAAGAAGACAGCGAATGTCATTTCAGGATAAAAGTCTGTTGTGTCCACTGAGCCCGAAAACAGCAGGAAATAGTGAGCATATTCATGAAGGCTGGGTTACCTCGACTGACTCCTTCCCCGCTGCAGTCAGTGGGAACGCACCTGCCTGGATAAGTGTCCCTATTAGAATCTCATTGGGCAGCACAACAGTCATTTCTACTAGCACCACCATAAATCAGTCTTGAGGGGATCATTGTGGAAAACATCAGTGTATGCAGCTTCTCCACATACTCAGCATCCTAGAATTTAAGCCTCATGACAATCAAATGGGAAATTGTGAACCATAGCCCTGTTTCAGTCTCCTTAGTTGGCTTCATGAACTGACAGGCGACACTAGGCAGAGATGTAATGAAGCCCCCACAGAACTTTATCAAAGTTACGTAGTCCACTACACACTCATGATGTAGAATAAAAAAAGCCAGAGTGGCATGGAAAGGGGAATATCTTTCAACATGAGAAGGTCATGTTGAAGATTAAAAGCAGAAAGCACAGTTGAGTATGTATCCTAATGGGATTATTTGGTTTAGGTGTGAACGCAGAGAGGAAAACCATGAAGGCTGGTAAATACTAGCAAACAACAACAAACACATAATAAAAGTATGAAGAGATTACAGCTTAAGAAGGAAGGGATGCCCTCTGCTTGTATGAGACAGTTATTTAGCTTGGTCTATTTATGAGACTCCTGGTAGTGGGAGCAGAGGCTGTCCCTGGTACTCAACCAGCACTTGGGAACCTATTCCTTATGTTGGATTACTGTGACCAGACTGGATACAGGGGGGGTCCCAAGGCAGCTTGATATGTCATGCTTTGCTGTTGCCCCTTTCTGAGTGAATACGGAGGAGGGGTGAATTGGGAGGGTTAGGGGGAAGAGAAACAAGGAAGTAGGTGGTGAGAAGGGAAGGGCAGCTATGGTCAGGATGTACAATAGATAATTAAATAAGTAAAATAAAGGAAGTGATGCCTATGATGTCTCATATAAGGAAATTAAAAACAATAAGGCTGAAGGGTAGAAAGTTACGGAATTTAATTACTGGGAATACATCAGGGACATTTTGATAAGGCAGGAAGTACAAACAGGAAAGATAAGGAAGAAGTGGATGGTGAGACAAGCATTTTAAGCATTAAATGGGAGAATTTTAAGAACATAGTGAGAAGGTAAATAAACAAAATTACTGCCTAATGCAAAGTTACATTGTGGGCAACACTGATTCTTGCTGCTATAATCTCAGTTATTCCCCACTGCTATGTTTCACATCTTGTTGTCTATTACTATCACTCAAAACCTTGCATATAGCAACCAATAACATAGCCAGAAGGCAAATATTCATGTAACTCAAGAGGTGCCTGTGGGCTGAAAAGTAGTGCAAATACAAAGAAAAGCATTTAGTGCTTCGAATTGTCTGTGATGTCTCTTTCCAGCAGGAAGGGATAGAATGAAGATCAGAGGGGAAAGGCTTCCGTACTTTAACCAGGTACCCAAACTGGGAGAAGGAACTATTTGTGGAAGATAAAACATCAGAACAACATCCTAGAACAGGTTACAAATTCCAGTGGGGATAAAACCTAAATGCGGAAAGAGTCTGGAAACCAAAGCCACCATGCTAAATACTGAGGCCTCCACCATGCAGCATGCTTAGAAGATTAGCTGGTAAGAATTGCTGCATAATCCTCAAGTTCAAGGTCAAGTTGGCCAAGTCAGTCCCTCCACTACTGAGACATTAATCCTAGTAGAACCTTTGCTCAATGTTGAGTGGTGGTTAGAGCCGAACAAATTAATCAAAATATCCCCATTTCTTGAAGAATGAGAATTTTAGTAGCTTAAGTTAGATGTAGGGAGAGCTTGAAATTCCCCAGGGGAGAGCTATTGATTCTTTGTTCACTGAGGTTACAAGAATGATGGTAGTTTAACAAGAGCATACGTGACACATACAATGCAGCCTTTGCTTACATTTCCTTGGCTAATGCTGGCCTTTCCCTCTACAACAGCAGTCATTACCCTAACTCCATCCATACTACTCCATCATCTCACTGGCACCTTTGTTATGGGTAGTTTTTTTCATATTGGCATCTCCAGCTATGTATTATCCCTTAACAAGCCCAGAAGTACTACCCCAAAAAGCAAGCTCAGCCCCCATTTCCTCTGACCCCTGCATAATTCAGAAAACTCGACCACTTTTATAAGATAATTAGTATTCTATTGTCCAATATTTCCTAGTCATATAGCCACAATGGCATAAGCCCTGTTTTGTTTTATTTTATTTCGTTTTGTTAAAACATGCTGGTGAAGAAAAGACATCAGTGACTTGGGTTAGTTGGGAGAGAAAGAAAAACTCAGATGTGGATGAGAGGGTCAAAAAAGGGACAGAGGCTATATTTGTTACAAATGTTTATGTTGTGACTTGAAGCTCCATGGGCTTGTTATCTTTTAATTCCCCAGGATTGAAGTCTCCAAAAGGCTCAAATAACACATTAGCACGATTGGGCTATTGCAGGGGTCCTTTTACATTACCTTGTATTTCTTGGCTCCTAGGATGAAATCATAGATTCTATTCCCCATTTGTCTCTTATATTTCCACGTTCCTTCTTTCCTTTTCTAAGGATCCCGGTGTATCTGTTGGGCCCAGCTAGATACTCAGGATATTCTCTTTATTTCAAGATCCTTAACACCTTTAAAATCCCACTTTCCATGTAGAGTACATATTTACAGACACAGGGACTATAATGTGAGCATCTTTGAGGGGTCAGAATTTTCTTGACCACCAAGCAACATGGAGAAAGGAGAGGAGAAACAAAAACTTCATTATTATTGCTTCAACCTCATGTCTTTCATTCAAGGTTATGAGTGAAAACCCAGTCACTTCTCGAAACATTCCAGTGGATTATGGTCTGTTTCTGTAGGTCTCAATCCCTCTCCTAGAAAAATTGTTTCAAGTTTAAACTGAAGTTAATAAACACTATGTCAAGCAATATTTTCTTCATTGAACAATTCATTAATTTTAGAAGTTTAGGAGCAGTGTTACCAAATGAGTCCTCATACCAAAATGAGTAACTATCATTCATTCAAAACCAAGACAAAGGTTAGGAGTCTTTCAGGAATTGACCATGTAGAAGCTTGTGTGAGAAATGTGTCCTTCATAAGACCGTGTATTTGAAATTTTGGTCTGAAATTGGTAGTGCTATTTGGAGAAGTTATGGAACCCTTAAAAGGGACAGCATTGCTGAAAGACGTGTGGCACTGAAGGCAGGATTTAAGGTAGCTTCACCACCCCTCCCCATTCTTTCTCTTTAAGTCTTGTGAATAGATAAATATGTGATCAGCCAGGGCAGTTCCTGCCACTTTGCTTCCCGTGACTTTTTCCAAGCTTTCTCCACTATGATGAACTCTATACCTCTGGAACAATAAGTCAAAATAAATAATTTTTCTTTAAATTTTTTTCCAGTTATTTCATCAGAACATCAGAGAAATAACTAATACAGCCACAATGACAGTAAGAGTTAAATGTTCCATGTTTGTAAAGACAGGTGAGACCTACCCACTTTTTTCAATGGCTTCAAAGACTGCTGTTCAAAAGTGACTTGGTAATTGCTCAACCAGATCCAAAAAACTAATCCAGAAATGACTCAACAAGTCATTGCCAGTATAAGACCAAACAATTTTTTTGCTTCCTCTCTCAGTATCACGACCATTGCCATAATATACAAAATAATCATTCAAAGCAGAATATTTACAGAATCTGTAAGAATAATGAATAAAAATTACCACAAATTTCTCAGAAAACAAAAGTCTCATATCTCTAGCATAAGCACCTAGAAATGGTACTCAGTAGTACAGTCATTCCTATGAGTTGATCACTGAAGTTTCAAATTTAAATCTAATTAACAGGTAACTTGGCTAAACTGAAAGTAAAACTTTTCTTTAAGATAATAGGATCTAAATATTTTAATCTGAGCCCAAGATCTTCTCACAACATCATCCCTGCTTCTCTGTTAGGAACTGTTCTGCATTTAGTTAGTGGAACACAATTCTCTGCTGCTTCACCAGACTCTGGACTCCACAGCTGATGGAGTATTTCATTATGTCACCCACAGCTCTTGACAAGTGGAGAGAGAGAAAAGAGGTGGATGGCACTTTAGGAAATAATTGAAATGAGAAATGTCACCTTGAGTTTAGTGTCATTGAGCTTCTACTCAGCCTTGACTGGAAAGCAGACAGAGGAAGTAAAATAGCATTTACAAAGAAACACTGATCCTGTGCACAGACAAATTCATCTTTCATTAATATTTGATATTTTTTGTTCCTGTATTGATTGCTGTGACATGGCTGTCACCAAGCTTAGTCCACTGCTGCTATCCCAGGCAATTTCCTCATGGAATTGCTTTCCTGAAAGAGCTGAATGTCAGAGCCACCTTGCCACAATGAACACATGTCAACAGCATTTGGTAGTGAGTTGGTCAATAATGAATTTGCTACAGTGAACTGTCAGTAACATATAAGAAGTTGCTGTTTGGCACTCATGTTTCTGAAGGCCAACAATCCAGGTAGAAGTGTTGTAGTTGGATCACATAATGCACAGACACCAACTTTGGTGAATCAGCGCAATTGACTCCAGTTCTGCTCTGGGGAATAAGATTTGGAGGCATAGACTAGGATTGAGAAGAACCATTCTCTGCTGAACATGCAACCAAATGGTCCATCCATTATTTAACAATTGTATTTTATAAATGTATTATATTCACATTTGTAACATATAATAAGAAAATTTTATTATCTTCAAGACTGAAAGGACATGTCCATAAACTACTTCTACTTTATGTACCAGAACTAAAAGTTCAACTGTGCTCTGCTTCACGGCAAGACCCCAAAAATTAAGACCAAGAATGTGTTACACAGGGTCATTCTATTCAGTTTTCAGTGGTCATCTCTAAATGGGAAATATACATCAGCTCACTTTCTCCAGGGCTCATAGAACCTCATGGAGGAAGGGATATAAAGCTGGAGGATGGAGAGGAATGCCATGAAATGCTGTCTTCAGTACATGCCATGGCCATTGCAGTCATGAGCTCGCTGCAACTAGAGCCACCTGCACAAGATCAAAGCAACAAGGGCAGACAACTTTCTAACTTGACTCTGGGTTATTAACAAGAGAGGAGATGAAATGAAGGGTGTGGTGTTGGGTGTTCCTAGAGGGAATGTGCAGGCAAAGTTGTAAGATCCAGGAAAGACTGGAAGGATAAAGTGTGGGGTGCCTATGACCAAAGTGCATTGTTTACAACTGAGAAAGGATACTCTATTTATTAGAAAATATGGTCCTCTGGGGTAAGATTTCAGAGTGTACACTACTTTTCAGTCAGAGCAGGTTTAAAGCATGATTTTGAAACCCTGAGTCTAGTTCCAACCAGGAGACCCTCCTCTTGAATCTGGCACATGCATGATGACACCAGCTAATGGAGAGAGGCTGAAATGGTCCCCTGTGTCTTGTGGTTTCTATATTTGTCACTGAAACTTTCTTTTAAAGCCTGAAGTTATCAGGTACACAGTCCAGCTAGCCAAGTGTGACCTTATTACAAGTAATCTCAAGTCTGGGAAAATCACAGTTTGGGACTAAATTTAATAACCCAGCTGAGCTCAGCTGGGGACACATCCAATCTTTTATGTGTGAATGACAAATATTCTACATGATTCCATCTCTAAGCGATTGAGTCTTCAGGGCTTCTGACACTGAAGAGCAGAGAGCACCCTTCCCTTCTGCATTCTCTTGGATTTGTGCATACATAGTGAGCAAAATTAAATGTACTTTATACAGCTAGGTATTAGCAGGTTTTTTTTTAAAAATATAACACTAAACGACTGGAATATTTTTTCTCCATCAACTTAAAACTTCAGTACAAAGGAAAGAGGGGTTTCTTTCTTTAAGCTATAGAATTCTTCCTTCTCTGTTCATATACCATGTTTATTTACAATCTCATAGGGAAAATGAGGCATTGAATGGGTATCAAGCATGAAAAGAAATCAAAGAAGAAGAGAGTTTGCACTAAGAAAGAGAATTAGTTATGAGTGTTCAAAGTAGCACTCAAAATGGAGGTATTTTAAGGCAGAGGTTGAAGTCACAGTATAAAATAATTTATAACTTATACAATCAGGAAAGAGTACTTATGGGAATATCTATGATACCATCATCTAAATCAGGAGATCTCCATTCAATGCTGCCCCCTTTCTCAGTGTTGGGATTCCTGAACTTTCTATCTTCTAGGGGTTGTAAAGATTCCTTACACCAGAGTTTGTATATGTTTAATTTTGTTTATTGTTGGAGGGGAAAACTGGTGCACCTACTCCACATGCCTGGGAGTAGAAGTTTCCAAAAGTACTTTAAATTTCCATTTCCTAGTTGCTCATTGCTTCTGCTTATCTTGACTTTAGAATGCATTTTGAGCATTGTCACAACTATATCTTTTCTTGAGCACATGTCCTAGTAAAAGCCATAAAGATAAACCAGGAATACTATCATTTATACCCAATATCCTAATGTCACCCCCTCAGATAATATTTGTAAATAAACCAATGCTTTATCATTTCAGTATTTAAGGATTTCTGAGATGATCTTAGATCAGATAATTCCCATAAAGGGAACATTTGTGAATGTGGCAATGGACAGTCAACTTGCTTTGACTGAGAAGTGCCTAGTAAATTAACTGAGCATACCATGGCAACTGAAGGCTGAAGGTGACAGAGGAAATTGGCATGTGTGACAGAACATGAAGCAAGAAAACCAGCCACAGGCATGGTCAGCACAGTCTAGGATGGGGACCTGGATAGATCGAGATCAGCAGAAGCATTCCACCAGTCAGACATGCTCATGTCGGCCCGTGGAGGTCATTATGTGAGCAGGCTGCTACATTTTTTTCCAGTAGCCATAATATTCTGCATTTCCTTAGACCCAGAGACATGAATCCAGCAATTTTGAACTGAAATTTGTGAAACTATGACCTTAAACGAACCTTTCTTCCATTATATTGTTTCTCTGAAATATTCATCAAAGCCATGGTAAAGGTAACTAAAAAAAAAAAAATCAAGGTGAGAACTCTACTGAGTATAAGTGCCTTGATGCTTTTAAAAGCAAAGCTGATTTTAAAGAGAGAAGGAAAGATGTAGAATAATGGAAAATCTGCAGCATCCACAGCATTGTAATGAACCTCACATGCTTTGTGAAACCCACAGTTCACCAAAACAGGCTGAGAAATTTCCTTCATTTAGAAAGCATGGATTTACAGATTTGAGAAACATAAGGTGTTCCAGGAGGAAATTAATGAAAAACTCATACACTGATAGAGTGAAAACATGAAATGTTAATAAAATAAGATCAAAAGCAACTAGAGAGAGAAATGGCGTACCTAAAGTAGTATGATAATGAGATGGTCAGTGGACTTCATTTTAGAAAACTAAATGAAGTTAGAATACAATAATATACATCCAGAAATCTGAAAAGAAACATTGTCAAATTGTCAGCTAGGCAAGAAATGCGTCTCCCGAGAAAACCACTTTCAAGAACAAAGATATCATATTACCTGATAGCTTCAGAAGAAACAATACACAGAGTAACCACAAAAAATCTTCTTTATCTGAGAACAATGAAATAAGTGCTTTGCATGGAAAACTGTGAGACAGAAGGAATGAGTGATCACAAAAAGGTGGTTCTATATACATGAGCATCAGCTGAGCATTTATTAACAACCAGGTTCAAAAAGAGAAGATCAATATTCTCAAATACTGAGAAACAGGGGTCATGACAGCTACTCTAAAGGGAAGAGGATTTTAACTCCATGTTGGGACTCCATGTTGCTCAGGAGGATAAATATTTGATTTCCCTTAGAGTATAAAATTTACAATACCTGAGAAATTCTTCTTTAAAAAATAAATTACATAATTTTCAAACTAATAAAGAACCATTTTTTTAAAAAAAACACTATATTACAGATATAGAAGAAGTTAAAAACAAACACCTCCATCTAAGAAAAGAATAATAGAAGTAACTAAAAAGATATTTTAAGATAAAAAACAAATATAAATAAAATGTTAGTGTGACTACAGAACTGATAGTGAAATTTCTATTTTAAAAAGTGGATGATGACTTAGAAATTCTTCTCTGTACTGTAAGGAAAAACATATGAACAGCAACCAAAAAAGCTTGATATAGAAAACACTATGAAGGACTTTAATTTCAATAGGAAATAACAAACTAAAGGAATGTACAAAATTGAGATTTCAGTTAGGCAAGCCATGAAGTGGGTCAGAGAGCTATTAGGGACAAGTCAACACATGATGATAAAAATGTCCACTGCCAAAAATATTGAATCATCTAAATTTGACTTAAATTAGTGAGTTTACAATTTAACATTATTGCTTTAGTCCAGACTAGACCAATACATGTTCCAGTCACTTTGTGCATCCAAAGACAACTAAAAACAGTACCCAACACACTGTTGGACAACGGCATTATGTTGCAATGTCAAAAAGTTGGACTCTCCCATTTAAGTCTTTGATAGTTCTCCTGGTCATTGAGAAGCAATGTGAATAAAAACCATTAGTAAATAAGCAACAAATTTGAGCAAATCAAGTAAGTTTGTTTTTATAAAAGATTCCTTGTATTTTAAATTGTATATATCTATGTCCCTATGTGTGTATGTGTGCATATGATTCAGACAGTTGTGAGGTACCTAGAGTGGGTGCTGGGAACCAAATGCAGGTCTCTTACAAGAACAATGTTCACTCTTAACTTCTAGGCCATCTCTCTAGACCTTTTATAAGCTTCTTAAATACTGCACAATTCACATTTTCCCAAAGTCCAACAATAAAACATTTGCTAGGGTTGAGGCAATCATGCATAGGGAATACCTTAGTAACCTAAAAATCTACTTGGTTGGGATTATGCACATCCCTCTCCACTATAACAAAACTGGAAGCCCAGTCCCTTACCTGCATGTATATACACCCATGCACCCTGCACACACTGTTCTCCAAACGCTGTACTTAGCAACCATTTTGCAGCCCCAAGACCCCACCTCCTTCAGTTGAAACCTATACCTACTTTAAACTATAGAAATAAGTAATTCCCCTCAGAAACCACTTACTAATTCTCCATTTCTGTTCAAACACATCCTGAAACACAATCCAAGAATTGAGTAAAGTTTTAGGGAGACTCTCCTACGTACTATATTATACAAAATTAGACATACAAATGATGAAAAGGAAGAGCGTCATAGGGGGACATGAACATTAGAGAATTTGCTTAATCTTTCAGTCAGAATAGAGAACAACAAAAACTTCTTCCTCCTTCTCTTCAGTTCCATAAAGGGAACCCCAAACAAAGAGGGGCCCTTCAGTATCTTCACTCATGTGGCCTGCTGCTCTCTTAAAGTCTATTCTGACCCTCTCTATCACTTTGCTTTAAATAAAGTTTCCTCGCTAACTTTGCAAATTTCTGTGGCTTTTATTTCAATTCCTTGAATGAGAAGCCAGGAACATGAGAATACCTGACCTGGAGGTGACTCCGCATAGTAGTAATGACCAAGAAGGCAAGTCCATGCAAACACTGAAGGAAAATCATTCAGTAAACTTTATTCTGACATAATTCAGTTCATGATCAGTAAAAAGACAACTAAAATATTTGCATCTGGGAAAGCTGAGGAACACATAAGTAATGAAAAACTGTGCCATTTAAATTTTTTTTAATTTTTTCAGCTCTACAGCTGATAATATATTAGAATTTGCTCTGAACAGAAAGGAAGATGACATCAATCACTGGAAAGAAAACTGACCCCAAGAACCTCACAGTTGAGCCAGAAGACAGAGAGGATGGGATATAGATGGAAAATAGGAGGTTTGATCTTCAGGAAGAAGTCAATCATTCCATGAAGTGAAGATGTGAACTGAACAATGAGCAGGCTGCTTGTTACCAGGTGGACCTTGGCAGGAAGGAAAAGAGAAGGCATTGCAGACTTAACGACTTGTTATGCCTGGCCAGCGGATCCTTCTGTTAGGCAATGAGCTATGGACGTTGACAAGCAAAGGATAGACTTCAGCAAAATTTGTGGGTTATTTGGGGCAGGGTTTTATGATCTATCAAGAAGGGAGTGAATCGACATAGCAAGAAATACAGACACATTTATCACTTCTCTTTCCAGAATAGTGTCCAGTAGGATCTTACTTTATTTGTCTCATTTTTAAACTCCATTACCATTAGCTGAGTAGAGCCAGGCCTTAAGTATAAAAAACAAATTTTATTTAGAGTATTAATAAAGCAGAAGTGATTGTGCCCTCCTCACCAAGTCCCCAGGCATCCTAACACGTCCACTCAGAATCCAGTACAGATTCACCCAGAGAACAATTAGGGAACAGCTTTGAAACAATTCTCATTAGAGATAATATACCAAAAACTTAGTGACTGGGGCTATTTTTTTAAGTTGATTAAAGTTATTCATTTAAAGCCACTTTTAAACGCATATAAGCAATGAAAATAGCAGCCACAATCAGACCTCTGCCCTTTAACTGTCCCCAAAACCACTTTTTTAAAAACCTCAATAATTCTGAATTGCCTCTGGAAACAAAGCTACCAAGACAGAAAAAAATTGCAAATAGTAGGGATTTAATTTTATTTTGTCTATTTGCAAATATTCAGAGTCAAGCAAGGAGAAAGCCATAATAAAATTTTCTTAAGAATACATTGACTGACAAGCTAAATATTTTAATAGTGAGAGAGACACTGGTATATTAAACCATTTGTTATTTTCACACAATGCCCATCAAATGCTCCTGATGTTTGCTGAAAATACTCCATCAGCAGAGACAAAGGTCAGAACATCCCTGACGATTTTTTCCTGTACCCTATCCTCACAGTATAATGTAACTCTGCTGGCGAATAGAGATGTGCACCCTAGAGGCAAGATAGGAAGGTCTGAGCAGATTCTCTCAGAAGGTCTCATATCTAATACTCGTTCTCCCCTCAACTCCGCAATTATGATTTCATATCTCCCAGAATCCAAATTGTCCACAGCGTAATAGTAATTTCTTAAGAATCCCTTATGTCAAGAGTCAGTAGGCTGTGTGGAATGTCTGTACATGACAGACCACTTGATTTTGTAAGTAAAAATTGACTGGAATACAGTCACACTCGTTGCTTTCATATTGCCTGTAGCTTCTTTCTCTAAGTATTTCCTACACAGATTACATACCTTCAAAGCCCAAAATCTTTACTAACTAGCTCTTTATGGAAATAGCTTGTTGAACCCTGATTGTACTATTGAGCATACAGAAGCATGTAGAAGTTACCATCCAATGCCTGAGGTTTTTCCTCAGCATGGTTTTGAATTTTCACGCCACCAGCCATTGTCTAGATACAAAGTAAATTCTTATATCATGGTTGTTATTCTTGTCTTTATTCTTGTTTGTCTGATTTTGAGACAAGGCCTCACTCTATGGCCTAGGTTGACATGGAACAATACTGCGTAGTCCAAACTGGCACCAAACTGGGTGAAAACCTGTTCATTAAGGGCTGGGATTCCATGTTTCAGCTATCATACTCAGAAGGAGACTAATGCTCTACAAGCTGCTATATTTGGAATGAGTCAGAAAGCCTCTGACCTACCATGCACATCCTAGCACATCCTTCTGAAGCCAGGGATGAGTGTCATTAAACAGTAAAAGCACATTCTCCCTGTAAGTCCAGGTGTCAGCTCAGAATCCTCCCCCATCTGGTGCTCCAGGCAGCCAAGAACACATTCATGCTCCCAGATGAGCTATTTCTGTGCCTTTGGTCTAGTTAATCCTCCAGTTGGTATTTTAAACCATTCTTTTTTAAATGTCCCCAGAAATCTGTCTTCCACTGGATTTCATCCACTGGGTTTATTTAAGACTTTAAAGCTGCCCTTAATATACATGTCTAACTCTTTTCTGAAATAACTGTCTTAACAACATTAGAAATGTGTGTAAATGGAGGGAAAGGGGATTTTAAGTCACTATAAAAACAGAAAGATAAGGGGAGCAGATTGTCATGAAAGCAGTGTTTTCAGAAGACAATTTCTATTATGTTCCCTGAACAAGCTGATTGATTTTTTTTTTACAGAGGCACAAACAAGACCATGGTTACTGAGGCTACACACTCCAGACTCCCTGAAGGTTAGGCATCCTCTAGTGATGTTCTACAGCTAGTTGGGTGTCTATACTGCACAAGTCAGTTATGTCCCCGAAGTGCAGGCATGCAGCAGAAAAATATCTACATACCCTTGCCAAGTTAGCAAGCCTCCAGCACCAACATAAGGGCACTTCAGTCAAAGTCCAGTTGCACGTGTGTGAGTGTGTGTGTGTGTGTGTGTGTGTGTGTGTGTGTGTGTGTGTGATGGGGACATTCTACTTCATTGTCCCCTTCTCTATTCCATGTGTTCTCCCCTGGTCTTAGTAGTCAAATTTCATCTTTGCATATATCTCAGAGACTCATGAATGCTTTTTATATTAGACAAATTTCTTAAACTTAATGAGCTTAATCAGGATGTTGCAAGGATCAAAATGTCCTAAGTGGCAATTTATAAATCTATAACACTTTCTTT
Source organism: Microtus pennsylvanicus (assembly GCF_037038515.1). NCBI lineage: Eukaryota > Metazoa > Chordata > Mammalia > Rodentia > Cricetidae > Microtus > Microtus pennsylvanicus. Next base: position 35,549,705 of record NC_134586.1, on the reverse strand, counting down.
AAAAATGTACTAAGAAATCTATTTATAAATCTCTAACTCTTTTTTTATTTTTTATTTTTTTAAATCTCTAACTCTTAAGAGGAGCCTTGGAGTCTGTCAGTTTCAATAAGAAAGGTGATTCTAAGGTGGAGGGAAATCTTGAAAACACTGTTTTGTTACTGTTACACCATTTGCTTATAATGACTATCCTGGATACCTAACCAGTTTTCAATACATTCTGCGGACTCTGCAAGTTCAAAATGGCAGAGCCCCTCTGTCTGCATACTCTCGTGCAAGGCCAGAACACTTTGACAGTGTCTATGAAATGACTGTTAACAACAGCAATTCAAAGAGTTTTCGTAGCACAGAAACTACGAGGCCATACTTCTAAATCTCTCTCTCTCTCTCTCTCTCTCTCTCTCTCTCTCTCTCTCTCTCTCTCTCTCTCTCTCTCTCCCTCTCTCTCTCTGAAAAACAAAACAGAAAAGCCACAAGGAAACTCAATGGTGTTTTTGTCTCACATCACTTTATTTAGACATTCTTTTGTCTTACTAGTTGTCTTCTTGTATACTACAGTTTCCAATTTTGTGTTTTTATAGGTGTGTATGTGTGTGCATGTTGTGTTTTCTCTTTGTTATTTTTCTTTGTTCCCATCTGGGTTGTTTGCCTTTGGTTTGTTTCCTAAAGAGAAAGAGAAAAATAAAGAAGGAAAGGAGTTAGATGAATAGGGATCTGGGGAGGAACTAGAAGAGCTGTGTGAGGGGAAACCATGATTTGTATATAGTAATGAACAAAATATTCAATGAAAAAAATCACAAAAAAAACAAAAATAAAAATCAAATCAAAGAATAAAAACATCAGTGAGAAAAAAGAAAACAGTCCAAAAAAAAAAAAAACAGAATAGAACAAAAAGTCCTTAAAACAAAAAACTTGAAATTCAAAAAACCCTGAGTAAGGGTCCTGCCCTGGAGTATGTTTGATATAGCCAGTGACACTCCATTGGGTAAAACTAACTATTTTTTTTTTTTGCCAGTAGGTACCAACAGGGGTGGGACTCCATGTTCTCTACCTTCCTTCAGTACTGGGACCCCATCTTGTTTGAACCTGCTTTGTGTGTACAGGTCTTGTGTGTGCTGCCACAGTCTCCATGAGTTCATATGTGCATCTGTCCTGTTGTGTCTAGAAGACACTGTTTCCTTGGAGTCATCTGGTGCCTCTTAAAACATTTCTACCGCCTTGTCCTCATGACTCTCTGAGCCTTGCAGGGACGACTTTGATAACGACGTTTCCTTAAGGACTGGATACTCTAAAGTCTCTCATTCTCTGCGCATTATCCATTTATGGGTCTCTATTAATTCTCATGTACTGCAAGAAAAAGGTTCTCTGCAGATGACTAAGTGAGGCACTGATGTATGGGTATAGCAGAATGTAATTAGCAGTAATTTTTATTGCTATTTCCTTTAGCTGAAAAACTATGTGAGAAGGACTTCTCCCCTAGTCAAAGACTTATCTAGTAACAGGTTCTTGGTCACTTTAGTATCAGGAATGGGATTCATCTCATGGAGTGGACTTTAAATCTAATTTAAAAAATGTGATTAATTACTCCCATAATATTTGTTCCAGTATTATACCAGTATAACTTGCAGGCAAGTCCCTGATGAAGTTTACGGAGTTGGTAGCTTGGTGATATTTATGATAACCTTTCTCCTCTGTTAGTGTGCAGAGTATCTTCCAACACCATGAATGATAGTAAGGATATGTAGGCATCAGCTCAACTTACCCATGTTTGACAACCTAAGTAAATGCCGTCTTCAGCAACATGGCCTTTCCTTCAGGCTGTAGGGGACAACCAATACCCTTGACAATAATTTCTAACACTGAACCCAGAAAAGCCTGGGATATCCCTGATGAACCATTACAAAAGCACTGACCTAAGACAGACAACAAATCACACAACCAGGCTGCTAAACATATCCTTGTATGCAAATGTTTATTTAGCCCTCTTAATCCTTCTCTCCAGAGGAAATCTCTTGACACTCAGATTGTGGACTTTAAAGGACAATACTGATTTGGTCTCATGTCTGCATTTGACTTAACAGATCAAACCCGTCTAGAACTTAACCATAGTCACAGAACTATAGGAGGTGGTTATAGGAGACCCTGTAGTTGTTACTTAACTAACTTAAGCTATAAGTCACTGAAGAATTCCAATGCAATCAATAAACCAATTTCTCTGCCTGGGTAGAAGAGCAACAAAAAAAAAAAAAAAAAGAAACAAAGCAGAACCTAACTATAAACATCAACATCCACGCATGTCCTGCAGCTAGAACACATCCCTAAAAGTTCCACAACCTCTCAAAATGTCACCATAAACTGGGGACAATGTGTTCAACCATATGAGCCTGTGAAGGATATTTCACATTCAAACCACAAAAGAATGTGTGCAGAATGGGTCAATATGATAAACACAAGCCAGGAGCAGAGTGCTGGTATAGGTAAGGCTATGGCACTGACCCTAGCTCTGTAAAAAAAAAAAGCCACATGACATAAAAAATATAAACTGGGGCTAAGACAGAGGGAGTTTATCAGTAGGCAATACCAGTAAGGGGCAGGAGGCAGTGGTCCCAGAACCTACCCTCAATGGCATGATCCCTCTGCCTTGCTGAGGTCAAAGAAGAAAAGAAAAATAACATCCCATTTATTGGTATTACGTCTGGGATTGCACATGGAAAGATAAGGCTGTAGAAACGTCGAAATCAATTTTTTGGAGAAGGCAGTTTTGGGTTTGCAGGTCTTTTGGCCTCTGCACTCCAAACTCTGAGATGCCTTCATATCAGCTAACCAGTTGGAATGATAAGACTCTGATGCCAAACTTAATGGTGGGGGATTTGTGAATTAAAATCCCAACAGAGCAGGACTATTCTTCATCCTTCCCTGGGTTTCCTTGCTGAAAATAAAAGGTGAATTCTGAACTACAGGTGCAAGCAAGCATTTTCATTCCTATATGACTGCAAGTATCATCTGAAAACTTTCTATTGCACAGTCACTTTGTATAGGTCTACCAAAGTCTACACGTGATATTTCTCTCAACCTTCATTATAATTCTACAGGTGGGCTACTTAATTTTATTAGTTTTCAGGGAATTTAAACATAGATAGGTAAAATCTTCCCAACTTCACTCAGTTATAAGTGACAATAATTGGCCTTTCGACCAATGTTGTCTAACTCCAGACCCAGTATTCTTAGGTATTGGGTGGACATACTATTGATACAGGCAAGCATACACCTTACTCCACTTGGTATGGGGTATGTAATTCCCCCTTCTAATCATATACTTGACATTCTGAGATTTTGCCTATACAAATTGTTCTGCACAAACATCTTGCAATAATTTAACTAGCCACCTGTTAGCAATCCTCATGGTTCAGAGCTGCAAGCACACCCTACTGTGAGCAACAAATAGCTGTTCTCCCTTTAATGACTATAAAACTTAGACAGTTTCTATTGCATCATACACTGCTTATATAGTGTTGCACAAGTGTAAAGACCTATCCAATCTCAAATGGCTTGTGATACATACACAATAAAGAAAAACAATGTGTTCTAAAGTGAAATTTTAGGAAGAATCTCATATTTACTATTTTACACATTATTGGGTATGCATATGATTAAAATTAGATGCATTAGGGCAAGGGACATGTTCAGTAGATAAGTGATTATGTACACTAACCTCTCAATCATATAGAGAACTATGCCAGCAACACCCCTTAATTATCAGCCCTTCCTTCCCTTAGACCCCTCAAATAGAAACCCCAAGCAATACACTGGAGCCCTTTAAGTATCTTGCTATATTTCTTACCTGTTTTTGTTGTAAGGTATTTTATTGCTATGAAGAGACACTATGACCACAGCAACTCTTACAAGGAAAGCATCTCATTTCAGCAACTCTCTTACAGTTTCAGAAGTTCAGTCCTTTATCATCATGATGGGGAGCATGACAGCAAGCAGGCAGTCATGGTACTGGAGAGGAAACTGAGAGTCCTACATCTTGCAGGAAACGGGAAGTTGACTGAGACACTGGGAAGTATCCTGAGGAAAGTCATCAACCATTCCAGCAAAACACCTCCTAATGGTACCACTCACTGTGAGAATATGGGGCAAATTATATTCACACCATCACACTCTTCTCTCCCTTTGCTTTGAATAATACATCCTTCATACTTTGTTCTGTATAAGCTTTTATTTCAATTTTGAACAAGAGACCAAGAACCTGGAAATACCGAGGCAAGATCCTGGCCACTGATAACACTAAAGCTACATGAAATTGTTACATGTAGCTCTATCTTAAGACCAAAGGGAAGAATACAAATTCCTATGCAGGGTAGGAAATCCTTATAAAATTCACCAGTGCTTCTTAATTACCCATAAACATAGCCCACCTGGATCTTCCTACTGAATTTTCACTGATTCACTTGCACAAATTGCTTTAAATTGGCAGGTACAGTGGTATAATTGGCCATTTTTGCCCTTGTGGAAATAAATCTAAAGCTATTTAATTTATTCTTACTGCATCTAGTCTTTGTTGTGAGATATTTGTACACTGTGTAAAGATGTGTTGTTATGATTGGTGTAATAAAAAGCTGAATGGCCAATAGGAAGGCAGGAGAGAAGAGATGGTATTTCCAGAGAGAGAGGAAGTCAGAGGGATGAATCTCAGAGCACATGAGATGCCAGTGGGACTCAGGACAAGTCAGACATATAGGACAGATGAAAGGTAACCAAGCCATGAGATAGAATGTATATTAATAAAAACAGGTTAATTAAGTTCTAAGAGCTAGTTGTTGTTTTTTTTTATTTTTTATTGATTTTTGTTGAGCTCTACGTTTTTTTCTGTTCCCCTCCTTGCCTCTCCCCTTCTACACTCTCCCAAGGTCCCCATGCTCCCAATTTACTCAGGTGATCTTGTCTTTTTCTACTACCCATGTAGATTAGATCCATGTAGGTCTTCTCTTAGGGTCCTCATTGTTGTCTAGGTTCCTTGGGATTGTGATTAGTGGGCTGTTTCTCTTTGCTTTATGTTTAAAAACCACTTGTGAGTGAGGATATGTGATAATTGTCTTTCTGTGTCTGGGTTACCTCACTCAAAATGATGCTTTCTAGCTCCATCTATTTGCCTCTATATCTATATGTCATTATTTTTGAAATGGAGGCCCAAAGAAAAATCAGATTACAAGTCCTGGCTTGCAATTAAAGCAAAGATGGATACTGATATAACAACTAACATCAGGTATATCATGATTAGAATTTCTAATCATGAAAAAGTATGACCAAAAAACAAGTTGGGGAAGAAAGGGTTCATTTGGCTTACACTTTCCCAATCACCGTTCATCATTAGAGGAAGTCATCATAACAGAAAAGAACTCAAGAAGGACAGAATCTGGGAGCAGGACCTGATGCAGAAGCCATGGACAGGGGCTGTTTACTGGCTTGCTCTTCAAGGGTTGCTCAGCCTGCTTTATTATAGAACCCAGGACTACCAGCCCAGAGATGGCACCACCCATAATGGGCTGGGCCCTCCTCTGCCAACCACTAACCAACAAAATGCTCTTCAAGCCTGCCTACAACCCCATTTTATGGAGGCATTTTCTTAATTGAGGTTCCTTCCTCTCAGATGACTTTAGCTTTTGTCAAGTTCACATCAAACTATTAAGCACGGGGTAGCAAGGTTGGGGACCAGTGGGATGGCTCAGCAATTAAGAACATGTAACTGATCTTGTAGAATTCCCAGTGATTGCTTGAGAAGACTTGAACTACCTGTAACTCCAGCTCCAGGAAGTCTGACACTCCTGGGTGTACCTGTGCTCAGATACACAGACCTATATGCTAACACATGCACAGATGCATAATTAAAAGTAAACTGAATATTCTATTTTAAAAAAATAAGATGTTTGCTAGATAGTCACCAGCCCAACACATGAGTATATCATGATAGTCATGCAACCAGGACCAAGTAACTTGATGGACTGGTTAGGAAGGACAGATCCTTACCAGAATTACACCATAAGACCTCCATAATCCCTCTGGTGAACAAAAGTTATTTGTCTGGATTTTATTGTCTTGAGAATAAAAAGGCAGGCAGGCAGTAGTGGTGCACACATTTAAACAAAGCACTCAGGAAACAGTGGCAGGTGAATCTCTGTGAGTTCAAGGGCAGCCTGGTCTACAAAGAAAGTTCCAGGGCAGCCAGGAATGTTACACAAAGAAGCCTGTCTCAAACAAACAAACAAACAAAACAAAACAAACTAAAAAACAAAAAAAGAAAGAAATATTAAACAAAAGAAAGAAAGAAAAAAAGGAAAGGTTAAAAGTCTGGGTTTAAAATTAGGGTAAGTTCCAATTGCCTTATGTGCCACAGAGGGCAGGCTGACAAGATAGAATTCTGCCTTGGTGAACTATCTAGTTGAATATGAGTTAATTAATGCACAGGTGGGCCAGGCTAAAATTAGCATAAAAGAAAAACACCCTTTTTTCTGTTTATAGCATTTGCATACCTTTGTAATCAGTGTAATGACATATCAGTTAAGAGGTCTTCCTGCTGAGCGGCAATCTTTAATCCTTGTTATATATTAATCATCTCTCAGTAATACAATAAAGCTGCTTCTGCAAGGATGGTGTTGAATGAAAATAATCTCAATTATTGGTAATTCTTAATGATTTTGCATGAAGGCTAGCATAGTCTGACCCATTAGCTCTATGAACACTTGAAGTCACTCAGTTTTCAATATCTTAAAAGATTTTCTTTCAAAATCATGTAAATATGCATGTGTCAGTGTGAGGTTTGTGCCCAAGAATACAGGTGCCTTCAGATGCCAGAAAAGAGCCCTGGACCACCTGGAGCTGTAGTTATAGTTGGGGATGCTCAATAAGGATGCTAGAAACCAATCCTGGGTATTCTGCAAGAGCAGTAAGTTCTTTAATTGCCTAGCCATCATCTTTCTAGCCCCTATTTTTATCTATTTGTTTCTTTGTTTATTTTAAGATGATTTTTATCCCTTGAATATGTTGTGATGCTTTTTAGGCCCCATGCTTACTTTTCTTGCATTATTCCTAAAAGCTGAAGCAATTCAGAAGCAGACTCTGGGGAACAGGACATCCCCCAGTTAGGGTATAAGTTTGAGGATGATGTTAATAGACTGAAAGTGAGTAAGAAAATGATGCTGCTAATTTCCATGAGGCATTTTTCAAATTCTTACCCATTACAGTGTGAAGCCTTTGAATAAAAAGGCTATTTTTTGAAACAGAAAGTGTTGATCTGTGGCACATGAGAGAGAGATATCAAAATATTTTCAACAGTGAACGTGAGATAGGAGACAAAGAAGGAAAGTCACACATGCCTGGTGTCATCATGGACAACCCTCCAGATTCCATGAGCCATCAAACCTGGGTGTCTTAGAAATCCATAGTCAGGAATATTCACAGTGCAGCTGGGCGGATGGGTCAGGAGGCTCTGCAGGGCACCGTGTTATCTCATTCTTGTTCCCTGAAGGGTGAACCATGGTGGGGTCTGAGGTTTAGATTCATTTCAAAAGGGATTTATGTGCTAACTGGTGCATTAAGAACTCGGTGCTACAGAGAGTGTTCCAACTTGACTTTTATCAATGAAATACTCTGTGGCAGATGAGACAAGTAATGCCTAATTTTAGATTGATTTTCCTTCTTTTTCCTTTTGCCTGCCTCTGGTTCCTTGAGGAATGTTGGCAGGAAAGAGTCCAAGTTCCTCACCATAATATCATAACCTTCTTTGCCTCAGTATCACACTGAGATTAGATAAGATAAGGCTAAATTACTTTAATGAGAAAATGGAACTAAATATAAATGCTTCCAAGTAGGAACACGTTAATTCTATGTTTTCTGTAACTGTTGGAGTTTGTGTAACCAAAATAATACATAAGAGAAAAATCAATAACGTTTAATAAGCATTGTGACATTTTCAACCTTTAATACTGGCAGCAAATGTAACAGTCCCTGCCTTAGAAATCTCTGACTGAGTAGATTGTGACTCCTAGAAATTCCAGAGAGGCTATACCCATGAATATCCTTAGCATGGTTACCTAAAGAAAGTTTGAACAAAGATGGCTTTTCTCATTCCATATTGTGCTAGTATGGAAGGGAGAAAGCTGGCAGGGCCTCAGTTCTTGATTATGTCTTAATAATATGGTTGGCAGGCAAAACGGAGGATATTAGAAATTCAATCAGGCATTTTTTGTTCTTTTTGACCTTCTAAAGCTCTTCATGTCTTCATATGTCTAAGAGGTAAATACACAATAATAGAAACACCATTAATTCTAGGTAGCCATTTAAGTAGAAGTGATTGCAAAAGTGTGCTATTTTATATTTAAATTGGATGAAGGGCTGTTCAGCTGTTATTTGATCTTTCTAGGGATCAAACTTAGAGCTTCACACATGGGAAACATGTATTCTACCACTGAGCTGTTTCTACAACCCTCGTCATATTGTGAATGACTGTCTCAGAAGAGGGAGATGAGAGAGGTAATAGAGCTTGGTGAAGAACAGCATCAGGTTTGATTAATAATGTCTGCCATTGCTGAGAGCATATTTCACACTGTGAATATGACAATTCCACAAAATATTACTCCTTAAACTGAGTAGAAGACAGTGAGCTATAGGAGGGAATCTTTTTATATTACACAGACGCGAGCCAAAGAAGACACACTTTTGGGCACATCAGTGTTTCCAAAGAGAGTTGACTGAGAAAGTAAAAACCACTGTCTCAGAAGCTGGGGTTCCTATCTCAGTATGAGCATTCCTCTCTCTTTGCTTCCTAATCCACAAAGACATAGGAAAGACTCTGCCACCACACTGTAAGTTATTTTTGTTGCTATACCTTCCCCACCAGGATGGATTCAACGTCCCAAATCATGAGCAAAAGTAATGCCTTAAGTTGCTTTTTGTCAGGCATTTGTTCTCAGTAATGGGAAAAGTCATAGAAGCCAATGATTCTTGGTTTGGGGCTAAGAAGCCACTGGAGAAGCCACTGGAGGAAAGGAGGACAATAGTGGCCTTTGTGTTTGACTAATTTTGGTGACAGTTTTTCTTGGAAATGGAGAGAATCACTAGGTACCAGGAAGTAACCTGAATGTATGACAGGAGCCCAGGCCAAAAAAATCAGAAGCCAGTGGAAGCCAATGGATTGAACTCCGGAGGAAACCCACAACTCTAGAAAAGAATACAGTATTCTTCAGAAGAACTGTGTTTTCCTACAGTGATCTCTACAACTCTTGGAAAAAAGATGAAATTAAAAAAAAAACTACTGATGGCTATAATACAGAAGGAAAAATGGATTTTTCTATGTGTATAATAATGATTCTCATTCTGGCCTGAAGGACCAAACTTCTTGCAATGTCATATGGAGGAGAGAGTGTTTTGGTGTATCTTTCTCTTCCTAATAGGGCATGGATCCCATCACATGGGGCTCTATGTTAATGACCAAATATAAACCTCATTATCTTCCAAAGGCTCTACCTTCCAATATTGTCATACTGAGGTTACTACTTTCACACATGAACTCAAGGTGAAGGGCACATAAAAACTCTACCCATAACAATAATATGAGTTTGAAGCAGGTGATGTAAAAGCAGAATTAATGGGGCTTTTCTAACTGACTAAATAGTAGTAAAAGAAAACAGAAGTCTAACTTCACAGTCTGGATGTGTGGTTGATACTGCTATTTATAAGAAAGGAAGAAAACATCAAACAAAATGCAAAATAACACAAATTATTTCAATGAAAATTGGTTAATTGGACCTTTTAAATAAAAGGCACATTTTTAAGTGCATGCATATGTGTGTAGTATATGCATATGTATGCATAGTTTTGTACAGGTGCATGTACCCATCCATAAAAGTGGAGAGGCCAGAGACTGATGTCAGATGTCTTCCTCTATTGCTCTCCACTTTATATTTTGAGACAAGGTCACTCACTGATCCTGGAGCTCACCAATGGACTATGTGACTTGCTAGTGAGTTTCTAGGACCCTTCTCTCTCTGTCCCCCAATGTTGGGATAACAGATATACACTGTCACATCTGGCTTTCACGTGGGTACTGGAAAATCTTAACTTGGGGAATCCCAACATGTACAACATGAGGACACTTGTACAGCAAATATATTGACTGAGCAATTTCCTCAGCCCCATTATGTATAGTTTTAAAAGACTCTGTAATATAATGGCTATATACTGTTCTGTCCCAGTATGCTAAAGCTGCAACTGTTTCTCTTTCCATATATTCCCTGCTACAATGGATTTTATATATGTGAGATTATAATATGATCTTTAAGGCTAAAGATATATATTTGGACCAATAATCTTAATAGTTGATTTTATTGATTGGTTGCCAAATAAAGCACTCAGCCCTTCTCTACTCTGTATTTCATTTTAACTTCACAGGCAGCTCGATGACATGAATGTTATTAGCCTTATGTTACAGATGACTTCACAGAGGAACAGAACAATTATCTTGGGATGACAATACTAATGTTCTCCGATATCAAGCTCTCTTCTAAATAAATACAAGGAGGAGCATCGCCTGATCTCTTGAAGAATAACAGTGTCACTTAAGTGGGACAACAAAATGTAAATGTGACTTATGAGTAGATTTTAAGAGCTTATGCTTGACTGTCACTATTTTCTCTTTCTCTAACATCATGACCAAGGAGGCCAGGTGCTTAAGCTGTATAGTTATACAATGATAAAATTTACAGGGACCTTCCATAACAGCAAGGATGACCTAATTCTCTCCCTATTGACTCACACTGGACATAGAACATCAGCCAGAAATAGCATTAAAGACTAGATAGATGGCCAACAGTGCAAAGGTTCTTGCTGTAAAGCCTTGGTGACTTGAGGTAGACCCCCAGGATGCACATAAATGCGGCAGAAAAGAGACAACTCCACAAAGTTTCCTTATGCTCTCCACACATGCACCATGGCAAATGTCATGCTTACTCACGCATCATGCACACAGGAATGCATACACAATAGTATTTTTCTTAATGAAATAGTTTGTTAAAGGACATTGAGATACCGAGACTTGGGATATTGCTTACTACATTAAAACACAGCTTACTGTAACTTATGTAAGTTAGTACATGGCTGAATCAGTACTAAAAACCAGGCTCTTTAACCACTGTAGTGGTTCTAAAAGACATAATGGCACAAATGTGGCAGATTAGTATTGGTCCAGAGTCTTGGGCATGGGGGTGTAATGGAGGCAACCTGTGAAGCAGTTTCATGCTATGTACTGTGACCTCTCCCATGGATAATGTCCTATTTCCCCTGTATATTCTCCCACAAACACTGGATTCCTTGTCTTGTACAACAAAAGCCCAGCTAGTGCTGGAAATTCAAGTGATTTGAAAGAGATTGGGAGGAAAGGGTGGTTACTGCCAACCAACAGATCCAGGCCAACTAGAAAGCCTAGACACCCAATAATTATTAAGCCCAACACAACACATCTAGTCATTACAAATGAGTAGTGAAAGACAAAAGTTTAAAGGTTAATAGCTTTAGCTATTGAACATGATAGTCAGAATATCACTTTATCATTTGGAACTAATGTTCAGAATGGAGAAGATAATTTCTTTTTAATTTTTATTTATTATAGGAGGTGTTTTATATCATACACTTTGAATTTTAAATTAAAACTTAAAATGGATGCTTTTGCCAAATTGACTTTCAGCAAATTAAAATTATGCACTTGCAAAATTTTCAGAGAGTTGTCTTTATTTTGCCCATTCCAAAGGAAGTCCTATCCTTAGCAAACAAAACAACTAGAGCAACTCATGATGTGTGCTGAGGCAATTAAAAAGGCACCTTCCCCCTTTTTTGTTTGTTTGTTTGTTTTTGATCATTGGCTATCCTCTCCTTTTTCCCATAGTTGACTCTTCGGTGCTGTGGGAGAAACAAATCTTTCCCCTGCTAGCCACAAAGATGAGAATGGACCTTCTTGTCAACTAATCAATACACTTCTGATTTAATTCCTCATTCGTGATTCATTATGAATAATAAAATCTCAACTCAAAATAGATTAAGTAAGAGGATGTCTGCTCACTCACAAGCCTGGGCATTATGAGGAGCTTCAAGTATAGATATGAGAACTCAGCTGATACTTTTGTTTTCCTTATGAGACAATTACCATAACCCTGGAGTTATCAGTAGCCTAGCTCCTGCAGTTCCCATGGGCCCTCAGTCCTACTGTGTATTTCTAACTTACCATAAATAGGTGCTAACAAGCCTGGTAAAGCAGTTTAGAGGAAAGTCTGCTGAAGAAGTATCCTAGAATACTCATTTATTTGTAAAGTGGAAGGAAAACAAAACAACAAATATTTAAATGTGAGACAACAGATTCCTTTACAATATAAACTATAAGCAATAAGACATTACTTATTGAAGAGAGAAGCACTGCTCATGGAAACAGTTTCTAGTCTCATCTTCCGCTTCGTCTTCCCATTGACCTAGATACTGAGGTCACAAGTGCCTACTCATTTATGATACACTATTTTTTCATTTCCTAAGATCTGGTGTTTGATTCTGCATGTGTGTGTGTGTGAATGTTTTATGTGTGTGACCTATACATGGGTGAGAACAAGAATGTGTGTACTTGTGTGAGTAAAGGTCAGGGAACAAACTCAGATATCGCTGATCAAATATCATCCATCTTACCTACTAAAATAAGTCCTCCAACCAGCATGGAACTCCCCAAGTAGTCTATACTGGCTGAGCAGCAAGCTGTAGGCATCTGACATTCTCCACCTCTCTAGCCCTGCAATTACAAATGACCATCACCACATTGGCCTTTTCCATGTGGGTTTATGAGGCTCAAACTTAGAGCCTCATGTTTTCATGGCAACACTTTGCCAACCAAGCTATCTCCTGAGTCCAGTGTCTGAGATTTGTGTGTTCACTCTAGTACTTCGATAAAGAATTTCCTCTTGTAGCATTTTTGATAGAGAATTATAAATGCCAAGAGAGGGTGTCAAAAGACTGCAAAGCAGGAGAGACACCAGGGAGGGCTTCCCAGAGAAATGACAGTGTGGAGGGATGGCAGACAGTGATTTGTACCAGAAGCAGCAAGAGAATGATCGGGACACACAGGGTAGTATGCCCTGGCTTCATTCAGCAGCAAGAGAGATAAGTTGTGCTGAAGACATGAGTAAATCTGGAACCAGCTTCAAATTTGAACAGGAATATTAAGATCTGGGGCTGGAGATCAGCCAGGGTTGTGGGAATTTGAAAGTCACAAACAGAGCTTGAGACTTTATCCTGACACTCTTGAGAATACATGAGTTAATTGAGGGGAAAACAAATTTAGATGTTGCCTCAATCTGTCACTTTTCTCTGTCTTCTTTGACAAAATCCTTCCCTGTGATGATTAATACCTTCACCTTCATGAGATCTAGAAGCAACTAGGAAGAACACCTCTAAGCATGCCTGTGAGGGCTTTTCTTGTTGGGTTAACTGAAGTGAGAACTTTCATGTAATGATAGGAACTCTTCAATATAAAGGAGGTGAGCACCAACAGGCATCTCTCTCTGTTTCTCAGCTATGTATCCAGTGAGACCAGCTGCCCCGTGTTCCTGTCCCAATGCCCTCAAACTGTGAACTGAAATAAACACTCTTTTCTTAACTTGTCTTTGTCTGGCATTTTGTCACAGTAATAAGAAAAGTCACACTTACCTTAGCAAAGGCACTGTTTATCTGGGCTAAGGGCCTGAGAGTGCAGTCCCTCATAATGGGAAAACCCTGGTGGCAAGAGGGAGTCGAGATTAGTAGTGAGCCTGACAATCTTGTCTACTTCCCATAGCCAGGAGGATAACTATATGTTTTTCTTTGGGTTCACCTTCTTATTTAGCTTCTTTAGGATCACAAATTATAGACTCAGTGACCTTTATATATGGCTAGAAACCAATTATGAGTGAGTACATCCCATGTTCATCTTTTTGGGTCTGGATTACCTCACTCAGGATAGTGTTTTCTATTTCCATCCATTTGCATGCAAAATTCATGAAGTCATTGTTTTTTAACCGCAGAGTAGTACTATAATGTGTATATATTCCACACTTGGGATGGGGGTAAGGGGAGATGGGGAGAGAAAAGTGAGAAGGGGAAAATGGGGGGAACTTGGGGAAACGGAATGATTGGGGATAAAGGAAGGTTGGATAGGAGAGCAGGGAAGCAAATATCTTAGTTAAGGGAGCCACCTTAGGGTTGGCAAGAGACTTGAACCTAGAGTGGCTCCCAGGTGCCCAGGGCAATGTCCCCAGTTAGTTCCTTGGGCAGCTGAGGATAAGGAACCTGAAATGACCCTATCCTATAGCCATACTGATGAATATCTTGCATATCACCATAGAACCTTCATCTGGTGATGGATGGAGATAGAGACAGAGACCCACACTGGAGCACCGGACTGAGCTCCCAAGGTCCCAATGAGGAGCAGAAGGAGGGAGAACATGAGCAAGGAAGTCAGGACCACAAGGGGTGCACCCACCCACTGAGACAGTGGGGCTGATCTATTGGGAGCTCACCAATGCCAGCTGGACTGTGACTGAAAAAGCATGGGATAAATCCGGACTCTCTGAATATGGAGAACAATGAGGGCTTGTTGAGAAGCCAAGGACAATGGCACTGGGTTTTGATCCTACTTCATGTTCTGGCTTTGTGGGAGCCTAGCCAGTTTGGATGATCACCTTCCTAGACATGGATGGAGGGGGGAGGACCTTGAACTTTCCACAGGACAGGGAACTCTGACTGCTCTTTGGACTGGAGAAGGAGGGGGAGAGGAGTTGGGGGAGGGGGAGAAGGGTGGGATGTGATGCAGCCTAGCTTGCACTGTGGCATGTGGTACATCATAGCTTGCACTATCGCATGTGATGCAGCCTAGCTTGCACTGTGGCATGTGATGCATCCTAACTTGCACTGTGGCATGTGATGCAGCCTAGCTTGCTTCAGCATCTATTTACAAGATGCATCTTTAGCTGTTTACCATGTTCTTCTCGTCCACATGTGTCCCTAACTTTATTCAAGATGCCAAATCCCAGAAGCCAGAACCTTTAACTGACCAAAGCCAATGGAGGCCACTTGTTCAGTCTCTTGTGGTGAGAGTCCACACACTAGGAAGGAAATACATTCTAGTTCTAACACGTGATGGACAAGTAGAATCCTTAGTGAGAAGAGAGAATTGTTCTGTTTCCCTGTGTCAGAGGATAAATGCAGGTAGGAATAGGTAGCATTGATACACCCTAAAATCACCTGAGATGGGAGTCTTATTTGAAACATTGCCCAGATCAGACTGGCCAGTGGGAATGACTGTAGGAGATTATCTTAACTGACAACTGATGTAGGAGTTTCCAGACTTCAGAGGGTGACACCATATCCTGCTCAGGTGGTCCTAGGCTGTAAAAGAAAATCAAGAATGACTATCTAAACCAAAAACCAGTAAGTGTTCATGGTTTCTGCTTTAAGTACCTGCCATAATATCCCTCAATGAAGTCACTTGCTGATCTCTTTTGTACCCTAAGTTGGTTTTGGTGAGGGTACTTTAACAAAGCAACTGATAGGAAATTAGAACAACTGCCCAAACGCTTGTCCCAGTCTTCCCACCTTAAACATATCCCTGCTCTACAGAGGGACAGAAGCTGTCTTCTATCAGTAAGGGGAGCTAACATTTTATCAGAAAAAAAATCTGGTAAGCTAAGCAAAGTTTAATAATGGCTGCTAAGGGTGCAAAGCAAAAACTAAATCTGAACCTCTAAAAACACCATTACCTTATGTTGTCATACATATTACACAAGCAAATAGAAATCCTTGCTTGTGTAAGCCACTGTGTTCTTGCAGTCAGATGCCAGATGCACTCTGAATCCCCACACTAATCCTCAAGCAAGACAAATAACACCCACTCAAATAGACCTAACCTCATCATTACATTATGTACATCACCAGTCCTGTCAGCTGGGCCCCCAAGGGTCAAACACATCCGAGAAACACAGGCCGAGCCATGGGCACCCACTACACTTTTCAGATGGTTTCACTCTAGGATTTCAGTCTATGATATTCTTTCTTTGCTGACTTTCAACAAAATAGAAGTTTAAACTTAAAGGTCTGAGAAAGACAGGAGAGAGTCCGTTGGTCTTGGATGCCCTGGCTTGTCCTGGTCCTCTAAGCAGGGAATGGTTAGTGCCATTCTTTGACACACAGTCCTTTTGGATTACAGAAGAAAGGCATATCACACCAGGGATAGTTAACTTTGATGGAGAGGTTATCCATTTGTTTTCTTCAATGCTAACATACATTCTCATATCAAAAGCCCCTTATCACTGGATGCTTTTACTTTCAGCTCTCAAGGAAACTTAAGTAAGAACAGGACAGAAGCAAGGCTTCCTTGCTGTGGGATTCTCTGCACACAGCAAACAATGAACTAGCACAGGATCTCCCAGTGGAGAGGAAGAACGACACAAGCATGGGCTGGTCTCTTCATAGTTTGAACATTCCACCCCTTCCTGACAGTCCCACACGCAAGACCAAATGGACTACCTCCCTGTTTCTTTTTCTTCCTTCACTTTTTTATATATTTATGCAATGAATTTCAGGCATGTTCATCCCCGCTGCCGTCCTTCATCCCTCCTCCTACTTTCCTGTCTGCTGTTTGTGTGTGTGGACCACTAAAATTAATAAAAGGTACTTGGTTGAATGTTGGAGGACTGGTATTTAGTGGAACAAGGGTGACTTATCCATGTATATACCACCTAAGAAAATGATAATTCTAGTCTCCTCCTCTGTTCCTTCGGTAAAATAGTGACCAAAAACAACCTAGGGGAGGAAAGGGATTATTTGTCTTAAGGTTTTGGTTAATGATGGAGGGAAGTATAGAGAGAACCTGGAACTGAAGCAGAAGCCAGAAAGGAAGGCTGCACACTGGCTTGCTTCCTCCTACCTTACACACACACACACACACACACACACACACACACACACACACACACAAAGCCTGGCCCAGCTGTTCAGGAATGGCACTGCTTACCGTGATCTATGCCCTCCCACATCAATAGTGATAAGCAAATGCTCCACAGACATGCCCACAGGACAATCTAATGGAGGCAATTCTTCAGGTGAGTTTCCCTCTCCCCTGTTATAAACAGTTTGTGCCAAGCTGGCAAGAAATAACTATGATAACCTCCTTTACCAATTAGCATAAACTGTTAATAATTTCAGCTGGAGAGTCAGGGCCTCATGGACCCCTTCCTTGTCTGTGATGAAATGCTAACAAGCCCAATCCTGTGCAGGTGACCACAGCTGAAGTGAGTTCATGAGTAACGCAATATGTCCTGAAGATGTCTCTGCTTCCTGTCTCCCCTAGCTCAGTTCTTACAGCTTCCCATCCCTTCTTCTGAACCATTCCAAGCCGTGGATGGGGTGATAAAGATGTTTCATTTAGAACGAAGTACTGTGCCGTCACTTATCCTTGGCATTCTGGCCACTTAGGGGCTTCAGTATTAACTGCAACAATAGCTGTTTAGACGTGGAATCCATTTCCCTGGAATTTAAGAACAGATGTGTAGCCATTAGGAGGAAAAGGAATACGTGTATGATAAATGCATAAATTGCTATGGCTTTGTGTGATTTATTGTAGATGAGTGTGAGAGGGAATATAAAAACTATTCCATTAATTTCATTTCCATTTTAGCGGTTATGTGGGCTTAGCTGCCTTGAAA
The DNA here is from genome assembly GCF_037038515.1 of Microtus pennsylvanicus. Taxonomy (NCBI): domain Eukaryota; kingdom Metazoa; phylum Chordata; class Mammalia; order Rodentia; family Cricetidae; genus Microtus; species Microtus pennsylvanicus. The sequence goes on along the minus strand of NC_134586.1, from coordinate 35,531,940 downwards.
ATTATCTTCTCATTCTCTCAGGAGAGAGATGCGCAGAACTACCGAATGGCTGGATGGGATCTGGCGTACACAATGGACTCATCCTCGGGAAGCTCATCCTCGCCTCACTCCCCGAGCTCCAATCCCCTCTAATGATTTTACTTCAATGAAAGAAGGGTATTTGGAGTCCTCTTCAATTCCACACATCCCCAATCTAATAACAGTATCATTGTGCCTTCCCACTAATTATGCTTTGGTTATCTCTCCATTCATTGCTAGTTAAGCACATCTGTTCCTTAAAGGGGCTCAGTCATGTCTGTGCTTAGAAGCTTTGGTATCCTGATTAGGTTTTCATATCAGGGAAGCACTTTCCAATGCCTTAGCTGCCTTTTCCAACTCTAATTTATAAACCAAACATCTATGAGGAATCATTTTAAATTCGTGGCAGCTCACCTATTCCCAAAGATGCCTTCCAGATGGGCACCTCGTACCACACATCACAGGTTCAGGCACTTGTTTTTCATAACTCAAAGGGTGTATTCTGTACTGAGCAAACAGGTAATGACACAGCTTAACATTATTAGATTCTTATCTTGAGCCCAGCACAGTTCCGTGATTTCAATGAATATGATTTCATATGAGAATGTGCACGATTCTCTGTGGATTTTAATATCTCTGGTATTCTGATAATAACAACAAGGAATTTAAGTTAATTGCTGGCATCAGACATGTGGTAAATACCGGAATCTGGATTTGGACCCAGGCTTGTAACTGCAATACCAGGTCATCTCAAGTGACTATTTTTCAAAGAAGCCACGCTTTGAAACTTACGAATTATTAAACCTATGTTTTCTGTGGCTTTCTGAAGAAGACATGAAGTCAGCCGAAGTGGATAGCTTTTAGAGGTAAACTCAACTATTTATTCCTTCTTGTTTTTATCTTTTAAAACAATAACTAGCTGAGCAGTGGTGGTACACTCATTTAATTCCAGCATTGAAGAGGCAGAGCTACAGCCTGGGAGCTTGAATACAGCCTGGTCTACAAAGCAAGTTCCAGGACAGTCACAGCTGTTGCATAGAGAAGTCTTGTCTAGAAAAGCAAAATTGCAACAAGGATGCAAGAAAATCTGAAGGCAAATGGATGGAACAAGAAAAATACATCCTGAGTTAGGTGAGACATACTTGGTATGTACTCATTCATAAGCAGATATTAGCTGTAAAATAAAGTATAACTATGCTAGAATCCATAGATCTAGAAAGAGTAGGTAACAAAAAGGGTCTCCCAGAGACTGAACAGACAATCAGGAAGCCTGCATAGGACTGACCTAGGCACTCTACAGATATGTTACAGTTGTGTGACTTAGTCCTTGTGGGACTCCTAACAGTGGGAACAGGGCCTGTCTCCAACCCTTTTACTGGTTTTTGGGAACCTACTCTGCATACTGGTCATCTTGCCCAGCCTTAATACATGGGGAGGTTCTTAGTTTTCCTGCAACTCAATATGCCATATTTTGTTGATACTCGTGGGAGACCTGTCCTTTCCTAAACAGAAATGGAGGAATGGCTTGGGTCTGGAGGCTGGTAGCAGCAGAAGGACTAGGAGGAGAGGAGAAAGGGGAAACTGCAATCAGGATGTAAAATAATAAATTTATTTATTTAAAAACAATTACTTTGGAGTCTATCCTGTTTTCATAATTAATATCATAAGTACCTTCAGAAGTGCTCTTGTTTTCTCTGAGCTCACAAGAGTCCTGATTTCATCTCTAACAGTTAGTGGTGCTCAAGTCATTCTTCTCTAGAAATTCTCTATGGACAATTGTTGGTCAATATTTGTATTATTAAGACACGATCTAAATATGTGCATCCCATGGTCAAGAAAATAGGCTATCCCTCTCCTTCTAGAACAAAACAAATCACCACTGAAGTTACTACTGGAACCAGCCCTAGGATCAAGAATAGACAGGGGCTGACAAAGAGGAGGGAATAATCAAGGCAAGAGGAGAACACTATCCGAATCTCTGAGGATGGAAGCCTAATCACATATATCCTATGGGAGACAAATATCCTTCTTATTTGACTCATGTAACTAATAGATTTTTTTTAACATCCAAATGCACCCTAAATAACACATGTAGCCACTCACTTTGAATGACATCAGGGGGATCATAGGGTTGGCTGCATTCATGTACCGCACCCTGCACTTGACCCAATTTAGTAGTTTCAGGAGTTACAGTCATTTCTCAGGGACCAGGATAATACTGGTAACTGAATCAACATGATACCCAATATGAAGGAGGATATTTCATTGTAACTGGTTCTCAATCCTCAGCCTCATCTGTCCCTGACCTCTGCCACACTGGCTTTCTTAGGTGCCATCCCAACTTAACATGCTCTTCTCGGCTTCACACCCTCTGCTGCTTCTGCATGCCAGCATTCTGAGTTCAGCTACTTTTCTCATTACTGCCACAAAAATACCTGACAAGGCAGCTCATGAAACAAAAGGTTTATTTTGCCTCAAAGTTCAGAGATTCTGTCCATCATGGTAGAGAAGCCATTGCTGCTGTTTAATTCAGTGCTGTTCATATGTAGGGTGAATATGCTCTAGAAACTACCCGCACAGACTAGCCCAGAGCTGTGTCTCCCATGTAAATCTATAGCCTGCCAGACTAATCCCTATTAACTATCACAATTTAGTCCATATCTCTTCAGAGAATGCTTCTCTGGTCTCCCTCTGAGCCACTCCCAGGGCATCAATGCATCAGAAAGATGTTCTTACTTTCTTCAGGAGCAGTGCACTAGAACTGCAGTTGATGTGGGAGTCCCCTCTGTGTGCTGTGATTACCATTAATGAATAAAGAAACTGCTTTGGCCTGTTGATAGGGCAGAACTTAGGTAGGTGGGGAGGACTGGACTGAATGCTGGGAGAAAGAAGAGCAGAGTCAGAGAGATGCTATGGAGCCACTACCAGAGTCAAACATGCCAAATCTTTGCTGGTAAGTCACTGCCATGTGACGATACACAGATTAATGGAGATGGGTTAAATTAAGATGTAAGAGTTAGAGAATAAGAAGCTAGAGTTAATGGGCCAAGCAGTGATTTAGATAATGTAGTTTCGGTGTGGTTGGTTATTTCAGGGCTAAGCTAGCCAGGTGGCTGTGACAAACAAGCAGGCCCTCCTCACACATGCAGTTGTTTATCTAAGTCAACACTAGCCAAGAGGAGGACTACTGTACCCTTGGCAATGGGAGTGCCTCCAATTCAAATGCAATAGTTGTCTGATGATGTTTTATTTGAAAGCTTGATTCCAAGCTAGTCATACTGCTTTGAAGGGTTGTGGAGTCTTTAGAAAATGATGCCTATCTAGTTGAAGTATGTAGCTGCCAGCAGGATAAACCAAACCCCACATCCTGTCCCAGATTTCCAGCTTACTGGTTTGTCTAGGTATGAGGAACACATAGTACACTCCTTCCACTGCCCATGTTGCTACCATCACCAAGCCTTCTTTCTCCACAGGATGGACTAGACCCCCTTCAACCATGATCCCAAACAAACATTTCCTCTCTGAGTTTATTTCCTGCCAGATTTTTGGTCAAATCAATGAGAAAAGCAACTAAAGAACCAATGCTCTTGGTGCCTGGTCCATTCCCCTCAGGTACATTGTGTTAGTATATTCCAGACTTATCCTACTATAAAAATGCTATAAAAATTCCTGCTCACAGGCTGATCTCTGAGTTAGGGCTAGGTGGACATTCTCGGGAGATAATGAGGTAAGTGTTGATTGGTCAGTGACAGGATTATGTTGAAGAATAACTACACAGCTCCCTTGCTGTTCTGATGAAATTATCAATAGAAACCCAAACAAAGAGTAGTGCAATGGGTACCACCTGGAGTACTTGCTGAGACAGAGCCTCAGTTGTCCACAGTGGCAATTTATTCCAGAGATGATCATTTGTCTTCTCTCTGTCATCTCACTACTCCTTGCCGCAATTGTTTTAGATCACCCCCGCCATGACACTACCTACGCTTCATTACTTATGCCAATGTTTAGAACTTGGTTTGGTCTCAGTTCTGGGATAAAACACTGATGAAAACCAGCTTGGGAAGGAAAAGTTGGTTTGGCTTACAAGTCTGGATCATAGTTCATCGTATGGGGAAGTCTAGGCAGGAGTGGAAGCATGAAATAAAGTGAAACAAAGACATGGAGGCATGTCGCTTTCGGGCTGGCTCCTTGTGCTTTCTCAACTTGTGTTCTTCTACACCACAAGGCCAGACTCTCAGGTGTATCACCAGCCAAAGCGGGCTGTGCTTCCCCATCAATCATTGATCAAGAAAGTATCCCACAAACAAGCCTGCAGCTCAGTCTAAGAGAAGAATTTCCCAGAGGTTCCCCTCTTTTCAGTGTCTATCAAATTGACAAAAACTAATGAATAAAGTTGGAATAAATAAATGAATAAATCCCAACCTACCAAATGGTTCTCTTTCCCATTTTTCTGATCCTCCCTTGCAAAATGCAATCGTTGTTCTCTTTCCTGAAGCCATTAATATAGTGAACCTGTATTTTCATTATTTCCCCGTCACACAACTTTTATCACCTGTAAGAATCATATCCCCTTTGTTATTAGCATACAAGTCTGTGAAGGATTTCACAGTTTTCTAGTAGCTTCTAAATGAGTCTCTGCAGTGTTTTGCCTGTTCCCATAATTCATCACTTTCCCCTTACATATCAATTCGAAAGCTCTGGTTCTGTTGTTAGATAAATTTAAGATTTCAATTCTACCTCCAACTAGCTTTACAATTTTATACTGTATATCTCCGTATATGTTGCCTTATGAGTATAATAAAACAGTAATAAAATCTACCTTTTAGTGATATTTTTGTGAGGGTTAAATTAAGCAATGTTTGCAAAACACTTAGCAAAATGTCTGACATAGCTTGATAACTATTGCCTATGGCCACATTTATTACCAGTGGTCCCAGTGGCATTAAATCACGTTTGTTCCCCAGTGTTAGTGAACCATCCACCCAGAAAACTGTGTACAGTAAATTGATGTTTGTTTATTAACTGAGTGGTAAAATAACAAAACACGTTTTTCATAATCAGCAGCAAGACTTGATTTGACCACCAAGCTTTCCCAGCACATCCAACAGCGACACTGTGAAGCCACTCAGCTCTCATGATTTCTCACAGATGTAAATCCAAACCACAGTAAGCTAACATCTGCTCTGAAAGTGACACATAGTTTGTCATTTCCTGAGACATTCGAAGGCACAATGGGCCAGGCATCTTTCTTATCCTTTGATCGGTGGTTCAGGACTTGTTTTAAGGATGCACTTAGCAATTGGATGTAAAGTCTGGGAGCAAGGCAGATGCTCTGTGTGTCCTTTTCCCAGCCATCTTCTGGATCATACCACGATGAGCCTTAGGGACAGGATCTGACAAGGTTCTTCTTTTCCTAAAATTCCCTCAAAAGCTGCATGCATCCTGCTTTAGGGTGTGATCCTTCCAAGGTCAATCAGAATCCCCATGCCAGTTTCTCCAGCCACACCATCCCAGTGGGGCAAACTCTTCTAAAGCTTAATTTTCTGTGACTCTTCTGCAGATTGTCACCTACTCAGCTGCTGCTACCTGGGCTGAATGCTCTGCCAGGAATGCCCTTCTCCAGGCGCCCTTCATATGTGTCTGGTAAATATCCACCCATCTTCAAGGTTCTGCTTAATTGTTATTAAAATGGTTTTCTATATTTGTTAAAGTGAGCTCTTCTTCAAAATGCTCTCCCTCTCCACCTATGGTGCTGCATAGTAGCTGTGGTTCATGTCGTACAACTGCCCGGTGATGTACGCCAGAAAAGCTAACTCTCAGTCCCAGCTAAGAAAACACATTCCTGGAATCTAACCAGTTGCCACCATTTCCCAGTATTCCAGTGAGATTCTTTTGGAGACTTCATGGTGCTCACTTTAAATAGTCACCCTAAGTACCTGTTCCCTTCCTAACAATTTCCCCCTGCACTCAGTATGTGGTGCTATTAAATGACCCCTCACTCTCTGTGGTTAAGAACAGCAGGACTTTAGGTGTTCAAGACTGGCAATGGCTGAGTCACACATATGACAAGACAGTCTCCCTTTCATCCATAAAGCAAGTAATTAAGCATTTCTGTGTAAATAAATGATAACTGCACAACCCTTGTATATTAGAGGAAACATAGAGCAACATGCAGAGAGGTTTTAGCACAGTGATTGATACAAACCTGTATAAAATGGTGGTTATCATTTGTTATATTATTATCGATCATGTTAGAAGTAGGAGAAATACTGATGACCTTGAAAATTATAATTTTAAAAGGTTATTATAAAGAAAGTACACCACCTCTACCAGGTATCGGAGGGAGAGTAGAAAGAACTGGAAGGCTGATACGATTGTGCTGGATCACACACTGATTTATCTTCTCATGTACCCAACATGCTGGTGGCTTTCTGAGAAACAGTCTGTCTTGACCTCAGTTGCATCTCTAGTTCTTGATTTTAAATATGAGTTTCAGGTTAGGTAACCCAGAAACGCTGGTCCTGTTTTAGAGGGATGCTTAGAGAATAAAATACCTCTCCCGAGCATTGATATCAAACTAGGAGAGAGAATCCAAGACCAAATGGAAGCAGGAGAGCAGGGATTTGCTAAGTGAGGCTAAGTGAAGGGATTTTGCCCAGCTCACACCCTCGGCTGAAAGATAAGGGCAGGAACAAAACACCAGAGCAAACAGAATCTATTCCATACTACCAGACAGATGTTAGGGAAAACTTCTGACTCTGATTCTTTTCTATAATATGTTAATTCATCTTTGTATATTTATCTTTTCCTTTTTTCTAGAGAAGACAACTTAAATGTACACATAGGACTCCATGAGAGCAAACAAAGACATTAAAATTTATCTTCTCTACAGTTGGAAAAATAATGAAATAACACAAAGCACTTCCTCTATAAAATACCTTTATGAGAAAATGCAAACACACATTTATTATAGCACTAGGAGAAGCAGGAAGCTTTTAAATCAAATTGGCACACGTGAACACACACACGTCTCTGATTCATCCTCTAGCAGAACTGCATGGTGTGTTATGGATAAGGACAGAGAACAGTGGGGAGATTCTCTGAAAACCTCTTGGGAGCTTTTGGAACCATGCCAGGACCCATAGGCAAATAATAAAAGAAACAGAATTAAAAACCTAGAAGAATCAGACAAAGACTTCACAAAAGATTTCACTTCTTTTGATTAGTGGAGTTTAGCTTCATTCCCTGGAGAAACCTTGGATTCTTCACCAGGCTGTTGTCTCCTCCTTTTCATTCCTCCTTTTCCACTTCCTGATCTTCTTGTCATCTTGATTCAAGGTTAACTGGAGAGTAGCAACGAACCAAATTTGTACTTGGCCCCATTATTTCTCTGGGTAAACAGCTGGTGGTGGAGCAGCTATGACAGAATTTATTTAGGGCAAGATTCTTTGTGTGTGTGTGTTAGCCAAGTATCCTCCTCAATCACTCCACCCTTCAATTTTAATCAGAGAATCAGAGTCCCACAGTTAAGCTAAAACTTGTCAACCCTGCTAGACTAGATGGACAATGAGCCCTAGGAGCCATATCATCTTCATCCAGCCACTACTGGGACAACAGGCAAGCACTGCCACACCCTATCTATTTTGGGTACTGATGATATAAACTCTAGTCCCCATCCTTGCACAGCAAACACACAACCTTGATGTGTGTGACTTTTATTTTTAATATTCTTTTGTCTTTGTAATGTTATGTTGCTATGCCATCTTGCAATGAAACATTCGGGTTCCTAGTAGCAACCTTTCAGGTTTATTTTGTTTAGGAAGATAGTCACACACCTGAGAAGGGGTGAGTGCATGCAGAAAGGGGAAGGAGGAAAGAAAAGCACTATCTGTGTTACTAAAATTTCATAGTAGACACTGGTATGATTCTGAAAATGGCAAAAAAAGGTTTAAAACAGTTTAAGAACCATGTCATTAATGTGCTTCATTTTCCCAAAGAAGACATCAAGTCTTATAACATACATGTCAGGAATACAGGTGTGGTGGCTTGAATGAGAATGTCCCTCACAGGTCTGAGGATTTGAATGCTTGGTTCCCAGTTGGTGGTATAGCCTTACTGGATAAAGTATGTCACTAGGGACCAGTTTTTATAATTCACTGCCTAGACCCACTTCTAGTTCCTTCTCTCTGCATTGCTTTTTTTTTTTTTTGTTCCTAACGGCATGCCTGCTGCATGCTGTAATGCCTCACCATCATGATGGACTCTCTCTGACTCTGACAATAGGAAAAATGGCTCTGGATTAATAACAGCTCTGAATCAAAATCCCAAATTCTTTCAACCACTTATAAATAAACATTCCAATACAACAATTTTTGTAAGTGTCCATGCCTTAATTCTCTCAAACATATGATTTTTTAAAATCTTCCCCATTCTCTGAGATAAATCCCAGTGTCTTTGCCTTCATGTATTGTTGTGAGACAGTTTTTCTGTACACTGTGAATTGTGTTGCTCTCATTGGTCAATAAATGAAGCTACTTTGGCCTGTGACAAGGGAGGATAGAGCCAAGGGTGAAATACAAGCAAATAAAGAGGTGAAAAAGCACAGGATCAGGGAGATGCCTGCCAGCTGCCAGAGAAGAAAGATGCCAGAAAACTGGTAATGTCATGGCCACATGGCAATGCATAGATTAATAGAAATTAATTTAAATACAAGACCTAGCTAGTAATAAGCTTGAGCCATCAGACAAACATTTATAAGTAACATTAAGCCTCTGAGTGATTGTTCAGAAACTGGCAAACAGGAGAGAACCCTCCAATTACAATGTATGGAGGCAGAAACTGTTAGCTCAAGATTATTGTGTTTGTTAGTGTTCTCTGTATTGTCAAAGACCATCTTGTTAAAACCAAGAACAGCAGAGTTGTCATCAACAGGTAAAATGTGGGATACATAAGGGCAAACCATGACACCAATTCTTGCTCATTTGTTTCCTTCTGCATTTCAGGGTGTTTTGACTTCACCCTGGGGTTACTCATATGGTCTTCTGTGCTGCTCCAGGCCTTCTTTGGCTTAAGCGTGAGGAAGTTCTGTTTCCCAGAAACCTTGACGGTACTTCCTTGCACCTGCTTGGCTCTGGTTTCTTGTAGAGTACTTCTCTGGAGGAGCCATGTAGACAGGCAGTGAGGTGGGGAGGATTATGTCAATTGACTCGGGAAATAAGAATCATCCCAAGAGGAAGAGGATTTAGAGGCATCCTTTCTACACCAAGTGTATAAGGACAAAATAGAAGTGAAGGAACCAGACAAGTATCGGTGATCAGTTACCAAGAGGAAGAAATAGATTCTAAAAAGGCAGACATATAAAATGACCCTTATCTACATGTCACATCCACGTGAAATTTCCTTTCAGTTCACAGTGATTGCTCTACATGAACAAAAGCAACCATGACACAAAGTCATTTTCTGAGCCAATAAGTGTAACTTATGTGAGAGGTCTGGTGATGGAGGAAGGTCATTGGCTAATAAAGGAACTGCCTCGGCCCATTTTATTGGTTAGGACGTAGGTAGGTGGAGTAAACAGAACAGATTGTGGGGAGGAAGAGGAAGTGAGGTCAGACTCAACAGCTCTCCTCTCGGGAGCAGAGGCCTCAGAGAGATGCCATGCTCCCCGCTCCAGGGAAGATGCACGCATGAAGCTCTGACCCCGGATGGACTTAGGCTAGAATCTTCCCAGTAAGACCGGTGCTACAGTTTATTGGAAATGGGTTGATTGGGATATCAGAATTAGCCAGTAAGGGCTAGAGCTAAGGGCCAAGCAGTGATTAAAAGAATACAGTGTCTGTGTAATTATTTCGGGGCATAAGCTAGGCGAGCAGGTGGCTGGGGTGTTGGGGACGCAGCCCAGCCGCTCAAAATAGTACAGTCTGGGATTTAGAGGGAGGGGTTACTTTCAACCAGAGACTTGGGGCTCCTAAAGGGTTCCACAACACTTCCGAGTCCCAGAGAAGAAAGAAGGAATCTGGGGCTGGAGAGATGGCTCAGAGGTTAAGAGCATTGCCTGCTCTTCCAAAGGTCCTGAGTTCAATTCCCAGCAACCACATGGTGGCTCACAACCATCTATAATGGGGTCTGGTTCCCTCTTCTGGCCTGCAGGCATACACACAAACAGAATATTGTATACATAATAAATAAAATAAGTAAAAAAAAAAGAAGGAAGGAATCTTAGGTGGAAACTCGGGTGATGTCCGGGGCAAACTTTCTGAGATAAAACTACATACACACTCATAAAGAGACAGTACACCGAAGAATGTTCTTACTCAAAGACCCTGCTGTCAAAGCAGCGGCATGGAAACTGTTACGATGACAAACTCAGGGAACTCTACAGAAGTAATAATATTTCCCAGAAATAATTAATTCACACATACTCCAAATACTAAACTTTGAAAGAAACATGAGGTTATGATAAAATCTTAATTTTCTCAGGGGTGGCTCTGACAATTTTTAAATTAAATATAAAGCATAATTTTCCTTTCTGATTTTAGAACAGTTTTTATTATTTTTAATTATGTGTATGCATTTGTCTACATGTGGATATGTGCATATGAATTCAAACATCCATGGAGGTTAGAGGCACTGGAGACTCTGGAGCTGGAATTTCCCCTTAAAGTTTCTCGCTCACCCTGTGTTTTGCTACAGGATCTCACTGGACACTGCTGGATACCCTAGAACTCACGATCAAGACAAAGCTGGCCTGAAACTCACAAAGATCCTCCTGTCTCTGCCTTCTGAGTACTGAACTAAAAGTGTGTGCCACCGCATCCAGATTTTTCTTTTAATAAGAATTTCATATATATGCATATATATGTTTTAATAAAACCCATTTCCCCTTCCCTTCCCTATAAATGTTGTCCTGTTCCCCCCTCAACCACTTTTTCCTCCACACTTCATGTAGTTTTGTTTGATAACTCCAGAGTTCACTTAGTTCTGTCTGTGTGTACATTTGGTGTGGCAGCACATGCTGGAACATGGCTAGTCTCTCGGGGGCAACATCCATGGATGGAGTGAGGAGATCATGAGGTTTGGGTGAGGATTTTCTGCTAAATTTTTGATTTGAGAGCTTCCTCTTCAGAGTGGTGGTATTAAGGTAGAAACACCTTTAAGAGGTAATTACATCCTGAGAGGTACTGCTCTCTGAAGATATCATCACTGGCCTTACAGAATGGATGAGATCTCACAGGAATGGGTTACTATAAAACAAATCCACCTCTTACACTTAACCCTTCTGTAATAGCACTATCTCCTGTTCTGCTTCCCTCCCATATAGTGATGTAACCACAGGGAATTTCTGCAAAAGATGAACAGATTAGGTTAGTTTATCTTAGACTTACTGATTTCAAAACTCCAACATAAATAAACATTTTTGCTTTTTTTTTCTTTATGAAGTTTCTAGCATAAGGCATTGTGTTATCATGAGAGAAAACCAGACTAATATTTACACCAACAGCTAAATGTAGTAGGATTCTGGGATGCCAGTGTGGGAAAGAAGACTTAAGTGTGAAAATACTAGTGAGCCACGGAAAGTTTGTTAGGAAATGCTGGACAAGGACACAAACCTGTATGAAAGCTTCATTGATAGAATCAAGAAAGAGAAAGCAGCAGGACTTGGTGGCTGATTGCTTTGGTGTAGAGAAGAAGAAGTTCTGGCTTCATGTGTTGGTATGAACACTGGCAGTGGCAGAAGTATAGATTTTATTTATAAAACTCATATCTCAGGGTTTACTGAAGGTCAGTTTTGTTATTTAAGAAGTTATTGGCACAACATGAAGTCAGCCTGAAGAGCTAGAGAATTAAGCACACTTTCTTCAGAGGGAAAGTGGAAAGCCGGGAAATAAGAAGTTTAACTTAGAGGTGGAGAAAACTTTCTATATAAAAATGACAATGGAGAATGTTACTCACTCTTCAGTAAGGTTTTAAGTAACAAATTAGTAACCATTAATACTCATTTAAAAGAGTTAGGAGCCGACTGACAAGATAACTCAGTGGGTAAAGGTACTTGTTGCCATGCCTGATAACCTCAGTTTGATTCCTGGGACCCACCTGGTGGAAAGAGAGAACCAAATCCAGCAGGCTGTCCTCTAACCTCCAAACATGTACTGAGGCACCCAGGAGTCCACCCCTACAAGCACACCTGTACACACATATATGAATGGGTGAATAAACGAATGAATGAGTAAATGGAATAAAACCTAGGTTAGTTCTGTATTAACTACTTTTTGTTGCTGTGCTAAAACATCATGGTCATAGACAACTTAAGAAAGAAAGGGTTTGGTTTGGTTTACAGCTTCAGAGAGTTAGGGTCTATTGTGGCAGGGAAGGCATGGCATCAGGAATTGGAACTGGCTGATCACATTTTTATCCTCACACAGGAAGCAGATGGAAAGAACAATAAATAGAGCATGACTATAAATGCCAAGACAACCCACCTCAGTGATGTACTTAATCCAGCAGGGTTCCACCTCCTAAAGATTTCATAGCTTCCCAAATAGCACCACCAACTGTGGAACAAGTGTTCAAATATTTAGCCTATAGGGAACATTTTTTTTTCAAACCACAATACTTTGATACCAAGAAGTTTGATGCAAGCTTGCCAAACACAAATGTTTTTGCTTCTGTGACTATTATATTAAGGAGTACGTTGAATTCCTATAAATTAAAATTTGCTCATAACCCCTCAAAAAGTCTTGAATTCCCAAGAACACTACCTTTAAATTGGGAAAACGTTAAAAGCCTATTTGTCCTGTCCTGTATTGTTCCAGCCAATGAAGCAGGAAACGTCTTTTGGGATCTCTTCCCAGCCACAATATCTGCATTCTCAAATTTGCTACCTTCTCTGCCTCTGCTTTGTAAATACGTCTGCCCATAGCTATATCATATACTACCACCTTTGGACAGAAGCTAATTGGATCAGAGTCAGTAAATTGAATCAATTAGAGACAGTCAAATATTTTCTCATGCCCTAGTTTGCCTTCTAGAGCTGTGATAAACTGTGACCAAGAGCAACTCGGGGAGGAAAGGGTTTATTTTATATGGGTTTATTTAAAGCGTTTATTTTATATGTATATACTGTTCACAGTCCATCTTGAAGGGATGTCAGAACTTAAGACAGGAACTTGGAGGTAAGAGACATAAGCCATGGAGGAATGTTGCTTACTTACTGGCTTATTCTCTGTGACTTGCACAGTCTTCTTTCTTATACAACCCAGGTCTTTCTTATACAACCCAGGACCACCTTCCCAAGAGTGGCAATGTCCACAGAGTACTGGGCTCTTCCATCTCAATCATTAACCAAAAAAGACCCCCCACAGATTTGTTTACAGGCCAATCTGACAGAGGCCGTCCTTTAATGAAGGTGTCCCTTCACAGATGACTTCAGATTATTTTAAACTCGACAAAAGTAATCCTCACACTCTTGACTTTTAAACACTTGAAAACAACACTGACATGGACTGTGGAGAGATATTTATAAGAAAATGTGGGTAAAGCATCCAAGGATACCATTTCAGGATTGGTTAGGATGGCTGATATGCAGAAAAAGCAAAGAAGCCATTTTCCTTTGAAAAGTAAATATGGAAACCAGAGAAACAGAGATCTTATAGCTCCAGTATGAGGAAGAAAATAAAAGTGATTTGTCTCCTAGCAACATCTTTGTATTTTAGAAGATCAAAGGGCTACTGTACACATCTTGCTCAGATTCTGTGAGCCATCACAGAATCACAGACAAAATCTAAATGGTGGACATGGGGGATGGGCATGCCATTTGAGAAACTGTGTAATGTACTTACAGGGGATATTGGAGATGTGTTTGAGAGAATTCACATATTCATAACCACTCTTTGCCTCTCCTGGGCTTTCTGATAGCTTCCTCCTTTGAACTCCCAGTCTTCACGTTCTGTTTTTTGTTTGTGTATGCTCTATAGAGTTTAGGACTTTTGGTGATTAGGGTATGCTGTGCATTGATTAGCTTGGATCTTGCTAGTCATTCGAATGCTTTAATGAGCAAGGTGTGGCCTAGAGTGATGCTACCTCAGGGTAGTCAATGAACATTCTGATGTAAGTTTATAATTTACCCAATCCAAGCAAATTAACAATGCAAAGCTATGATTCATGTTAATGCCTTAGATTTATTCACATTTTTGGCCAGCATATCACCCTATAGACATCATTAAACCACCCATTAAAGAACAGTCTTGTCTGTTTTAATCTATTTAGGAATAAACTGTACTATATTACAATATATTCATAGGACATTGTTGAATCCATAAAACATGATCCTGGAAGACTCTGGCTCAATGATATGTAGCCACACATCATCAAAAGAAAAGGAAGTATTTTGATAAATGCCTTGTCAGGTGACAAAGCACAGAGAGTACTTATAAAAAACCAAGATGGCTATACCGTTACCAAGTGTTACAGTCTCACAAGGTCATGACTGTGTACAGAATTATGATGGATCAAAGTGTAGTTATGTTGTTCCTTACTGTACTTCCATGTTTTAAAACCAATTTTATAAAGCCAATAACTTTAAAGTTGTGAATACCTGTTTGCATCTGCAGGTTGCTTTCATTTCCACTTAGAATGCTTCCCCAACCCCCATTTCCACCCCCACCCCCGCCCCAATACCATTATTCTCCTTGACATTAAGACAGAGGGGGAAGTCCTTGAAAGACCTGTTCCATTATTTCTGGTCCCCTGGTTTTGATAGCCTGGTGGTTATACAATCATTCTAATATGATGAGATGAATAATACATCAAGCACTCCGGCTGCCAGAGGAGCATCACAGACAGATGGGATGGGTAATGAGTCAGGCAGTTGAGACAGATCCTGCTCAGTTTTGGCTGGTGTGGATAGTGAACTTCATTAGCATTATGTGAGCCAAGCAAGGAGTACTGTGATCCAGAACTGGAGACCAGACAGAGCATCCTTTAGCCTAGTGGAGTCATTCTTCTGAAGCACTAGGGCCCACTGAGAAACCTCTCCAGAGTAGTAATAGAAGGAAAGTCAGAGCCTTGCAGAATCACCTGCCTTCCTTTTTCAATTGTTTTGAATCATCACATGAATTATTATAAGTAAGCATTTTGATTATTTAGTAATTTACCAAATTCAATAGTGCAAATGTTGTGTCAGTGCTAGACACAAGAGTCAGATTAAAGACAAAGAGCCAGTCTGAATATGGCGGGTGTTCTGGCCACCTGGGAACAGGAACTGTGGCTTCACGAACCAAATAAGGAGACAAGAAAGGAAAGAAAGGGGGAATATGGAGAATGACAAATAAGAGGAGTAAAGGACTGAAGCAGGAAGGGAGGTGAGGAGGGAATTAAAGGAAGGGAGAGTGAAGATAAGGAGAGAGGAAAGGTGGGAAACTAAATGTAAAATAGAAGAAAAACAGAAACAGTGTGGGTAAAAAAATAGGAAATAGGAGAAAATAAATAAAGTATGCAGAGAAATAGCAAAGACAGCATACTTCCTATTGGTGTGTTTTATGCACAGAGAAGAGAGGGATTGTAATCACATTAATTCTTTTTTTTTAATTTTTCTTTTTCTTTTTTTTTCTTTTTTTCTTTTTTGTTAATTAAAAATTTTCACCTCCTCCCGTCCTCCCACTTCCCTTCCCCTCCCCCCACCTCCTCCCCTTCCCTCTACAGTCCAAAGACCAGTCAGAGTTCCCTGCCCTGTGGGAAGTTCAAGGTCCACCCCCCTCCATCCAGGTCTAGTAAGGTGAACATCCAAACAGACTAGGTTCCCACAAAGCCAGTCCATGCAGTAGAATCAAAACCCAGTGCCATTGTCCTTGGCTTCTCAGTCAGCCCTCATTGTCAGCCACGTTCAGAGTCTGGTTTGATCACATGCTCCATCAGTCCCAGTCCAGCTGGCCTTGGTGAGCTCCCATTAGATCAGCCCCACCGTCTCAGTGGGTGGACACAACCCTCACAGACTTCCTTGTTCATGTTCTCCCTCCTTCTGCTCCTCATTTGAACCTTGGGAGCTCAGTCCAGTTCTCCAATGTGGGTCTCTGTCTCTATCTCCATCCATCGCCAGATGAAGGTTCTATGGTGATATGCAAGATATTCATCAGTGTGGCTATAGAATAGGGCCAGTTCAGGCACCCTCTCCTCAGATGCTCAAAGATTCTTAAACTTACCTAGAAAGGAAAAACTTGACAAACAGTAGGAATCCAAATGATTTTATATCAAAGACTTTCAATAAACACAAAGCCATGATTCTGTGTTCTCTACAGTCTTTCATTCATAAATCATCTTGTGATTGTATTTCCTAAGTGAGTCCACTGTACTGTTGGTTCCTTTTGTTGGCCAACTCTACCGCCTATTCCATACTGGATCTGAGCTTTCTGAAAATTCACAAAGTGGAGACCACCTCTCTTGGGAAGCACACTGCTTTCTAGTTCCAGAGGTCATATGATTCACTAACATGAGGTACAAAGACGCTAGCCTGAAGAGGAGCTCATTCTGTAAAAAGATTCCTACCCTTCATCTGTGACTTGGGTTGTACGTAGGCAACCTGAAATGCTATCTTTTTCCAGTAGCCTTTTCACATTTTCTTTCATTTTTGCATTTGCTTTCTTTGTACCAGGATCCTCTAACAACCCACTTGCACAGACGTCTTCCAAGAAGACTGCCTATCAAGGGCCTGCTACTTGGCTCAGCGGGCAGAAGTGCTTGCTGCTAAAATGCACTGTCTAGGTTTGATCTCCAGGAGCCACAGAGTGGAAGGAGAGAACTGATTCCCACAAGTCAACCTCTGACCTCCACAAACATATAATGACAGAGAATAAAATCAATCAATCAGCCAATAAATATAGTTAAAATGACTGGCTTCTTAGGGGTAATATATTCTTAAGCTATTCAAATCATCATGCTAATAATATCTATCTGTCGAACCATTGTGAGTCTGTAAAATGGTATATTGTGAGTTATTTTGATGCTTTGATAAGATTTGAATGGACACACTTGGTTTTGGGGTTCTCTTTGGGATCCACATTGAAGATTATCAGACACATGAGAAAACCAAACAACATTTTTGTTCTGTATATTATTCAGATACCAGACTATTTGTCTCTTTAAGAATTTAAAGATAAGCTATTTGCAAGTCATTATGAATGGTTTTATAGGAGATGATCAGTGTGTGTAAAGCAAAGCATTCTGGGAGAATATGTTCACAAAGTATTATTTTTATTCTAGCCATCATTTATTCAGTTTATAAAATACTACACGTAACCTCTGGGTTGAGCAGATGAATAAAGAATCCCAGATCACTTAATATGATCCTGTGGCTATCGCTAAACACTCTTTTTAGCATTGTGCATTTACTGGCTGGATTTTCTTTCTGCTTCAATAAGAAGCTGTCAAATACTCTGCAAATTTCACAAATTCACTTTACTGACTGTACTTTGCCATAAATTAATTACTGTGAGTGCATAATATTTATTCCTGCCCTAGGCAGTCGGCACTGGTGCGTCTTATTAGCATTCATTGATGAATATAAACATACAGAGTGTAGTTAGCATGGAAAAACTTGTTTATGGCTTTCCCATCTCCGGTGGCAAATCTTGAAAATAATTCCCTACTTTATTTCATTTTTTGTGTGCTGTCTGCATGCACATGTTTATTACAGCAGTTCCCATCTTTAAATTGATTGTGCAAGAGAAATGGGACTCATGAAGGATTCACACTGTGACACCCACTGAACACCCACAAGGCAAAATTCTACAGATATCAGAGCAACTCAAAGTAACTTCTCTGGCTGTTTCAACAGCAAACACCTGCTTTGTGATGTCTTTGAGGAGCCATTCATCCTTCTTTCATCTTCTTAGTTCCCAATGACATTCTTCAAAGTGCTGTGCAATGGCTTGTTTAGGACATGAATGGGCTTGAAACTGAAAGACATGCAGAACAAACCTGACCTCTACTTCTCTAAACAGTGCACAATGGTGGACTTGATGCTGGTCTTAGTTTACCTTATGTGACAAGCAGGGACCTGAATGAAAGGTAACTCAGGCATCTAAATCTCTGTGATAATACGTGACTCCACTGATGGAGTGTTTGAGGAAACTCAACAATGAGGTCCATTGCTATTTTATTATAATCTCTCACTAAACATACTTCCATAAAAACAACTTGCTCATGCCGTTTACACCTGAGTCTTTCTGTACAAAATGTTTTAAGGCAGTCTGTACTTTGTCTGTGAATACTGATGTGTGAACACCGTCGATGGCATTATTCTTACACAAGCATAGTCCTGGGTGCTAACCCCTTGTTGTAGTAAGATGCATATAGCGATTCAGTGAAGATACAATAACATTCTCCATCTTAATTTTTTTTTTTTTGGTTTTTCGAGACAGGGTTTCCCTGTAGCTTTGGTGCCTATCCCAGAACTAGCTCTTGTAGACCAGGCTGGCCTCGAACTCACAGAGATCCGCCTGCCTCTGCCTCCCGAGTCCTGGGATTAAAAGCGTGTGCCACCAACGCCCAGCCATTCTCCATCTTAAACATACATTTAATACCATACAAAAACTGGATAAAATACAGACGTATAGGCCCAAATTATAGAGTTTCTTATTTATTGAATTTGGGGTATTTATCAAAGAATTAATATTTTTTGTCAGATTCCCAGAAGAGAAATCTCAAAAGAGTCCACTCTGAGAACTGAGGCATATGGGCAAATTTTACTAAGAGAGGCCTGGAATGTTTGAAGAGGGGTGTGGGATTATCGATGCCTCATTTGGACAGTGGTTTTGCACTCAGCACCCTTTCCTCCTCATTCTCTTGCGGTAAATTTCCCAATCCACTCAACCTGGCTGCCTGCTTCTGGGCACTGCAGGTGAAGTTGGAACCATGGGCATTCAGAGAAGCCGGGCGCTCTGAGCACAGTACTAACTGCTCATTACAGAGAAGAAAACAGATGAGTCCATCCCCTCCAAGACTCATCACTCCTATTTCAGGAGTTCAGACAAGCAGTTAATCTGCTGGAAATGTAGAAAATGAACTGGCTGCTACCATCTATCCACGCCAGAGGGGACCTTACATTAGAAAGAGGAGGCTCGTATGTTTTCATTAAGGGCATCTAGGTTGTTCATTCTAGTATTTATATTTTAATGCTGTATTTATTGAGCCCGCTGACTTTTCTCTTTGAGGCAGGAAAAAGCCACAATGAAATCATCAAAGAACTGTCTGTTACTTTTCATTACGTAAAGTCCTTAATGTGTCACCTTCTAAAATTTGAGAGTAATCTTGTAAGATGTCCATTTTATAGATAAATTAAAGTTCACAGAGATGATAAGTCTTGAGGAATTCACACAGTGAGGTGATGGCTTAAATGACACTTTAAATCAGATCTTTTAACTTCTCATGCTATGGTACAATAATCAGAACCTGCTAATATGCTATTACTTAAGAGGACCAATGTCACTTTTGACAATCAGTGTATCTGAACTGTGGTGTCGTTTCTCTTTGAATAGGTTTCCTTACCATTTTACAGTTTGTGTGTGACACTTTGTCTGATATCGAATAAAATGCTAAGAACCTAGAAACAACAGGTTCAAACAGCAACTCCTGGTAACATGAGGACACAGTTATGTGATTTCTCAATGGGTGTTATCATCTCCTCATTGGTCCTTGGGATACATTTGTTCTGAGCAGTGTCAAAACCCATAAGTCTTGCACAGCAGTTTCTTTCAATACTGAATACAATCCGGGAGTAACTTCACCCCTTGATATCTGTGGGAAAATGTTTCAGGGAATCCCTCACCTCTGCTCCTTCTAATACTAAACCTCAAGGATACTCTTAAAATGTAGCCAAGTATTTACACAGAACCTAGACACCTACTTTTAAGTCACCTCTAAATTGTCTTTCAACCCAAATTCTATGAGAATAGCCAGTATACTCTATCATCTATGGAAAAACGTCAAGAAAATGATCTGTGCATGTTCAATACAAATGAAGGATTTTGTTTCGATTTATCTGAGATTGAGTGAGATTTATCCTTAGATGTGGAACTGCAATTTCAGAGGACTGAAACCAACAAACTTTCCTTTTTTAAACTGTCATGTCCTATGAGTCAGCCCAATTAAATGGCAACTGTTTCATCGCTGCTTTTCATGAAAGACACCAAATATTATGGACAGGAACACATTACTGAGGACATAAGCTCTGGGTTTAAAATGGAAGTCTGCATGCAACACTTAATGACCGCCAGCTGTATTTCCCACACTTGTGAGGGGAAATGATTGGATATAAAAGGCCCTTCTCATAACACTCTTGGAGGGGTGATACAAGCTGATATGGTCTTGTCTTGGCACTCGACTAATAGCAAGAGAGACGAGGGAATACTATAAAGACTGGAGCCAAAGATCAATCTTGGGAACGAGGGGGGTGAACTCAAGGAGTTGAGTACAGAATGGGTGGAAACAGAGACTTTGATAGTTAACCTGGCGCTGTGATAAGGAAGAGATGAATTCAGAAGTGTAAAACGGGAAGTCTGTCTAGTGCAAGGGCGACAAGCATCCTCAGGGGAGTTTTTTTTTTTTTAAATCCCAGAGACCCATAAACAAGGCATTCTGGAGGCAGAACGAGATGAGGCAGCCCAGATCCACTTACAGGTTTTGTGGAATAAAAGGTCTTTGCAATCAATGTAACATGTAGTTTCACACGAATAAAAGGCAAGCAAGAAGAAAATATTCCCCCCTTGAAAATATTTCAAGTGGATGTATTGATTGAACTTAGTGATAGAAAAATAATAGTAGAAAACAAATCTTTGGCATGGATACATTTCTTTCTCTGTGGCCAACAAGGGTTTGCTCTTTTTCAACTGAAGTGATTAACAATTTAGGAGTTATTATTTATATTGTTGTTGTTACTTTGGGTCTTTGGGGGGTGTTTTCTTCTTGGGGGGGTATTTTTCCAAATGAGAGGAACAGTAGGCATATCTCAAAAGGTATGATGTCCAGTTTAGTCTGCTGCAATGATATGCTATCACTGGAGATCATAGCGTGGATACTGGCACTCTTCTATAAGGGAAGCGCACGGGCAGAGTAGAGTACTCTGAGCTGTGAATACTGACTATCTGTTGATCTCTCTCTCTCTCTCTCTCTCTCTCTCTCTCTCTCTCTCTCTCTCTCTGTGTGTGTGTGTGTGTGTGTGTGTGTGTGTGTGTGTGTGTGTGTAGGGCTATCCTTGATCCCAAACCTGACCAGACCTTCCTGACAGTTCATCACAATCATCATGCAATGGCAGAGGCCATCAGAAGATTTGACCATGAGCAATCAAGCAATCAAAGATTTGGAAAAAATAGGAAAATTATTTCTCTGTTTCTCTTGATTTCCCACTTCCTACTAAATCTCCATTTATTGGGCACATCCTTATTATCACTCAACATTTTTTATTTTAATCAGGGAGGGAGTAATGGTTATCTTCTGAGTAACCATCTCTCACACAGAATGTGAGTGGGGCTAACTCCAGATGCAGATTCAGTGAAGTATCCAGGAACTAAACCAGACCAGCTATCACAATTTGTCTTTTGATTAGATAAAACTAAGCAAAACAAACAAACAAACAAAAACTGTCCCTTTATATTCAATGCCAAAACCACGTGGAAGGAGATATAGTCAGTTTAGACTGCTGAACCACTATTAACCCAACACTAAGGGTGCCTCAGAGAAAAACCAAGGATTAAAAAGAGATTGACTCAAATGGCGTAACTTGACTCCCAAGATACATCCAAGGATAGCGCCAGTTGCCCTGAGTCTTTCTATTGTTAGCCAGATTTGTTTTTTTTTCAACTTTAGAATTTGAAAATTTGCATTTTAATTATTTGTTGCTCAGACAGTATTGACAAGGAGATAAAATACCTATCTTAAAGGATACAACTTGTCCACTTAGCTGATTAAGGAAGGAAGCCATATAGAATGTGCTGGTGAAATTACCTCCACCAGACTGGGCTGTAGGTGTGTCTGGATTATCGTCTTTAGCTGATAATTGATGAAGGAGGGTCCAGATCACTGCAGGTGTTGCTGCTCCTTAACAAGTGGACCTGGGAAACCGTGAGTGGAGAAATAAATCTGCAAGCAGTGTTCTTCCATTTTATCTGATTCAGCTCCATTTCCATGTTCCTGTTCTGGGTTCCTGCCTTGGCTTCCCATCGTGAGGAACTTTGTCTGCAGTCCAGACAAATCTTTTCCTCCCCAAGTGTCTTATCTAAGTTACTGTCCTATTGTCATGACAAAATGCCATCACCCAAGCAACTTGTAAAAGAAAACATTTAACTGGGGGCTTTCTTGCAGTCTCAGTGGGTGATTCCATGATCATCATGGCAGGGAGCTTGGCAACAGACAAGCAGGCATGGTGCCGAAGCAGTAGCTGACTGTTTAAATTCTGATAGAGCAATCACCAAGAGGAAGAGAAAAAAAAACTAATTGATAATGGTGTAGTTTTTTTTAAGACCTCAAATCCTACCCATAGCAACATCTCCTCTAACAAGGTCACACTTCCTAATCCTTCCCAAACAGGTAACCAACTGGGGACCAAGCTTTCAAACATATGAGCCTATGGGGATCAATCTCATTCAAACAACCACATTATTTTTGGTCATTGTTTATCACAGCAACAGAAGTAAACCAGGAAGAACACAGAGTTACAAGAGCTTCTGCAAAGGTTCAAACTGTAAAATCTTTTGGATTTCCATGCCAAGCTTGCACATATGTTACTCAGCTAGATACAGGAGGGAGGACTTTATTCCTGCTTCAAGTAATGTGACAGACTTCGTAGACAACCCATGGGAGGCCTTACTCTTTCTGAGGAGTGGATTGGGGGTTTGGGAAAAGAAGCTGGAAGTAATGGGAGGAGTGGGCAGGAGAGGGAACTGAGATTGGTATGTAAAATAAGATGGTTTTTAAAATAAATTTTAAAAAAACTGTTTAGCCTTTGCAATATTTGATTTGAAATACCCAAATCTGCTGCTGCTGAATCTGTTAATCAACCCCAATATCCATGCTGCAGTTGTGTTCCCAGGTTTGTGACACTCCGCTGTACAATACCAGCAATGCCTACAGTGAACAAAGGAACGAGTCTGGATCCAGCCTCAGGCGCAGTTACAGTAGAAACTCAAGCAGAGAGACTGAACTGGGAGACTCTAAGAGCCAGGCCACCAGAGAAGCAGGGCATTGCATTGAAGAGACATCTGCATGTTCATGTTTCAGGCAGCATTATCCACAATAGCCCAAGCCCTGGCATCAAACACAGTGGGGAGCAGTGAGTTCAGCAATGAATGCACGAGCGAATGAGTAAAGCAAAGGTTGTGTACATTCTCAGAGGAATATTATTCCCAGTGTAACAAAGGAGGAAACCCTGCCATTTGCAGTAGCATGGATGGACCTGGATAGACATCATGTAAATGAAATAAGCCAGACGCAGAAAAACAAAGACCATATGTTGCCACTCACGCATGCAGGCCAAAAGATGATTTCATAATTGTAGCGTGGAATAGTGTCACTAGAGAGTAGGGTTTAGGGCACAGTAAACTCAAAATAGTTGATAATAGTATGTTGTATAGTATAATAATCATTATAAGACATGCATTAGAAGCTTTCCATATAAAGAAAGGAAACATACAAGGAGAAATACTAATTGCCTTGATTTGGCTGCTGCATATCGTATATAAGACTCCTATTTCCACATTGAGCCTCATTCATACATACAATAACTATGAATGATTTTGAAAATGCTTTTTTTTAAGTTTTATAAGTTTAGGAGACTAGAAAACAAAGCCAGAGAGTTGCCAGGCTTGGACAGTAGATGAACTTGTGGGATCGTGAAGCCTTCCCTGTGGATTTCTAGATACCTTCACTGATAAAGAATTCTGGAGACAGAATTATGATCGAGCTCTAAGGGGCTTACATTTACTGTTTCCTAGATGCTGCTGGAGTCCAAGGTATATAAAATATACTTAGGGTATATAAAATACGCTTAATCTTTGCGTATGAAATGCTGAGAAGGCAAGCAAACAGATAAGCATAGCTGCACAAGGGAGACATATAGGCCATTCTTCCTCTTTTACTACCCTAATATTGTGTTTATAAGTTATAGTAGCTAATGGTAAAGAGCCCAAAGGACCCATAATGTGGAAAACTAGAAGGGCCTATGCGGATGCAGCTACCACGAAGAAGGCGGTAAGAACCAAGGGTTAAATGTTTCCTATCTAAGCACTCAAAGAAAACCAGGATTGACATGAGATTCGTTTTCTAAATACCTTAATTACTTGGATTTTGGTTATTAGTTAATGAGCTAGAAACACAGGATAAGACAATATTAACTCATGAGTAATGGGAATAATTCAATTAGCATAATTAGGCAAGATGCTGCTTGGAACCCTGTGGTGATAAATAAAAATAACATCATTTTACTAAACTTTCTGAGGAAAAATAAATATCCTCCTTTTCCCCAAATGGTGTGGAAATAACTCAAAGTGACTACTTTTAATTTCGGAGCTCTTTTTTCTTCTCCTGATGATTATAGGCAGAACAAGAGAATTTCATGATAAAAGTGTCAAACACAACGATGTCTTCGATTAACCAGTAATCCCATCCCTCCCAGTGACATTCAGAGCCCAGCACCACATGTAGGTAAAAAGAGAATTTGGGAGAATTACTTTTCAGTGATTAAACTAAATTAACATTTGAAGTTAAAAAAAGCTCATCTTAAATGTCTCTTATAAGATAGAGGACATCAAACGACTGCCCTGAAGCAGCAAGTTTTTCTACAGGGTATAATCCACTTCTAGCAATAAAAAGCATATTTAAAATCCACAGAAAAACATAGATATGACAGTAATGGAAAAAAGATGGACCAGGTTCAAGGCTTCAAGGATGATAGTATCCAAGCTGGTTTGGGGTGGCTACATACACCAAGTGGTGTTGGTTCTTGGTTGTAGATACTAAGCAGACAGTGATGTGTTTGGGACTGGAGAGATGGCTCTGTGGGTAAAGTACTTGCTGTACAAGCATTCAGAACTGAGTTTAGATCATTGGCACCCAGGAAGAAAGCTAGACATGACCACACACACTATAATCTGAACACTAAAGAGACAGAGACAGGAGGACTCTGGAGGCTTCCAGACCAGCTGGTCTAGCTGAATCAATGAGCTCCTGTTCACTAAAAGTTCCTGACTCAAAAATAAAATTGAGAACAATTAAGGAAGATAATCAGTTGACCACTGCCTTCACTGTGCATGTGTACACACATAGACATATACACATAAATAAATACACATAAACACACAAAGAGGGAGAGAGAGAGAGAGAGAGACAGAGAGAGACAGAGACAGAGACAGAGACAGAGACAGAGACAGAGATGTAGGTTTTACTGCTGATTCCAAACTGTGGGGATCCTTGCTCAGCAAATAGTCACCAGGAAGGATGCAAAACTGTTAGCAGAGAAACAGCTAGTAGGTACCAGTACTAAATGATAGTGTTAGCAACTTAATCCTTCAGAGTGTTATCAGCAAATTCTCACAAGGGTGAGAGCACAGGATCAAGTCCAGATGGTTAGCAACCTTGAGACTGTGATGGCACTCCATGCTCTCCCAGAGTTCCCTAAAGGGCAGACCGCAAGGCTGGTGCTTTATCATTGGCAGATATTTAGAACACCAGAAGAGTATCTGAATGAATCTGCACATGCAAGGATTTCCAAGATGGCCCACGTAACCTAAAGACAGCTTTTCACTGACAATAGCCAAGTTTTACATGTTATAATTAGAAATTTCACAGTCTCGAGCTGGGAAGTGTTGTCTTCTGTGATCTTTGTTTATTTTTTCTTTTTTTCTCATTTTTATTAGTCTTTAAGAATTCCATATAATATTTTTTATTCTTGTACAGTTTTTCTTTTTTGTTTTTAAAAATATTTTGAAATTACAACTAATTACATTTATCCCCTTCCTCTTCCTCCCTCCAGTCCTCCTCAAACTTATGTCTTCTTTCTATTCGACTGTTATTGTTACATATATGTATATTATATAATATATATTATATAATACTGTATATATAAATGTATAAGTATTTACATGCAATTTTCTAACTTTGTGTATTGTGACTTGCACTTATATGACTTCAGGGTTGACCAACTGTTAGATTCCAGCCCAGCTAAGGGCTCATGCCTGGGGAAGACCATTTCTCCTACTCATGGCATTCATTAGTTGCTTGTAGCTCTTTGTTTAGATGTACAGCTATGAGAAACTTTCCCCTTCCATGTTAGTATATCTAATGGTGTTGTATTTGGTCAGGTCTTGTTGAGAAGATCATATTGTTGAATTATCATGGGTAAGAACGTCCATGCCCTATCTGGTCCTTTTGCTCTTAGAGCTTTCACTCCTTGTTTTCATTATATTTCCTGAACCTTAGGTGCAGAAGTTATCCTGATGATGTAATCAATGGGACTGAGCACCCCATGATTGTGTGGAGGACCAATAATGTGAGCTTATTTTCCACATTGACGAAAGGTCAGAGAGCTGGAACTTACCTTGATTCCTTCAAGGTTATTGTGTTTCTACCTCAAACAAAATTCCCACCTAGATTCAGGTCAGTGAGTTCTGCTCTCTCAAGGTTTTTGTCAACAGGTGTGGCTAATATCCAGACCTTGTATTTCAGGAAGAGAGAAGCAGATGTGTTTCTACCTCAAACCAAAATCTAAGGATCCTACTAGAATGTCAATGCCTGCTGTTGTGTGAGACTATTACTAGGGAAGAGTGAACACATGTCTACTCATCCCAGATGGGAAATTAACAATAAACCAAATGATATCACCAAAGTCCAATGTGGTGAACCAAAGAATTTTACATGGGCTACTTATAAGAGTAAAGCTGGGGGGTTCTTCACGGAAACGGAAATGACTCATAAAGAGCTGAGGGTTCTTCGCAGAAACAGAAATGACTCATAAACAGCTGTATCACAACTGTTGACCCTATCATGGTCATATATCACGGAATCTGTAAATCTGGAGCATATTGCACGACTTGATGGTAGTACAACAGGTTTGGCCATGTCTCTTTTTGGAAGTTTAAGTGATCTGAACCTCTTCTAGGCAGTCAGGCTGTCCTCTGCAACTGTGAGGTTTCTTGGATGGTCGTGAGTTTCTTCTAGGAAGCTTGGATTATTCAAGAATGTCTCTTGGGTGTCCTTACAGATTATGTGTGCCTAGGGAAGGAAACACCTAATGTATTCATTTAGTCAGTTGAGGTTATGGGTCAACCATTAAGGTGGAGGTCTCAGAAAAGGTGGAAGAGCATAAGGACATAATAGATTTATGACCTGGACAAATAAATAGCTAGCTTATAAACTTTCAACTGTCAACCATTGGGCATCTTGATTGTCATATCAAGCCACTGCAATTTGAGCCTGTTTTGTCATGTGTAGTTGAACTGAATCCTAACAAATTCAGGATTCTTTGCTGTAGACCTCATGTTTACAATTCTCATACTCAGAGATAAAGTTTTATGGGGACCCCAATCAAATTTTAAAACTTATAACTGAATCATGCAAGTTTTCAAAAAAAAATAGCAAGGAATGAATGACAAATAACAGTTTTGCTGCTTCTTGCACAGGGAAATCATAAAGAAATGAAAGAAGAGTTAACATCCATCTCTCTGTTCCCAGGGGACAGAAGCCTAAATACTGAGGCTCTGGAGTAAAGCTGTTCATTTATCCCTTATAGATCATCCCTGTGGCTGCCCTAATCACATCAGATACTGTAAGAGAACAAGAAACAGGAATAGACTATTGATCATTATGTTCTTGGGAAGACATGATTCAATTAAAAAAAAGATACCAAAGACAGTAGGTATAGTAACATCAACAGTAATGACCACAGCAATGAGACTCACACAGGGAACATTTGCTCTTCACCAATAAGTATGTTCTCTCCTTTATTTCAATTTAACCTTGAATTTCTAAACAAGCCTAAGGCAGTTCATTTCTTTTGAAAATAAGAAGAGGAACCTACAGAGATTGCAAACCACTTATGTACAGGAAAAAATGGTTTCAAAGAAGTAATAGCATAGACGAGGAATTGAAATCAAATATTTCAAATTGTGAAAACAGAATGAACGACATAATATCAAGGCAAAAAGTACCAAGTCAGAATGGGTAGCAACCAAAGAGGAAAGAAAGCTAGAATTCATTTCCTTCCCATTATTGCCTCCAGTTCAGTCTTGACAGCAACAGGCAACAATATGAGCCATCACCAAGAGCAAAACACAATGTTTATGTTATCAAATTCAATCTCCATCAAATCTTTATGAAGTAGAAATATCTTTACCTTCAGAGAGGTTCAGAAAGATGAAGTGCCCTACCCAGTGTCAATCAAGAAATAACTGTTTGATTCTGACCTTCTCCCCAGCCCCAGAAGACCTCTGCCAAGCAGGCCCAAGACACACAAGCCAGAATGGCTGAATAACCTGCCTACCAGTGGAACTGTACCCCTCCCTAGATTCTGTCCCCTTTCACAGGCCAACAACATCCCAGCTCGTCCCTGGCCCTACTGCTGCTGGGCCCTGCCCCGAACCCCAGCTTAGCTCTGCCAATGAGGCACAGACCACACCAACCAGAACAGTTTGATTCTAAAACAGGAATGTCTGACTCCAGTGCTATCCAGAATTCCAAACACCAAAAGCTTTCATGTGAAGGCCATCATTTCATTAGCTTATAAAATTGACTTTGTAGTGGCATTTCAGATTTGGCTGAAATGATCCAGCCTCACAGAATACTCCAGTAAGGACTTGACCATAATCTTAAATTTTCTTTGGGTCCCCATAAGATTATCAGTGCCCCCAATAAGCAGGAAGTAGCCTAGAGAACTACTCCCACATTGCCAAAAATTGGATTATGTATGTCTTTGTTTAATGTGTTGGTTATAAGTTGTTATGGGAAATGATCAGGAGAAAAGCTAAACAAACAAAATTAGATTCAAGGTTTTTGTTTTGAAAAAAGCGGGGGGAGGGAAAGACAGTGGGGTTGCATACCTTTAATTCTAGCTCTCAGAAGGCAGAAGCAGGTGATTGCTGAGTTCAATGTAATCCTGGTCTATAGAGCAAGTTCCAGGATGGGCTCCATAGCTACTGAGAAACCCTGTCTCAAAAAATCAAAAAAAGAAAGAAAGAAAGAAAGAAAAAAAGAGAGAGACAAAGAGAGAGAGAAAGAGAGAGAGAAAGAAAGAAAGGAAGGAACATATATATATGTATATATATGTGTGTGTGTGTTATATAGTCACTGTACTTCTTATATATAGTTTTCCCATATTAGTTATAGCCTTCTTTTTTATTGTAGACAAAAAGGGGAAATGTATGGGCATTTCAATTATATTTTAATAAATAAAGACTGCCTGAAGATCTGAGAGTATAACAGTCCCACTGGTCAGTCTTATAGACAAGATTATGGTAACACACATCTTTAATCCCAGTAGCCACAATGACACACATCTTTAATCCCAGTGGTGCACACCTTTAATGCCAGCCCTAGAGAAGTATATAAGATTGCGGGGGAGACAGCTCTCAGAGACACAGTCTCATTCTGAGATTCCAGGAGGCAGAATTGCATTTTTGGACTGAGAAGCCAGTGCCTGGCTGTTATGCCTTTCAGATCTTTAGGTTGAACCCCAATTTCTGACTTTGAGTTTTTATTAAAATGCTTCATAGCCTCTATTAATGGTGGATATAGTTGAAGATGAAGATACAAGAGCTAACAAAAGCTTATAGGTTTCTTTCATCCAAAGTATTTTTAAATAAATAAACTTAGCCCTATTATTCCAAAAATTGTTCAAGGGTCAAACAAATGGAGATATATTTTTTTTCAGTTGAGTTTCTCTTTTCCCTGATGACCCAAGCTTGTATCAATTTAACAGAAAAAATAATCATTGCAGGGAGATATGAAGGCATACTTGCCAAAACTTAGAATAGAGTGATAATTGTGGGGAGAAATGCCTGAAAGATTCCTTGCTGATACCACAGGAATGACACTGAAGGGTTGTATGTTCAAATTCACCGTTTTTTTCCTTTGATTCCTGGATGATGGAATAATGGTGATGTGAGAAGGCACAAATAACTGTGAGTAGTGCTAACCATGGATAGGTAAAGCTGGGTCATATAAGAAAATAAGCTGAGTGAGCTATAGGGACCATGGCAGAAAGGAATGTTCATCCATGGTGCCTGCTTCAGCTCCTACCTTTAGTTCCTGTTTGAGTTACTGCCTGACCTCCCTTAATTATGGACTATATGATGCAACATGAAATAAACCTTTTCTGTAGGCAGAAACTGCTCGTTCATTTCCCAGCTGCCCAGACCTGAAATAATCACACAAATACTATTAATTAAAACATTGTTTGGCCTATTATTTAGGCTTCTTATTAACTCTTACATCTTAATATTAACCCATTTCTATTATTCTGTGTATCATCACAAGGCTGTGGCTTACCGGGTAGAGTGTTCTGGCATCAGTCTCCTTCAGCAGCTACATGGAGTCTTTTTATTCTACCTTCTCTCTCTCTCTCTCTCTCTCTCTCTCTCTCTCTCTCTCTCTCTCTCTCTCTCTCTCCCAGCCTGGCTATATTCTGCCCTGCTATAGGATAAAGAAGCTTCTTTATTAATATATTCAAAGCATACTGAAGCGAATCCCACAACCCTTCCTCTTTTCTGTCTAAATAAAACGGAAAGTTTTAATTTTAACATAGTAAAATTACATATACAAAACAGGAATCAAACAAGAATTACACTTACAATGTTTTTATGAGTCAAAAGGTCATATCTAATTTATCTTTTATTATAATTAAGTAAAACTATAACTCTCTGTCTTCAACTCCACCAAAGACCCTAGAAGGATATAACATTACCTAAGTAGACAGGAATGCATTGTAAGCAATTTCCAAACTCTAGAATTGACAGAGACATCTCGTTGCCTGGATAGTCACCCAAAGTTCTTCTGTAATATTAGGGCATCCATCATCAGCCTACAAGCCCTTAGTATCCAGCAAATTTTTCCATGGAGCAGGAAATTTGAAAGACTGTTTTGCCTCTATTGGCAGTTTGTCAGTCACTTTTTTCTGTATCCTGCAGAATTTCTGGTAGGCTCTTTCATGGAGTAGGAACCCTGAAAAACCTTTAGGAAAGTTTAGCAGTCATTTTTAATGTGGGTCCTGCATGTCCAGTTCATACAGCATAACATCAAGCAATCCAGGCAAGAGCAGGTTTTTTTCTTCAAATGGCTGACTAACTCTTTAAGGATCCTGGTTGATGCCCATCATCCTCGATTGGTACTGCCAGGAGCAGATGTGTATCATTTTCATAAAAAGTCTTAAGTTCTTAAGACATTCTAAATGCCATATTCTGCTAGGCTTTTAAAGGTTTGAAGACTACCTATCCATCTGAAATACATCTTTGCACATATAGAACACCTAACTAACATGACTATAAGTTTTATTAGTATAAATTAATATATATTTGTATATTAATCTATATTTTAGCTACATATTACATTTTAAATGAGCCATGAAAACACAAGAGCAGAAATACATATAACAAAATTGATTTTAAATTTATATCAATAGACCAAAATCTATACCAATGCAAAGTATTCATCTCTATATCATATCCCCCTTTAAATGAAAACAAACATTTGTAAACAATATCCAGGAATTTAGCCATATTTCTCTCCAAACTGCTGCCTGCTTTTTCTTGGGGAAAGTATTTTCTGGGGTTTATGGAGATCTTTTAGGGGGTCTTGGTCCATCAAACCACAGTAGTCTGAAATAAATCCACAGGGTCTCATCCTCTTTGGAAACAAAACTAGGACCTCTTTTCCAAAGCAATACATTCTTAGAATTTCGAAGTCAAGATATCTTTGAAAAATATATGTTGGTTTAGCTTAGTAGCCCCCAGAAACAAAAGTCTCTCTGCAGTCAAAAAATTCAAAGAAAACACAATAATATACATAATCCAGATTCGCTGTATATATCCTATCTTCATGTGGCTTATTTTTATTTACTCCTTTAATCTATTACTGTCTGTACCTTTTTATATTCCTTTTACTGTCTCTTTATAGACTTTGTTTTATTTTTTAAAAGTATTTTTTGTAACTGTCTATACTCTTTTTTTTCTTTCTCAAGCCTACATACATTTTTTAAAACATACTAAGACCTACTTAGAGTCTTATTTCTGCCTGAATCTGTTTTTATTGTGTATCTGTGATCACTTTCTGACCAGGAGGGTTTTTAAAATGGTAAGCATTTTGGTTGCAATGGCCCTGGATGCTGACTCTGCCTCTCTCAGGCTTTCACTATGGTGGAGGTGTGTTTACTGCCAGTTCTGGGACCACCTGGTGAGAGCTGCACTCACTACCTCAACTCTGGTAAACAGTTGGCCCATGCTGCCAACAACTAGCTTGCAGGATGCTGCCCACAAACTCCATTCAAATGCCTGACCTCCTGAAAGAGCCAGAGTTGTTTGTGCAACTAGCATGGATCAGGAAAAATTCTTAAAGGAGCCACATTGTTTTTATTGCTACTCATGAGTCAAGAAGTCTTCTCTTAAAGGAAACTTACTCTGATTGGTTCTAGCAAACAGACCCTACCCGACAAAATGCTACTACCATGAAGCCATGATTAACTCTGTGTGTGTGTGTATGTATCTAGAATTCCTTTTCAAGCATTCACAAGTTTTATGTGGATGTAGCTGCCCCAAATTGGCATGCCATTTTGTAGGATGAGACTGTTCATTTCCCCGCCACCCAGATGTAAAATAATCACACAGAAACTATATTTACTAAAACATGGCTTGGTCTATTAGTGGAAAGGGTACCTAAACTGCCCTTCCCCTCTAATCAGATGGATGACAACCTTAATTGTCATTATAGAACTTTCATCCAGTAACTGATGGAAGCAGATAGAGAGATCCACAGATAAGCACTGGGTGGAACTCCTAGAGAAGTGATATTATGAACAAAGGGGCCAAGACCATGATGGAAATACCCACAGAAACAGCTCATTCGAGCTAGTAAGAGCTCACTAACCCCAGTCTGACAGCTGGAGAACCAGCATAAGACTGAACTAGGCCCTCTGAATGTAGGTGACAGTTGTGTGGTGTGGGCAGTTTGTAGAGCCAATAGCAATGGAACCAGTATTATCCCTAGTGCATGAACTGGATCTTCAGAACTCATTTGCTATGGAGGAATATTTTGCTCAGCCTAGATATGGGGTGGGGGCTCTGGTACTGCCTCAAGTGATATTACAGACTTTGTTGACTACTCATGGGAGGCTTCACCCTTTCTGAGAAGTAGATGGGTGTAGGGTTCAGGGAGTGGGAGACTGGGAGGGAGTGAGAACTGGGATTGCTATGTAAACTAAGATTGTTTTTGAAAAAGAGAATGAATTAGAATAAAACTTTTAAAAATAAAAAAGACACAATCTGTGTGCCACCTGCTTCCTGTGCCAAAACCCTGATCAAAACAAAATCCCTCTAGTATCTTTCATGTGAAGACCTGCATGTGACAAAGGTGCTTCTTCTATAGCTCTGTGCTTCAGGAAACAGCCTATGCATAATGTCCTTTTTAAGGATTATCCAGGGTAGATTTAAAGTTATTACAGTCATAAATAAACATTTTAACAGCCTCTGGGAACCATGAGTTTCCCCAAGAAAACTTTCATGTGCTACCTAAGATAAAGAATACTTCACACCAATATGAAAGAAGAGAGAAAGCACCTGGGTAATAATAAACAGAGCAATAAGCTACAGGCAAAGTACAAGAAGCAGGAAGCAGCAGGCAGGAATGCCTGTTGAGGGATAGGAGAGCGGGGCCAATTCCATAATGACTTGAATTCACTTCAGGAACCAGCCAGAATTGCCTAGGCAGCAAAGGGTAGAACAATGAAAATAAGGAAAGACAACTTAATAGAAGCAAACTCCCAGAACGTGATTCAGCGTAGACTGATTGCAAAGTATTTCTTAGCAAATTGTATATGGTTCAGTTATTTCATTACATATATACTTGTCAAAGAGTTATCAAAGCTGCCCATATGACAGGTAACATGATCGCAGAAGCTTGATTGACTCTTCAATTTGGTTATATATTTTTTTTCTCTATCTATCCATGTATTCATTCACTGATCCATCAAATTCGAGGTCACCTACAAACTATAAGACACTGGGATATCCATAGGTGATATAAAGAAAAGCATGCACTAATCATACTACTGAAGATGAGCAATCAGGTCTATAGGATCCTGAAACCCATGCACAGCAGTAAAATGCATAGAATAAAGAAAGAAACCAGGGGAGAGCAGAAATAGCCTAGAATCTGGAGATCCCAAGGGACAGTGAGGGAAAACTTCATGGAAAAGCAGACAACTGAGCTGAATTTTCCTGTTGAATCTGGCTTAAAAGAGTAAAGCTACTGGAGCGTTCAGTATGAATCCTGTGCATCTTTAAATAGAAACTTTCAAAAGAGCAGACTTCCCTTCTTCACATCCTTCAGGCAACTCAGCACCTTAAGTGGTACCCAGTGGCTGAAGTACCCTCATCTTCTTTCCAACAATGAGGTTTAGTTGCTAGGCAACTACCACATGACTAGATCCAGCCTCATTCTCAATTAATCTGAGGGGGGATTTTCCCCTTCAATTTATACCCTCAGGGCTTCATTTTACAGAGAAAGGGAACATCTCTCTATCCAGTTTAATTGAGAATTTTATAACTTGCCTTTTATCATAGTTCCACTTTTATTTAGAACCAAAAATCTATACCTACCACTATAAAGAAGTCCTGGTATTACAAGGTCACAAAGATTTCTCAGATTCACTTATTGGAAGCCATTACACTTTCTGACCTCTTTGGGGATAATGGCTGGTTAACATCAATTTTGAATGCCTTGTTAAAATAAGATCTTGTCAGGTCCACAGAAATCTATTTTGTAATTGTATGTACCCAAAAGCCACTCCCTCCAGCCCTGTCATCTACACAATGCAGGTCCTATTATGTTGAAATAGCACTATATCTAAGAAGTTGAGTTTCTGGGAATTTTTAAGGATGACAGAAAAGTCACTTAGTTATGCACAGTGGATTTTTTTTCAGTTATATAAAATGCTATTGGATCATTTTATGGAGTCAGATTTATATGTTTTGAATAAGAAATATCTATAGGAGAAGCATAAGGCCTAGAATATTTTAATAGCATTAATCAGAGAAATAAAGAGATTTCCCACAGGCAAAGTTCAATGTAGAGTATAAGAGGGAAAATGTTATCCCTTAGAAAGCTATTAAACTACTCTGGATTTTAACAAATATTAGTAGAATATCACATCAAATTTAACCATGATATTGTTGTGGTATATTTGTTTAACTATGCAAAAATGTGTTGCACTTGTTTAACTATATAAAGATATGATGCATTTGCTTATGTTGCAGAATATTTGTTCAACCACATAAAAATGTTTTGCATTTGTTTAAATATATTAAGATGTGTTGCTATTTTACCTTGCTTGTCTAAGGCACCTGATTGGTCTAATAAAAAGCTGAATGGCTGATAGTGAGACTAGGGATATAGGCAGGACTTCCAGGCAGGAAGAGTAACAAGAGGAGGAATTTGGCTTGGGAGGGTATGGAGAAGGAGAAAAAGGAAACAGACACCAGAGAAACACCAGGGACCAGACAGACAGAGGAAGTGGGAAACTAAGACATACAGAATGAAAGAAAAGTAAAAAGCCCTGAGGAAAAAGGTAGATTAATAGAAACAGGTTAAATTAAGTTAAAAGAGCTAGTGGAACAAGCCTAAGATAAGACTGAGCATTCATAATCAACAATTAGAAATTTGCAGAAATCCACAAAGATGACCCCAGCTAAGACCCTAAGCAGTAGATGAGAGGGGGCTTGGACTGACCTTGCCCTGTACTGAGATTGATGAATATCTTATATGTTACCATAGAAACTTCATCTAGCAACTGATAAAAATAGAGGCAGAGACCCACAGCAGAGCATTGGGTTGAGCACCCAAAGTCCAGTTGAAGAGTGGGAGAAATGAGATAAGTAAACAGGTCAAGGCCATGATGGGGCATCCACTGAAACAGTTTACCTGAACTAATGGGAGTTCACCAACTTCAGCCAGACAGTGAAGTAACCAGCATAGGACCAAACTAGACCCTCTGAATGTGGGTGACAGATGTATGACTGGGGCAGACTGTGGGGTCACTGGCAGTGGCACCAGGATTTATCCCTACTACTTGTACTGGCTTTTTGGAAATGCATTCTCTTTGGATGGATATCTTGCTCAGCCTAGATATTGTATGGAGGACCTTGGACCTTCCCCCAAAGCAATGTGCCTTACCCTTTCTGAAGAGTGGATGGGGGTGGAGTTGGGGGTGAGGTGGAGGAAATGTGAGGTGGGGAGGGGGTGGGAACTGGGATTGATATATAAAATGAAAAAGATAGTGTGTTCTTTTCTTTAAAAAAATAAAATAATTAATAATCAGTCTCTGTGTCTTTATTTGGAACCTTCTTGGTGGCCCAAAGAAAATTCCAACTACACTGTTTGTTATTTTTCTTATTGCTGGGACCAAATACCGAATGATAAGTAATCTGAAGGAGGAACAGTTTATTTGGGCTTACATTTGTGTGAATACAGTCCAATGTAATAGGAGACAGAGGCGTCAGCAGTGTGATGGCGTTGGTTACATGGCATCCGCAGTTAGTGAGTAGAGAACAAACTGTAGGGATAGGCGAGAAAAACTCCATGCCCATTCCACTTCCTACAGCAAGTCTCCACAGGGTTCCACAACCTTCCAAAACAGTGCCACCAGCTGCGGATGAAGTTTACAAACACAAGCCATGAGGAGAAAATCCCACATTAAAACCACAGCACTCACCTATATATGTCCACAGTGTACTTAAGGTGCTGTGTGTCCAATGTGCATACATACATACCTGTGTTAAGGAGATCTATGTATCTCTCTATGTTTGGTGTCCAATGTGGTACGTTCTTCAAGTGGAGGAATAAGTATCTCACCATGTATGGTGGGATGAATGTAGTTGGCCCCCATAATCTCATAGGTAGTGGCACTATAAGGATGTGTAACTTTGTTAGAGTGGGTATGGCCTTCCAGGAGGAAGTATGTCACTGTGGGGGTAGGCTTTGGAGTATCCTATGCTCAGGATACCACCCACTGAGTCAGTTGACTTCTTGTTGTCTGCAAGATACAGCACTCTCAGGTCCAACACTATGTATACTTGCACATTTCCATGCTCCTGATCATGATGATAAGGGACTTGCTTCTGAAAGTGAGCTACCCCAATGAAATTGTTTTTTTTTTTTGGTTTTTTTTTTTTTTTTTTTTTTTGGAAAAGTTGCCTTGGTCTTGGTGTCTCTTCACAGAAATAGAAAACCCTACCTAAGACCTAAAGGATCACAGAAAACCTCCTGATTAGAAGGTTTCTCTAAAACTCAGAGAAACTAGGTGACTTAAACAAGATGTTGCCTGCCTGCTCATTTTAATTCTTACCTGTAACTATAAGACATACAAAACATACCAAGATACAGAAAATAATACAATTCTCAAGGATACAAAGACCAAATATAAACAATAGCATTAAATTTTATTTTCTTCATTCTGTCCTTTTTACCTTCTCACATATTCAAGTATAGATAACCAGGGTGCTAAAGTTAGTGACTATTATTCTTGTATATTTTAATATGTTTATTGAACATGTACACAAATAAGTCATAGTATTGATTTCTGCTTCTCTATAACATGCATAAATTATATTGTACTGTGTGTATCCTTTTCACCTCGCCTGAACTTTCCGGTACCTTTTCACTCTGTGCATTGATTTAAATTGTATAATTAAATTCTCATTATCCAAAGCAATCATGATAGAGTCAAAGGCAGAGGCTGCACAGATGGACTAAGAGAAACGTAAGGACTGTAATCACAATCATAATTGGAATTCTCACCTCTCTGTGTCAGAGCACAGCAAAACTATTGCCTGCAGAACCACATCGTAAAGATGCTTGGTCTTGAAGTGATACTATCTCCATGGCAACTAGTCAGCTCTGCAGTTGTAGATCAAAAGCAGCCACAGCTACATAAATAAATGAGTATTCTTGTGTGCCAATAAAACTTTGTTTATAAAGGACACAGGTTGGGGGTTTTGGCAAGCAAGCTATAGTTTACCAACCCCTGGTCTATAAGAAAAAATAAGAAAGGATCCAGTTGCCCTAATTTCACTTTTTCTCTAGAACCAGAGTTAATAGGGCTGATCGAAAAGGTCACCTTCCTCACTGATGCAACTCACACATCCTCCTTAAAGTCCTGTGCTTCTAAGAAAAAGATAAACTCTTACTGAGGAATGTCCTGTAATTAAACTTTCAAGAGAAACTTTGCAAACAATCCTATACCATTGGCAGCATGAAAGCATGTCTCTGTGTAAATATCTAGCTGCCAGCCAGGAGATCATTGGTTTGGTTCCTAACTCTGAAACTATCATTTGGTTTTAGAAAATTTATTTTATCCCTCAGGGCCTCAGACTATATTTTGTAAAATCAATGTGTTGGGCTGTACTGTCTATTATTCTTTAAGGCACCATTGTAGTAGGAGCTGCGGGCCTCTTTTCACAGCCCAGCTTCTGGACACCTGGCTAGCTTATGCCCCGAAATAACAGCACACAAACTGTATTCATATAAACACTGCTTGGCCCATTTCTATTAATGTGTGTAGCACCATTAGGTGCGCTTACCAGGAAGATTCTAGCCTACGTCCATCCTGGGTCGGAGCTTCTTCGTGTCTGCCAGGGCCGGGAGAGGGGAGCATGGCCTCTGAGCCCACTTCCTCTTCCTCCCAGCATTCTGTTCTGTTTACTCCACCCACCTATGTTTTAACCTATGAGGCCAAGCAGTTTCTTTATTAATTAACCAATGGCCTTCCTCCATCACACCATGATCCTATCATATATGTGTTTGCATACATAAATAACATCTAAGGAAAACCTGCACTACTACTATGCTGCTAATGAAAACAGTTATGAAACAACTCTTATTGTTACTATACCCATAGATTGGTATATCTCTCAACCTTCATAAGAGAAACCTCTCTTTGCAGTAGATGGCAGTAAATGGCAATTAACAGAGACCAACAACTGCCTAATATAAAAT
Source organism: Microtus pennsylvanicus (assembly GCF_037038515.1). Taxonomy (NCBI): domain Eukaryota; kingdom Metazoa; phylum Chordata; class Mammalia; order Rodentia; family Cricetidae; genus Microtus; species Microtus pennsylvanicus. The sequence continues at coordinate 35,492,688 of NC_134586.1, read as the reverse complement.
AAATAAGATACTTTGAAATGTTTATCACTAAGTGGAATGTCTATATTACGTCCCTCTCTTGAAGGCTCAGGAATCTGTGCAGAAGAAAAGATGAAAGGATTGTAAAAGCAAGAACTGGTGGATAACTACAATGAAACTTTCCTAGACACAAAAGTGAAAATGTACATATGAACTCACAGTAATTGTGACAGCATGCACAAGCTCAAGTCAGAAAAAATACATGAAAGAGTGGTGTGGGAGAATGGTCTGTATTCTGTCAATTATATTTTAAATAAATGCTAATTGGCCAGTAGCTAGGCAGGAAGTATAGGCAGGATAACCAGACAGAGGTAGTAAAGGCAGGTCAAGGAGAACAGGCGAATTCTGGAAAGAAGGAAGCCCATTCTTCTGCAGTTCTGACCCAACCACAGAAGAAGCAAGATGTGACTACCCTGCTGAATACGGTACTAAGCCATGTTGCTAAAACAGAGAAGAATAATGGGCTAATAATGGGCTATATAAGATGTAAGAGTTAATAAGAATCCTGAGCTAATGGGCCAATTAGTTTATAACTAATATAGACCTCTGTGTGATTTCTTTGGGACTTAACAATTGCAGGAACTGGGCAGGACAGAAAACTTGGTCAACAGAAGAGGGGTTGTAGGCAGGAGTCCCTTCCCTAGCTGAGGAACTATTGACATTTGATTACTTGTTGGAGATGGAGGACCAGTTCTTTTCAACCATGTATACCCCAGGGCAACCACCATTCCCAGGAGTAGTCCCTCAACACAAACTTGACTCAAGAGAGATGGAGGGAGGGAGAAGGAGAGAGAGAGAGAGAGAAACACGAAGTTAGTTATGTATAGAAGGAGGGTGGATCCAGGAGGGGTTGGGGAAGGGGGGTGAATATTATCAAAATTCATTGTATAGAGTTCTCAAAGAATTAATAAAATCACTTTTAAAAAATCCAATGAATAGAAGCCCTCAACTCTTCTCTCCCACACAGTAACAGTGTCTCCAGGAACTGTGCAGGTGAGTCACTCAGATTTTACCACCAGAATCTCCTTACTTCTAGTGAGAGAACTGACAACGAGGCAGGCACGAGAGAGGGAACAGGAACAGGGAGAACCCAAAACCCAGAGAAAGGAGCAGAGACTGAAGGAGCCTAAGAGAGGAAGGTTTCCAGTCCCAGAAGATTCTCCAGATGAGAACTCTGTTCAAATGTAAAGGTTGTCAGAAACCATGAATTACAGCACATTGGTTCAGTGTTGGTCCCTGAAGGGAGAACCAGTGCTAACAGGAGAGCTCAGGCTCATCTCAAAACAAGTTTCTTTCTAAGAATTAAAGACTATTAAAAATGCAGCAGAGCCAAGGACTATAACTCAGTGGTAGAACACTTGCCTAACATACATAAAACCTGAGGTTGAAACCCCAGTACTGAAGAAAACTTGCTTATGAAATTATGTGAGAATAACAGCCGGTCACCTGAGTGAATACAAGAAGACTGAAGGAGTTAGTATTCCTAAGCTGAATACCTCTAGGTCAGAGCTAAGGAATTCTATGGCTTATAGAGATGGGCTAGACTTTAGGAATGTAGCCGGAGTCTGGCACATTTCCCTATGGTAACACCTACCATATTTTTATTTATTTATTAAATTTATTTATTTATTAAGGATTTCTGGCTCCTCCCCGCCACAACCTCCCATTTCCCTCCCCCCTCCCCCGATCAAGTCCACCTCCCTCATCAGCTGGAAGAGCAATCAGGGTTCCCTGACCTGTGGGAAGTCCAAGGACCGCCCACCTCCATCCAGGTCTAGTAAGGTGAGCGTCCTAACTGCCTAGGCTCCCCCAAAGCCAGTAAGTGCAGTCGGATCAAAAACCCACTGCAAATGTTCTTGAGTTCCCATTATTCCTCATTGTCCGCTATGTTCAGCTAGTCCAAATTTATCCCATGCTTTTTCAGACCCAGGCCAGCTGGCCTTGGTGAGTTCCTGATAGAACATCCCCATTGTCTCAGTGTGTGGGTGCACCCCTCACGGTCCTGAGTTCCTTGCTCGTGCTTCGTCTCCTTCTGCTCCAGATTTGGACCTTGAGATTTCTGTCCGGTGCTCCAATGTGGGTCTCTGTCTCTGTCTCCTTTCATCGCCTGATGAAGGTTAATATTCAGGAGGATGCCTATGTGTTTGTCTTTGGATTCACCTTCTTATTTAGCTTCTCTAGGAACATGAATTATAAGCTCAATGTCCTTTATTTATGGACAATAGAGAGGGAAAGAAAGGAAGGGAGAGAAGAAAAGAGGAGGGAGGAAAGGTGGAGATGGAAGAGAATGAAAGATAAAGAAAAACCAAGATGGAAAATTCTTGGAAACATAAATGAAAATTCAATTACATATAAAGGACATAGCTAAATGTCTTACATATTCCTTGTGGTGTATGAATCTCTGGTATCCCTACTTCTCTCCTACATTGTATCCATGTAATCAACTAATCAGCTGCATGGATGAGAAGGCTTGTTAGATGTAGCTCACTGGGGCTTGGCTCCTGCATACACCTATAGTTGACTTTCAGCTTTCCCCTGACTGCAGGATGATGTGGTAACAACTGGTGATACTGTCATTGTTTCTGGAGCAACAATTAAATTCTCAGGAAGTGCCAGAAGTTGAGAGAACACAGCTTGTGGTTTGCATTTGGGGTAACTGAGTTAAAATAGATTCTGGTTTGCTTCTGGTTACAACTAATTGCATTTGGAAAGAAGATTACTACAGCATGTTTCTGATATGTTCTCTGAAGGCCTATTCTGTTAAAGGCTTTGTCTCCATCTTGGTACTATTGGAACGGATGGAAGAATTAAGAGGTAGGGAGGTCTTGGGTCACCGTGCATGGGCTCTGAAAGGGGACTCTGGGACTTTGGTCTCTTCCCCTTGTTTGATCTTGGCCAAGAACTGGAATAGCCTCCTCTAATGCCCCACCATGATATACTGCCCCAATACAAGCTCCAACGTTATGGGAGAACCAATCATGGAATAAAACCCTTAAACCATGAGTTCAAATAAAACATCCCTCTTTATGATTTAGTTGCATCAAATATTTCATTACAGTGGCAGAAAACTTATTAACAGTAAGATCCAAAGCAGACAAGGAACAAAGGGGGAAAGGAATCATAGCTTTTTCCCCCACTCAAATATACCTGTGACATGTCTGTTTATTGTTAAGGTCTGTGACACTATGTGCAAACTAGGATTTGAGGAACTGCCTGCATTCTCTTTGCCTGCAGGTACATCTGTAGGGCATTTTTATATTTGCTAATTAATGTAGAATTGTCCATTTCAATGTGGGAGATACCGTCCCTAGGCAGGTGGATCTGGGCAATAAAAAGACGGTAGCAGAGCAAGCTAGGTTAAACAAGTCAGCAATAAGCATTCCTTCATGGTCTCTGCTTCAGTTTCTGCCACCAGGTTCCTGCTTGAGTTCCTTTCCTGGCTTCCCTAGATGATGGACTCTGCCCTAAAAGCTTAAATAAAACCTCCACTTTCCAAGTTGGTTTCAGTCAGTGTTTTATCACAGCATCAGAAGCTAACTAGAATACATTGCCTCTTCCCCCATATTTTCACTTATGCAGATCATTTGATCCCTGCCATGATACAGTAGGGAAACCCAGAGCCACATGATAGAAAATTCCAGACCCCTCCTCAACACCAGCAGTGAGTCAGAGCAATGAATTTGTATTCTTTCATCTCACATTCTGACAACCAGTCAGTGCACCATCCCTTCCTGTTCCCCTGAAGAAATTGGGTTCAAGGGTTTGCAGCTTTAGAAGCGAGAAAAGATTCTGGTTCTTTTCTGTTTCCTGAAGAGGAAAATGATGAGCAAAGGAGGATCAGAATCCTGCGAATCTGAAGTCTCTGCCTCCATGGAAACTTAATTTCTACTTAATAGCACTAAATGTTTAAATGAGACCCTCTGACACTCCTTAAGAGCTAATGATAGCTTTGCTTTATCAGCCCTTTGTTTTATGATATGAGTCCTTAAATGGATGTGATCAAAAGGGATTTTTTTCAAGCTCGCTCTTAACCTTGAGAGAATCCAAAAACTGTTTTTTTCTCACACTGGCAAGACTGGTAGAGCGAGCATAGACTGCATTTCTCAATAAACTGATTTTCTGAGTATCGGGGCTTGACTTGCCTCTTGCTATGTGATTGCCTTAGATTCGTTGTTAATAATTGCACCCCAGGAACTAATTTCACTTCTCGTTTCTCCCCAAAGTAGTATTTTACCTTACCCTTTTGTTCAAGAGAAAGTTGGTGAATGTTAGTCACTGTAAATGAGATAGAGGGCAATTTGTTATATTAAATCCCCAAGCTAAAAAAAAAAAAAAATTAAACAGAACACAACGTGTGCTTTTTATGATCTCAATCTCTGAGATGGTTGGATAGATATAAATTTCTATTCCACAGTTGGAGCCATTGTTAAGAAAAGGACTGGATTTGGCTAGAAAGAGAATATCTTGGAGGTATGGAAAGGGTTGACACTAGGTTTTGGAAGTAGCTTTAGAAAAGAGAAGGATTTTTAGACTCAGATTGAAGTGCAGTAGCTTACCCAGGATCGTGAGTTTGTACGGGTTAAATTAGCCTGCTCTTGAGGGAGCAGGGAAATGTAGAAGTGGAGGCTCTGGCTTTATACCAGAGCTCTAAGACATTACATGGGTGGTAAAACCTCATCAGACAAGGAACACCTCTAATCCTTACACATTCTAAGAGTGTCACTTCACCCCCATGCTTCCTGGGCAGCTGCATCTGCTAATCTGTCTTGCCTCCCTATTGGCTCTCTCTTGCATTTCTTTAAAGATCTCTGCTGTAGAAACTGGGGACATGGCTCATTCAGTAAAGTGTGTGCTGTGTATCATGGGGACCTGAGTTAAATTTCTAGTGACCATAACCCCCCCCAAAAAAAAGCCATATGCAGCTTTGTGCACCTGTAATCCCAGTGCTGGGGAAGCAGAGACAAGAGGATCCCTAGTGCTCGTTGATCAGACAGAGGCAGTTGATCAGTAAGTTCCATGTTTTAGTGAAAGACCCTGTCTCAAAAACTAAACTGAGAAGCAATTGATGAAGATTCCTGATGTTGACTTCTAGCATACACACACACACACACACACACATATGCACACGCTCACACACTTATACTTTCTGCACATGTATACACATTCACACATGCGTGCGCGCACACACACACACCCCTCTACTCAGGAACATTTTTCCAGATCACCATGATTAAAAGAGCAATCCCATTCCTCTATGCCGTTCTGCCCTCTCTGCATTCTTTCCCCCATAGCAGCTGTCATTTAAAAAATATATAATATGTTTTATTCTTTATTCCTGGCCCACGTTCTAGCAACTCCTTCTGAATACAAACTCCCTGCCAGTGCCTACTGTTTTGGTCACAGCTGTATCTCTGGCACCAGAGAAGAGTCTCTTGTCACTGAGTGAATAAAAAAGAGACAAAGAAAGGTTAAACTAGCAGGGGGTTAAAAACAAGCAATAAACCTCACTGGATGGAACGGATAAGAGCAATTATAAAGATACAAAAAAGGACACCAAAGAGTGAGAGAATAAAAAAGCTAGAGAGCATCTGAAGGGTAAATATAAAGAAAGAGCAAGAGCCTTTGTCCCAGCCATTCCTGCCTTCTTACTTAAAATGTAGGCTTTAAACATGATTCCCTGCTCTGCAAAAACAGTGGCTCCCACAACAAGAGATGGATTGGGTCTGAAATGGCTATAGAATCTCAGCAATGACAGGTGGGAGATGAAGGGATTGTAGGCTACAGTGTTTTCCAAAATCCTTGTATTATAGGCATGGTCCCAAACCCTTACTATCATTGGGAGGAAGTGGACACTAAGAGATGAGGTCTGCTAGAAGCATGATTGGTCATGGGGGAGAAGAAGATTTCAAAAGGGATTGTGCGATGTTGGTCACTTCTATTTTTCACTTTCCAATTGCTGTCAGAAATTTTTGCACCAAATTATGTCATCGTCATGATACGTTGCCAACATTAAGTTGCTAAATTGCTAGTGAGCTAGGTAAGCTATTAATCAATTGCAATGGAAAATAAAAATGAAATACTTGTATTATTAAAATTACACACATAAAAACAATAGGTGATTTGGCCAGAAACTCAAACCTCTGAAACCATGAACTAAAAATAAAGCTCTCTTCTTGCAGTGGTAGAAATGAAAGTGTGTCCCATAAGCTCATGGGTTCAAACACTTGGTCTCTATTTGGAGTGTTGTTTGGGAGGTTTAGGAGGTGTTGCCTTGTTGGAGAAAGTATGTCACTGGAGACTGACTTTGAGAGTTTAAAAGATTCACACAATTTTCAGTGGCTTTGTCTGCTTGATGCTTATGATTGAAGAGGATTGCAGTCAACTTCCTGCTCATGCCACTGTGCCTACTACTTGTTGTCAAGCCTTTGCTCCATCATTGTTGACTGAGGTTTTCTGTTCTGCCCAATCCTTGCATTCATTAAGTCCCAAAGAAAATCACACAGAAGTCTACATTAGTTATAAATTGATTGGCCCATTAACTCAGGCTTCTTATTAACTCTTATAACTTAAATTCGCCCATTATTCTAGTATATGTTAGCCACATGGCTCAGTACCTTTTTCAGTGGGACAGGTCACATCCTGCTTCTTCGGTGTCTGGACAGGACTTTAGGAAGAGCTTCCTTCTTCCCAGGATTCTCCTGTTCTCCTTGACCCACCTCTACTTCCTGTATGGTTGTCCCACCTATACTTCCTGCCTGGCTAGTGGCCAATCACCGTTTATTTAAAACATAATTGACAGAATATAGACAATTGTTCTTTACAACTTCCCCCTCTTTTATTTTTTTAAAAAAACAAGAACATCCATAGTTCATTTTTTGGAAGTAGTGCAGGACAATTGTCTATATTTTGGAAAAGCTAGGTTAAAGCAGGCAGAATATTATTGTCCCGTAAGATGGGGTTCAGGTAGATAAGGAAGAGGACCCAGGCTTCCTGGAGAGAGTGAGGCAGGAATCACTCCTATGAAGCTGTTTACACAGCCTTGACTCCAGTGAACAAAGCATCCCGCCAACCTCTTGAGTTGATGCAGTTGAACCTGTTGACAAGTACTAGAGGTTAGAAAGCACACTGGAGCATGGGAACTAAATGCCTAATTATATACAAAAGACAGAAGAAATCAGAAGTTTTTCCTGTTATAGAACCACCCAGAGACCTCTTGGAATTTACAAATAAGCCTGCTATTAGCTAGAACTACTTGACAACATTCACTGTAGAATTCAGTGAATATTCAATCACATGAGGATGGAATAGCATCAGATACATTTTCATTAAACAACAGATTAAAGCTGACTCCTTCTCATGAGCTATGTATTTTACTGCTGGCTACCACAGAAAAGACATGCATTTTTTTTATCATATTCAAGTTCCATGATGAATGGACTTTCCCCTTTAACCTAATGAGCATCACTTATTAATTATCAGTATAATTCTTCTATCATGTAAGTCACTGTCCTTCCTTAGCAAGCCACAGCACAGCATCTCACTTCCATTGACTCTAGCTACCACTTTTTTACTATAAATACAATTTAATTTAGAACTGAATACATAGCATGGAGTAGATGTGGAAACCCACTAATTGACCTCTTAGTAGGTATAGACCTCATTTAAATGTAAAAGAACATTTATAAACAATATTTTGGGAACATGGGCACAGTTTTTTCTCTCCAAACTGCTTCCTGCTGAATGGGGGCGCCGTTAATCAGATCATTTAGGGTGTAACCTGTGTGCCAGGTTTATCTCAGTTGGCAGTTGAGTGAAGTAATTTTTTGAGGGTGTTCACAGCAACTTTTCAAGAGGTCATGGTCTATCATACCATATCGGGATAGAATCAATCCACAGAGTCTGGTCCTCTGTGAAAACAAAAGAAGACCTTCTCCAAAGGATCATATCCTTAGACCCAAATTTTGAAATCATAATACCCTTATATCCATTTTGCTTTAGCTTGGCAGCCCATGTAATGAAATGTCTTTCTGTACTTAGCTCCTTCACAGTCAAAAATTTTAAAGAAAACAAAATGTACATAATCCAGACTCTCTGTGAATTTTCCATTTTTACATGGCTTATTTTTCTTTATTTCTTTTAATTTACAACTATCTGTACTCTGTTTCTTTAAAGACTTTACCCTTTTTTTAAACCATTAACTTTATTTTTTATATTTTTTTATTCTCTCTCTCGAGCCTATGTACACTCATCCAACACTGTGGTCTTTTATGTCTGAATCTGTTTTATTGTGAATCTGCAATTTTTTTACTATCTAGGAGCACTTTGTTTTGCAGTTTTAAATCATTAAGCACTTAAGAATCTAAGCTGTGACATTCCTAGGTCAAAAACAGGTACTGCCAGCTTGCCCCACCCAGTCCAACATGGCGGAGCAGCTCGTGCCTCTGATCCTTGCACATTGCACCAGTAGCGTGGTGGAGCTGCTTGTGCCTCTGAGCCACAGCAGGCAATAACTTCCTTTAAGGCACACAGTGAGTCTAGTTGCCATTAAACAAATCGTAGCACTTTACTCCAAATGCACCATTCAAATGCTCTGTCTCCTGCAGGAGCCAGACAGAGACCGCGATGGTGGCACAGCCCAGAAAGCCGGCATTTTAAAACAGCCAGTTTTTTCTTGCTGCTGAGCCAGGACAATTTCTTTGCGGCAAGCCACCCAGAAACAGCAAAAAGCTGTCTTAAATTCTCTCTCTGTCAAACAGAGACGACCTATCTATCCCTTTATCTAGACTTGATAGAATTTGTGAGCATGGGTCCAAGAGAAAATGCCTCAAAAAATATTGTAGAGCATGATTGAGGAACACACCTGATCTCAACTGTAAATTTCTACATATATGCATGCTCACACATACACAAACGCTCATCCTTATATGCTATATACACAGACAGAAAAATCTTGATTTATCCTTTCCTTATATTTTTACAATTTAAAAAACACAAAGGGAAAGACACAATAATTTATAGCTCAACATCTCAGAAACATTTCAGAGGTTAGGTTCAGTCCTTCCATCTTAATACACAAACCATTCACAAGCACATTTGAGGGAATCTCTGAAAGACAGTGTGTGTGTGTGGGGGGGGGGGGGGTAAATAACCCGTTGTCATCCATAGCAGCCACTGGCAATCTGTCAAAATCTGATGAAGACACATTTCTCTTGGCCTTGTCCAGAAGTGAAGATGGTCTGAAGAAACCCTGAAATCGGAAGAGTTTTAAATATGGGGTGGGGTAGAGGACAAATGATATTTAATTTTTTTCTAGGAGACTCCAAGCTTGACATCTTTCTTGTATGTCTTTTTATGGGCATCAGTTTCAATAACAGGTTTAAATAAGACAAAGGTGAGAAACCAATTGGTAGGAATTCAGAGCTCTCAAAATATTAGGCCCCATCTGTTCAAGCACTACCTTATACTATATGGTGCTTCTGTCTGGGCATGTACACACACACACACACACACACACACACACACACACACACACGAGAACATAAATGTGCATCCATTTCCTTTTGAACAATGAACGCCAGTTTAGAAGCAAGCCCCCACAGTTTGGCTACATATGTGTTTTTGGTAAGGATAACCTATCCCTATTGCACCAACACTGAGAATCAGCCCAGGAGCTGTGAAACTCAGGGAAGGGTAGCCAGTCCAGGTCAAAGCAGGCAGGAAGTGCCTATCACCTGTATGCCAAGGCCATTGGCAAGTCAGATGACAGAGGAATAAACAGAGCTATTAGGCTTCACTCTGGGCTTGTAAATCATTCCAGAGCCTTCATCATTCCTGCTGAGTTATTTTAATCGCTCTCATTTGCAAGAGCAAATTAGGTGTAGCATTGTTCTCGAGATGCTGCCCGGGATTGGTGCCAGGAAAGAACAAAATGAGCAAAACACGAAAACCCCTTTCCAAACAAAAGCCCAAACTCTGCAAGCAAAATTGATTTGTAAACCTTGTCAAGGTAGTTTCTAAGACAAATCTATTCAGAGCATAGCGGGGGGTTGTAATCAAGACTGGGAGAAATTGTCCAATTAATACACGTATCTGACAACAATAGAAGATTTCCTTACGTTAAAACTCTCAAGGACCGTGACCTTCCCACTGCACTCTCTCAAGATAAAAGCCGGTGTGCTGCTTGTAGCAATGTGACAGAAAGTCTGCTCAATTAAATCCTCTCTAACATATGCCACATAAAATGGTAACTGGGGAAGCAATTTAGGTAATGCAGGCAAACCCACACCTCTCTCCATTTATCTGGGTAATTTATTTCTCTTTTCTTGTCATCGGTTTGGGTTGCTCTGATTAATTTACTGTTTAACGACATAACTGCAGGAAGGTGAGCAGAGAAAGGAAGAATTGGTTCGATTCAACAACTTTTTAATGAATGCTTATATCAACTAGAGGATAAGTCATGGGAGATATAGTCTCTATCCATGATGTGTTGGCTAATTTTATGCCAACTTGACACAAGCTGGTATCATTTGAGAAGATGGAACCTCAACTGAGAAAATAGCCCTAACAGACTGACCTATGGGCAGGCTTCTGGTGCATTCTCTTGATTGAGCTGTGCATGTCAAACTCACCTACCCCTGGCTAGGTGGTCCTGGGTATTATAAGAAAGCAGACTGTACAAGCCAGTGAGCATCACTCTTCTAGGGCTTCGGCTACAGTCACTGCCTCAAGGTTCCTGAAGTCCTTGAGTTCCTGTCCTAACTTTCTTCTCTATGATGGACTATGAATATTTCAGAACTACAAACTGGTCCCATACAGGAAAGGTAACTTTCGGTTTATGAACATCTCAGATCCACATGCATGCCATTTCTTCACCGAGGCCTTGAGTTGACTGGCTATCTTTAGATTTGATATGAACTGACAGAAAAATCTGGATTTCCTACTAGACCAATGGTGGAAATACAGTTTACCTTCATTGTTCATGGATTCAAACTTTTCCTACTAATATCCATGCCCCCAACTCTACCCTCACAGTGTTCTTAGGACCTTTCACAGACACAGTTAGTTTGAGTTATCAGACATATAGACTACTAGTGGAAGCTGAAAAAAATCTGGAGCTAGGAAGATGCCTCTGTGGTTTAGAGTGCTTACTGCTGCTGCAGGGGACCAGAGCTCAGTTCCCAGCATCCACAGAGTAACTCACAAGTTTTCGGGGATCCTATGCTCTCCTCTGGCCTCCAACAATCCCTGCATGCACATGGTGCACATAAAACCACTCAGGCTGACACTCACACGTATACACATAAGCAAAATTTAAAAAGTAATAATAAATAAAAGAGAAAAAATCTCCTTCTGTCCTCTTTAGCTTTCATATGAGATAGACAAATATTCTTTCTAGGGGTCTACTTAGTCCTGTGCTCTCACATCTTTGTTTTGTTTTGTTTTCTTAAGTGGTGGATTGATTGTTTCATCCTTACAAGTGATACTGGTGTTCTTTCCAGGGTTCCAGTGTGCAAGACAGCTGTCCTGGGACACGTGGAGAAAACATAGGAGTTACATAAAATGTAGATACAATGCTGCTTCCATGATTTCAATGTGTATTAGTCAGCAATACGGATTAAACAGGCATCTAAATGCCAGAACCCACAGATGTGAGTCCATTCCACGTTGGCTAAAGATCAGAGTTTGAGCTTTGTTTTTGTTCTTTTAAAGTTTTGTCAACAAGTGCGACTACAAATAACCTGACCTAGGGTGTGGTTAATTAGTATTTCAAGTAGAGAGGACAGAGAATTTAAGCCTATCCCTGCTCTTTCAAGGAGACCAGCAAGAGGTTTCAGGGGGTGGTTGTCTGCCCCCTCCCTTTTTGGAGTGGAGTATATAAGCTTGTGGAAAATAAATATGGGAGATTTCAATATTCACTGGATTTCCCTCCTGGTGCTGTTTTGTGTTTCTCTCTTCTATTTCTCTCATAGTTCTGTTCCTTTCGTTTAATAATGCTAATCCTCGTGTTCCTACCCTGAAATGTGTGAACACAGTCGAGTCTAGACCCAAACAGATGTCACGTCAACGTGAGACTTATGACACCTAAACAGAAACACAAATAATACATAGTTATGCATCGATCAGTTGATGGACATGTAATGAATAGAAGCTCTTGGACATCTATCTCTGTGTTTATCCTAGAAGCAACAGTTCAGGGCTCTCCCATTTCACACTCATAGTGACTACAGAACCACCAGTGAATGGGACTAACTATTATAACTGTGGGCAACACCCTCAACTGGATGAACAATGGAAAGGAAACACGTATAAATACATTAACTTATAATAAAATTTTAGTTTAAATAGATTAAAATATTGTTCTCCAATTATCTTAGCCATATATGGAGAGTGATTATTTTAATAGACAATGGAGACCTCAGTGGGGACCTCAACTCCAGAAGCTTGGGTTTATGAGTTCATGAGTTCATGAGGGACTATGATTTCTTTTGAGATAGGGTTTCTTTGTATTGCCATGGCTTTCCACACTCTGTAAACCAATCTGGCCTCAAATTCAGTGATCTACTTGCCTCTGCCTTTGATTAATCCTCTGCTGGGATTAATGTGTGTGTCACCAGGTCTGTCCAGCTGGAGTACACTATTTTACTCTTGATACATAATAATAACCCAAGGGATGGTTTATCACAGAGAGGATGTGGAGCAAGGCAAACCCTTCTCCACTGCTGGTGGGAGTGCAAACTTGTACAGCTATTATGGAAATTAATATGGCAGTTCCTCAGAAAACTGGGAATTGATCTACCTCAAGATCCAGCTATATGACTCTTGGGCCTATACCCAAAAGACACCCCATCCTATTACAAGGACACTCACTCAAATATGTTCATTGTGGCTTTCCTCATAACATCCAGAAACTGAAAACAAGCTAGATGTCTCTCAACCACAGAATGGATAAAGAAATTGTGGTATATTTTCACAATGGAATATTACTCAGTGGTTTAAAAAAATGACATCACAAAATTTGTAGGCAAATGACCCTGAATGCAACTGAAAAAAAATCCTGACTGAAGTAACAGATCCAGAAAGATAAATATGGTATGTATTTACTTCTAGGTGGATATTATCTGTTAAGTAATGACAATCAAACTATAATCCACAGACCCAGAGAGACTGGATAAGGAGAAAATTATGGAGGGGGCATGGATCTCCGTCAAAAGGGCAACAACAGATTCTGTTGGTGGACTGAGTGCCAGTGGGGAAGGAAACAGGAGGGATCAAGCAGAGGAATGGAGGGAGAGAATGTGGGGAGAGAATACAGGAAGAGAAAGCTGGAATTTGGGGTATGAGGGGTGGAACTTAGTGCAGTGAAAACTTACTGGAACCGAGGGTGACCCTAGTGAGCACTCCTAGCAATGGAGACTACTGAGTATGAACTGGTCATCTTTTGTAGCCAGGCAAGACTTCCAGTGGTGGACCTGAGTTATATTCAGGTGAGTTGTTGGTAGAAGAGGTCCTGTGGAAATTCCTAAACAACCCAGGATAATACTAGGAGAGAAGAACACCCTCTGGAAACCTGGGAGCAGAGCCCCACTGCTGGGGGCAACTTCTACTCGGTTCACTGAATGCAGAGAGTTCAAACTGGTGTAGGGTTGGAGACTTCACCCCTACAGTGTAGTGTCTTTGATTTGAGAAGGTACTCTGCAGACTATGGAAAGAAAAACCTGGACACCAACCCAGTCACAAAACCCTCCAACTGCAATCAGTCCTGACTGCAAGATGTTCTGGACAATGGTGGCCCAGAATATGTGGAAGGGACCAACCTATGTTGGGTTTATTTTGAGGCCCAACCCACAAGAGGGAGCCCATGCCCTACATTGCCTGGATGGCCAGGAACTGGAGACTGAATAGCCCAGATGCCTACAGTAGAACCAAACACAGACTGGCAAAAAAAAAAAAAAAAAAAAAAAAAAAAACAAAGAAAAAGAAAAGAAAAAAAAGGAAAGCGAAGGGAAAGAAAAGGAATAAATGAATTGATTACCAATGATATTCTGCTATATTCATAGACCAGCTTTGTCCAATCATTATCATAGAGGTTTCCTCCAGGTGTCATCCAGCATCAGGTATGAGCAGGTGCAGAAACCCACAGTCAGACATTATTCAGAGACAGTCTAAATAGGAGTTCTCCATTGGGTCTCTCCCCACCAGAGATAGGGGTACCCTGTGAAAGATGGGAAGGAAATATTGTAGAAGTCATAGGGATGGAAGATTCCTGGAGAACATGGTTCACCAAACCAAATAAGCAGGGCTCACAAGGGCTCACGGAGGTTGAAACAAGGAAGTGGAATTTTTATTCATTACTGGTGGGATTGCAAACTCCTACAATCATTGTGGAAATAACTGTGGATATTTCTCAAAAACCTAAAAATACGGCAAGTGTATACCATTCTTGACTGTGTGTCCAAAGGAAACCTAAATTAATATACTTCAGAGATATTCTCCATAAAAACAAAACACATGGGATGCACTATGGCTTTAAATAGCACAATTCATTGTCTTCTTGTTTGACCATCACTAAGGTGAGCCCTCTGCTTCAGAACCCCATAAGTATAAATTCAGGATCCCAACAGAGCTGTTGTCTCAATTCAAGACTTTACTGGGAAGGATTCACTTCTAAGTTGATGGAGTTGTTGGTGGGACTAAGTTCTTTTAGGACCTTCTCGTCTTTCTGACTGTTGTCTGGAAGCCACTTTCCCCAAATTCCTTGTCATATGAACTTTCCCAACTTTGTAATTTTCTGCATAATAATCCAGGGGAAGTACTGCCCTATTAATAAACTACTCTAGCTGTATTAGTCAGGATTCTCTAAAGGAACAGACAGATCATATGAATATATCTGGGGAACACCTCATGTTAAGGGTGAAGATTAGAAAGGACTGTAGGCAGGCATCTAGATAGCATGGCTCCCTTCATGGCTCTGAGAGCTAAGCTTTAATGCTAAGCTCCTAAGATATATAATGTTGACAGTTTTTGGTAGGATAACAGTCAATATTGCCCATATTACAAGATCTGAATTAATAAATTTAGGTCAAACAAAGAGAGAAAAATGCTTCTCATTTGTCATACTTGGCTTCAGCTACCAAATTGACACATATATAGATTCAAATGCAAAGTGGTACCCTCAACTGAAAATTTTTAAAGATTAGTTTATCCTCTGGTCACATTTGTGAGGTATTTTTTTAATGCCAATTGATGTAAGAGGGCCCAGATCCTGTGGACAGTGCCAGCCCTAAACAGATAAGTCTTGTCTGTAGAAGAAAGGAGATAAGGTAAGTCATTAAGCAACATTCCTTCATGGTCTCTGATTTGGTTTCTGCCTCCAGGTTCTTGCCTTGAGTTCCTGTCTTGGCTTCCCTTGAGGACAGATAGCAAAGTGTAAGATGAAATAAATTCTTCCTATCCCCAAGTTCCTTTTGGACATATTACTATCAGAGCAACACAAAACAAACTAGAACATCATCTGATTAAAGTTAAAAGATGAGAAGATGATGTAAGTGGAGATTTTGATCAAATGTTTTTAGCAAATGCTTGCAGATTAAGCTTTTACATTCACATGATAAAGTCCCCGAGAAGCCCTAGAGTAAATAAACATATGGGCCTGTATTTTTCAATGTCTTTGACTTGGGAACTCTATTTTTCTAAGATAAAACCTCAGGGACACTTTGGAAAATACTGCCTTGCATAATGCAAATATGTCACTAGGAACAGTTATAGGTAACATAATGTCATTCAGAGAAGATAGACTGTTAATGTACTGAAAAATGGCATCTTGGGTCTGAAGCTGTTTCAACACAACATCTGCAGATATATTTCCCAAGGTAATCAGAGGAACTATGCTTGAATTGTAAGTAAGTTATCTTTGAGAGCAAGATATCATGAGAAACATAAAATCCACCTTCATGGATGGAAGATGGCAATCTAAAAGCAATAAATCCTCCCCCTTTTCAGCTGAAATATCCCTCAACTGACATCCACAGATAGTCTCCAGTGAGTACAGCATGAGGCATAACAGTGACCATTTCCTTTCCATGTAGTAACTATATCTGCCTTCTGAGTTATTACCATAGCGCCAATGTGATTTGCATAGCAACCAACTCAGTAAAACTGTATTCTACACTATGGAAACCTCAGAAAGCTGGGCAGTTCATGCATGAAGCCCTCTGATAAAAAGAAAGAAATCAAGAAGTGATTTTAGGACCTCATGAGCCGCTAATTTGCACAAATGGTATTAAAATCAGTTCAATGCCCTGCTAAAAGACACAAGAGGGTTCTGTCACTTAATAACTGGACATATTCATGAGCTATTGAGCTAGAACTTAATATTTTTCACTTGCAAGATATTGAATATTGCAGAAGATTTTAGTCCTAGTGTGTGAGAACCTGCTCCTAAAGAAGCAAGATGTCAAAGAAATAGGTTAAACCAGGAAAACACAAAGTCTGACTCACTTGGGGGCAGGAGGAATCTGATGGAAGCATTGTCTTAAACGTTAAAAAGAAATGAACAGTCCTTTTGTTTGAAAATTATCCAAAAGTCGGGTACCTTCCTGGTTCTAGGCTCTGATCATAAAAGCCCATAGATCACTGTAATTTTTTTGTTTTGTTTTTCTGTTTACAATGTGCTTAAAAATATGGGCAGAAGACAGTTAACTAGGTAATCAGGGTACTCATGGTGGCTTTAACTATTGATGGCTGTAGTCATCTCAAGCTGAATTCAAACAGGAAAGGAGCCATAAATACTGCATGTGCTACATCTATCCCACCGAACTCTTTTCTAACAGAACACCTGCTTCCTCTTTATTCTTCAAATTTGTTCATGTGCTCATCATTTCTCTCCTGGATCTCTTGCTCATCATGTAAGGATTATAACTATAGAGACAATGGATTGCTCCACTCATGTATATATTTGAATCATGAGTGGTACATGACCAACCATCAATAAATGATCACTTCTCTATACATTTGATGAGCACTCGGTGATTATTGGCTGATTCAATGAAGGTGCATGCGTAATCTTAATAGGCTAACCATCTGTCAATTATGAAAAAAGTTCTTTTGATCTTAATCACTTTTCAAATTCCTCCCTCTCTTCCATTATAATAGTGCAAATAAAATTGTTAATACTATAGTCTTAAACATTGTAGGACTTTCTGAATTTCATACGCTCAAAATTACTTTCCATTTTTCATTTCCCTTGGCACTGGATTCTTTTTATACTTTTCTACACCTAAGGTCCCTCATGAAATACAGACCTCTGTGCTTATAGTCCTGATTTATAATATTTCTAGGAAGGGTAGGAAAGTGAATACTGACCTTGTATAATTTATGTCCCTACCAATTATCAGTCCAGTTGACTGTAATCCTCTGGATTTCAGAACAAGGACTGGTTAGTGAGAAAGTGTGCTTTCTCACTGTCTTCATCCAAGGGCAGCCTTTTTTGCATATTTTAAAAACAATATCTTCATAGAAGGGTCATAATAGGCTAGAAATAAAGCGCAGTACTTGCTATGGGGGACGGATTAGTGGATTAGATAGGGAAGTGCTTGCTTCACAAGCAATTACATAAAGCTCAGAATAACGGCAGTCAAGGTCTGCAATCCGCAGCTGAACAAGTACGACAGGCAGACCCCTGGATCACACTGACCTGCAGCCTCTCTGAAGCAATGAGCTCCAGGTTCAGTGACAAACTCTGTCTCAAGAAATAAGATAGAGGGAGACTGAGAGGGATAGAAACTCAAAGCCAATCTCTGGCTTCCACATGCAGGTGTACACACTCATGTAAGCATAAAGAGAACAAATAAAAATATCTAAAAACATACTATCTAAGATAATAACTGACAGCCAAACATGGCTGTTGGGCACCTAATAATGATATTCCAAAACAAGATGATCTCTAAGTGTTAAAGCCTATACCACGAGGACTCAGGACATGATGTGTCTTGCCAGGTTTACTATTATAATTTGTAGAGTTCACAGCTGAGTAAGAATAATGATTCCCTTTATTCTCTGGTAACAAGTATAGCACCTTCCAGAATTATCACAACTAGCCAGTAAAGATGGAACTTCCAGGTGACACCCAATGAATAGATAGTGAAAATGTAGAACAATCACACAATGGAATATCACTCAAATATTAGGAAAAACAAAGTACAATTCTCAGGAAAGTGAATACAGGTGGGAATAATCATTCTGAGAGAGGTAACTCAGATCCAGATAAGTAAATGCTTTGTATGAAAATAAGGTCCTACCATCCAACTCTGGAAGGTAACTGAGAACAATGGAAGTAACCTGCAATGTTGGGTGATCTATGGGACCTCATTGCCCAACAATCACAGAAGAGATAACCCATTCCAAATAATCCACTGAGCTTTATATTTATCAGCTTGTGGTATCTAGTAGAGGTTTTGCTAACCCATTATAATAGGGTAACTCCATTCGACCACTTTCTATATGTGTGCACATATAGGAAGCTTCTACAATAGTAGGCTTCCACATGACTTTTCCAAAAGATCTTTTTTTTATTTATCTCTCTTAGTATTTCTTCATCAACCATTCTCTACCATCTTTTACTCCAATTTAACCCTTCGTGTTTAAAGCATTTCTCTTCAGCCCTTTATATGACTTTGGTCTATCTCCTTTCCCAGAAAACACTCCCATTCCTATCCCAGCATAGTGTTTTACCAATTTCCTAACCTTTATGAGTAGTCCAAACAAAACAAACATATGAGAGAAAATGTGTGGGACTAGCCTATCTGCGAGGCTGAGGAAGGAGAAATGTTTGCATCCAGGAAAGAGACAACATACAGAGACTTCGCCACTGGGAACACAGTAGGAATCTGGCAGCTGCTGGGATCCAGCATCAACCATGAGCAGACCATAAGCATCAACATGAGAGGAGAGGGGAGAAGACAGTAGGAATGAGAGGTGCTGCTGAGAGTTAGTCATCAGGCTTCAATCAGAAAATGCCCCAAAGGACTACTGATGATTTTCACTTCATCTAACAGAACAGAGAGTAAGGGAGATCCCAAGGAACTGGCCCTTAAAAGCAAAGCTCTTAGCATATAGCCTTTGTTCCACTCCACTAACTCAAGAACATGTCATTTGATTGGGTGGGTGATCATTTCTCTTCCTCAGAATTTTCCAAACAGAACTAAAGAAAAGTAATAATGACTATCAGTTGATACTGCATTAATTTTAGAGTCATGCGGAATTCTGAGTCTGGCTTCAGTGGTGCAGACCTATAATTCCATCTATTTGGGAGGCTGAAAGAGGAGGGCTCCAAGTTCATGGCCTCCTCTGGCTACAGCAAGTGTTGACAGCTTAGTGAGACACTGTCTCAAAATATATAGCAAAGGAAAAACTGGGGATGTAGCCCAGTAGCTAACACACATGGTTTATTGAGTTTATCTCTAAGTTCTACCAATCCTTACACACACACACACACACACACACACACACACACATACACACACACAGAAATACACATACATACATACACACAAACACACATAAAGAGAAACATACACAAACATACACATATAAACATACATACAAACATACACACACCCATATATACATACATTCACACACATACACTCACAATCATACACCTCTGTAAACAATTTAAATGAACTAATATACTCAGATAAGATGTGGCTTAACCAGGAACACTACTCAACTATGAAATATATATATATATGCAGAATTCCACAGAGATGCCTAAACCAGTACCAATAAACCACCTATGGTTGAGATGATTGCTGCCATTTGTTGACCCACTTCTAATTATTGTAAACATACTGGTGCCATTAAATTTTTGTTACTAATTAGTGGGGTGAGATCTCCTTCTGGTAGGGATCAGGAGAACTCTCAATGATGCCATATTACCCTCCCCCTTCTAACTTTCCAATATGTTTTTGCAATCTGCTAAAATAACCATTAGAATTTACACAAGGGGATTTGATAATTTTTCCACTAGCAATAAAGTAGATATTTAACAAAATGCAATATAGGCAACTAATAAAAATTTACAAAGCTAGTCGAAAATAAAATACATTCTTTATAGGCTCATTTTATTGGGATTTTGCTATTATAACTGAGAAAAAAATATACTTTTAATATTTACTCAGTTGTCCTTAAACCATTCTACTAATTGTTGTCTAGACTTCAGGCATATCTTATTCATCTCACAAGGAAGATAAAGACACATAACAACTTTAACCTAGGCCTCAGCCTTCTCAGACTCATCAGTGATCTCAATGATCAATCTTACAGTTTTCCTTGAATCTCTCTTTTTTTAGTGTGTGCATGTATGACTGGATGAGTGTGTGTGTGTGTGTGTGTGTGTGCGTGCATGTGTGCACACTAGGAGATAACCACAGAAGTCAGGCAGAAGACAGCTCTGGATACCCTAGAACTGGAGTCACAGAGGTTATGAGCTGCCTTATACACATGCTGGTGGTCAAACTACAGGGTAGATGTCATGAGAAACAAAAGATATAGTGTCTCATACCATTCTCTTGCATGGCTCAGTTCCAACTCCCAGGGTACCAGCTGACACACCATTATTTTCCTATAACATGAGCCTCTGATTGTTGGACCACACCCACAACCACCCTTGCTTCCTAAAACACTCCCCTGCCTCACCACCACTTTTGGTAGACAATGGAGGTATGATGGTGTCATCATTCAAGAGCAACATCCAAAGTCTCTTTGTATCGGTTGACATCTTTCCACTCCATTCTCAACTTAGTCCCTTTTCTCCCTTCTGCCATCAAGGTGATCCCATTGGGATTTATCACCACCTCCAGACTGCAATCACTTCCAGAAGTAAGGCAGTTTCAGCACTTTTGAGACTTCTGCATCCTTATTGGAGTAGGTGTCTGTATGCAACAAGATCTCTGGGGATTGTTTGGGTAGAAAGTATCAGTGCAAGGATATGTGAATAAATACTGTGATTATGGGCCTCAAAAGGAATGGTAGAGTCTACTCCCATAGCCATCCACAGTAGTGGGTATCAGTCTTCAATAGAAAGGCACCACTTCCCCTAGCGCTTCCTTGCTTTCAACTTCCAGATCACACCCATTCCTCCACTCAAAATCACAACTTTCTATAACAAATTATATCCTGGGGAAAGGGAAGGCTCCGTCAGTTAAGTGCTAGCATCACAAGCATGGGGCCTGAATATTACCCCAAAGAAAACACATACAAAACCGTGTAAAATTACACACTCAGACTCATATTCACACATTTACACATGCTTATGTAATTTATACCCACACTCACAATTCAAAGACAGTGACTCACAGGTATGCACGTCCACATTTACACTTACAAACTCTGTCAATCACAGGCACATTGTCATTTACACATAGATGCATTCACATATTCAGACACACACACACACATTCACACTCAAATGCACAGTAGCAAATGCTAACGCATGCCCAGTCTCACATATTCATAGACTCACACACATCCACAGGCTTATACACTTATGCACACATGCATACACATACACCCCAACTCATAAACACCTATGGGCACGCTCACATGCCCACATATGCTCACACGTGCTCATGCACACTTATACACTCAGACGCATTGCATTCATATAAATATACTCAACATACCCACCAGTCAGGCACGGGTTATACACTCTCATGTGCACTCCTATATTCACAAATGCATGCACATACTAGCACACACTCATACACATATTCTTTCACATTACACACACACACACGTGAACACATATATATTCACAATTCATGCACACTTGGACAGACTCACACAAAAAATCCATCTTGCTCTTCAATGGGGGGTCTAAACATCAGTCCTTTCCAAGTCATGAAGAAGAAACTCCCTTCTCCTAGCCTTCCTGTCATCCCTCTACAGAGCTTGCCTAGGGTTCAAGTTTCTGCTGGTTTCACAGCTCAAGTGTTAATGGTAAGCACTCTCCCCTGGGCTAGGTAATGACCACAACAGGGCAATCTCTCTCTATTACCTCATGAAATCCCCAAATTATCAAATAAATCACTTGCATCTATCTTGCAGCTGACATCTGAATCAGTCAGTACTCTTTGTAAGGATTATCTTTTATCAATAACCAGCTATCGATTGTTCCCACCTGGATTGTGAGTGGTGGTAAAATGGATACATCTGTGTTCACGTGGCGTGAGTACGAGTTAACACAGACTGCACTGGGTAAATGAGGTGGCCCAAAACAGAATGAATAGCACCAGTCCAAATTATATTAACTTTTAATGAGCCAAGATTAAAACAGCTCCAGGGACGCAGAGTTCTTGTGGAAGAATAAAATATCCAGACTGATGAAATACCAGTTTGACTAGATGGTGCATAGGGTAGGATTCCATTTTCTCCTAATTCTGTGATTTCCCATGCAGCCAAAACCACTATTAAAATACATATTTCACATTGATTGCTTGTATCTCAGCATCTCTTTAATAGGGGCCCACAGAGAGATGGGATGTGAATCAGAAGGGAAAAGACGCCTCAGGAAGCTCTCTGAATAATTAAACTCAGTACTGAAATGGACTCAAAATGCTATGGAAATGGAGTGCAGATTCAGAAAAACCTCAAGAACTAATTTCAGGGTTGTAAAACTTTGGAGGTTTGCAGTGGCGGTGTTCCTCCGTGGCCTGGTGCTTGTCTAATATATGCAAAGCCCTGGCTTTTATCTCCACAGCCAAAAGAATGCATTTTAAAAATTAGATGATTTTGTTTTGGTTAGAATATGAGCCATTTAAGTTTGGATACCTCAATATAATATTATTTAGTTTACTTTTAGTTTATTGCACTTTACTTATTTCTTTATTGTGTGTGTAGCACACACATAGACTCAGAGGCTAGGTTTCAGGAGTCATTTCTCTTTGCCCTCCATGTGGGACCTGAGGATTCCTTTACCAGCTGTGCCATCTCACCAGTCAATATGGTATCCCTAATATATGGCAGAAAGAATTGTTGTTAGTCCCACAAACTTAGGTCACCATAGCCAGAGTTTAAAAATCCCAGCTTAGTCATTCATAAACCATCAGCAAAGACAGAACTCAGTGGTGGCGCTCCGGTGGGGACACAGCTTAGCTGCAGAGTGTGTGCTTAGCAAGCATTAAGTTGCAGATTGAATTCCCAGTACAAAGGAGAAGAAAAGGGAAAGTGAAAGGGAGTTGGAAAGAAAGAAGAGGAACAGAGAATAATAGGGAAGACGATCACTGGGCAAATTCCATAACGACACCATAACTTTGCACTAACTTGTATGATGCAAACAAGAATTATTGCTGACCTTAGGAATATGTATTAAATTCTAAAAGTTGCCCAAGGTGTAGAAATATTGTGAGAAATACTGGTATTATTATTGCCTGATTTATGTCCCAAACATCTATGGAATTCCTAAGTGAGCCATGTGAGTAGGAGCAGGGATGACAAGGTTCCCCCCATCATCCTGCCAAATAAACAAAGTAAGTCCTTTTTACAGTGGATGCTATGTAGACAATAGATGGGCTGCAGGGACAGGAGAATAACATGTTTGGGCCAGGGAAGATATTTGAGCTGAAAATGAAGAATTACAATTGGAAAGTTGGACAGAAGAAGGAGAAACATCTGTACAGGAGGCAGGACAGGCATGTTCAAAGGTTCTGAAGTCAGAAAGCATGCGGTATGGGTGAGACGGAGAAGAAGCATCAGTAAGTTTGAATATACCAAGCAACGGAGATTATAAACACACACTGAGACAAGAACATGAGCAGAATTTGGAGCTGTGGCCTAAGAAAGTAAGTCAGCTGATGTGTGGGCATGTGAGTTTGAGCACAGAATCCATGCAAGGGACCTATGTATGGTCACTTGTACTTACAACATCAGCACTGGGGAGGTGGAGACAGGCAGACCTTGGAGCTCTAAAGCCAATCCCTAGCTTAGCCAAATAAGTGAAGCTTGCACCAGTGAGAGATAGTTTTTCAAAAACAAAGTAAGGGATACCTAAAAAATGACAATCAAGGTTGGCCTCCAACCTCCACATGCAACACACACACACACACACACACACACATACACACACACACACATTCAGGAGACCATGCCCAAAGAATTTTTTTTATTGTAGAGAAGAGATATTAGAGCTTATTCTAAAATGTGTGGGATACTGCTTATGAAGTTCTAGGAAAAAGATGTGTTACTTAGTAATTTTCCCACACCTGCTTGTCTTACGACTACGGCAGTGCTAGAAGAGCATGCTGGATGGCTGTTTCAAGCTTCCAGGCATCTTCCCTTCTTGGGAGCCTAAATTTTTCTCTCCAATACCAATCCTGAATCCATCCTCCAGGTCCCATCATACATGCTTGAATTGTTCCAGAAGGCTGGAGAAAACCATGACTGCACCCTGCACATCCTCCTATAGCCCCAATGGGCTTCACTTGATGCTTTTGTCTTCTCTGTGACCTTGTACACAGGTCTTGCTTCAAGGTTCACTCATGAGTTCAGGTCCCCAGGATTCTTCTCTCCTGCCTTCTACTCAAAAGCAAACTCTCCCCTGTTTCCAGGGGAACTCAGGCCAATGTGTCTTTCCTATTTTTCCTGTCTACCTATGAACCCTTAACTCATTCCTTCCTGACCCAAGAATAAAGGGTCTCACCTAGCACTGGAGACCAACTATACTAGTGTGTGTGTGTGTGTGTGTGTGTGTGTGTGTGTGTGTGTGTGTGTGTGTGTATGTGTGTGTATACATTTTGTATGTATGAACATGTGTATACAAGAATGTGTAAATGTGACCTTACAGGAAAGAATGTGTGAAGGCCAAAAGTTAAAGGCATTAGGTGCCCCCTTTCAATCATTATTCACTCATCTTTTAGACAACTGTCACTCACTAATTAATTATACCAGCAGACCAGCTGACCAGCGAGCTGTAGGGATCTGTCTTCTCCATCCCTCTAGCACACATTCAGTGCTAGGATTGTAGCTGCTCAGAACCACACACAACTGTTTTTATCTTTTCTTTCTTTCTTTCTTTCTTTCTTTCTTTCTTTCTTTCTTTCTTTCTTTCTTTCTTTCTTCTGTTTCCCTTTACATGGGTACTGGGGATCCAAACACACAAGTCCTTGTGCTTGCAAGGTAGCCACTTGGCCAGCTAAGCCATTGCATTGTCCTCCCTCACCCCAGTCCCCCACTTTTTGTTATCTTTCTACTACACTCTACAGACATTTTTTTCTGATATTTACTCCTCTTCCTGACCAAATCATTCTCCATTAAAGCTATTGGAATATATTATTCTTTTAGATTTTTAACTTCTAGTTTCAGGGCTGGAGAGTTGGCTCAATTTTGAGAGCACTGGCTGCTCTTGCAGAGTATCTAGGTCCAGTTCCCAGCATACACAGGGTGACTCACGACCATTGTGTTTCCAGTCCCAGGGGATTCCAATATCATCTTCTGAATTCATTGGGTATCAAGCACACATGTGCTACTCATACAAATATGTAGGCAAAACTTTCCTACAAATAAAATAAATGCAGCTAAAGAAACAAAAAAATCTCCTAGTCCCCTCTGCCCTCAGCCTTCAGGACTTGCTCGTTCTTACTGCCAAGTTGTTTGAAAGTTCATGTGCATACGCCACTTTCCATGCCCTTGTCTGCTCCTTTGCTAGCTAAAATGGATATCTCCGTTCAGCTTGGTCTAATTAGCGCATCAATGAATCACTAATTGTTTCCATTCTTGCTCTATTTTCAAGTCAGCCTTCTTGGCTTCTGCGCGCTGTTTGGTCTGCTCCATCTTGAAAGACATGCCCATCCTTGTCTTCCTGAGAATTTTTGTCTTTCTCCCCATTTCTTCCTTCACTGCTCCCCAAATGTGTCTTTTATTTTTAGTGATACTTACATTTCTCTTCACCCCTGAAATAGGGATTTGCCTAATTGTTGCAATCAAGCTATATCCTGCTCTGAGTTACTCCATACTGTGTGAAATAGTGCTTTAATCACATGATACCTTCCTCTTAGAGACTCCATTTTGAAGATGGAAGAGATGACAGAAGCTATAAGCAAAAAGCCCTGACTGTTCACACTTGTGATCACTGACTGATGTGGGTGTTTTATTCTTTTGACTGTTTGAGGGACCCACCACCCAGCTCCCAAATAAATTACATGGAGATTTATTCTTAGCTATGAATGCCTGGCCTCCGTTTGTCTTGTTTCTTGCCAGCTTTTCTTAACTTAAATTATCTTGACTCCCTTTTGCCTCTGAGCTTTTATCTTTCTCTATTTCTGTGTATCTTACTTTGCTTCCTCCATGGCTGACTGGGTGGTTGGGTGGCTGGATCCTGTTATCCTTCCCCCCCTGTTCTCTTGCTGCTTGTTCTCCTCCTCACAGAGTTCATCTTCTATTTATGCTCTCTGCCTGCCATCCCCGCCTATCTTTGCTCCTGCTTTCCTATTGGCCATCCATCTCTTTATTAGGACCATCGGGTGTTTTAGACAGGCACAGTAGCACAGCTTCACAGAGTTAAACAAATGCAGCATAAACAAAGTTACACACCTGGTAATAATATTACCCAACAACCAAACTTGAGTGTGTCCCATATTTTCTCTGTGCCTCCTCCAAGGCTCCCCACAGTGCCGGAGAAAGGCAGTATTCATCAACACCAACACTTCACCCAAGGGAGGTCATGAGCCACTTGGCAAAATCCTGTAAGACAAAGTTCTGTCTGCATTCCTGAGAATGCAAGAGCTCCTTGTCATCGTTTTTTGCTGTTACTCTGAGAAAGGACTCTTACTTCAGGGATTTCCAAAATGAAATTGGCCTGTGGGAAAGTCTGTGAGAGATTGGAGATCGTCTTAATCAATAATTGATGTTGAGTACAAAGCTTACCTACTCTGAGCTTTGAAATGATATTAAAATTACCACTCTATTTCCACTGGAGTCCATTCTTAAGTTATATTATTAATGAGAATGAGAACCCCCAAAAGAGACCCCAAGTTTCCTCTTTATCTTCATCCCCATACTAAATTACATGCACATTAATAAAATAAAATAAAGTAAAATAAAACCTCTCATAGCAGGACCCTAATCTAAACGATTCATCATTGAGACTCTTCTTCAGAGTAATTCTACATTGGGTGAACTCACGGTCAAAATCAACCACTGTAATCCTCCAAACAGCCTGCTGGGTAGGAATTTGAAAAACTGAATTTCAAAAAAATAAGTAACTTCTTCAAGGTCATAGGGTTGGTATCTGTTCATAGTCTGATACTGGAGCCTTCTATACCAACTCGAAGCCCTGCATTTATCCCGAACACCTCTGTTTTAAAGTGCATGTCCTTGCTTTGCTTCTTGGTTCTTTCTTCCCGCCTGTCTCCAGGAAACACATGAGAGTTCTGGGAGGAGAGATTCCTTTCCCCTGATCCCTCTCTCCACTCCACTAATGGACTAGGCAAAACCTAGAGGTTCCACAAATGCTTCCTGCACTTGCCTTTAACGGGAATGCATTAGGCATCTCAACTGAGGGTGGGGAGGAACTTCAAGTCAAAAGATCTAATTAGCCTGACTGTGTGGGTGACTGCCAGCACTCCAACTGGATCCATTTCAGTGGAGTTGCATAAGAGGGCAAACAGTCACAGCTCATTCTCTGTCCCAAATCCCTAAGCCTCTTCAACTAGGCTTTCTATGCTGAACCATAGAAATTGTAGTGAACACTCTAAGAACTTTCTGTTTATAGAAAGTGATACTTTACAATTCTCTACCAGATGAACACTTAAGCAAGTGACTTACCAGCCCCAGGACACTAAGACAGTAAGGCCCACTGAAGATATTAGAGAGATAGAATTATGGTCCTCAGTATTTCATCAGAGCAGCAGTCTCCTGCTGTTTCTGGAATATTCTGTACTATCCACCATTACCTTAGAATGAATAGCCTATATATTGTAAAGAAAATGGTGAAAGAGCAGGAAGAATTGGCCACAAAGGGACATGAAATTTTACCTGTTGTACCTATTTGTTTTTCTAATTTAAAAAATTTACACATAACAAGTCACATGATCTTTGCCTATTTTCTTTTTAAAAGCATTTATTTACTTATTCATTTATCTATTTGTGCAGTGTAGTGTGGCGATTTGAACAAGAGTACCCCTCATAGGCTCATATATTTGGGTGCTTAGGGAGCAGCATTAGGAGATGTGGCCACATTGGAGTGGGTGTGGCCTTATTGCAGGAAGTGTGTCACTGGGAGTGGGCTTTAGGGTTGCAAATGCTTAAGTGAGGTCCAGTGTCTATCTCTCTATTCCCGCTGCCTGCTGATCTAAATGTAGAACTCTCAAGCTTCTTCTCCAGAACCTTTCTGCCTGCAGACGGCCATGCTTCCCACCATGGCAATGGGCTAAACTTTGGAACTGTGAGTAAGCCCCAATTAAATGGTTTCTATTTTAAGAGTTGCCTTGGTCATGGTCTCCACAGCAGCAGAACATTGACTAGAACAAGTGGAAACACATCTGTGCCACAGCACACATGTGGACTTTAGAGGACCTGCTTTGGGGGGTGGGTTCTCTCCTTCCATCAGATGAGTTCTGGGGACCAAACACATATCTTAAGGCGTGGCCACAAGCATCCTTACCTTCTGAGCCACCTCACAGGCCCTCTTTAGCTATTTTCTAATGCTAAGTATTACCTTTCAAAAACTCATCAGTTTGTGAAACCAGTAAGAAGCCCTTGAAAGTTCCTAGGGAAGCACACTGGTTTACGTTTTCCTTTGATTATAGGAAGTGGCCTATTTGGAAGAACTGTGCCAACCAGGAGGCCAACGTCCACATGTTTGACTGACCCCTTCACTTAAAGTTGGAGTTTACGATTCTATCTTCTACCCTATCCCTGCATTTATCACTCAAATTTAATGGAGGGGGAAAGTAAAGACATGATATGCAGTCTTGTAGACTGTCAAAACTGAGACTGTTGTAGCTTTAAGTCTTGAAGATTAGATAAATGGAAACAAGAGAGAAAGGCTTTCCACACACTTCACAAAATCCTGAGCATGTAATGCTGGCAAGAGCCTGTACTGTATTTGTCTTCCCAGCTCTACCAGCATGGAGTCACTGGAAGACTAAATGCACTGTGGTGTGAAGATGCTCATTGTGATGATCACTCTTGGTTGTCAACTTAATGGGATCTGAGACACACTAAGAGACACACCCCCCCCCGGGTGGGAGGCATCTTCTACCAACAGCCCAGCTATGAAGAGTCATGAAGGAAAACAGGGTACCTATTTGAATTTACTCCTTGCTGATGAGTACATCAACCCTATTTCTAACACTGTTACTGTCATCCCTCACGGACTCATAAACAAGCCCTTTTGGCCTATAGCTAATGGCTCTCTAAAAACTCCCCATAGCTCCAGCAAGAGACTGGTATTTCTGAAGCATCAAGTCTTGTGAACTGAGTAACTACTAGACTTAGCCTCCTTAGTATGCAGACAGTCACTGTTGGACTACCCAGCTCATATTATATAAACAAATATAGTAGATTCCTTGGGAATATATAGCTATCCTATCAATTCTATTACTCTAGAGAATCTTTGCATATAGCCTAGGGAAAGTTATGAACATTATAGTTGAAGGTGCCACCCCCACCCAATATTTGGCTTATCATGGTCAGACATTGTAAATATGAAACAAATGGTGCCTCCATACGCCCACAGATCTTACCTGTCTTTCACTTCTCTTATTTCATGTTTGTCTGCAAACAGTGAGTCCACTAACCAAACAAATGCTGATGACTTTTCACATATCAGGCACAATGCTCTGTGGTAACAAAAAAAAATGGTAGGAGAAAAATAAAAACAGTACAGTCTTCACTGGGACTTGGTAAAGGGAAAGTCACAGGCACGGAGGGAGTTATAGTTATAAATAAAGCGCCAGATGTGAGCTGTGATGTATTCAAGGAGGTGATATCTATTCCAAGGAAATAGCAAGTTAGTACTGCTATCAATAATCACACTGCAGGGCCGAGAGAGATGATGGCTCAACAGTAAAGAGCACTTGCTGCTCCTGCAGAGGTTCTGAGTTCAGTTTCCAGCACCCATGCGGTGTCTGTAACTCCAGTTCCAGGGTACCCAATGCTCTCTTCTGACCTCTGTGGGCACTGCAGTTACACATAACCCACATAGGCATGATTTAAAACAAAATAAATGGTTTTAAAAATGATCTCAAAAAGGTCTATTTGAGGTCAGACCAAGCTTCAGAACCAGATAGATCTGAGACTGAATCCTTGACTCAAGTATCCTTGTTAGTGGCTTTGGCAGTCTTTGGAAGTCTTGATTGTCTTTTTGACAAAATAGGGAGAAGGTGAGTACCTACTCCACAGTGGTGGTAGTAGGACTGAGCTGACAGAATGTGTCTTATCTAGCTCCCATCCTGCTATGTCACTGATGTAGGATAAACAGCACCTATGTTAACGAACATGATCACTGGTATCATCTTTTCTTCCTGCTGCATATCTAGAATGTTCGTTC
Organism: Microtus pennsylvanicus; assembly: GCF_037038515.1. Taxonomy (NCBI): domain Eukaryota; kingdom Metazoa; phylum Chordata; class Mammalia; order Rodentia; family Cricetidae; genus Microtus; species Microtus pennsylvanicus. The sequence goes on along the minus strand of NC_134586.1, from coordinate 35,462,126 downwards.
TGTCCCTCCCTTTATAGGACATCAGCTCTGCTTCCATGTGTTATTTCCTCGAGAATGCGGGGGACTTGCAGAGGCCATCTGGTGACGGTGGACACTGGCCAAATCATCACTAATTGCCTAAGCTCTCTGGCTCTCCTTTGGTAATGAGTTTGGTGGGTCCAATTAGTGCAGACCACATGATATTGTTGAGATGCTGTGGGGAGCGTGAGTGTAAGCCAGCAATGCCCGGTTCCTTTGGAGGATGGAGAGGAACCTTCTGAGAATCACATTTAACAAAAAGCTGGCAGGAGCATGTCCGGTCTGTTCCCATGCCCTCCATGTGGGGACTTGCTATGACTAAAGGGAGCACAGGGATTGTGATTAGAGGGACAGATGGGAAGTGGGAACATTCACTTAGCAGCTTTTAGAGACCTCCAAGGATCCATCTTTATACAGCTCCAAGCCCTTGGACTGGGTTTTGATTTGCTAAGCAAAGGCTGGGGGAGGGTAGGGAGCATATGCTAGTTCCAGGATTTACCTACTATTTAGCCTCCCAGCTGCTACTCTTTTCATTGCCATATGTGGCCATGGCTGAGTCCTAGCAACTAACATCTAGGTATATATTTACCTTGCAGAGTGCCTTGCCCAGTTTAGGGACTCCACTGAGAAATTCTGGATTACTATGTATCAGGGTCTTCTTATGGAGGGAAGGTCATGACTGAGAGGCCCAAAAGGGGTCCCCCAACATGATCTTGATCCAGAGAGCATCCCCCAAATAGAAAAAGCTAATATTATTTTTTACTCAATAGATAGACTATTATGGGCAAACAAAATCAACCATAATCTGATACACCACAGCTACCTTCAGTTTTGTGGCAGGAATTACATGCTGGGAAATTACATTCAACATGGCTCACTTCCCTCATCCAAATACTAGACAGACCTTCCCCTCTGTAGCTTCTAAGATGAGACTGTCGTTAATAACTGATTTTGTCAAGGGCGGTAAGGTCTTAGACTGTATGCAGGCCCTTTTTCTCTTGCTGTCCCACCCACTGTTTTCTTCATAGTGTGCACTTTCAACAGTCAACCAAAATATGTGGAGGGCAACAATGCCAGAGTATTTATGCAGAATACTGACCCCATCAGAGAAGCGGGTCATACCATTTACCCTGACATGTATACTCAGCTCTATCTAAAGATTACTCAGGCCCCATAGTTCAAGACACACTAAGCAAAGACTTGCAGGTGTTTGTGATTAATAGTAAAGTAAAGGCTAGAGGAATGGGTAAGCTTCCTCCAGCATCAACTAGTGGAGGAATCAGAATACCTGGCTTTGCGATAGGCAGCAACAGTGGGGACGCAATGCCAGGCCCCATTGCACTTAATGCCATCTTCCTACACAAGAACCCATTCAGTCTTGAAGCAATCCTTTGGCCATATTAGGTTTTTGAACATTCTAAGAAGAATTAGAGTGGAAGTAGAAAACAAGGCCATTTCTTAGGAATTATGTGAGGAAAGGCCTCCATGCACTTCGTTTTAGGTTTAGAAGCGTGTCTAACTGGTACTGGCACCACTCAGGGATATTTCCCCTCTGGGTCCCTGCCGTATATCATCTTTATGGGACTGAACATCGTTCCCAGAGATATAAAGAATTTTGAGCAAATGTCTGTCCTTGGGGGGTCATAGAGTACAGATTCTGGCTGGATTCAATAGCAATGCTGAAGTAGGCGAATGTGGAGCTCAGGAAGCAGTGGCAATTGGACCAAGGAAGACACATTCATGTAATCTCTTGCTCCTGGTCAGAAACTAAGCCACAGAGAATATTTGTGGTGATAAAACAAAGGCTACCCAGCGAAAACTCAAACAATTAACTAAATGATTTGTTCACCATGGCCAATTTTTAGCAGCCAAGATGAAGCACAAGATATGGGGGATAAATATAATTTGAGTCACTAAAAGACAGAGTGTTTTGTGAGTACCTCTCCTGTCTATATAGGTAGACCATCATCAGGCATTGGGCAAGAGATTTCTGGAGTGTATGCCTGCCCCAAACTGCCGTTAATGTGTTGTGCTCTCATTAATCCACAGAGACATTCCGTAGAAGTCCATATCAGCATTCCCCTATGTGCCTATCAGCAGTGTTCCACCTTTAATAATATAATCAGAGCTGTGCAATTATGCATGCAATCTATATCTTAATACCTCCCAATGTCTTAAAGATGTACAGTTGGGACCAAAGAATCTATTTCCAGCACACAAACTTTTGAAAGTAAATACAATGAGAAGAAGGTTGAATTTTAAAGTTTCTGTTAAATGCCCAGGGAGTAAGAGGTCTGTCAAGCACGCCTACAGACTTGCATTCTATCTCTAGTGTTGTCCAAAATATCCTGTTGAATACACTTAGCTACCAAGAGCCTTCGGCCTAAAGGCTTCCCCCATTTCAAAAATGGAGGCCAGATAGAGGTAACAACATCTTACCATGAACTAAGATTTTATAAACATTTCTGTATAATTATAATAGGTTTATGAAGAGAGTTGACATTAGACAAAAAGCTGATCAGGAGCCCAGGTGTCCTGGCGCTTATAGAGTTAACAGTGTTTGTGAGTTACTGGTTCCAGGATGGTACTCCACCAAAATCTGCAGATGTTCAAATTCTGTAGATGAAGTGTATTGCTTGCATCAATTCTTAAGTATTAGACATCATTATTTGTTTAAATCATTTCTACATGAATTGGACACACCATATACAAAGTTTTTATATTGTATTTGTTTGATAATTTTGCTAAAAATGTCCTTACATGATGAAATTTAAATGCAATTAAATGAAACCTACTCTTTACCCACAGCCAATTGACTCATAGATACTGTGGTGTTTTGGATGAAAATGGTCCCCCATAAGCTCATGTATTTTAACTCTTTTTCCCCTATAGGTGGTGCTATTTGGGGAGGTTGCGGCTCCTGTAGGAGATACAGATTATTAGAGGAGCCATGCTGCCAGGCTGGGCTTTGGGTTTATACCTTCATCATCCTACTTCCTGTCACTCTCTGCTTCATTCCCATGTTGGCCATGTGATCTCACAGCTTCCTGCTGTCTGCCTGCTGCCATGCTTCCCCCTGCCTATATAGCTCTTGCTCTGGAACCATAAGCCAAAAGGAACCTTTCCTTATATCAGTTGCTTTTGGACGCAGTATTTTAGAAGAGCAACAGAAAAGTAAGTAATGCAGATACTCAGGTATAAAGAATGGGCAACATTTACCTGACTCGTGGCAAATGACCACGGGAGTTTATTACAGTGTACCGTTTCTCAAAACAGGTAGTAAGACACAGCTATCTTCTCAAGGTTTGGTCTTGAACTTGGATTAGATTCCCTTGTGCGCTCACCTTGAAGCTTTGGCTGAGTTAGGATGTGAGGCTATGTTTCCAGCTTTTCTTTTATTGGAGCTAGGACATGGTTAGCCTTTGCTGAGTCTTAAGTCGTATGGCACTTACTAATTTGCAAAGTGTTTCTGATTCAGCCCCACCACGCCGCCTCTGTTTTGAGCGAGGTACTAACGATCAGCTCTGTGAGGATATAAAGTCTTTGTGACCACAGGTCCTAGGCCAGCAGCAGCCCCGCCTCCCAGCTCTTCTGATTGTATGTCACTCCACTTTTCTTCTTCCGAGTGAATACGAGCTTTATTAATAATTACTCAGAGCCGAGCAGGGATATGAGACACTCACAAATGCTGCTTGATATCTTGTCACAACCGCCTGGTTGGGGGTAACCACAGGAGGCTTTTCCTCTGGGGCATTCAAAGGATTGTTAGACTCAAAAAAATGTCTCCAGAGAAGAAGAGAGATCACAAGAGGGAACTGCATGTCTGTGTAATCTACCTCAAAGGTCCGCTGCAGAAATAACTCATCAGGCTCTGATGTTTCCCCTGGCCTAGCCAGCACACCCCCAGAGAGCTGTGATTAAGTGTTCAATGGGTTTCTGCACACTAATGCCCTCCATCCCAGCTCTGGTACCCACAAACTGGGGACCTATAATTTGTACAGCTGCAAACAGCAGGATTCAAGTTGCCTTTCCCTTCCTTTTCTACTAAGACCCCGTAAGTTGCTGGAGCTATTTTGTTTAAGGAGATTATTTTTCCCTCCAAATGACTCTGTTGCCACTTGGACAGCACCTTCTGGATTTGATGAGAAAGCAGACAAAAGGTTACAGCTGTTTCAGAAAAGGTGGAGCGCAGGTGGGGACCCCTGTGGTTTTCTGAGGTCAGGTCATGTTACTAGTACTAAAAACACAGTCACTAACATACTGCCTGAGCTAAGTTGTTGACATCAGAACTGATTTTGCATTAGGAAATTCTCTTCTTCCTGTCAGGTACAACCAACCATTCTTCTCTGGCGATGATCAGGGTTTGGCACTTACACCATACCCTAAGTAAAGGCTGTAATTTAGAGTTGGTCTCACAAACACAAAGCAATTTATTTGTGAGAATATAGGAGTTAGGTGTGGCAGCTGGGAATTTAGACTTATGGGTGTGAAATCAGAATTTCTTATTGAACTAACAATGTGACCTTAGGCAACTAAATTCAACCCCACGGAGTCTCCGTTTTCCTTTCATACAATGTCATTATTTGTAAAATAGATATAACACACTGAAAGCACATTGGTATATATTCTTTCAGCCCCAGCTCACTCAGCTTTTGGACATTGCAACAAACTACCAGGAGCAACTTACAGGGAGGACCAGTTTATTTCGGCTTACAGCATCAGATGTTTTAGCTCATGGGCCACTTGCTATGTTTCTTTTGGGCTAGAACATCATATTGAAAAGGCATGGTAGAAAAGCTGATAGCCTCATGGCCTGTGAGAAGCCAAAAGAAAAAGACAAAAAGAAAGTGATGTGAATCCTAATAAACCCTTCAAAGGTAAAACACAGTGACGTAACTTCCTTTCTCTAAACCCTATGCCAAAGCCTTCACTACTTTCCAGCAACACCACAGGCTGGCAGCTGCTATGCATTTTTTATAAAGTCTGTCCTCAGATGGCCAAGGCACTGATGCTTATTTTGAGCTTCTAGCACTACTTTGGGAGACCCATCCTGCCTCTGTCTTTGCCCCTTAGACACCATAAGGTGAATAACTCCATTTATCATCTTCATACCTCACATTAGGCCATGAGCCCTGTGTCATAACAATGAAAGGTTTAAGAGTAGCCAAACCTTTAGCATGTGGACGTTTGAAGGACATTCAGGATTCAAAGGACAGCAGCCATCATGACAGTGAGCAGACACATGAACACGTGGGCCAACTTTGCAAGGACAAAACCTAATGTGCAGTTTATGAAACTGTAGCCCACTGCTTCAAGAATCATGGTCACACTAGACTTGGACATTGGAGCACCTGGGCAAAAATAACTGGGGCTCACACATGCTTAGGTTGGAATCATACTCTCTGGACCCAGCAAGAGGATGTGACAGTTCTGAACCCTCCCTTTGGGTTGTGTGGCAGAAAATGTATGCTCCTTTAGAAACCGTGCATTGCACGGAGCCTGAGGATGGCTCCCTGAGTTATCTGTGTCTGTGCAAACCATGTTACAGCTTTCAAAACTACAGCCATTGGAAATGCTGAAGAATTTTTACCCATAGACATGTATAACACTTACTCTGTCCTCGACTATATATAATAAAAGCTAATTTTGCTTCCTTTTACCTATAATATTTAAAAAATTCCTGATCCATAAATGTATTTCTTCTGTGGATTGTCTTTTGTTGTCCTGGTTAAGATTCAACTACAGTGAATTCAAGATGGGTAGGAATTAGGAAGGAAAAGGCCCAGGGCAGGACATTCAATGCAGGAAATTTAGGCAAGGACAGGAAAGGTAAAGGTAGCCATATATAATTAGTAGGCTGGAGAGGGTGAGACAGAAACTTTCTCTCAAGTGGAGTGTTGCGACTTGGGGAAAGTTTACAGTTCTCAGAGTGTCCCTCCTCCCGGCATGTCTTCACCAAGGACAGCTGTTGAAGAGGCCGATTATTCTTCATTATGCAAGCCCCTATTTCATTCCTATTAGCACCCTCGATACTTTCTGTAACTTGATTCCACCAGCTACACATGGTCATGTTAAGTGGCTTCAATGAGATGAACCCAAAGCTCCTAGCAAGGTCGCCACTGAGTCTCCCATTCTCTCTTCTCTTTGTCTGGTGACAGCATCTCCACCCAAAGGTCAGTCCTCACAGATCTGTCCTCCAGTTTCAAAACCTAACTCAAACACTGACAGTTAAGCCATTTAGCACGTACTCAGAAACCAACGGGTACATTAAGTCATCTCCCATACCTTTGTAAAAATAATGCTCCTTTCATATCAAATGGTCATTACAATAATAGTTTGCAAGCTTGGTGTTAATTGTGTCTCTTGTTATACAATTACAGATCATATTGGCTCTGGGCTGCACCATGTAATTATTGTTATTCATTAATAGCCAACACTTAGAAAGAACTAGTGTTCATTGAGGTGACTTTTCTATGCCCTCCACAAGCACATGACAGACTGACTGCAATTTTTATTATGGAAATTTATATTTTGTAATCTCAATACTATTTGGAGATGCTTTTGATTGATTTTATCACAAAAGGCTCAGACAAAGAAAGTTATACTCCGATAGCAAAAGTTTTTCCCATAGAAGCCCCATATGCTAAAATCTAGAAAGTTCCAGTTAGATGATTAAGGGGAAAAAAACCAATTGAACACCAGTGTTTGCAGACATCCCATAACTAATGAGTCACCTGCATACGCCCTGAAGGAGATAGAGAATAGAGAACACAAAATATTCACTAAGAGTTGAGCTTCAGAGATTTTGGTTCATTGAATTCGTGATAGAACCAGAGGGCATGTGTTTTAATGACTCTATTCCCCCAACCCCTGGAATTTGCTTTGTGGCCTTTGGACCATATTTTGAGAAAAAATAATTGAAGATGTAATTTACTAAAACTAGAATATCTTGATGATCTTAGAAGCGTGTGCAGATGGACCCCAACCCTGAAAAGAGAAAAGAGTGTTGGAGTGTGCCTTCATCTGTCGTGTATTACTATGCAATGAGCTGAGTAATTAATAAAGATTATAAGCTTATCTCTCAGGAAGCTGTCACACCTGAGGTCAAGGTTCAGGAATTTGATGGTGAGGAACTTCTTAGCCTCACAGAACATCAAAGAACAAGTTAACTAGTGCTCCATAAATCCTGTCTAAATAGAGCCTCATCTATTTTTTTCTGGGAGATATTTCGTGGGTTGCTGGCCTCTTAAACACAGCACCTGGATTTTTAGGATCTACATTTAAGCCTCAGCATTCTTCCCTTGCCTCTCAAATGAATGTCCTTCTCACAGAGAAAATAAATTCATTCCATCGAAGCATCCCCAAGCTGCCTTAATGCATTTCAGTATTACCTTGAAAGCCTAAAGTCCAAAGTCTTATCTAAACACCATATGGATGCAACTCAGGGCAATTTGTCCTGCAGTGAATTGCTCTGCAGAACCTGTGAAATCAAACTTTAAAACAGGGAGCTGAGCCAAGCAGAGAATAGAAGTTCCCATTTTAGAAGAACTCCAGAGAAGAAGAAATGAGTAAAGGGGACCAGGTAATCTCAAAACCCAACAAGGCAAACAATATTCAACACCAAGAAAGGGGGAAGCATCCTGTCTGACTCAAGACGCTACCTTTCAGACACAGGAAGACCCTGTCATCTCCACTTCCCCTGGGCTGCCCCACTTCTGCAGTCTTGCTGAGAACAAATTTGCAAAAGTAGCAGCTTCTTTCTAAGTTGCCCTTTGACATCCACCCCAACTCAGCATTTTACATTCTCACCTGAATAAAGATATTAGCTGCTAATAAGTCTTTCATTAGATCTGCAAACTTCAGACCATCTGGTAGCTGTTGTTCTTCCTTATCCTAGTATTGTTCATGTGCTATGAAAAATGGCTTTGAAGGTTAACTTTTAGAAAACCAACATGCTTGTGTATTAAAAAAAAACTAGCCCTAGGGACCAGAAAGATGGCTCAGTTAGTAAAGTGATTGTTTTGCAAGCTTAGAAGCCACATTAGAAAAAATATATTGAGAATTTTGCATGATGGAGCACACTTAGAACCTCATAGCTGGGAAAACAGGGATGGGCAGAACCCATGGGCTCAGTGGACAGCAAGCATAAATAACTTTGTGAATTCCAGGCCAGTGAGACGAAGGAATGACATCTCTGGCCTCCACATACATGCGCGCGCGCGCACACACACACACACACACACACACACACACAGAGAGAGAGAGAGAGAGAGAGAGAGAGAGAGAGAGAGAGAGAGAGAGACTCAAATAAGACCAATTGTGATAGCTGAGCCAGAAAACATCAGAAGATGCACTAGATTATAAAGGTCTCACCTACCATCTAACACATGATATCCCTTCTAAGTGCACCCTGAACCCCCTTTCACTCCTATATCAACCCTTTTTCATACTTCATACTTCAGTTTTGTTTTGTTTGTTTTTTTGTTGTTGTTTTTGTTTTTGTTTGGTTTGGTTTTGGTAGGAGGATAACAACATTGAACACACACACCTTGGACTTCTGGCTCTTCTGTTGATCTGCTTTCCTTCTCAGGAACTCTCAGTTGCTGAGCACTGTCTTCTGTCCTCACCTCATCTCTGTTGCTGTGAGAAAGCATCCGGACACAAGACAACTTAGCTGAAAAAAGAGTTTATGTTAGCTCCTCAGATCCAGGTTACTGCCCTTCACTGAGAGGAAGTCAAGGTAGCAGGAAGTTGAAACAATTAGTTGCATCACATCCACAGGCAAAAGCGGAGACACAAAGGCATGCAGGCTCTCTGCTAACTTGAGTCTTTATGTACAGATCACTTTCCTTACTCGTACATGGTTTAGGACTGTCTGCCTAGAGAATGGTGCTGCCTACAGGGTGTCTTCCAATATCACTTAACTTAGTTAAGATGGCAAGGCAATGGTGGTGCACACCTTTAATTCCAGCGCTTGTGAGGCAGAGGCAGGAAGATCTCTGTGAGATAGAGATCAGCCTGGTCTACAGAGTGAGTTCCAGAATTGGCTCCATAGTTACTGAGAAACCCTGTTTCAAAAAACTTAGAAAAATAAAGATAACCGCCACCCCCAAAAGACACACCCACCAGCCAAACCAATATAGATAACTCCTTATTAAGACTTTCTTTTCAGGTAGTTTTAGGTTCTCTCAAGTTGGCAGCTGACACACACAGCTTTCGAGAAGCATGTAGATGGACTTGGAACCAGTAATAGTTTAAGACTGCTGTATCTTAATTAGGGTTTCTACTGCTGTGATAAAACACGTGATCAAAGCAACTTGAGGGAGAAAGAGTTTATTTGGCTTACCCTTCCATATCCCTGTTCATCATCTCAAGAAGTGAGGACAGGAACTCAAACGGGACCAGAACATGGAGGCAGGACTTATATAGAGGCCATGTTTACCATAGAGGTGATGTTTACTGACTTGCTTCCCATGGCTTGCTCCTCATGACTTTCTCAATCTGCTTTCTTATAGAACCCAGGACCAACTGTCCAGGGATGGAGCTCCCCATAGTGGCCTGGATTCTCTCGCATTGATCATTAATTTCAAAAGTGCCCTACAGGCTTGCACACAGTCCTATCTTATGGAGGCATTTTCTCCATTGAGGCTCCCTCTTTTCGGATGACTCTAGCTTATTTCAAGTTGACAGAAAACTCTACAACACATCCTGAAAAAAAAAAACAGAACAACAAAAACCAGACAAACAACAACAACAAAATCTTTCTGAAGCTCTCTTAGTTAAACAGCACACACTCTTGGCTCTACCTTTCTGGGATCTCATGGACAGTCCCATGCCATTGCTTTTGTTATTCAACACCTCAGTGATGTTCTCTGTGGCAACTTGGCCTCCATGGCAGGCCTCTGTTAGGGACCTCAAGCTTTTTGGAGACTTCATGTAAAATCTAAGTGGTGCTAATTTTATAGCAAGAGTCTGCATTCTCTATATCACTTGGTGCTTCAAACTCTCGCAGTTGTGCCCTCCAGAGCTGCAGGGAACTGGATGAGGAGAAAGCAGAGAACTCTTAACCTACAGATCAGTCAACAGAGATCCACATGTACTCTGACTTGTGCATGATCTGAACATCTTTCTGTAAACTCTATTCCTTCAAGACCCCAGCACTTTAAACTCATGATGGGAAGACCATCCTCAAAGATCTTCAATATCCTTAGGGTCCCACTCCTGTTTTCTTAATGTGTATAACTTACTGTTTCCTTCTCTCACTGATCTCCTTATCCAGTGAAATTTGGGTCACCACTCTTAATTTTGTCTCCTAATAATTACTGAAAATTATTTCTTACATTGCCAGGCTGAGAATTTTCCCTAAATGCTTACATTCTGCATCACTTTTAAACACATATCCCATTTTAAAATAATTTCTATCTTCTCAATTCTTGTTTTATGTAGTTTAAAGGAGCCACATGGCATCTTGAACACTTTGCCAAATATCCTAGTTCATTTCTGTGGAGTTTTGCCTTTCACAACAATCCAAGGACACAGAATTCAGCAAAGTTCCCAGTCACTTTCAGAAGCATGGTCTTTCTACCATTTCCAAAACACAGTTCCTCCTTGATTCTTACAAATGTACTTTACTGGGATGGTAAGATGACTCAGTGGGTAAAAGTCCTTGCCATGCAAACCTAATGACCTGAATTGATTGCTAGGACCCATAGGGAAGACTGGAAACAACTCATGAAAATAGTCCTTGATTGTCACATGCATGTCAAAGCAGGTGTACAGCAACCTACCTATATCACACACACACATACACACACACACACACACACACGAAAAGCAAGAGTGAGGGGTAAGGAAGAAAGACAAGAAGGATGGATGAAGGGATGGAGGATTAAGGCAAGGAAGGAAGGAACGAACAAAGAACTTTATTGACCACATTTACTATCTGCATTTGCACATGACCATTCAGACAATTTCTGAGAAGAATATGGCTTTCATTCTTAACTCTGCTCTTCTGAACCCTTTTCAAAATCATCCTTAATGAGTCATTCACAGTAGTTTGGATTTTTCTACATTCACTTCCAAAAGGCTCTGGCCATTATCTGTTAGCCAGTTCTCAAGCAGCCTTGGCAGTTTTAGATACGTGCTATAGTCACATCTTTCTCTTCTGGTATGGCTTGGTTCCTTTAGTGCTGCTGTAATAGAAAACCACATACTGGGTCATTCACAAAGAACAGAAAAATTCAACTCACAAATATGGAGACTGGGAGGTCCAAAATCAAGATATTTGGCATTGATGTGAGGAGAAACTTCTTGCTGTGCCTTTGTGGCAAGATTAACTCCATGTTAAAAAGCTCTTAGTGCTAGAAGACAGAAGTTCTCTAAAACCCAATAGCTCATGAGTAAATTTACAAACTCAGGGATGACACAAGCATTGTTACACACAGGCACCTGGAAACATATGGCCTTTTCAGCTACAGTTGGAGCTAACCCAGACGCTGACAAGATACAAAGCCCAAAACCCTCCACAGGTTCACCTGGATCAGACGACCCTTCAGATGCCAGTGACCTACAACTTAACCAGAAGAAAGTCACAATATAAAAAGATTTAAGGTCTACCAAAGATATGAGTCAATTTAGTAAGATGAGTTTGTACTATTCCACGCAGAATCGATTCTCAGTCTGGCATTCCTTTCAAGTTTGAGAATGTTTTAAAATCTTTTTATAAAGTACAGAGAAGAAGACTTAAAACTGATAGGTGATGAAACAAGCTATTGATTAATTTATATTTTATTTCTACCTTTTCTTTCAGGCAGATCTGACTGAAAAGAGTATATGTTGATAGATACTAATCTACTGAGTTGACACATTCATTATTGGTATGGAACATATCAATAGGTCTTGATTTGAAATAAGTAAAAGTTAAATTTAGTGAAGACTCCTATTAAAACATTTAAATATGTCTTTCTAACATTTCATTTATTTTGTGAGGGGGAGTAAGTTGGGAGGGCAAATCACTGCTAGAATTAAGGTCACAGGAAAACCCAAAGAAGTTCATTCTCCCTTTTTGCCATGTGAATCCTGTGAATGGAACTTTTCAGCAAGCACCTTTATGAACTAAGCCATCTTACTGGCCTCCCCAGTGTTTTTATTTTGTCTAGGTCCTGACAAACAGAATTTTAGTGGAGTAATCTAACTTAGCCTAGTCATTCTTGAATGCCTACAGTGTATCTGTAAGGCATGTCAGAGAAAGGATAGATATACAGTTAATCAATTATCACGTGTCAGTTATCTATTATTTGCAGACACCTATAATAAAAGGTTAGATGAAGGAATAAGAACCATGTACTTGGTGAAATTTTATGTTCACGAAGGGAAATTAAAATCAATTATGCAGACTGTAAAGAATAAAATATTCTGGAGGAAGTAAGGACACGTGCGCGGCTAAGTTCTGGGAAACATTGTATTGGAATCTGCCTGATGCTTACTAACTTGAAGTCTGAAAAAGTAGACTATGTCTAAAGAGACTGGTCTTGATAATAAAAAGTCTGAGAACTTTGACATGCAAGAAACCATAAAGGAAATAATGATCCATGAGATGGAAGGCTCACAGACAATGTGACCCTCATTTTTAAATCTTTGCATAACTTTCATTTGGAAAAGACATCTCATCAAACACAGGTTTTGGTGAATTCTAAACAGACAGGAAGACCTTACAATGAGGGAAATACATGATGAGCCCAACGGGTGCCATGGTGTGACAGAGTTCTCTGCTGATGGACTTCTCTGAGGACAACACTATTATAATTTGCAAATGGAGCTGACTTCTAGAAGGGTCTATGTGTGTTTGTGTTTGTAGACACAAGCAAGCACTTACGCGCCAAATGCATGTGATGTTTTAATTAGGAAGCTGCACTGAGTTTCACAGCTCACTGAATTTAATGAGACAGAAGCCACACAGTTCATTTATACATTCACAAATATGAACAAAGAAACTGAATTTACAGAAGACCCAGGTGTTTCCATGTTTACTTATAGAATAGATAGGGCCATGAGTTAGCAACTCAAAAATGATGTTGACTGTAATTAAACTATAGAATTTGTTGTAATATGGAGCCCACTTTCAGGGATGGTAAAATGTGCATTGGAGAATCTAAAATATGACAGTTCTTCTTTTGTGCCACGTTTGGAAGAACATACATTACAGCTATGGCCTTGCAAGAGGGATATTAAGAAGTGGGAATTTTTTCAAAGAACACTGGTAATGGGATAAAATAAAAAAGAGAAAAATAATATAAAATAAAAAAATAAAACAAAATACCTCAGCTAAAGCGGGTAGTTGGAGATGAGAAGATACACCAAAGGACTGAATAACAGATATGCTCAGAAATCTTTTTGGGGTCTCAAATTGTTCTATAATCTGTAGAATACAGTCAGTGAGATAGCCTGTTGAGTAAAGTCATTTGCCACCAAACCTAAAGACCTGAATTCAATCCCTAAGGCCCACACAAATATGGAAGAAGAAAAGAGATTCTTGTATGTGTGCCTTATAATATACGCTCTCCAAATCATACACACATATGATAATAATAATAAAGTAAAATTTATATAATACAGATTTTAGGGTCAAGATGATACCAGGAAACATTGGAAAAATGAATTCCAAAGTAGAGACATAGAATATTACTCTATATGATATAAGAAAAAAGAGATATACACAGTTTAGTATCAATGTATATTTGAGTCTTTGTTCTGGGTAACACTAAATTAGCAGTGATACAGTAAAAGCATACAATTCTGACCTGAATGGAGTCATTCCCATTGTGTGCATCAGCTTCGAGAGGAGATATTGTAGGTTAAGGAGAATGGTTTTTACTGAGACTGGTTCAGAGATGTGTCTAGACCTCCAGAGGTCAGTCTAAAGTTTATTTAGAAAACAGTTACTTAGGAAGTGGTCTCCTGTGCCCATGTGTTGTAGAGTACTTCCCACTTTCTCTTCTATCAGGTTCAGTGTGTTCGGACTGATATTGAGGTCTTTAATCCCTTTGGACTTGAGTTTTGTGCATGGTGATAGATATGGATCTATTTTCATTCTTCTACAGATTGACATCCAGTTTTGCCAGCACAATTTGTTGAAGATGCTCTCTTTTTTTCCATTGTATACTTTTAGCTCCTTTATCGAAAATCAGGTGTTCATAGGTTTGTGGGTTAATGTCGGGGTCTTTTATTCGATTCCATTGGTCAACTTCTCTGTTTTTATGCCAATACCAAGCTGTTTTCAATACTGTAGCTCTCTAATAGAGTTTGAAGTCAGGGATGGTAATGCCTCCAAACAATCCTATATTGTATAAGATTGTTTTGGCTATCCTGGGTTTTTTGTTTTTCCATATAAAGTTGATTATTGTCTTCTCCAGATCTGTGAAAAATTTTAATGGGACTTTGATGGGGATTGCATTGAATCTATAGATTGCTTTTGGTATAACCCCAGCAGCACAGACATTAAGGGCCTCATTGAATAAATGGGACCTCTTAAGACTGAGAAGCTTCTGTAAAGCAAAGGACACTGTCACTAAGACAAAAAGGCAACCCACCGACTGGGAGAAGATCTTCACCAACCCCGCAACTGACAAAGGTCTGATCTCCAAAATATATAAAGAACTCAAGAAACTAGACCGCAAAAGGCTAATCAGCCCAATTATAAAATGGGGCACTGAGCTGAACAAAGAATTCTCAACTGAAGAACTTCAAATGGCCAAAAGACACTTAAGGTCATGCTCAACTTCCTTAGCTATCAGGGAAATGCAAATCAAGACAACTTTAAGATACCATCTTACACCTGTCAGAATGGCTAAAATAAAAAACACCAATGATAGCCTTTGCTGGAGAGGTTGTCGCGAAAGGGGTACACTCATCCATTGCTGGTGGGAATGCAAACTTGTGCAACCACTCTGGAAGGCAGTGTTTCGGTTTCTCAGGAAATTCAGGATCAACCTACCCCTGGATCCAGCAATACCACTCTTGGGAATATACCCAAGAGAGGCCCTATCATACAACAAAAGTATATGCTCAATTATTTTCATAGAAGCATTGTTTGTAATAGCCAGAACCTGGAAACAACCTAGATGCCCTTCAATGGAAGAATGGATGAAGAAAGTATGGAATATATACATATTAGAGTATTACTCAGCAATAAAAAACAAGGACTTTTTGAATTTTGCGTACAAATGGATGGAAATAGAAAACACTATCCTGAGTGAGGTAAGCCAGACACAAAAAGAGGAACATGGGATGTACTCACTCATATTTGGTTTCTAGCCATAAATAAAGGACATTGAGCTTATAATTCATGTTCCTAGAGAAGCTAAATAAGAAGGTGAATCCAAAGACAAACATATAGGCATCCTCCTGAATACTACCTTCATCAGGCGATGAAAGGAGACAGAGACAGAGACCCACATTGGAGCACCGGACAGAAATCTCAAGGTCCAAATCAGGAGCAGAAGGAGAGGGAGCATGAGCAAGGAACTCAGGACCGCGAGGAACGCACACACTGAGACAATGGGGATGTTCTATCGGGAATTCACCAAGGCCAGCTGGCCTGGGTATGAAAAAGCATGAGATAAAACCGGACTTGCTGAAAATAGCGGACAATGAGGAATACTGAGAACACAAGAACAATGGCAATGGGTTTTTGATCCTACTGCACCGTACTGGCTTTGGGGGAGCCTAGGCAGTTTGGATGCTCACCTTACTAAACCTGCATGGAGGTGAGCGGTCCTTGGACTTCCCACAGGTCAGGGAACCCTGATTGCTCTTCGAGCTGATGAGGGAGAGGGACTTGATCGGTGGAGGGGGAGGGAAATGGGAGGCGGTGGCGGGGAGGAGGCAGAAATCCTTAATAAATAAATAAATTAAAAAAAAAAAAGAAAAGAAAACAGTTACTTTCCACAGCTATAGTCTGGATACGGGTGACTCTTGGTTTCTTTATAGGGAGATTCTGAGACTTCCTCCTGCTCCTATCCAGAATTAGTTCTACCCAGATCTTCTCCCTATGTACAGTGACATCAAATCAAAAACACTTAAAAACAGTCACCATGAAGACATATACAACAGATACTGAGCAACAGTTTGCTCAGGGCTCCTTTCCCAATGCCATCCTAGGCTGTACCCCAGGACCCCAGTGTTTGACATTAGGCTTTTACTAGGATAAATCTTCAGGTGAGAGAGCAAAGCAGGGGCTTCTGTTTCCGCTTTCTCTTTGAAGAATGTCTTCCTTGTTCTGATCATCCTTCAAGCATACCTATGGCTTTCTTCATTTGCTTTTTGATGCCAGCTTCTCTCCTTATTTCAGCTTCTGAAAAAATGCTCGGACATTCCATCAGGAATTCCTCAAAGATTTTCAGTTACAGCAAGGTAAATCAAATAAATGCCTTCCTTCATAGTTCTTTATTAACAAATTGTAAAGAAAATCCATATATGGAGGAGGGAAGTGCATATGAAATACATGGAAGAGTGGGAAGTACAGACAAAGAGATTCAGATGGAAGAAAAGGCAACGGTTAGCATCCTTATATTCAAAGTTATATTGAATCCAATGCTTGGATTTTCCTGTAGACTTCAAGCTTCTTAGGGAGACAAACTACAGGTTTGTCTTTCCATTTTTGCAAACTGACCTTTGTAAAAATAAGCAGACATTATTCTCCCATCCACATGTTTCCAAATACTGGCAGCCACTTCCCAAATTACCATATGGAGATGTATATGAATTATACATGCTTGGTCAATAGTTCAGGCTTATTACTAGATAGCTCTTACATTTTAAGTTAACCCATATTCCTCTGCCACGTGGCAGTACCTTTATTAGCATGGCACATTCATTTCTTGTTCCTTCTGTATCTGGCTGGGAACTCCTGACTCTACCCTTCTATTTCCCATTATCTTTAGTTTGGCTGCCCTACTTATACTTTCTGCCTGGCTACTGGCTTATCAGGCATTTATCAAACCAATTTGAGTGACAAATCTTTACAGTGTACAAGAGGATTAGTCCACTACACTGATTTATAGCACTTACACGATCACTGAGTGATTAGAAAAAAAAATTGAGTCCCTTTTGTATATAAACAGACTTCCAGGTAAGAAAAAAGAGAGAGAAGCCTACAGAAACGTTGTTTAGCCCAGACAAGTATCTGGAACAAACAGTAACTCTCTAACTATTGGGAACTGATAGACTGGTGGTCCTAGGTCACACAGTGGCCTGTGGTGACAAGAGTTAGGCTTTACTAATTTAGGTTTCCATAGGTTTCAGGGCACACACACACACACACACACACACACACACACACACACACATATATATATATATATATATATATATATATATATATATATATTAGGGTACCACACACACATATGTATTAATTATTGTATCTGGAGAGATGACTTAGGGCTCGAGAATGTCTCAGTAGTTAAGAGCACAGACTGCTCTTCCATAGAACCTAGGTTCTATTCCCAGCACCGACATGAAAACTCACAACTGTCTGTAACTCCAGTTCCAGGGGACTCAACAACCAAAGATAAAACACCAATGCATGTAAAATAAAAAAAATAATTTTAAAAAGGAGGAGGATGAGAAGAAAAATAGAAGAAATCTTCTGCACTCTTTGGTATGCCTGGGGCATCTACATTATGCGTATATAAGCTCTCTGAAGGTAGGAGACTGTTACTTGTTCTAAGCTCAAAGCAGTCATGCCCTCCTTGTTCTGAGAACTTCACACAGCCAGAAGTTCAAAAGGAAGACAAGGTTTTTTCTCCTACCCTTCCCTTTTCTACCTTTTCATCCCCAGTGTCTACCTGCTGAAATTTCTGAAGGTATGTACGTGGGCTATAAACCGAAAAAATGATGAAGCCCAACTTAAAGGCATGATGTTTTTATGTGATGTTTCTTATAAAAGACAGCAATCAAATCTTCTTTGCTTCTTCACAGCTCTGATCTCTGTGTTCTCAGCTGTGATCTTGCACAGGGTCTGTGCATATCCAACCATCAAGATGTAGGAAAAAAAACTAAGTTCCCATGAAACACAGCAGCATTTTGGTATGACTCAGCTGGCTAACAGTGATGAAAATCCCGCTTCCTGTTTACCCCATGGGCTGACTCCTCTGAGCAAATCATTCTAATTTGTGATCTCCAGCTAGGCTCCCATTTGTCTTAAAACTTAGGAATTTAATGAAACCAGCATCTGCAGCTTCTACCCTAGGACCTAGGACCTCCCCAGTCCTAGTTTGTTTTTTAATTATCATTATAGTTCCACATCTGATATTCCCAACTGCCTTCTAAAAGTTAATGTCTCCTCTTATGGACATAGACTACTATCAATTTAATCAGAGAAGCTTCTTTTGTGCAATGAGTAGCAGTCGATGAAGATATGATAGCCATTCAAAGTGATGAGACTGAGGGCTCAGCCCTAAAAGGATGCCAATTAAGCCCAAACAAAAACTCAAGAGCATTAACAAAGATTAAAGACTATAAGATCTGGATTATGGGAGGAATGCTGTGAAATACAGTCTTCTGGATATGAAATGGACTTTTGGCTGTATTCATTCACTTGTGTACAGCAGCTGTGATGACCTACCTGTCCAAGACCAAGCCAGCCCAAATGCTGGCGTAGATCGTTTAGAAAATCTTCAAGTTCTACCTCTTACTGAAGAACTATTGAAAACTGATAGGGTAGGGAATATCCTTCTTTATTGAGAATATGGCCAATGGTAGGTTAATTCATGCTCCAGTAGATACTCCTAGACAAGGTCATATATGGGCCAGACAAACTGGCCTTAGTGACTTATAGAGGAAGGAGAAGAAGGAGAAGAAAGAGAATGAAGAGGAGGAAAAGGGGATGAAGAAGAAGAAGAAGAAGAAGAAGAAGAAGAAGAAGAAGAAGAAGAAGAAGAAGAAGAAGAAGAAGAAGAAGAGTTAGAATATTGAGAGGAATGTGGAGAGAATAGAAAAGAAAATTTGGGAAAGAGATGGATCATAGTCATTGTATTCAGGTTCTAAATTTTTAAAACTAAAGAACAATTTAAAACTAATTTAGGGATTTTATCAGAAGGTCCTTCAAGAAGCCATAGAACCCCAACCCAACACAGACCTGTATGATCTGTGCAGGAGAGGGTGCCATTTTATTCTTGTGCTACATTGTAGGAGGTCTGGGCCAATTGGGAATCAAGAAAATCTGTCAAATGCACTTAATTAAAATGAAGAGAGAAAATCTCCTTCAACATTTCTAATCAACAGGAGTCTAATGAATCATGTTGGTTCCTGGAGCTGAGACACAGTAGGGCATTTTGGGAGCTAATTTGTTTCATTAATATTCAAAGGATGTAGATCACCCAGCATTTTCTAGGAAGCTTCAGAGCCAAAAATTGTCAGAGAGAAAGTTTTATTTTGCATGTGATGTTAACCAGATGTTCCACATGGAGCCAACTGTAGCATTTAATATAAAACAGTGTCAGTTCAAATAATTACCTCGTTTCCTTCCTCAATCTCACTTTGAAAATGGATCTGGAACTTTCACCTCTAAGGTTATTCTTCTTCTCCGACACTAATAGTATCAAGGTCAATATGGCTAGCTACGTCTGGTAGAAATAATTTGAACCAAGGAGCTCATTGGCATGGATTTAAACTCAGGTCTGTCATCTTTTAGGGCACATTTTAAAATTTCAATTGAGTTAAATTGGTCAATATCAATCAAATATTTACCATGCTCCCCTTCCTTGGGGGCTCTGTGTTGACCACCAGATAAATAGGAGAACAAAAGTACTAGGCACTTCCTTTTTCATATGTGTAGACCTCAATGTCTTCAGCTCTATCTCACAACTCCACATTTCTAACAAAATGAGAACAGAGAGAACAGAGAACTGCATGTGGGATACAGTGGACCTTCTGTAAGACATAGAATTATTTCCATCCCTCAATACAAGATGTACTAATCACCTAGAGCCACACTGGGTGAATCTGACACATGCTACGATTGGAATCATAGCATTGTAGGGCCAAAATGTGAGTTAGAAAGGTCGTTTTTATAGACTACAGTTTAACCAGACACTCTGAATAAGAATGCACCAGATCGTCCTTGGCCCCCTGTCCTTCTTGGGCTCTCTGCAGGGCCTCTACTCCCTGGGTGCTGCCTCTTCCTAAAAAAAAAAAAAAGAATGCACCAGATCCCATCATCTTCTAGACATGATCTAACAACAAACTTGTAAACCAAGATCCCATGAGTCTAAGCTACCTTTTTCCAATGTAATTGTCAGCTTTATCATAAACATAGTGTACATTAAGTATTTTATGAACAATATGAATTAGTTGAAAAGATAAGAAGGATGTATGATTTCACTTAGCAACAATAACAGTACTCTAGATGGTTTACAAAGACTTTTAAAGTTAGTCCAGTTAATTACTGCTATGCAAATATATGCAACTATATTAATACATGTATGTACATGCACACATGTTGTGTTTTGACATATTTCTAGAAACTAGAAATGTTCAGTGAGACAGTTATCACCCTAATGGACCTTAAGTCACAGTAAGGCAATTAAAAAAAAAGAAATGTAATAGCATATAGTAAATTACAAAGAAAATAGAGTTTTTCTCCAATATTTCATTTGCTTTTCTTTCATTTGGGTATTTATTTATTTAGTCGTGTTATTTTTATTTTTTTGAGTATTAGGAATAGAACTAAGAATCTTAACCATGAGAAGCATGTGCTGTCTCATTGAATCATCCTTCTACACTCTTCTGAAAGAAAAAACTATAATAATGAGGAAAACTAGATAAATTAAATTATATTAATATGAGACAAGAGAAACAGACAAGAACATGCAATTTTTGATAAGATAATCATGCAAAGAACTCTCTAGGGAGGTGCCATTGAAGGAGGAGCAATAAAAATCTATCTTACAATGTAGGGCAAGAATATTCTAAGAGAAGAAATTTACAAGCTGTGGTATCCTGGAATGATAACAAGATTTGCTTTTGAAGGTCAAGCTGTTTTATGAAGCAAAATGAAAGGGTAGAGATGTTAGGCGATGAGAATCAATGCTTAAAAACCCATTGATATGGATTATGGATTTTACATTAGACATAAGTGTATCACACTGAATACTCAAGGGCTTCAATAAGTACACTTCTACTTGTTAACACATCACTATTGAAGAGATGGAAGTATTTTCCATCCTGTGCATGTAGGATGGCTGTAGGAGAGGCTGGACCAATAGGATAAGGAGTAGTATTCTGAGACTTCAAATGCAAGCATCTAGAGAGAAGGCAGCTTTTACTTCCTTCTTTGTTGAGCACTGAGAAGACCATCTCTCTCAAAAAAAAAAAAAAAACCGCCAGCTGGGCGGTGGTGGCGCACGCCTTTAATCCCAGCACTCGGGAGGCAGAGGCAGGTGGATCTCTGTGAGTTCGAGGCCAGCCTGGTCTACAAGAGCTAGTTCCAGAACAGGAACCAAAAAGCTATGAAAAAACCTTTTCTTGAAAAATCAAACAAAAAAAAATCATGAAAAGGTTGAAGAATTAAGATTTGGACAACAACTCTCTAATACACAGCTCATGCCAAAGCCAATTGTCATCCATATAGAGGTATCACCTTGAACTTTCTGATACCCAAATAAACACATTTCAATTTAGCATGAGTAGAGATTTATTCAGTCAATGCAGATAATCATGGAAGACAAAACATGATATTTTCTTTTCAGAATGATGAGTTCCATTTGATACATAATAGTAGATAACTAAAATAGATGCGATATGATCTCCATTGTAATACTAAGCTTATTTTCATACTATCTAAAAGATGGGCTTATTATGATCTACAAAGATAAAAACAGAAGTTAAATGGGACTTACCAAAATTTACACAGCAGGTAGAAAATGGGACCTTAGATATATGTCTTCTGTAGAGTTCTTCTCCAGAAAGGATAGCTGAGCAGTACCCATCAAATAGATCCACCTAAATTCTATAGACATAAAAATAATTACAAGTATTCCATGAATCGCAATCTTATATACCTGGAACACACCTATTAAAACATTGAAAAGTTAAATCGAAAGCTGGAATTCTTCTACAATTTGCATTGGAGTATTTAATATCCAGACTTAAAACACTCTCGGGACACAGATGTGTGAGTTAACTAAAGACTTAATATCTACTGGAATGTTCTATGGGTATTAAAATAAAGAAATGAACAAATTCACAAATTAGCCTTTGCTTATTTTAAAATTCAAACGACTTAGTATAGCCATCTAGGTTCAGGAATTCTACCAGGATCAGCGCTGTTTTCACATTAAATTGTAAGTGAAGTCATTCCCTAGGGGGAAACTTCACACCGGTAAAAACCAAGAGGTATGAAAACTAACAATATTTAGTTAGTTAAGAAACCAACATTCAATTTGTTGGCTAAGTGAGGAAACTGGAAATAAATGTATGAGTGCATCTTTCTTCAGTGTGGGATGTGGAAGAATATACAGAAAGTCAGGCATAGTTTCTAGCACCAGAACTGCTGGGTAAGCACATACCATGAAGTAAGTTACTCAGTAATAGCAAGCTTTAGTCCAATGAAATTCAATTGAAGACATGGTTTAGCATGACATGCTCCGTTATCCCTGCATCCACCTTAACCCACTTCAAACCAGTACCCTGAAAGGGTCTACAAGTCGTTTACAATTGTCCCTGGACAAGAAGACATTTTTGTGCCATATGCTCTGTCCTTCAGCCTCTCCTGTTCAAGTGTCCTTAATCCCAGAGCCACAGAATTCTTCAGATAATCCATTTCCTTTTTAAATGTCTGCCACTATTAAAAGAAGAAAAGTTTTAATCGTCAACAACTGTACCCTGGCATCAGCAGGATGATTAATTACTTAATTAATAATTATTGCCTCATCCTCTGCTGTCATGTGTGCAGCATCTTCACATATTTAGCATGCGGAAAGCACTTCTGCTCCAGTGAGTGACAAGCTGAAGGGAAGCATCTCTCCACTAAAATTGTCTCTGTAATTTATCCCTCACAACAAGTCATATTTTTATCTAGACTTTTGAGTCGTTAAATGAGAACCTTAAGAGTGTTCAAAAAAATGTTGCTAGGAGAAGGAGGCTGGACAATCAATAGCAGTAAAGCTGCCAGAACCTCAAAACTGTTGTCCCTTATTTGCACAAGGCACTGCTGAGGATTTGGGGGAACTTGAAATGAGAGTGTTTGTTCTTAAGGAGACCATTGTTGGATTAGTGGTTGTGTCTTGCTAATGCTGTGACTCTTTAATACAGTTCCTCATATTGCGGTGATCTCTGACCATAAAATTATTTCCATTGCTAATTCATAACTATAATAGTCTACTGTTATGAATAATAATGTAAATATCTGATACTCAGGATACCCTAATATGTGACCTCTGTGAAAGGGTCAGCCCACAGGTTGAGAACTGCTGGTCTAGATGGACAAATGAAGTGGAGTTGCAACAGGGTAACTACAAACAGCAAGACTTGTAGTTTCACATGTTCAGTGTGGCCCTCAAAGACTTAAAGAAGGGAAGAGTCAGTTTGGACTGAGACTTGGAGAAGACACTCAAGATAGCTCATCAGAAGATTCAAAAACTGCTTCTATCCCCACAACCAGCCAAGGGTCTCCTATCAGAACATGATCCAGGAATGAATTCCTGTGAGATTTTTGACTCCTTGTGAGCTAACTCCAAGACACCAAGACAAAAGTGTCCCAACCTCAGCTTCTTCAAAACCATGGAATTGTTCTCAGATCATGTTTTCATTCCCCTCCCAGGTGTAGCAATAAGAGTGTTTTTACTTCAGATAATTGATGATAACTGGCTATTGCTGTCGTTTATATACCTCTATGGAAAAGCCTGCTTTGCTACACACAGCTTGTCTGCCACATGCAGCTTGCCTTTGTGATTGCACACTTCACTAATATGACTCCTCTTAAACCTCAGAGCCTCAGAGTGTAAATTGCCAAATGCTCTCAATAAAGTGGGTTATTGCACGAGACTTTAGTCTACCTTATTTTTCAGCTCCGTTTTCCCAGGTCCCACTGTCTTTAGAGCGGTAAAAGTTTCCTATGTGCTCTATGCCTAATAAATGCTTGGCAAGTTCAAACAACAGAAATACACATTTTAGAAAAGCAAAGGACATGTGGAGAGTAGCATAATCCTGGCAGGGTAGCTGCTTCTGGTGGACTATAGAACACAGAACAATAAATAGTCTCTCCATAAGCACCTCACTCTCCAGTTCATCCATGTCTCCAACTAATAGGCTTTCACTTGCCACTTAAATACTTCTCCAACAACCATATACATATTCCGTAGGCAAACACTTGTGTCTCTCTTGGAATAGCCCACTAAACCCTGAAAGTTGAACCCTTTAATATGCTCTCCAAACCTTCCCTTGATTTTCTGTTTTTTTTAATGATATTAGGAACATTGGACTAGAAAGCATATTTTTATCTTTGATGCCCTTTTCTTTTTTAGGTGTTTATTTTGATTCTCCATCATCCATAGTTACCTACATTACACTTTCACTGCTAACTTCCTGAGGGTACCAGAGGTTCAGACCTCATGGCATCTCCTTTGAGCGATTTTATAGATGCAAGACAGATCATCTCTAGCTATCTCTTCTCCTTGTAACCTGCCACTTTTACACACTGCAACCCCTTCTATCACACTAACCTCCTAAAGGAAGAGCTAGGAGAATCAGTTGGGTCTTGCCATGATTCATCCTTGCAATGATTATGTATATGTCTAACACATATTCTGGAACCATCGTCCCACACACTGTGGCTGGAACTGTACCACCTCTCTTGCTCAGATTTTATATATTCAATAGATGTCTCCTGAGAGCTGCCTAGAACTGGGTTCATATCACAACACAGTCTTGTATGCAGTTGGCATTTAGTCTGTTAAAGACAGAAAAACAGGACAAGAAAAAAGAAAATGTCACAAGGTAATGAGAGAGGCTGGGCTTCCATGAATGGAGAATGCAGCATGCCAGACCCAGAATTTGGCCTCTATCCTACACATATCTGGGAGTCCCTGAAGGCCTTGGATCAATTAAACAACTCCTACAAAGCTATGAATCAGGAAGATTGTTCTGGCACCAACAGGTAGACTGATTGGAAAAGAGAATGATTTTTTGAGAGATGCCATAGCCTAAGTCAGGAAAGACCATCAGTAGAGGCAAAGTGCAAACATTAAAGGGAGAATTTAGAAAATAAAAGCACCCGTCCCTCACATACCTCCATATTTCTAAAGAGTCACACTAATATATAGTAACATTATGGTATGGTTGTCTTTGACAATGAGGTAGGGAGGAAAAATCTTATATAAAATAATCTTAAATGTTCTAGTAAAGAGTAGTAAGGCCAAGATTGTAACCCTGTCCCCTTTCTCCACACACACACACACACACACACACACACACACACACACACACACACATTCTCACATTTGAGAAAATAGCTTATTATTTCTCCTGGAGTTTGATAGTAGGATAATATTTTACTATGGAAAGTATTTCTTTCAGAAAATGCAAAAAAGAGAAGAATGAAACCCTGTAGTTGTGCCGTGGAACCCTGGTAAGACTGGCAGTCTCGCCATCCTTGAATTCATATAGCATGTTCACTCCACAGAATCTCTTTGGCTGACCCACTCCCTTGGCCAGAAAGCTTAGCCCTATTACCTAAGTAAGTGCACAGGTGTAAGGATAACAAAGGGGCTAGTGGGCATGGTGACAAAAAATGAGGGCAACAATCTTGGTTTAAAAGTCTTTTTTTCCACTGCAGTCCTCTGATCTATGGACGTATACTTTCTTTGACCTGAAAAACAAAAGTTAAAGATTGCTAACAAGCTTTGAAGACGAAAAGGGGAAGGAGAGAAGTGAAGAGACATAGGGAGTATGAAAGTCTCAAATAATTAGTAAAAATAGTGCATTCATAATAAAAAATAATAGACTAGAGAGATAAGGAAATAGTATTTTTTTTTTACTGTGCAAACTTCTGAGAACCAAAGAAGACTACTGATCAGAGGAGATAAGAGATTTGCAATTGACAGTGGCCATTCTGGGGCCAGCCCCAAGGAAGAGACTGAACTACAGGCAGAAAGGACAGGTAGGCAGCAAAGGAAGAGAGAGTCCGGCTGCACCGAGGCATAACAAGGCTAACAAGGAAGGGGCCTAAGAGAAGGAGCTAAGCAAAGCACAGATCGATTCTTATTTTCCTATACTGAAAAGAAAAAAGAACTGAAACCTTTAAATAGTAATATTAGCCAGGAACGCTACCATTTCAAGTAGCGTGGCAAAATCAGTGAACATGTATTTTGAAAAATGAGTTATTGCAAGATAGACAGGTAAGGAATCATACACACACAGGGTGTGTGTATACATTTGCTGTCTGGGTATCCTGCCCCAATATTATTTATCTAGATCAATTATCACATAATGGGGAGAAATACTTTGTGCACATTCATCAATAATTCCAAAAAAGCTTTTCTCGGGCTACACCAAACTCCGTCAATAGCTCGAGCATCTAGCGTATCTCAAAAGCAGATATAATTTTACAATTTACTACAAATGAAACCCATTTTCACATAATGGTGCCTCCACAAGCCAGGGTCAAGCACAAGGGTCCAAAATAACTTCAAGCCCTTAGAAAAATCAATCTGGTGAGGCCTGATTCAAGGAAGTTTTCACACTGTTGGTATTCAAACTGTAAAACTCTTAGGGCGATAAATAGAAAAATTGCTTGTTCTCAAGAAATCAGTCCCAAACTAATACACATGAACTACATTAAATAAATTCAGAAGGCTCTCTCTCTCTCTCTCCCTCTCCTCCCCTATCTCTCCCTTGAGCGTGTGTGTGTGTGTGTGTGTGTGTGTGTGTGTGTGTGTGTGTGTGTGTGAAACAACAATTTAGAAGAGATTATGGATTTGAAAGAGAGTAGGGGAGACATGGGAGATATTAGAAGGAAAAGAGAGGGGTAGAAATGAGGTAAGTATAGTGTTCATGTATGAAATTCTCAATCGTCTCTACTGCATGTATTGGCTTTTGGGTTCTATTCTCTTTGGATGCATACATTCCTAAGCCTGGATGTAGGAGGGAGGGCCTTGGAAGTCCCACAGGGCAGTGTGCCTTGTCCTCTCTTAGGACTGGAGGGGGTGAGGAGGAGGGTGTATGGGGGGAGCAGAAGGGAAGTGGGAGGAAGGGAGGAAGTTGGAATTTTGATTGGTATTATTTATAAAGTAATAAAAAAGAGGATAAAAAGAAATTCTCAAAACAATTTTTTTAAAAATGTAACAGACAAACATCTTATTGAGACAGGGAGAGCATAATTTTTTTGATTCTGATTTTCAATTTTTATTTTATCATACTTTCGTTTGGTTGGTTTGGATTTTTGAGACAGTTTCTCTGTGTAGCTCTGGCTGTCATGAAAAATAAAAAAAAAACACTATGTAGACAAGATGGCCTTGAACTCAGAATATCCTCTTGCTTCTGCCTCCTGAGTGCTAGGACTAAAGGCAGTGTGTACCTCCTCCACTACCCAGACTTATCATATTCTTATTATGAAAGCCACATACATCTATAGAAATAGACTGGGGTTTAAAATAAAGTCATAAAATTCTGCAAGGCATTGATAATGGCTAGAAAGAAGTAATATTTGAGAACAAAATGGCAGGAAAGTGGTCATGCACTTGCATTGACTTGCAGAGATGTGTTGTAATATGAGCTGCGTCCCCAGCACCCTGGCTGCCTGGCTAGCTTATGCCCCGAAATAACAACACACAAACTGTATTCTTTTAAACACTGCTTGGCCCATTAGTTTCAACCTCTTAACCCATTCCTAATAATCTATGTAGCCCACGAGGTGGCTTACCAAGGAAGATCTTAATCTATGTCCATCCTGGGTCTGAGCTTCATCGTGTGTGCCTCAGAGAGCAGAGCTATTGCCCCTCTTCGGGAGAGAGGAGCATGGCATCTCTCTGAGGCGTCTGCCCCCGAGAGGAGAGCTGTCGAGTCTGAGCTCACTTCCTCTTCCTCCCAGCATTCTGTTCTGTTTACTCCTCCCACCTATGTTTTAACCTATGAGGCCAAGCAGTTTCTTTATTACTTAACCAATAACCTTCCTCCATCAGAGATGATTCAAAAAGGTATTACTGGTCTGTGAATATGACTCAGCGCATACAATGCTTGCTATGTAAGTATGAAGATCTGAATTTGATTTTAAAAATCCATGTCAGAAAAGATGAGCATAGTGCATATTCTTGTAATCCCAGTACCAGGTGTGCAGAGAAATGAACCTCTCACTGGCCGGCCAGCCTAGGCTCATCAGTGGGTTTCAGGCTAATGAGAGACAATGTTTCAAAAAATAAGGGGGGGTGCTTTTGAGCCATGGTTCTTGGGGTTGACCTCTGGTCTCCACATGTACATGCATCCACATAAACATGCAGTACCACTCTATGCACACAGAAATTTTCTAATATCCAGAACCCTAGCCAAGGACTTTCCCAGCCATGCCCTTTACCATGCCCAGCACCTACAAGACATTCTTAGTCTAGACACTGTGACCAGGTGTGCAGTCTCCCAGAACACCTGAGAAGGTTCTGGAGTGATACTTTGAAATATAACTTGTCTAAGAAGACTGAGTAATTTTAAAAATCTTAATCCTGTATAGATTTATTAGAATGTTTACAAGTGGACAAAGTTGGTCATTGTTTCTGATTTGGAAACATTTTCTCACCCATTGTTTCAGGTTAATCATATGACCCTTTAGAGAGAGCCTTGCTTCCATATAAACAACTTGAAATTTACTACCTCTCTCATGTTTAAGCACACTGTTCATAGAGTTAAGAGCATTTATGCACTGTCACCACCATCCAATTGAACCTTGGTACTCACTAAAGAACAATGTCCCAGCCCCTTCTCCCTCATCTCCTGATAATGTTTAATCAGTGGAATATAAATCCTGTTTGTTTCTTTATTCTGGGTCCCCCAAGAAAATGGAGTCATACATCTTTCCCGTAGTGACTGACTTTCTGCATAGTGTTTTCAAGGTTCATTGATGTCATAATATATATCACAATTTTACTTCCCTTAGAAACTGAGTCAAGTCCTATCTTTATATGGTCTCCATCTGGAATAGCACCCTAAAGGCTCATGCTTTACAGGTGTGGTTCCCAGGGCAACAATGTTCACACAAAGGTGATTGGATCATAAGGCTCCAACCTCATGAATGGCTTAATCAATTGATGGATCGCCAAGGTTAATGGATTTGAGCTAAAGGGCTTTGTAGTTAACACGAGTGTTCATGCTGGTTGCTATGAGGTGAGCATCCTTCCTCTGTCTTATCTTCTCTATGTGATGCTTCACTTAAAAGCAGCCAGGGACTGAAAACTGTCAAATGTTTACCCTTCAAGTTGAATCTTTCAGGTTTTGTGACAGAGCACTAGAATATTACCAAATACTGTGTGTGTGAACTTTTGGGCTGTTGTGAATAATATCATTACAATCATGGATGTACAAATGCCTGAAAAATAAAATGGACTCCATTTTTCATGCACTTGTGTACTTTACATTTTGCTTTATTTGGGGTATTATATTTTAGTTTGTCTGTTTTGATTTTTGCTTTTGCTGTTGCTTTGTTTGTTCTGTTGAGAGAGGGAAAAAGCATGAAGTTAGGTGAGCAGGGAGGTGGAGAGGATTTGGAAAGAGTTGGGGAAGGAAATATAGGATCCCCTTAGAGTGTATGAACAAGTTTGAAAATAACTATTGGATCCCGGATTTCAGTTCTTTGGATATACTCCCAGAAGCAGGATTTCTAGTTGTTGTTGTTTTTCCTTCAGGAAACACTATCTATTTTCCTAGTGAGTACTCCATTTTACATCCCCACCATCAGTGCAGAGTTACAATTTGTCTCTATCTTTATCAACACATATGATTTTAAGGATTTTCATTCTATTTCATTACATTTTGTTTGATTAAAAAATTTAAAGAGTATAAAGAGGGATTTTTCTTTCATTTCCCCAATTATTCACAGTATTACACATATCTTAATAGTTTCACTGACCATTTATATGTTGTCTTTGAAGAAATATCTAGGCCCTTACCCATTTCTTGATTGGGCTGCTTGATTTTTATTATTTTTATAACTTTTTTTACTTATTAGTATTTTGCAAGGGCATTATGGTGGCGGTCATAGGCCCTGGGGGAATATAGAGCTGTTGTTTTGCTAAACAGTAGTGCTACCAGCTTGCCTCCAAATATCTGTGTGTCACTGTCCTCAGATTTGTGCTGTTCTCAGCCTTGGTGAGGGAAGCTTCTTCCCGGAGTGGGTAGTAATTAATGATGAATGTGCTGAGACTGAGAAGCAGAGTACCCAGCCATAGATGGGACGCTTCCATAGCCTGTCATTCATTCTAAGGCTCAGGGCACATCCAGACAATGCAAGAGTGTAAGCGTTGGAGAATGGGGAGGAGTTCTGCTCTGTGAAGTGCTGTCTTCTGGGTGTGATATAAGGATCTCACACACAGAGCCACAGCAACCACAGTTACCTGTACAAGGTCAAGTCAGTTAAGAATTTCACCATGATGCCTAGTTGTGGTGGCACATGCCTGAAATACCAGCACTTGGAAGGCAGAGGCAAGTTGATCTCTGTGAGCTTAAGGCTGGTCTGGTCTTCAACAAGAGTTCCAGTACAGCTAGGAGTGTTACACAGAGAAATCTTGTTTCAAAAAACCAAGAAAGAAAAAGAAAACAAACAAACAAACAAACAAGAATTTCAACATGATTGGGGAGGGGCAACTGAGTATCTAAAACTCTATTTTTCTTAAGTACCCTACAGTTTATATGCTTAGCCTGACAAATTGCATTATTGTTTCAGAAAACCAGGCTCAGCAACCAGCTCAGCCTTTCTGGAACTCAAGGTTTGTTTTACTACATTTTCCTTTTTCCATCTACATCCCCAATCTCAACACAGAAAGTTTTTCTCTGTGCTGCCTGGAGCAGTAACATCCAGGTTAGACTTAGAACCAGAAGAAGCCTTTGCTGCCTGTGTCCAGGCAACAGTTGGATGTTTCCTCTCTGATGTCACTGACTACCACTTATAATAATACTAGTGGAAAGTAAGGTTCAACTTATGGATCCCATGGGTAATGTGCCTGAGAACACACAGTGGACCTTCAACAATGGCTGAGGACTAGACTTCATTTTTGTGGGCCTGAGTGTGACTTCTAACACTAGTGATTAGGTCTTCTGCCTCCGGTTATTACCCTGCAAAGCTAGGGGTTACTCTAGATGACTAAGAAACTGATTACTATTTGAAAGACTCTATCTGCTCTTCAGAGCCTTTATCCTCAGCCTCATAGGCAGTGCTCCTCTATTTGGCTCTGGGTCTGAAACATCCTCTGAAGTAGGAATTCCCATGCATTGGTGCCTACTGGTTTGCATCAAAGTAAACCCATCCCGTGGCCAAGTCATTCGGGATCCTAGTTTTAGTTTTGCTAATAAGCAGTACTAAGCATTAACCCAGCGGTAAAAGTTTCATTGAAAGAATCTCAGAGGGGATTCAATTTGGGCAAGGATTTTATGGTGGGGTTTTGTTTGTTTGTTTAATGGGATACAAAAACAGAAACTGAGGTAACAATTAGAGGGGAAGTGATTGGCAGATTGTTCACTAACCAACCATTCCCAGCCCTTCTTTTGTTCTGTGCTCTAATTACAAGTTGTCTTTACAAACTACATTTCCCAAACTTCCCTACCACAGGCATTCATTTGGGTTCAGCCAGCAGGAGGCTGTGCTAAGTGACGTCATTCATTAGCTCCTTCCATCTTGGTTTTAAGAGTACTCTGCTACAGTACCATGTCTCTGCTTTGGATGCAGTTCACTCTGGGTAGCTTCAGCTTTGAGATCAGTGGCAGAACTTCTCCTTAAGTTCCAGCTTCAGAGCCACAGGGGCTTCCTTCACCTCCTTTACTCCAAGATCCCTTCCATTTCATTTAGTGTTTGAACACCCCACATGCCCCCATTAGATTACTGCCAGGCTTTGCTTTTCTAACTGCCTGTTGACCAATACAACCATCATTGTTAGGACTGGAGTCATTAGGAGTGCACACTGCTCTTGCTGAGAACCTGAGTTCAGTTCCGAGAACCCACATCAGGTGAATCCCAACCATAACTACAACTAAAAGTAGCCAGTATCTCTCACCTCTGCAGGCACATACATTCATGCCCCAGCATCCTCAACACAGATAACTAAAAATTAAAATTATAAAATATTAATTTAAAGGTAAAAATGAAGATATCTCCCTGTCACCTAGAAGATGACCTGGCGAGGGTAAAAGGGGACGCTCTATATGCCTCAGCAACCCGGTGCTCTAATTCTAGCTGTAGGGGAAGCATTGAAAGTGAGGAAGATCTAGGAGGACAGGAATTGACTACGGGTAACATTTCCTCTCACCACGTGAGTGCCCGGAATTCTAAGTAACACCTTAACACAGTCATTCAAGGTCAGTCTCCTCACCCTCAAAGACTGAAGGGCATTCTCAAGGTAAAGGCTGGGACTGGGAAAAACTGAGCTGCATTGACAAGGCTACAAAATTGGCTCCCACAGCTGATTGACACCTGATGGACCCTCTTCATTCTGCTTTACCAATGGGAAAGATGCTTCTTTATAAAGACAGAAAATGGAATTCACAGGAATCAAATCCAATTGAGAAAAAAAGATTTCTTTTACCTTCTGCCTAGTTTTGAAAATTTCCTCATATTTCAGTTCCTTTATGCTAATAGTTGATAAAGAAATTTGATGTATTTTCTACCGTGCAGGCCGGACTCATCTAGGTAGACTTCTTCAGATGTCACAGACTGTGAAAATTAATGTCGTTTCCAGAAATCTTATTATCGCCTACTATTTCATGATGCCATCAAGTGACCCAGCGACCTCTCAGCCCATGTTCATTGAAACCACAGAAAATCTCACTCTAGCTGACCATGAAATTAAGCACATTTGTAGTTGACCTCTAAGGGACAGGTCAATGACAAACATCAAGAGTCCCTCTAACCACAGGGACATGTGAAAGCAGAGAGCCAGCTTTTCTACCTTTGGCATTGAGCAATGCTCTAGCGGGTTCACTAAGGGCAAGCTGATTCAATAATTCTTCTTAAAGACCAAAATAGAAACTTTATTATCTCTTAGAGTTCAAGATAGTTCTATAATGATGTGACATTTCACAGCCACAGAAAAGCACAGACACCTTCTTTTGACAGGAGAACACAATTAAAAAACATTCAACTAAATGTGAAAATTAATACCAAACTCTAACAATCTAATACATACTTTACCATATATACACAGGAATATCACACACACACACACTATATATATATATATATACATATATATATGTATATATATATATTTATACAAATGTATGCCAATCTTTAACAATCTAATACATGTATACACAAGAACATTACATACACACACACATATATATACTAATACATAAAAATAACAAGTGAATGCTAATCTTTAACAATCTAATAATGCTTTATCAGATATACACAGAAACGTCCCCATACATGCATATATACACAACTATACGTTTATATACACTAATATATATATATATATAAATGTGAAAATTAATACAAGTATTTAAAATATACTACATCTCTTACTATATACACATACACTAATATATACATATGTATTTATACACTAAAGATAACTTTTGAGGCTAGAGCTAATGGGTCAAGCAGTGTTTAAAAGAATACAATTTCTGTGTAATTATTTCGGGGCATAAGCTAGCCAGGCAGCTGGGAGCTGGGGCGGCAGGAATGCAGTCCGAAGCTCCACACTACAGAGTGGCTGGCTGCCCAATGTGGTAATGAACTCCACGTAAAACCATTAGTCTTTCTGTATGCAGATCTGGGTAGGGTTCAGAATTCTGAGAAGTTGGCAAGGAGTTCAGCAAACTAGTGGTGGACTCTGAGATTCAAAGTCCTCTTGGGGAGTTACTTGAGAGGAGTCATACTCTTGGGAAGGGAACCAAAAAGATTGAAAAGATGGCAGCTATGGGAGATCTGCTGGTAGCAGAAGGGACGGTCCTCCTGAAGCCACAGAGAGCGTTGATGACAGAGGCACCATGGGATGAATGCTTAAACATCCCGATCATGTAGAGCCCCAAATACTCATTCATCTATCTATCACAGATAGTTACTACCACCTTAGAAAATCAGTGGGAATTGTGTCCCACAAACACAAGGTAGAGCTGAAAGCCACACGCCCCTGACGGTAGGACAGAGAGGGTAGAATGAAGTAGATGCACTTACACACAGCACTTTTGAGCAATGACAAGTTCAGAGAGGGCTCCCATTCACAAGACTAGGCTTACCTAATATCGCCCGGGATAAGGATGTTTCTCTAGCAATGGTCTTCCTTCCTTCCTTCCCTCTTCTCTTGTCCTAATTGACTCTCATGTATATCAATCTGACTTTAACTTATTAAGCATCGAAAATTCCAAAATGAATGTGAACTTCTGATCCTCCTGACTCCACCTCCTATTGCTGGGATTACAGGCATATATCACCATGCTCAGTTTATGTGAATTTGAGAATTGCATGCCAGGCAGACACTCTACTGAGTGAGCCTCACCCCAGTCTTTTTTCTAGCTGTCTTTTCAACACCTATACATTCCCTTCTTTTGCTACTTTGAGATGGTTTGTTTGAATAGTGTGGTTGGAATGAAATGAGTAGCCAAAGCAGATATCTTACCTCAGGACAGAAAGAGTGAAAAGTGAGTAACTTGAATTTTCCAGCGCCAGAGAACTGGCAGAGCCACTGAGCCAAGAGCTCAGACACTAGAGTAGATTCCCTTCTTCACCCCAGTGCTTACCTAATTTCTTCATATACTCTGTATTCCCAGGAGGGGATGGTGGCTGTCAACTGTCTTGACTCCAGTTCCCACTAGCTTAATGTCTCCTTGTCTAATACCCTTTACACATCAACAATATTTGATGGGGGAGTGTCATATATCAATCTGTTGATTTCCTTGGTTAAGCAATAAAGAAACTGCTAGGCCCATTGGATAGGCCCACCCTTAGGTGGGTGGAGTAAACAGAACAGAATGCCGGGAGGAAGAGGAAGTGAGGTCAGACTCCACAGCTCCGCTCTCCGGAGCAGACGCAGGAGAGACGCCATGCTGCCTGCTCCAGGGAAGACGCACACCATGCCCCAGCTCCGACCCAGGATGGACTTAGGCTAGAATCTTCCCGGTAAGCGCACCTGGGGCGCTACACAGATGATTAGAAATGGGCCAGAGCAGTGTTTAAAAGAATACAGTATCTGTGTAATTATTTCGGGGGTAAAGCTAGCCGGAGCCGGGCAAGCGGCTGGGGTTTTGGGGACACAGCCCCGCCGCCGCCCATATTACAACAAATGGCGCCCAGACGTGTGGCTAACTAAACCCACTTACAAAACCTGAGAAGGCTTAAAAATAAGGGAGAGAACATTTAACACAGATTTTTGCTGTTTGTTGGTGGCGTGCTGTAGAGAGATTTCCTGATTCAGCAACAGCAGCAGAAAAAAAGCTGCGTTATTTTAAAGTGTGGCTTCCTGGGGCTGTGCCGCCAGTGCAAACTCTGGCTTTATGTTTGTGTTCCCGCTTGGGATCGGAAGGAGAGTGCTCTGAGACCTTGACGATGACTCAGAGCTCCCCGCCTGCTCCTGGGCAGAAGGCAGAATCAGGCTTAGGCAGGCGGAAGAGCATGGCGGATTTCTGCTGCCATACAGAGATGTGTTTTCAGACTGCGTAGTGCTCTGCGTGTCAGATCTGGATGTAACTTGGATGAAAAGAATTTCTGTGCTGCACGCTCAGTCTCAGAATTAAAGTGCTGAGTGCCGCTCCTACCTGGTAGCCTCAAGAGGCTTCCTGACTCAGCTTTAGCTGCAAAACTCTGCGGCTCATTAAGAGGTCCTGCCACAAAACACTTAAACAGTGTTGATGAAAAGCTAAACACATGCTTTTCGGTTTTCAGCCGTAGCAGGAAAAAAGCTGTGCCGTTTAAAAATGCCGGCTTTCTGGGCTGTCCTGCCAGGGCAAACTCTGACTGTTTGAGGCAGGAGGGCCGGCTACCGAGAGAGGATTTGAGTGTTGTCTGTTGTAGCTCGCTGGCTGGCAGGGACCTTGCAGCCTGTACCTCAGCCATGAGGCTGAAAAGCTAAGGAATGGACTGGATCTAGCTGGCAAAGCCACGCCTTTAGTCCTACTGATATTGCTTGGCAAATTAAAGGCTCTTGTCATCAGAAAAAGAGAGATATACAGTAAAGAGAGATTCAAAGACAGAAAATTTCTGAATGGTTTAAAATGTGTTAAAAATATATGCAGACTAAAAGTTAAAATTCTTAAAGCAAACTTCTGTGACTTCAAGGTGTGGTAGCACACGCCTTTAATCCCAATGCTTAGAAGGCAGAGATAAACAGATCTCTGTGAGTTCAAGGTGTAGTAGCACATGCCTTTAATCCCAATGCCTGGGAGGCAGAGACAGGCGGATCTCTGAGAGTTCAAAGACAGCCTGGTCTACAGGGTTATTCCAGGTCAAAGATATATGCTCAAAAAGCAAAAAGTTAACCTAGGAATGTCACAGCTTAGATTCTTAAGCGCCTAATGATTTAAAGGCGCAAATCAAAAGTGCTCCTGGATGGTAAAAAATTACAGATTCACAATAGGACAGATTCAGACCAATAAATGAGTCACACTGTTGGATGAATGTACGTTGGCTTGGGAGAGAGAAGAAAAAGAATATAGAGAATAAAGTTAATGGTTTAAAAAGAAAAAAGTAAAAGTAAAGTCTTTAAAGAGACAGAGTACAGATAGTTATAGATATAAATAAAAATAAGCCGCGTAAAAATGAAAAATTCACAGAGAGTCTGGATTATGTACATTGTGTTTTCTTTAAAATTTTTGACTGTGAAGGAGCTAAGTACAGAGAGACATTTCATTATAAGGGCTGCCAAGTGGAACCAGAACGGATATCATGAGGGTATGATTTCAAAATTTGGATCTAAGGATATGATACTTTGGAAAAGAGATTCTGCTTTTGTTTTCACAGAGGATCAGACCTTGTGGATTACATTTATCCCGATTTGGTATGATGGACCACGTCCTCCTGAAGGGTTGCTGTGAACATCTTCAGAAAATTGCTTTGCTCAACTGCCAACTGAGATGAAACTAGCACACAAGTTATACCAAGAAAGACCTAATTAACGACGTCCCCATTCAGCAGGAAGCAGTTTGGAGAGAAAAACTGCGCCCATGTTCCCAAATATGGTTTATAAACGTTCTTTTACATTTAAAGGGGGATATGATATAGATATAAATAATTTGCATTAGTATAGATTTTGCTTTATTTATAGAGATTTAAGGTCAATTTTGTTATATGTATAAATGTTTCTGATGTAACTTTTACTTGATAACTGTTTTGTTATATGTAATTTTACTATGTTAAAGTTAAAGGCTTTCTTTTTTGTTTAAACAGAAAAAGGGGAAGTGATGGGGGAGTGTCATATATCAATCTGTTGATTTCCTTGGTTAAGCAATAAAGAAACTGCTAGGCCCATTGGATAGGCCCACCCTTAGGTGGGTGGAGTAAACAGAACAGAATGCCGGGAGGAAGAGGAAGTGAGGTCAGACTCCACAGCTCCGCTCTCCGGAGCAGACGCAGGAGAGACGCCATGCTGCCTGCTCCAGGGAAGACGCACACCATGCCCCAGCTCCGACCCAGGATGGACTTAGGCTAGAATCTTCCCGGTAAGCGCACCTGGGGCGCTACACAGATGATTAGAAATGGGCCAGAGCAGTGTTTAAAAGAATACAGTATCTGTGTAATTATTTCGGGGGTAAAGCTAGCCGGAGCCGGGCAAGCGGCTGGGGTTTTGGGGACACAGCCCCGCCGCCGCCCATATTACAACAAATATTCCCTTAATTGACGATTTGAGACTCAGTCATTCTGGGACTACTTACTGAAAACATCTTCAGTGCTCTCAGGCCAATCAAACAAAGTCATTCCTCCTGTAAAGCATCTATACACATATCATACTGTTCCCAGAAATGAGGGGAACTGTGCTGGATACAACACGGGTTAGATAATCATGCCCACAAGGAAATGCTGTAAAGTGGACAGCGTGACTGATTTCCTAACCAGACATCATGGACTGAGAAAAGGGAGCTGTCTAAATGATCCAGGTGTTTCAAACATGTTGAATAGTAGACACATGGTATTCCCTTCAATGTCTTTGCTATTGTCTTCCTCCCTAATAAATTCAGAAAACATCATCTCAAGGCCACTCCTGTTCTCAAGGTCTGAATAAAAATGGTCCCCACAGACTCATAAGGATTTGTATTATTGGAGGTGTGGCCTTGTTGAAGTAGGTGTGCCCTTGCTGGAAGAAGTATGTCACTGGGGTAAGCACTGAGATCAGAAGCTCCAGCAAGGTCCAGTGTCATTCTCTCTTTCTACTGCCTGCCAATCAGGATGCAGAACTCTCAGCTACCTCTCCAGCATCATGTCTGCCTGTGTGCTGCCATGCCTCCTCCATAATGATAATGGACTCAAACTCTGAACCCTAAGCCAGACGCTAATTAAATGTTTTCCTTTTAAGAGCTGCCTTAGTCATGGTGTCTCTTCACAGCAACAGAAACCCAAAATAAGATGAAAGACAGTCTCTTAATGCTCAGACGGGAAGAGCTACCAAGAGAGGCTTCCTTCTGGAGCAGCTTTTCAAATTCTGAGAAGCCATAAACACACAGTTGCAGAGCAGCACAAAAAAGAATTGCCCACAATCTACAATTCTGCAAACTGAGTAACTGTTGTTGGCATCTTGGCAGCTGATCTTGTTTGCATTTATAAATTAAGGTTTTAATATTCACACTGGTGAAGGTGATTTCTGTTTTTGGCATTTGACTTTTGTCTCAGACACAAAATGTCATGGTATTTTTTAAAGTGCATAGATCAGAAGCCAGTGAAAAGCAACTGCCTTGTGGCTTAAAAAACTCACCAGCACACACTCATATCCTGAGACAAGAGACCATGGAAACCCCAAGAAGTACTTTGAGTCCTTTCAACAGGGCCCAAACCTTGATTTTACTGTTATAAATTTCTAAAAGCTTTTAGCAGAGCCTATATTTTGAATAATATTGGAAATGTACTTTCCAATGCCTACAAATGTTAGGAATGTTTGACAGTATATAATCAAGAGAAGAGGCAGTTCTTCCAGGTGCCACATACATCAAGTGTACATGGGGGCATGCTGAAGAAATACTATTCGAGAGGTAAGGCAGGATGCGTCACTCACTCACTCTAGCATTTAGGATGTTAGGGTAGGCTGGGCTACATAATAAGACCCTGCCTCAAAAATTTAAAAAGTAAAGCATATAGCTATTTGTTTCCCAGGATGCCAAAGAAAGTCATGTGGCAGTAGAGTGAAGTTAAGAAGATGATGAGGACCATCACCGCATGACCAGAGGTGACAGCCCCTATCAGCAGGGAGCATGCCCTTCTCAAGTACTGGTCCTTCTACCATATAGCTACATGTTCACTTTTCTTCCTCCTTTCCTAGCACCCAAGTTACACAAGGACAAAAACCTTTTGTCTCTTAACAGTAAAACTCCAAGGCTCAACAATTTACACTTGGCCACTGTGACATTGATGCTACTGACATATGACATTTGTGAGGTGCTTGTCATGTTCTAAGACCCACATTAAGCGGTGTTAACGAACTAGTTCTTTGTATTATAGTAATGTACTTGAGAACAGCTTGCTGGTACCTTAATCATCTTTGGTGTCTGCTACAGATCTGAGCAGTGAGGACACGAGCATCCCTCCTTCCTTCAGTGTTTCTCTTCTCCTTCACTGGAAGCTTTGCCACATGTTGCTTTCACTCTCAGATACATCTGAGCTAGCTCATTTTTACTTCGTGTTTTCTTTCCTGTGTGATATTATGTTTGCATATTTATAATGCCTAGAGAAGGGTTAGTTTTTTATGTCACTGTGACCAGGCCAGAGGGACTCCCTGATACGTTTGAAGAATCAGTCTTCCTATATTTCTGGAAGGGTTTTTCTAAAGAGATAAGCATGTGAATCAGGGGACTTCACACAGCAGATTGGCCCTCCTAACCCAAGTATTTCTTACTCAATCCACTGAGATCATGCATAGGACAAAAAGGCCACCAAGAGATGAGTTGATCAGTCTTTGTCTTGTTCAAGAACTTTCCCTTGTTCAACCTTCAGACTAGAGTTCCTTCTATTACTCCTGGCTTTTCAGAATTGAACTCAATCCATACCAGAGGTTCTCTAGCATTTCCAGTTTGTAAATGGCAGATATGGGAGTCCTCAGCCTCCCTGTCCCATAACCCCATAACCCCAGAGTCAGTCTCGCATAAGAAGCAATCACTCTTAAAAATGACTCTCTGAATAAGAGTGCTTACAGCTCTTGTAGAAGACTTGGTTCCAGTTCTCAGCACCAATGTTAGATGACTCACTATGGCCTATAACTCTAGTTCTAGGGCATGTGGTCCCTCTTCTGGCCTCTACAGGTACCGGATACACAATTGGTGCAAAGAAATTCCTTCAGGCACATACAAATACACATAAAATAAACAAACAAATCTTTAAAAATTATTCACATTAATGAAATAACACACAGACTTTCTGAACATGTGTGTGTATGGTCTCTGGAAGCTTCATAAGATAGTGTACCCATATGTCTGTTTGATGTGGGAAGGTCATATGTCAATCTGTTGATTTCATTGGTTAATAAAGAAACTGCCTTGGCCCATTTGATAGGCCAGCCCTTTGGTGGGTGGAATAGACAGAAAAGAATGCTGGGAAGAAGGGAAGTGAGCTCAGACGCCATGCCGCTCCTCTAAAGGGCAGATGCAATGAAGCTCCAGCCCAAGATGGACGTACACTAGAATCTTCCTGGTAAGACATCACCTTGTGGTGCTACACAGATTATTAGATATGGGTTAAAGCAAGATATGAGAGTTAGCCAAGAAGAGGCTAGATATAATGGGCCAGGCAGTGTTTAAAAGAATACAGTTTCTGTGTTATTATTTCTGGAGCTAAGCTAGCCAGGCGGCTGGGAGCCGGCTGGCAGCAATGCAGCCTGCAGCTCCTTCTACATCTGTTACTTTGGAAAGTTATTCACTAAAGGCAGTTTGCATACTATCATATTATTTAAAATGGCCTTTTTATGTGCTCAACTTTATTTGATCTGTGTGTGCCTTTGTCGTGCTTCCTTTGCCCCAGCCTCTCTCTAACATTATTTATTACGAACTTTTTACCAAATTCCTGGAACCTTGAATGGATTGTATTCAGCTTTGCTGTAGACTTGGATTCTGCTGAACTTTTTTCTGGAGATCATGCTTTGCATTTCTTCCCTTGGTTCTTCCTGTGCTTGTCAGGATGGGCAGCATTAACCTAGGTGACCCCCAGGTTGAGTAACTCAGAGCTGCAAGCTCATTTCTCACCCCAGGTCCATGTCTACCTCAGAGTGATTGGCTCAACTCTTCACTCGTCTTCACTCTAGTGTGCAGGTTGATGTTGAAATCTTCTGCCTGGCAGAGACAGAGTGAATTTCTCAAATTATTCACTGCTTTGAAATAATTCCACTTGACAACTGACATGTGTAACTCACATACTCATTTTATCTACCAAAGGAAGACACATAGCTAAGAGTAATTATTTCGAGAAGGGCAGAAAAGTGCGATCCTACATGTGAAAGAGACAGAAAGGATGCTAGGAAGCCCTGCTGTCATTCACTTTCATTTGCTTGGAGCAAGTAATTTTATAAGAAATGGTGTGTGATAAATAAGTGTTCTTACTCTTGCATTTCTGTAAATTCTTATTGTTTTCATGCATAGAATACCATGAAAGCAGTTGAGTAAGCTTTGTGTGGCTTCAGGTCACATTGTAATCTTCACACTAAGAATGGGAGCAAGTTTAGGAAACTTGGGTTATTTGTCATTTCAAGTAATCTAAAGACAGAACAATCATTTAAACTTGTCTTCAGCTATAGAAAAAAAATTAAATATTTTCAGAGTGAAGGTAGGTAGAGAGGAAGATATTAGAGTTAAATTCTCTAAGTTTCCATTATATTGGACTATTCTATAATATGTCCTATTTTAATATTGATTCATAATGTTAAGATTCAGCTTGGGCACTACACATTTGCAGTTTGGCAAGCATGACATAGGGGGGATCATGGCTAATGGTTACATAATCTAGAGGTGCCCAGAGAAATGAAAGTTTTATAAAATGGGTTAAAAAAGGATGTTCACAGGCTGGGGAAATGACTCAGTCTGTAATGAGAACCTGAGTGAAATCTTCAGCCAGTCCTTGCAGTATGTTCACGCAGCCAGAGCACTGGGCAGCCAGAGCCTTGCAGTATGCTTCTGCAGCTGCAGCACTGGGGAGCCAGAGCTTTGCAGTATGCTCATGCATCCGCAGCACTGGGGAGTCAGAGCCTTGCAGTAATCTCACACAGCTGCAGCACTGGGGAGCCAAGGCTTTGGAGTAAGCTCCTGTAATGTCAGCACTAGGAAGACAGATAAAGGAGGATGCCTGGGGCTCTCTGACCAACTTAGAAATTAGCACACTCCCAGTTCAGAGAGAGACCCTATCTCAAGAAACTTTGATTGAGCTCAGAGAATGTCTCAGGGCAGAGGAGATGCTGAACAAGCACAAGGCCTTGGGTTCAATTCCTATCTTCAGAAATCGGGGAGAGATACTGGGAAAATACGTGAGGAGATGCTGTAACTTTACATAATAGTAAGAGAATAAAGAAAATGTAGTCAGATGATGTACTTGAAGTTCCACAGATCTCTCTGTCCTGTGATTTTTGAGGGATGAACTCAGATTTTTGCACATGCTAAGCAAGTATACAAGCCCTATCACAGAGATACCTCACTAAGTCCTCTTGGGGACTCTTATCCCCCTCCCCTGCCCTGCCCTCCCCACTGCTCTCTGCATGGAATCAAAGCTGGAGCGTTGCGCATGTTAAGCATACACATTTACCATGAGATACATCTACAACCCTACAACCTTAAACCTAATTTCTTAATGAAGTGCCAGTCTTCAGTGTTTTCTTACAGCAGAGAGAACAGACTAACATAAGAGAGAAGAAAGAAAGGCCCATGGGAAGGTTACATCATCCATCTAATAAAATCTGCATTTTTCTTCCCTGGTCTAGATCTAAGGGCGTTGTTATAGAACGTGCGGAAACTAAAGAATTATCTGGGCTTCGTTTGTGAGGCATGCAGCTTGTAGAGATCGGGACTGCAAAGCCTGAGACAGCTGCTGAGCGGGATCAGAGAGTGTGGAGCAGTGAGTGACAGGGGCGCTGATACTCACGTTCAGTCCCAGATCCACCCAGTTCATCTGGAACCCTATTGGCTTCTCATCTGCTTTTTTAATGGGCTAATAAGATATGTCTGGGAAATGCTTAACCAATGACGTAATGGTTCCTGTGTCATCTTTCACACATGGTCTCAAGTGCCTGTTACACAGTGGGGATGCTGGAAAGAGAGATTTCTAAGAGCCGTTGCCTCTAGGAGACTCTTAAGGCTGAATTTTCTTTCTCTGTATCCCTTTCTCTGTTCTTTGCTCTGAGGAGTTGATATTCCACTCAGTAGAGAGACGCTCCTTTCTGTGTCTTTGCTTGTCTCCTAAAATTCTCAAAACCATGAGACATATTTGTCAAACATCTGTGTGAGCTGCATTCATGTTTCATACACTGGCCAACTAGGTTTGAAGTATTTGTTTACACTCAAAGTGCCAGAAAGGATTGGAGCCAGGGACACAACAGATTTGTATTCCT
Organism: Microtus pennsylvanicus; assembly: GCF_037038515.1. Taxonomy (NCBI): domain Eukaryota; kingdom Metazoa; phylum Chordata; class Mammalia; order Rodentia; family Cricetidae; genus Microtus; species Microtus pennsylvanicus. The sequence goes on along the minus strand of NC_134586.1, from coordinate 35,418,192 downwards.
GAAGTCTAGTCCCCTTCCCACAGCATGGTAGCCAGCTCCGGGTGGGGAGGCTACGTGGGGAACATAGTACAAGTCTCCACAGTCTCTACGAAACCAGCTGACTGCTGTGATGGGGCCAGTTACAAATTCAGTCCCATCAGTTCCAACATCCTGAACACAGCCATCACTGGTGAAACACACTTGGAACACAGGAGGGGTGTCAACATATTGGTGGTAAATACAAGGTTGGGAGCTGCAAGCTGTCTCATTCAGAAGTTCGGTCAAATAGAAAGAAAAAGGGCTCCTATTTGTTTATTTAGCTGTATCTCCCTCTAGTGAAATAAACTGGCATGGCAACCAAGAATTACTGAGGAGATATCACACTTCAAAGCAACCTGATACAAGTTACACAGGGAGAGGATCAAGGGGGATGCATGCACTCACACACTCACACACACACACACACAGAGAGAGAGAGAGAGAGAGAGATTGAGAGAGAGAGAGAGAGAGAGAGAGAGAGAGAGAGAGAGAGAGAGAGAGAGAGAGAGAGAAGTTGATTGACTCTGTATCTTATCTGGTTGCAAGTGGCCAGGAAAGATCTGACCTGTTAGATCTTTGCACAACAGGCTGAATGCTTGTTATTTTTTTCTAAAATGAATTTAAATATGAATTTAGGTGAGTGTGTATGGTTTTTTATTTGCTTGTGTGTGGTATGTGCGGGTGCACAGGTAGGTGGGGAGTAAGGGGGTGCATATGTAGGTGGGGACTAAGGGGGTGCATATGTAGGTGGGGAGTAAGAGAGTGCACAGGTAGGTGGGGAGTAAGGAGGTGCACAGGTAGGTGGGGAGTAAGGGGGTGCACAGGTAGGTGGGGAGTAAAGGGGTGCACAGGTAGGTGTGTATGTGTGTGTGTGCACGCGCGCGTGTGTGTGTGTGTGTGTGATCCCCTCAGGTGTTGTACCTGACAGGGTCTCTAACAGATGTGGGTCTTGCCAGTGAGAGAACGCCTGGCCCACAAGCCTTGGAGGCCAGCCTATCTCCATCTCCACAGCACCACAATCATCAGCACACAATCCCATGCTCAGCTTTCTGACAGTTGTTCTGGGCATTCAGCACAGGTCCTCATTCTTGAAAAGCAAACACTTTACTGAGCTGCCTCCCAGGGTCCTGTTTAGTGGAATTTTACTCTGCAGCAGCCTACCAGATCCTGGTGTCTCTTTGGGTTCCTCCAAGACTGACTCAAGTCAGGATCTGCCATCCATTCAGTTAATTTGGTAGGAGATCTTCATCATCATCATCATCGTCATCATCATCATCATCATAGAATGTGGAGAGGAAGGCCAAGGGGAGAAATGCCCAAAGAGTCATGTCAATTATAGACTGATTGTGTCTCCCCAAATGCATATGTTGATGTTCCTTCTTACCCTCAATGCCTGAGAATGTACATGAACATGGAACTCTGGAAGTGACAGCTGAGAACATGCGAGGTTCGGCTTTGCTCTGATTGGCATCATCCTACGAAGAGGTCAGGGCACAGACAAGAAAAACCCTACAGAGATAGGAGAGGTGTAGCCGGCTACAAACTAAAGACAGAGAGTCAGAAGAAAGTAACCTCCTCTCAACACTTTGGTCTCAGACTTCTGGCTCCCGGAACTGTGGGAAAATCAATATCTCCAGTCAGTGGAGTCTTGTTAAGATAGCCCCAAGCGAACCAGAGTTCTGGGATGGAAGGGCTTCATCAGTATGGGCAGCTGAAGCTCACTCCTACCAGAGGCCTGCTTGGAAACTGGATGGAATACACCTCAGAACTCCACTACTACTAAAACAGGGGGCATGCCACTTGTCCTGGGATGACACCCCCTTAGATGAGGACTGTACCCAGGCACACCTGTTCCTTCCACTTTCTAATATCCTATAAATACTGAGATTTCTGTAGCAGATACATGTCACCACTGAGATGAGAGGACACACTGAATTCCAGGGGGACTGTCCATCTTCCCTGAAGGTAACCCCAAACTGACCAAGTGGATGTAGATGCAGGTTGACCACCAGCCATCCTTGTTAGATTCTTCCCTCACAACTGCCCAGTTTGCAAAGAAACATCAGTCACAGCACTGGCAAAATGACCACTGCAATATCAAAACCATTATGTTGTAACGGCATAAATGAATTCAGACAGATTGTAATAATATATACAGCTTTAATGGGGAAATAGACTTACAGAACCACCGTTCCTGCGGAGACCAGGAAAGCAGAAGCAGCGGCTGGGAGCACATGCTCGCCAGATTTGTAGGTAAACATTAGCCCGAGGCAAACATGCCCCCTAAGGGGCGGGACTTATCCCTACATCTCCCCCTTTTGTCTAAATAAGACAGAACTAAACCAAATACAACTATATACAATAATAACAAATAATAAATATAACAAACAATATTGAGAACAAAAGTTTTGCTAAACATTCTATCTCAAGGAGTCTAAATAATGTAGAGAGTAACTACAATTATATAATCTTCAACTCTGTCAAAGATCTGAGAAGGGAATAAATATTACTTAACAAACGAGATATATCCAAAATGTGCAACAATTGACAGAGACAACTGACTACCTCGGCAATCACCCAAAGTCTCGTTTGCAATGTTGAGTCAACCAACTTTGGCTAAGGCCTAACATAACTGAAGGCAAGGAACTTTCTTAGAATTATCCTACCCTGTCTTGGCAAGATAAGACAATCCTGTTTCATATCTTTGTCAGTAGTTGAGATATGGGCTTTTCTTAACCCAAAGGTCAGTTCTGCCAAGAAGACAAGCTCCCAATGGAATGTCTTTGGTGCTCAGCGTTCTCTCGGGAGTAGAGTGGCGTTGCCAGGAGTAAATGTGTCTCGTTGGCACAGAATTCTAGGTTAGATTAAAGGCCATTTTCTAAAGCTCTTCGAAGAGGCTGAAGATTATACTATCTATACTAAATATAATCTCTATGTATCTAAAAGACCTGATTAACCTAAAAATAAATATGACAAACATATAATTCTCAATACCTATCTAACTTGAAGACTAAGAGAATAAACAATGGCAAACATATAATTCTCAATACCTATCTAACTTGAAGACTAAGAATAAACAAGTGTGCAATATATGAAGACAATGATCTTCAACTGTAAATAATGTCATTATATAAATAGTATCAGAGGTAGAAATGTGCATTGTGATATGGTAGATGTATCAATACAATATAGACAAAGTTATAAGCATACTCTCATACAAAAATAGAGGTAGGAACACTCACATTCAATATTCAATATATCAATATACAATAAAGAGTACCAATACAATTTTCTAAAAACAGTAAATCACAAATACCAATCATCCCATCAAACCAGTTAATCCCCCCCTTTTTTAAAAACCCCTAATTCCATAAAATATCTCCCCATCCCCTCAACCCTAAACCAACCACTAAATGATGTCCCTAACCCTGAGGGCAAACTCTGTTGGAAGAGGGAACATCGTCCTCTAAGATTGTTTCTAGTTGACATGGGGGCGACGTTCTTCTTAGGGTCTCTTGTGAAAGCAAATGATGGTAAAGAACATATTTGCCCCATTTAGGAACATGTCTTTCCTTTCTGGTCCTCTAAGTTTAGGCCAAGTGGCTTTTTCAGGAGCCCTTGCCTGACCACACAGGAGACTGCTCCCTGCAGACCTTCAGCGTGCTGGAAAGGCTTTCTCAGCCTACCATTCCAGCCTCTCCCTCTGCTCATGCAGTGGAGCAAACAGCACTAAGCCTCCTGGGACTTTGCTCACGGGGCTTTTTATTGGATGATTTATGCACATTCACTCTGGGCTTCTGAATCCTAATGAGAGCACAATGCTCACAGCGGCTGCAAAGAACAAGGTGCATGCTGGCGACCACTTTATTTTATTTTTATTGACCGATTTGTCATCTGCCCTTTTAATGGCACTGTTCCTCCAGTAACTGATCCAAGCTGAGGCCGGCACACTTGCTCTGTAGTGTGACTCTAAACTGGAAGGCTCTCTTAGACACACTGTCACAGAAGATTCCCCAAACAGCTGGCACATTGCAGCACAGTCAATACAATCTGAGCACCCTGAAAACCTGGAAATCACAGGCCAGAGCAAGGGTCACTTGGAGGGGTGTGACACAGCCACACCAGGTCACTGGTCTCTGGATTCCAAGTTCTGGATTTTTTAATTTCCAGGTGCCATTTCAAAATATCAGCTCTCATTTTACATGTGATACAGCACAGAATGGCTCTGACCAAAAGACAGTGGATCATGTATCTTCTGGGGAAATCTCCATGAGAACTTGACCCCTCCGTTGAAAGCCCTTCTCCTCTCTCAATTAAAATTGTTTTGTTATTGAACTAACAATGATTTTCACCTGCTATCCTGCAATTAAGTCCCTTGCTGTTTGAGGAAGGAACGATGTGATAGTAAATTCCAGGGGCTTGTTTCTCCTCTCAGAACGACATCTGTTCCCTGGACTGGGTTAAGCCAGTGGGGCAGCAATTGCCTAGCACGCATAACACCTGGGGTTCCAGCCCCTGTGGCTGCAAAAAGAAATGACACATTTGGCTTGGGCTTGTTAGGTTTGTTTTGGATTTGGCAGTCGGCAGTTATGTCTGTAATGTCCTCAGCATTCCACCAAGTTTAATAAGAAAAGACAGACAAGGGCTGAGTGATCTAAGCTAGTGCAAGCCTTTATACTGGAGGGAAACCTGCAGAGGGAGGGAGGGCTCCATAGAAATCAGAGCCCACCATCTGCTTGTAAGCTGGGCAGAACAAGGGGGTCAGGAAGGAGGTATAAGTTTCCACTTGGCCACTGCTAAGGGTAAGCTGTGAATAGCAAGCTGGACATTACTCCGGTTCCATGGGACATGAAAGGCAAGATTCTAGGGAAACAAATATCTTTGGTTTTAAAAACCAAATTACTGTGCTTAGGGGAATTGCTAACATCTAACCAAAACAAAGAAGCTTCACAAAATGCTGTGGCACTAGGTAGCATGTCTAGTTCCTATCTCTGCTTGATTCCCTCCTCACACAGAAGCCAGAGCAGTCCTGTGAAATACACAAGACCTCATGGCTTTCCTTTCCTCGGAATCTCCCAGGGGACTTCTAGTCACAATGACAGGAAGAGTCAAAATCATGACTAGACCCCCTTCCCTTCGCCCCATACCTCACTCCCTGTGGTCCTCTCTCATCGTCTGCCCCCATCTCATAAACCTCCTGCCAGTATTTTAAACATGCAGTGTGTGCATGTGTATATGTGTGTGTAAGCCTTTTTTGCACTTGCTGTTTCCTTTGCTGGAATTTCCTACCAGTTGCACACACCTGTGCCTCCTTCCTCTTTTGGGCATTTTCACAGAGTGCTGTGTCAGGCGCTGAATGATTTGCCTGTTTTGTTTTGTTTCATCTTCCGTGCTATGCAATGCTTCGTTTCTGGAACCAGAAATAAATAGCTATTGAGCCAAAAGAATGAATGTGTGAGGAGCCTGGCAGAATGCCAGAGGACACACACCCCAGGTCCCTAGACTTGGAGCAGGAAGAAGTTCATTCAGGAGCCCGCCTGGTGCTGAGTAGTCACCATTATAATTTTTGGAAGCAGGGCCCTGCCCAGCGCCATGGTGAACTGAGTGGACAATGAGACCCACACAGTGCAGGGTAGACAGGCACTGTTATGGTGAGCAAGTGTATGGAGTAGTAACAGAGATAGAGCAGGATTGGCTCATGGCCTATGGACAGAGACATAGCTGAAGAAGTGCAAGCATGAGAACCAGGCTAAAATGGGTGGCATGATTGTCACCCAGGGCCATGGTGATGTCTGGGCCTGGACTACAGCTAGTGCCAATGCCTGATTTCATGGCCCTGATTCAACCACAGTCTGTTTTGATATCGGAGACTCCTGATACCACCAAAAGCCATAAGAAAGGTCTGGCCCCTCCTCATTGGCTAAAACACCAGGGAGAATTGGTCCTGCTCCTCACTAGCAGAAGCACTCAGAAGAGTATACTGGGCAGTATTATAGAGCTGACTCTGTTCTCAGGGTGACCCTGTTAGCAGGGACAGCTGGTGCTGAGGGTGAGAAAATGGGAGAGTGGGTCTCACCTGCCATGTGGTGAGGGAAAGATACCCCCCCCCCCTTGTTTCTTGCCACCTGTATCAGGTGGGAGACCTGACCAAACCTCTCTCCAGCTGCAGGATTCAGAACAGAGACATAGATAGGTGAGTCGACCTCAAGGGCATGAGAGGGGCACAGCTGGTCCTGCCTCCTTGCTCTGTGGAGTGGTTGTAGGAATGGGGGAAATATGCCATCCCCCTTGCCTCTACCCTTTACCCTTTACCAGTTGTAATGCTCAGGAAAGCGGGCCCTGCACCTCATCTGGGCAGCACAGCAGAGCTAACCCTGTTGAAGAGGGCACAGGTGAGCCGGCCAGGAAATGGAAGGGTGAAAGACCTGGCCCCACCCCTCATCTGCCGTATGGTGGCAAGGGTGGGGGAGAGATACCCTCCCCACACCAATGCCTGAGACAGGAGGGAGAGCTGGCACTAATCTTAAGAGCAGGAGAGCTGTCCTCCACCAGCTGCAACACTCAACCTTGTCTAGGCAGTACAATAAAGCCAATCCCACGCTGTTGGACAATAATATTTTATCTTTTCACTTGTATTATTTTTAATAAAATGCTGATTGGACAGTAGCCAGGCAAGAAGTAGAGAGGGGGCAATGGGAATGCTGGAAAGAAGGAAGAGCAGCCTGCAGTCGTGACCCAGCCACAGAAGAAGCAAGATGTGACTGCCTCACTGAGTAAGGTACCTATTCACATGGCTAACATCGACAAGAATAAGGGGATAATATAAGTTATAAGAGTTAATAAGAAGTCTGAGCTACCAGGTCAATCAGTTTATAACTAATGTAGACCTCTGTGCAAGTTCTTTGGGACTTAACAACTGCGGGAATCGGGCAGGACAGAAACCTCAGTCAACAACACTGTTGGCAGAGGTGAGCCATCCCCTAAGTTGTGAGCATGGGATGGCTGTCCCTATTACTCATTGGTCATGTGGCAGCATGGGCATGGAGGTGTTGGAGAGATGCCCCCCGACACCATCCATCAACACCTGAGGCAGGTGGGAGAGCTGGCTCCAACGTCATAAGAGCAGAAGATCTGTCTCTGCCTCTCATTGGCTGTAGCACTTAGAAGAATGGCCCACACACCTTGCCTGGGGAACACAATAGAGTTGGTTCTGAAGATGTAGAGGTGGGAAACCTGACCCTAAGAACGAAAGCAGGAGAACTGGCTCCACTCCTTGCTCATTGCTGCAAGGGATGAACTAGTCAGGGCAGTGCAGGAAAGCTCACCCGGGTGGTGAGCACAAGGCAGAGCTGGCGGGCTCACCAACCCTGAAACCACCCAGGCCCAGAACCAGGGTTATGAGCTATCCCATGCCAACATCTACTCCATCTATGATCTGCTGTAGCACATGAAGGGACTGGTCCAGTAGATCCAAATCTGCAGTATCTCCAAATCTGCAGTATCTCCAAATCTGCAGTATCTCCAAATCTGCAGTATCTCCGTGACACAGGGCAACAACAAGATAATGAAGAAAAGTTCCAGAGAAGGCCCAGCATCAATAGTGTAGCAGATGCCAGAGGCCTCAAACCAGACCAACAACTCTGCAACGAGCACTTGCACATGAAGATATGTGGATAAAAAGGTTTACTCACTGTGCCGCACTCCAGCTTCCATGGCAAGATTGATTTTTCCTTTCCTTTTTTTCTTCTCTTTTTTCTCTTAAATTTTATTTTATTTTATTTTGGGAAGAGGTTGCGAGAGCAAAAGATGGACACAAAGGGAACAGGGAAATGAATGGGTTGGAGATGCATGATGTGAAAGACACAAAGAATAAACTAAAAAGTTAAAAAAGAATGGATTAAAAGGATATATGCACTATTTGAGTTTTGTGCTAATACTATCAAAATTAATTTGGTTGTGGGGATCTACACATAGTGAACTGGTTGTGAGCCTCCCACCGTGAGTCTGCCACACTTCTCTTAGAATGTGGGAACTGTGTGCTTTATAAAATTGGCAGAGAAGAAATATAACCAGGTTCATGGAAACATTTCTCTTGATTAGAGCAGATAAAAGCAAGGAAATGCCGGCTCCTGATTTTTATGCAAAACTTTAAATCAACTTTTTAAAATAATCTGGTGCTAAAAGTTCTGTATTCAACTTAAATCTCTCATGTTGACTATTAGTCAAGACCTACAACAAAAGAAACAGAGACCACTGTTTGGGGCTAAGTGTATTTGGAGCAAATTCGGAGAAAAACTAGAGACTGACTCCAGGAAGAAGAGTGAGGGGAAGGGAATATGTATCAGTCACTTTTCTGTCGCTGTATTAAGATAACAAGACCGAGTCAATGTGTAGAAGAAACAGTTTATTGGGGCTTACGGTTGCAGACAGTGAAGAGTCCATGCCAACAGAGAGAGGGCAGAGCAACTCAGGAAGATGCTGGGAGCTCAAATCTCAAAACACAAGCATGAAGCAAAGAGAACTAACTGAGAATGGTATGAAGTCCACCTTCAGTGATGTACTTTTTCTAGCAAAGTCTCACTTCCTAAAATTACCCAAACAAAACTACCCACTGGGGACCAAGGATTCAAAGATCTGAGCATATGGGATCCATTCTCATTCAAACCATTGCTCAATGTGACTGGGAAAAAAAAAGCCAGGATCCAAGTAGAGGGATCCAAGCAGGCTGAAGAGCACTGCAGATCTTGGGGTTCAGCCTTACTGGTGACTGTGGACATTTCACCCCATCAATCTATAGAAGCTTCAGAGAGAGTAGAAGGAACTAAAGAACCTCTCGTCTGGATTCTGGTGCTTAATACTTACTTGACTTTATGAAGAATTGAAATAGAATCCAGACCAACATCTTGCTAAACAAGCAATCTATCTCTGAGCCATGACATCAGGGCTGATGACTAGTTTTATACGCCAACTTGGACCAGATATCATGGTAGATATCTTATCAAATAATGGCCAATATGTCACTGAGAAGGCTTTGTCGTTTGCTTGTATAAGTTGAGATTAACATTTAAATCTTTCTTGTAACATACTCCTCCCTGCAAACACAAAGTGATGATTTGATTCTCTGTAGAGCCTGAAGGCAACAGTCACCATATATTTGTTCATGAGTCCTTAAACATCGCTGGATACTCTATTCCGTGGCCCCACTTACCTATGTCTGTGAGGATAGTTGTTCAACATGATATAAAGACCAGTCTTCGAAGTCAGCATGGCTGCCTTTAGAACAATAATTCTCAACCTTCCTAATGCTGTGACTCTTTAATACAGTTCCACATGCTGTGGTGATCGCAGTCATAAAATTATTCCATTGTTACTTCATAACTGTAATTTTGCTACTGTTATGAATGGTAATGCAAACATCTGATATGCAACTTCTGCAAGGGACATTTTCCACAGATTGAGCATCAGTGATTTAAAATCAATTAAAGGATAAACTTCTGGGCATATATGTAGGAATCTGTCTAGAGAGAACTAAAGAAACAAGAAAGATCCACCTGGATGTATTTTTCACTCAGGTTCCCAACTAAGGAGGATAAAAAAAGAAGATCCCGCATATCAACACTATTTGTTTCTCTCCACTTCCCAAGGAGATAATATGACTAGCTGCCCTTAATTATTCATTTTTGAAAATTCACTCCCTGTGTCTCCTAGACTTGAGGGTCCAAAACGTCAGATTCTTGCAACTGAAAGCCTGCTGCCCTCAAAACTGTGCTGGCTGTATCATGTTTCAAAAGTTTGCTTTGAAACTCAAACACCAACATTCTTTGTATGTGTTCCCTGCAATGTACTGAACAGCTCTATCATGAATTGTGGGTTGATCCATTACCTGGCAAGACAATGTATCCCAAAATTATTTACTGAAAAATACACACACGAGAGAGGGGGCAGGTGGAGGGCAGGATGAGACTCTAATAACGCTGATATGCTAAGTCGCTATCCACATAAACAAAGTAACAGGTAACATTTCATGGCTGACACACTAAAACAGAAGCTAATAAGCTTTTATTACAATGCAATAACATCATAGAAAAATAGAAACAGGTATCAAATAAGTCCAAGGACAGACATGTGGTAAAACATCTCAACCATCTCCTCAGAACCCATTCATCTCATCTCCCGTTCATCCAAGGTTGTGTTATGATTTAAAACAGAGCCGTAAATTTCTCATCCCTATTTCACAAGGATTTGACTGATAGGACAGATTTACTTCCACAAAAGACATGATAAAATCTGCGATGATTTTATCCCAGGCAGCATTAGCTAGCAATCACTAATAGTAAAGATAAATTATATTTAGAGCCAACTGCTTCTAAGCTGTGCATCCCATTTCTTCTCTGTCTTAGTGGAGTTGTATTTCTCAGTCCTGAAGATTCTATGTATATGATTTGCTGGGAGGCAAACTAATCTTTTATTGGTGACAGTATTAACTATTCTATACTAATATTTAATATTTCTAAATGTTAGTTGTTTTCTCTCTGACACACAGATATAGATAACACAAGAACAAATTCTAAGACATTGTTTGTGTGTATATGCAGAAGATTTTATTCGCTTTTCTACAAAATACCATAACCTTTCCCACAGAACACATTGCAACTGTTTGTCATTAGGCGTGGAAGCTTTGTAATGGCCTTCGCCCAAAGCAATAATAAGCTGACATTTAGGTGGAGTCAAACATCTCAAATGGATTGTTACATTTTGTTTTTGTTTTAAAGAAAATCCAGACTGATTGAGCAACTTCAGATGGCCAGAAGAGTCTGTCCAGGCAACATCTCGGCATTCTGTACTCACCGAATAGGGCTTCAAGGTTCTGAAGATGTATGAGGGGGAAAAAAAACTCTGAGAAGATCAACGTCAAATAAATAGCACAGAGGCAAACATCCTAAAGGCAGAAACTGACCCAAGTCTGCTAACTTGCACCTGAGTCTATCTTCTCATGATTATCAGGGAAATATTGATGGAGGAAGGACATCTGTCTATATGTTACTTTCATTGATTAATAAAGAAACTGCCTTGGCCCTTTGATAGGACAGAAAATTAGGTAGGTGGAGTAAACAGAACAGATTGCTGGAAAGAAAGGAAGTGAGGCAGGTGTGATGAAGCTCCGACCCAAGATGGATGTAGGCTAGAATCTTCCCAGTAAGCCACCACCTCGTGGTGCTACACACAATAATAGAAATGGGTTAATCAAGATGTGAGAATTAGCCAATAAGAGGCTAGAAATAACGGGCCAAGTAGTGTTTAAAAGAATACAATTTGTGTGTGGTTACTTCGGGTATAAAGCTAGCCATGCGGGAGCTGGGCGGGATGAGAAGCAGGCCAAACCCCCACTCATCACTACAGAAATATAAGCCACACAGGGTCATTTGATGAAAACTACACAGTGCACACAGCACTACACAAACCATGTCGTAGATACAAAGTTAGCAACTGCCACTAACAAACATCACATTTAATTTAAAAACTACTATTAGGGGACAGGGGAGATATCTCAGCTAGTAAAGTGGTTGTCTCAAAAGCATGAGGATACCAAACTTGAATTTGTTACCCAAAGTCCAGAACATATATATATATAACTCAAGCATAGTGGCACATGGTTGTAATCCCAGTGCTAGGGAACTGGAGACAGGCAGGTTCCTGGGCCTTGCTTGCCAACCAGTCTAGCCCACCTGGTGAGCTCCAGGGCAAGGAAAGATCCTATCTTCAAGAACAAGGTGAAAGAATCAAAAGAACAGCTAAGGGGTGCTCTTTGATATCCACACATACGTGAACACACACATGCACATGAACTCTTAGCTCCAATGTACCTGCACGCACACCAATACCCACACATATCAAATAAGTACATGGATATGTAAGTAAACAAGTGCTGGGGCTCAGAAAATGGCATCCCCCAAATTGGAAAATTTGATAAGCTGACAAGTTTAAGAAGTTTTCTCAGATCAAGGTCCCCAGGGTCTTCCTTTTTCACTTTGTGACAGTATCACATTCAGTTTTGATCTGAGCAGATCTTCCAAAAGAGAACTAAAACTGCCTTCTTGTGTCTTCCTAGAGATGAGTTTAAAAATCACCAATTGGGTCATGCAGTAATTCATTGTACAGCCTAAACATAGGCATGAAAACAGTATTTGCGCATGTTTACACATTCTCTGATTTTTACTGAACTACTCTGAACCAGACACTCTGCTGATTACAGCAGAGCGAAATAGTATAGCATATGCAATGTACTAAGCACATGCCAGCTTTGGGACCTCCAGTCTTCACACTTAGTACATCAAATCCACAAATAGGTAATGTGTCCTTGGGTGCAACACAGAACATGTATAAGAGATCAAGATCATAAGACATTACAGTAACATTGGTTACTGATGGCACCAATGGCTTTTTGTTAATGGCTTTACTCCCCCAAAATGGGCAAGGCATTCATTTGACCTGCCTTTGTCATGTGGTAGAATTTCAACTGACAAAATGGAAAGATGCTTGAAGGAATAAGCCAGTTCTACACCTCAATATGGTGTTTAATTGGCTTTCGAACAGACAGGATGGCAAGTGTCCCACAGGCTGCATCACTCTGTGGCTCACTCATGTGCAATGCATCAAGTGCCTGCCAGAGAATAAAGACTGACATCTGTCCTGTTGGGACCACATCAGACACAATAAAAACTAAATTAGATGGTTTCATTTCAGTAATACAAATAAAGCAAATTCCTAGAGAATGAGGTTAGATGCCTGCCATAATATAGGATAATTTGGAAACAGACATGTCTAACATCCTGTTACAAAATGTTTGGTTATTTTCAATAACATGTGAGATCTAAAATGTAGGCATTAATGTGATTTCAAATTTTATTCTTCTGTCAGACTCAATCTTGATTCCAAGTAAAGATTCATCAGCCTTTAGGTGTTTTTTATCCAAACCAAAGGGGGAGTTTTTCTATTTATGATAATGTCAATGGCTAAGTCTGCCTCTCATTAGAAAAATTCTTACAATATGCCTGCATATAATTCTTGTAACTTTGTCTCAATTCCCCGCTCTTAGATCTCTCTCTAGATTTTCAGTGCCAAAGAGAAGTAATGGTCAAAAATCATGATGGGACAACCACACAATTTATGGTGGACATGTGAATGAAGAAAGTGGCAATATCTACTAATAACTTTCTGGAGTAGAAAAATAGTGTAGAGCTGGATAAATCAATCAAAGCAGAAAATAAAGGGGTAAACTGGTAGCTAAGATATTGTTAAGAGATGAACAATAAGTAGCAAAGGACATAAGCCTGGAAAACAGAATTAAGAATTTTTCAAGAATATATATATGTATATGTGTATGCACACACACACACACACACACACACACACACACACACACACACACATATATATATATATATATATATATATATATATATATATATATATATATATATATATATATATATTGCATTATTGTATCATGGATTAGAGGTGTCTCAGATCATAGAGCCAAGGAACTAATATAGATAGCAGGACCCTTCATCGCTTGGGTTGTATTGGAGTGATCATTATCTACCATACTCCAGCTTCATCTCTGCTTCCTGACATGGACGGGCCTTTCAAAATAAAGACAGTAGGGGTTGGTGAGACAGGTCATTGGTTAAGAGCTGGTACTAGCTTTGCAAAAGACCTGAGTTTGATTCCCAGCACTCATGTCACAACCACCTATAACTCCAGCCCCATGAAATCTGGTGCCCTCTTCTGGCCTCTCTCAGAAATATACTCTCCACATGGACACAGACAGACTGTCAGGCAGGCAGGCAGGCAGACAGAAACACACACAATTAAAAGAAAAGCAATACATTTTAAAATATGACAGCAATTTGAAAATTAACTCACTTGGGAGACCATATTGGGTGTTTCTCCTTTGGCTTAGCATCATCTGTGCTTTTGTAGTAAGTGGTCTTAAGTGTCATTTGAGGACCCATTTGTTCCCAAGTTTTGCCTTCATCATCTGTACTAAAGACACTGTGTATAAGGTTGCCCCAAGACAGTTGGCACCTAATATTGTCTGGGCTAAAGGGTTCAGTGTATGTAGGTGACTTGACCTAGTCCAATCAAAATGACGGTTAGGACTTCTCCCTGACTTCCAACCAAAGTGTTTACTCTCCCTCTGTAGAAGGAACTACAGGCCACTTTCTGCCTCCCAGCTCCAGGCCACCAGCTAGCTTTACCCAAAATAATTACATGGAAACCGTATTCTTTTAAACACTGCTTGGCCCATTAGCTCTAGCCTCTTATTGGCTAACTCTCACATCTTGATTAACCCATTTCCATTAATCTGTGTAGCACCACGAGGTGGTGTCTTGCTGGGAAGGATCTTAACCTGCATCCATCTCGGAGAGAAGAGCTATGGCATCTGCCTGACTCAGCTTTCTTTCTCCCAGCATTCTGTTTGGTCTACTCCACCTATCTAAATTCTGCCCTATCAGGCCAAGCAATTTTCTTTATTAAATTAACCAATGAAAGCAACAGATAGATGACACTCCCACATCATCCCTCAAGACTTGAACCTGGAAGTTTAGAGATGAATGATACTCTACAAAGTCTAGACTGTAAGTTAAGAGACTTTCTGAGAGCTGGGCCACCACCATACTGATTAGTTACTGTCAACCTGCCTCAAGCCAGGATTATCTGGTTAGGGGAATTTCAGTTGAGAAAATACCTACAACAAATTGGCCTGTGGGGCATATTCTTGATTAGTGAATGATATGGAGGACCCATCTCACTGTGGGTAGTACCTCTCCTGGGCAGGTATACTCAGGTCTATGATAAATAGGACTGAGCAAACCAGAAGGAGTAAGCCAATAAGCAGAACTCCTCCATGACCTCAGCATCAGCTCCTGCCTCCAGATTTCTGCTTGAGTTTTTGCCCTAACTCACTTCAGTGACAGACCATGATAAGGATGTGTAAGCCAAATAAACCCTTTCCTCCCCAAGTTATTTATGGTTGTTATATTTTATCAGCAGCCAAAAGCAATGTAGAGCAGCTGGCATATGGAAGAAATGAAGACAATGTGGAGTCACAGCCCCTGAGCACAACAGCACCCGAGACAACCCTTTCTTGAGTCTGCACCACTCAGTCAGTTCCTTTGGTGGCAAAAGTCATTTTAGACTCAGGTTTCTGTCACTTATGATCAAGAGACTAAACACAGGTTACAGAATGACATGAAAGTAGCTACCATGGGACTTTGAACTCACAAAAGTGTTTAAGTGACTATAACTCCCACTGCTGGTACCCTAGCTCCTCTCTATTAATGCTGTGCCTCCAGAAAGGTGAAAACTGCAACTTCAGTAGTCATATTCAACAGTCATATTCTCTGGTAGCCTTCTGTCCCAGATGACCAATGTCAGCCTTAGAGCACTCTCAGAGCACAGGAGTAAAGATGCACCATGCAGAAGGAATGTGACTGCCCTTAGGAGCAAACTTCAGCTGATGGAAGACAGGAAAGAGT
This sequence comes from Microtus pennsylvanicus, assembly GCF_037038515.1. Lineage (NCBI taxonomy): Eukaryota > Metazoa > Chordata > Mammalia > Rodentia > Cricetidae > Microtus > Microtus pennsylvanicus. Next base: position 35,402,632 of record NC_134586.1, on the reverse strand, counting down.
CTCCCCCTGGCAAAACTGTCCTGAGCTAGGCTGAACCATATATAATTAGTGAACATGAATGCTGGCTGCCCACGGTCCTTCTCCCTTCTCACCTCCTCACTATTTCACTGAACCCCAGAATTGCCATCTAAGGTCCAGCTCAGGGTCTTTGTGAAGTGGTTTTAGAGGCAAGACGAAGGAAAGAATATTGCAATAGGAGCCCCTGCCACATAAGGCACACAAAACGATAGGGGGACACGTTTTAAGGGCGCAACTGGCAGCACAAAACTTGAAGGGGAAAGTAGACATTTGCTACCAAAGGCTTCCCATTCTCTGCAATTATGAAAACAGCATGAAAGGGAGCATTTGAGGGACGCAGGATCAATTTTCAGCTCTAATACCTCCAGTTAACATCAACCTTCTCAAGTGACCTGACACCTTGAAATCCATTTTTCCTCATCAAGGGAAAACAGCATCTATTGTAAGGAGTGATCTCTGGGCTGGGAGTGAATGGCCACAGAGATTTGCAAACTAGAAAGCACTTGGCAAATGTACTTACATCTGACTCTGGAGTACAGAAAGGGCAGCGTTCCCAGACTGAAGCCACATATGGAGGCAGAATAGGAAATCACACTAAAATTGCAATATGGAAAGATTATGCCCCGGGAGAGAACTCAGTGGTGAAAAAGGGCTAAGTGTATGGTTACAAATATCACTATCAGCTTACAGGGACCCCACAAGCAAATTGAGTATTGATATAAATCCATTCACTGCTATCAAAATCATATCAATTTCAAAGTTTTTCTTGGAGCATATAAAGTGCCCAGGTGAGTATTTTAGAAAAGAAAAAAGACAACCATGAAAGTGTTTTATGGGCTTAGAAACTTAACTAATTTGAAATCTGCAGTTTACTGCTTCACCAATATTTATGGGATTACAAATGTATCTGAGTGTGTGCTTTTGTCCCACATGCCCAAGGTTATTAACGGGCCAGTTGCTGGTTATTAATCTTCATTTTCTAAAATGAAACTATAGCCCTGGGCTTCTTACAAACTGTAGATCACACATACTAAACCACACCCTGGGAGCCTAATGAGGCTCGAGTCAGAACCCATTAGAGCCCAGAGTGCCAAGCAAAAGCCTGGAGTGAGACCTACCCTTAAGGAAAGGAAAATTTACAAAATATAGTACTTATCCAGTTTGTTTCTACTTTTGACAGCTTAGGGTTTTTTCCACCTTTTGTTTTTTAATCTCCATCTTTTCATACAAATGTTTCCTCATTTGAAACCTAGGATTCAAAAACAAGGGAGAAAAAAGGACGGAGCCACACCATGAATTAACAGACAAAAGTGACTCTCTTATGAAAGGGAATATTAACATAAAACTCAACCGTGTATGTAACACATTCTAAGATGCATGCCAAAGGTTTTAATTACTACCTCAACATATTTGTAGATGAAGAAGAAACTCAGAGAGCTTTAGTGACCCATCTAATTCTAAACCCATCTATGATTTGAGTGCAGTTTATTGCAAAGCTTGGCTTCTTAATAAATGCTGTCTGTATCACCCACAAGGAAAAAAGTCCCACTGAGTTTAATAATTCATGCTGGCCAAGAGCAGGGTAGAATGCAATAGAAAATTGCTCAGACTCTCATTACTCTTTGCCAGGGTAAATGGTATTTCACATGAACTTTGAACTTGAAACTGACTCATTACAACTGGGGTTCTACCACTAGCTGGTAAGTCTTGTATCATTTGTCACTGAGAGTCTGCCAGCTGCTCAATGAGGCCCAGTTCAGATCACTTGGGGTTGAGGATCTACAGGACTGGAGACAGGAAAGGAACTGTCTGGCAAGCACCAGCCTTACATTTAGTGGTGACAGATATGAAATTGCTCTATATATTTGTGCTGAAGATGAATGGATAGGAAACCTAGGAAGTCAACATCAGGCAAAGAATAACTCTAGTCCTAAGTCACCTTTTAGGCCTTTCCACATCTTTCCCAGCTTCCGTTTTAACTAGAATATAATCTCCTTGATGGAGAATCCCATGGAAATTATCAAACTCAATTCTAGGAACTCAAGGTCAGAGTGTCCTAGCTAATTTATTGTAGCTTCTGTTAAACTATTTGCTTCTACAAAGCACCCCCACCGTCACCAAGATAAATGCCAAGCTGTGGGGTTTGCCTTCAAACACTTTGTGTTCTAGACACTTGGAACTACATCTATGTCCCCAAATATTTGGCTGTAGCCCCAGAAAACTGGAATAAAGACATTCAATTGATTATGAACTGTGTTAGAGTGGTCATCTCTAGTAACAGTTAAAGCTTTGAAAGCCCTAACATTCAGACACTCTACATTCAGATTAGTGAACAAACCTGCTGTCCTGCAGAGTTAATAACTTGTCCCAATGCTGCAGGACCCCATCCTGAGTACTGCATGGAGGCAAGAACCTAGGCCATGCTCATTTCAGGACTGGCCATCTTCACCTCTCTGTCTCAAGTTCAGAAATTCTGAATAGCTATTAGAATGAGGCTGAATCACCCTTTCTTTGTTAAACTCTATCTTCATTTTCTCCTAGGAAGTCCTTGGTAAAAAATGAAAAGGCTTGGCTCTGAATCCCTTATGAGTAAGCAAAAATGAGGTTAACTTTTCCATTATACTCTACATACGAAGTATGCGGACTTTTCTTTCCTTGGATCAAGACTATAATTGTGATGTCTGTCACTTGCACATTATTCCAGGGTGGCTTGTCAGTAAGAAATCTGTTACATGCAGCAACACGGGCTGTGCATTTTACAAACTCAGGCTCCACACCTGCCGACTTATGATGGGAATGACACCTTTTTGTCTGTGAATAAAGAACATGGGCAGTACAGAAAAGTCATTACTATTGTATTAAATGGATCTTAACAAATATCTGCAAAACCTTCTAAAGGAAGTATGTTAAGTCTATTCCACTGCTTCAAAAAAAAATTTGTAAGATACTGTTAACCTTTGCAGAAATCTAAAAATGCAAACTCCAGAATGATACATCATTCTATACCAATGGATTAGTAAATAACATTGCTACAAATTGTGGATTAATTACCCCTGACACATACATGGGGCTATGATCTAGTTCATATGTTTTGTGTCTGTTGAACTAAGTCCCTAGAAATAAGTCTCCAGGTATGCACAAGTCATTTTAAAACACCTTTTTAAGGACTGCCTTTTGTTTATGTGTGTGTATGCACAATTGCATGAAGGAGCCTGTGGAAGCCAGAAGGTGGCATTGGATCCCATGAAACTAGAGATACAGGTAATTGCAAGTCACTATGTGGGAGATGGGGACAGAACTTTTGTCCTTAGCATACTAGCAAGTGATTTTAAACAAGGAGCCATCTCTTTTGTCCCAGTACTTTTTTTTTTAAGACACAGTCTTACGTAACTGAAGATGATCTTAAACTACCGGTCTTCTGCTACAGTACCAAGTACTCCTAACCACTAAGCCATTTCTTGAGCCTTGATTTTAATATATTTTTTTAAATTGTATAGTTGTATATTCAAAAGAAATTTGAAACTAAAGAGTCACAAAAACTTAAGAAAAATTATTTTTCTATCCAACCCTTTATACCTCTCATGTCAATTCCACAGAGTGGAAAATAAACATTGCATTGTTAACAATTGGCCTCTATATTTTTCTACTGCTTGTTTACTTTGTAATATGAAAACTAAAGATGAAGCTAGGTATGGTGACAAGTGCCTTTAACCCAGAAAGCAAAAGCAGACCGAAGACTAGCCTAGTCAATGTAGTGAGTTCTAAGTCAAGTAAAGCTACACAGGGGTGAGGCCCATCTCAAAACAAACAAATAATAAACTTTTATGCAATATATACCCATAAAATACATTTACAAAGTTAAACATGCAGGCTCTCAGTCTCAGCTAATCCAAGGTTTGATGATGTGGATCTGTAACCGTTGCATAGAATCAATCCTTGTTATATCCTCTGATTCCATTGCCATTCTTGCTTCTCTTGGTTGCTTTTATTGACTTATTCATTATCTCACATTTTCTTGTCGGTGTTCACCTACATTCTACATTGATTTTCACACAAAACAATAGTTATTAGAAACACTAATTGTTTCCTATACCACAAGTACCATGCTGAGAAATGTCAATGCCCATCCTCCCCACAAGATGGGACATACAGCTCCATTTTACAGAGTTAGTATGGCCAAGATCTTCCAGGTAGTATACTGAAAAGTAAGAATGATGTGGATTCTCTTCTGTATGCTGTGAATTTGTTTTATTACCATTGGTTAATCAAGAAGCGGCTTTGGCCTATGACAGGGCAGAATAGTGTTAAGTGAGAAAACTAAACTGAATGCAGGGAGAAAGAAGACAGAGTCAGGGAGATGCTGTGTAGCTGCTGAAGGGGAAAGATTCCAGACCCTTACCAGTAAACCACAACCTCATGGTGATATACAGATTAATAGAAATGGGTTAATTTAAAACATAGGAGCTAGCTAGAAATATGTCTGAGCCATCAACCAAAAAGTTTTATAATTAATAAAGTTTTGTGTGATTATTTTGGTCTGGGCAGCTGGGAAACTAAAGTGTTGTCTCTGATGACAATGGGGCCCACAGCCTGGCATGAAACCTAAAAACAAAAAAAAAATGCTTCTAATCCCACAAAAACAGGAGTCATCTGCAGCTTCTTGGAAGCTGTATTTTTACAGGTAGACTCCGTTTGCTGGCAACAAGAAGAGGCATGTTTCCATTAAGAAAAGGTTTCTTGACTCAGTGTTAGCAGAACAAAATGTGCAGCTTCTTTAATAGACAGCTTCCTGGTTCATGCTGGAGGCAGGAAGGGCTCTGGCTCTTTCAGGAGGTCCCACTACAGAGCACTTAAATGGGGCCTATGAGAAGAGTGCTACAAGTTGCTTGATGGTGATATAGACCTGCTGCATCCCTGGAAGATGAAAACCTGTGGATTCTTTTCAGGCTAATATGGTTTAATAGAACAAGACCCCACCCCACCCCAAAAAGGTATCCATGGACCCTACAAAGACTGCCCAACAAAGAGCAGGAAACAGTTTGGAGAAAACAATGCCCAAATTCCCAAAATGATTGTTTATAAATGTTATTTTCATTTACAGGGGGTTTATTATAAATAGTTATTAGTTACAGTCAATTTCCAAAAGAAAATTAAGAGGGATATAATATAGAGATAAATATTTTGCACTGGTATAGACCTTGGTCTATTGATACAAATTTAAGGTTGATTTTGTTACATTGTGTATATGCATTTCTGCTCTTGTTTAAAATATTGTGTTTGTGTAGCTCATTTAAAAATGTAATGTATAGTTAAGAAATACAGATAATAGTCATCTATATTAATCAAACTTTTAATTACATTGTTAAGTTTTCTAGATATACAGAAATATATTTTAGTTAAATAGATAATCTTCAACACTTCAAAGACCTACAGGATATGGCATTTAAAGGGTTTTAAAAACAGACTTTTCTCGACAGTGATGCATGTCTGCTTCTGGCAGCACCAACCTATTTCAAGTGGTTGATGGTCACTGAAGAGACCAATTATAGAATTTGCCTTCAATTTGACAAGGCATCGGGCAAGAAAATGCTCTTGCCTGGACTGTTTGATGGTGTTCTGTATAAACTGGACATACAGAACCCACAAAAAAATTTATTGCTAAACTTGCCAAAAAAAAAAAGGTGAGAGAGTCTTTCAGGGTTCCTTTTTCATGAAAGATTCCATCATACATTCTTAGGACACAGAAGAAAGTGACTGACAAACTGCCAATATAGGCAAAATAGTCTTTCAAATTTCCTGCTCCATGGAAAAGTCTGCCAGATAATGATCTGAAGACTGAAGATGGGTGCTTCAATGTGACAGAAGAAATTTAGGTGACTGTCCAGCCAGTCAGATGTCTCCTCTGTCAATTCTAGAGTTTTAGAAGTTGTTTACAATATTTCATAGGTACTATTATATCCTTCTGGGGTCTTTGATGAAGTTGAAGACAGATAGTTATAGCTATAACTTTCCTTAGTTATGATAAAGGATGAATTAGATATGAAACTTTCCAGATACAAATAGACCCACTATTTTAAGTTTAATTTTTTCTTGATACCTGTTTTTATATGTAATTTTACTATGCTAAAGTTAAAAGTTTTCTTTTTATTTAGACAGAAAGGGGGAGATGATGTGGGATTTCCCTCAGTATTTTGTGAATATTTTTTATTACCATTGGTTAATAAAGAAGTTTCTTTGGCCCATGGAAGGTAAAAATAGAGCTAGGTGGGAAAGTTAAACTGAATGCAGGGAAAAAGAAGACAGAGCCAAGGAGCTTAATGGTAAGCCACAACCTTGTGATGATATACAGATTAATAGAAATGAATTAATTTAAGATGTAAGAGCTAGCTAGAAATATGCCTGAGCTATCAGCCAAATAGTTTTGTAATTAATACATTTTTTGTGTGATTATTTGGGTTTGGGTAACTGGGAAACAAACATGCAGTCTCTGATTACATACGAATCTGGACTCCTGTCACCAGCAATTTAAGTCTGTGCAAACAAACACCTCAATTATTGTTCTATCCTTGTGTGGATCACCAGTTAGCATGTTAGAGAAGCATCACAGTTAGTTTCTGATTTTTGTCCCAGATATTAGTGGCAAGTGACGTCTAAAAATTGTACTTAAGAACTCAGGTATTCTAGCAATTATATCATTAGCAAATGCTTTCCTGTTTTGTGTGGATGGATCTAATGACTTGAACTTGACAAATGGACTATGATGAACAGAATGGTACATCTGACAAGAATAGAAAAATGGCAACTCTCCAACTTACTTATATCCCTTGTATGAATATCCCCACAGCGCTCTCTCTCTCTCTCTCTCTCTCTCTCTCTCTCTCTCTCTCTCTCTCTGATGCAGACTGCCATGTGTAGTAGGGAGAGTGGGTCTTTTGTTTCATCCCAGTGCCCAGCTAGCTTACACCCAAAATAATCACACAGAAATTGAATTAATTAAATTACTGCTTGGCCCATAAGCTCTAGCTTTTTATTGGATAACTCTCACATCTTGATTCAACCCATTTCTAATAATCTGTATGTCACCACAATGTCAGTGCTTACTGGAAAAGATTCAGTATGTCTGACTTGGCGGCTTCATAGTGGCTCGGCTCTGTCTGCTGCTTTCTTTCTCCCAGAGTACAATTCTGTCTTCTCCGCCTAAGTTCTGCCCTATCATGCCAAGCAGTTTCTTTATTGATTAACCAATGAAAGCAAAACAAATACTGAAGGACCTCCTACACCAGCAATGTTTCAAAATAAATCTGCAGAGAAGCCTATATAACAGAGAACCAAACGAAGCCTCCAGATATCAACTACCAAGAGACTCAGACCATCATTCCAAAGTCCACAAGGGATAACATCCTGGCAAAAGTCCCCAAGCACACCTTCTTCAGTCTTAAGACATTAGTCATAACCCACATGATAAGCATTATTCAGGACTCTACTTAGATTCCTAGCCCACAGAAACTCTAGGATCATGAAGTCACTACTCTAGAAGAGATCATTGGCTAATCAGCAGTAGATAATAGATACAATGATCCCACATGAGCTTATGTAGACTGTGGGAAAGCCATATGAAAACAAGTAACTTTGCTGTAAAGGCCAGAGATTAAAGAAAGGCCTTCCACAAGGACAGGCTCGTCTAGAGTCAAATGTTTATGAGAATTCACTTTTGATGCATGAAATGTATATGCTTCCTGTTCTTTTTTTGCATTAAGTGTTAAACACAAAAAGAGTTTTCCATCACTCTGGAAGATGAGTTGTTTTCAAGTCATTAGAGAGAGAAGAATGCTCTCACAATCAATGATGACTTAGGGCAGTCTTAGGCATTCCATCAGGAAGTCTTCTACCCATAAAGTAATTAGCAAGGAACAGTGATATTATCCATGAAGTTGTGTTCCAGAAGTGCATGTGATTTATTTCCCTCTTATACAATGCCTCTTCTGCTTATTTCTTTTCATAAGGTGTTTGGGAAGATATCATTTCATAACTGAGGGATTAAAGAGAGGCCAGTGACAGGTAAATGGCCCCACTAATGTTTTCAAATGCCTCCAAAGATTATACTCTGCAAGGAAGATGAGCCATCATTGGTTCCTAAACAATAGCTTACTTAACAAGGCTGGGTTTCATTCTGACTTAATGAATAGAGAGACATGAGCTAGGCAATAACCACTTGCATCTCTCACAAATCCTAATACCCAAACTTCAGTATTTTATCACTTCATTTTCCTATGCTTGTTTCCATCTCATAAAAGGCTTTCTAACTTTTACTCAGGGTCTTGCTAAGAATGAGAAGCAAGAGGTTAAAACTTCTTTGGCTAATGCGAAGGTTGAAGTTTGTTCCGGAAAGACAATTGCCTGTGATAGTTAACATAACTGTTACTTATAGACATAATATGTTTTACTTATACAAAGACAGGGAAAATGAGACAGGCACAGAGTGAGTGTTCCCTAGCCTAGGAACATGGGAACAATCAAGACAGAGTTCAAGACCAAGATATTCTCATTCTCATCTCCAGGAAGATGTCAGAAGTATATGCTGAGGTGCCCAGTTTCTCAGTGGTTTTATATGTTGTTATATAAACAGTTCCATAGTTGTCATCCCATCCATTATGATGTCACTAGATATGAATGGTTTATTTTTTCTTCTATGGGTTTGTAGTCCACAGGGGCTGGCACCAAGAGCTGTCAGCTATCTGGGAGACTGGTGGTTTGGAATCTGCCTTCCCAGTGGGGCAAGCTATGAAAGGGAATCTAAAGGTTGGCTCTTTGATGAGGCAACACACAGAGCTAGAGTTTGGAGCCCTGTGATCAAACTGTTTCTTTGTTCAGGTCACTTTTGCAGCTTCTGCAGACTCCAGCACAGGCAGTTAAAATGAAGCATGAATATGTATTCACTGGTCAGCCCCAAACATGGGAACATGTCTGAGAAGTGGCTTGGGGAATCAAGAAGGGGTACTATTTGTGAGGAAGAAACAATTCATGGAGGGTGGAGAATGGGTCAATTCTCAAGTTCAGAAGACTACCCAAAGGCCAAATGCTGCCATGCATTTTCTGCCATGTGCTTAAAAGAATTTCCTCGTTGTTGCTTTATCTCAATGAATCCTCCTGGGGCCCCTGAAAGACACAGGCTTTTCTCATTTCTCCCTATAGGTTCTAGTTGTAGGTGAGGAGGCTGAGCCTCAGCAAGGCCAGGTCATGTAGCTCCTCAGTGGAAAAAGATGTATCTAGACCTTGCTCTGCTGTCACCTCAAGCCACACTGGGATTTGCCTGGAACTGCTCAGAAGGTTAGAATGAGTTGGAGACATTAGAAAGAGGCTGCAGAGTACCATCGAGGAGTTATAGCTCCAACAGGAACTTCAGGACCCATGGTTCTAGGTAGGGACTCCAACTCCACTCAGAAAAACAGGCATTCAAACAGGAGTTACTATGTCCCAGGAAAGAAAACACAAGGCCATTTGTCATTTATTTATTCAGAATCTATGATGTGCCAGACACTGCACCAGACATTTGATACATTGTAATGAGTAGCATGGGAGACAGAGCTCCCTGTCTGACAAGTGTACCCTCTCACACAAGGAATGAGGAGGGGTGAGAGAAATGACATTTTGAAGGATGATGTCAAATAGTGATAGGAGTGCTACATGGACAAAAAAGTAACAACATTAATACACATATCTCAAGGTATGGTATTCCATAGAATGACAGGGAAGACAGGATGAAAAGCTTACTGAGGCATGGAATCAGGAATGAACAAACTAGAAAGAAGAAACTAGTACATGGATTCTGATGTGACCACAGGCCTGGAAAAAGAAAGCCTATGTGGTTAAAGAATAGCAAACAAGAGAGAGATAAGCAGACAAAAGAAGCCACTGGAGGGTTAGTGGTCGGCAAGTATGTTAGTCACTGTTCTCATTCCTGTGACCAAATACCCAACATGAAGCAACTGAAGTGAGAAAGGGGGATTTGTTTTGCAGTTTAAAAACAAATACTGTCCATCACAGCAGGAGCAGGAACGTGAGGCAGCTAGTCACACTGCAGTGGAAGTCAGGAAGCACAGAAGAACAGGAAGTAGACAGGTTTATAAGAGGTCTTCCAGGTCCTCGCCTAATGGCTCTCTTCATCCATCAAGACTCTACCTCCTAAAGGTTTCACACCCTTTTAAAATGGATCTAACAACAGGAGGACCAAATATTTAAACACACAAGCCTCTTGGGACATTACCCATTCAAACCACAACAGAGAATGAACAAATTCCCAAAGGCAGAGGAAGAGGACTAGAGGAAAGTCAGGAGTAGAAAGTTGCACTATACTGGATAAAAAAAATATTAGGATATCTTGGCTTAGACAACAGAGGGAATAAACAAAGTCAGATGCTCAGTAAGAAAAATCTACATGGGGATCTGGAGCTTGGATTCATTCTAAGTCATGTTGCGTCTTCAGAAGAAACATACAGTTTACCTTTTAAGAGGTAACGATACTGAAATGTGATCTAAGTTCATACTAGCACAGGATAATTGCATACTCTTGTAACTACTGTGCTTCACTCGCTTATTTTCCAGCTCTTATCTACATGAAAATTTTACTCATCTGAACTGCTTTCCAAGCCTGATAGTCATTGCCTTATCTTGCACATAAAGAAACTAAACGTGGATGAACATCAGCAAATTATTCTAAGTCATACTGTTCGTAAATAGTACAGCATAGACTTGAGCATGGGCCTTGAATATGGACATTTTAATTCTAGTTTACACATAAACATCCTTGATGCAGGATGTCCTTCTGAATATGTATTGCTTTTATTGGTTAATGAATGAAGTTGCTTTGGCCTATGGCAGGGAAGAATACAGCCAGGCTGGAAGAGATAGAGAGAGAGAGTAGGTGGAGTCATGGAGACATGTAGTCATCGAAGGAGAAAGATGCCTGAACGCCAGACCCTTACCAGTAATCCACAGCTGGCTTGTGCTGATAAATAGATTAATATAAATGGGTTAATTTAAGATGTAAGAGTTAGTTAATAAGAATCCTGAGCTAATAGGCCAAGCAGTGTTGTAATTAATATAGTTTCTGTGTGATTGTTTGAATCTGGGCAGTTGGGAAATGAGCAAGCAGTCTCTGTTTACATCATGGAACCCAACTCTCCAGCTACATATCCTACTAACATAATGTTCCTTGTTGTATAAAAGTCATTCTGGAGTGGCTCAGTAAAGGGTTTACAAAGATGCATAAAGAGCAAGATCATGGATAGAGTGAGTATCTATGGCTGACTTTGAACTTAAGATTAACAGAGGTATTCTCCTCCCCCCTCTCTCCACTCATTTGTAAGTATTTATTGAGAATACACAATATAACCAGACTCTATTTCAGGTAGTAAAGATTCCCAGAATACAGACAGTCCCTAGTTATCATTATCAGCTGGAGGGTCCAGACTAAAGCAAGCATAGAAATAATATAAAGTCAAGACACAAAGAAGTTCCATAAACATGGGGATAAACATGCTGTGTTAACAACATAGCTCAGCTAAGTGGCCTTGGGATTGTGGCACTGAGGTAAAGATTATAAGGCTTTGGGCCCTCTCACTACAAATATGGCTTTGGATTGGTAAGAGTGTTCTAGGCCTGGAAGAAGGCACCAGGTTTGGATCGGTGGCTAGCTGGGAAAGCAAGGCTGGCCAAAAACAACTCAGGGATCTAAATGTACAGAAAAGGAGGGAATAATGACTCCTGCCATTTTTTGTTGGTTTTCTAGGCCACCTCAGTCTAACAAACAGTTGTGGTCAGATTTGGATGAAATGCTTAGACTAGACATAAATTTGGTAAAAGCTGGAACGTCTTATTGTCTCCAGCTCCTTTGTTCAACCTGGTTATCCTCCAGGAAGATGAATGGGGAACCCTAGGGATGAAAGAGGAGCATGATTTGGATTTGTGACATACCCTGTGCGATAGCAGTGGAGGCCAAGATGCAGATGCAAGAAACTATAGTGGATGGTGGGTGAAATATAACCCCTCCCAGAACCTTCTCTAGCATCATATTCAGGAATCCAGAGAATGGATAATATGGGAAGGTAACTATAGGAAATGTCAATCCAGAATGAGAGGTGAGAATAGAAGGGGAAATCTGTTAAAAAAAAAAAAAGACTGTTTTTAAACCAATACTTCCTAGAAACCTTTGTCCTGGTAGAAAATCTATTGAGTACACATTCTGTGGGATTACCCTGTGTGAGAGGAGAAGGAATAGAGGTTTATTCATGAACTGATAATTATGCCACACAGCAGTTATTCACAAGCACAGCAAAGCTCGGAAGAGCCCAGTGACTTAAAGGGACTCAGTGACCTGGATATACAGATGGGAATTAAGCATGACATGCCAGGTATGGCCAACACCAAGAGAATATATGTGGATTATCAACAACCACCTCTGCAGTGTTTAACTTCTCAGGACCTCAGTATTTTCATCTATATGTAGAAGGTAGTACAACCATGTGCAACTATGGACAAGGAGACATTTGGGGAAAATGTTATGCCACATTAAAGGATTCATCCTTCTGAAAACATCACATTCTATACTTACCTATCTCAAGCCTGGTGCCTTTAATGTACTAAGAGAGAATAGGAGGCATGAAAGCTGATATTTCTATGGTAACACAGCTCCTGCTTTGTAGGAAATTCTCCTACAAAGAATACACCATAACATAATGATAAAGTGCATAGCATGGTAAGTATATAAACTAGTACTACAGTTGTACAAGATTTCCATCAGTATCCGTAATGTTGTCAGAGGTTTCTGTCCCACAAGGTCCCGCAGATGTTGAGTCCCAAGGAAACACACAGAGGTCTACATTAGTTATAAACTGATTGGCCTATTAGCGCATGCTTCTTATTAACTCTTATATCTTACATATTAACCCATAATTCTAGTCTGTGTTAGCCATGTAGCTTGGTACATTTTTATCAGCTAGGCATTCTTATCTTGCTTCTTCTGTGTCTGGTTTACAACTGAAGACTGACCCTTTTTTCTTCCCAGAATTCTCCTGTTCTGGTTGCCCCACCTTTATTTCCTGACTGTACTTCCTGCCTGGCTACTGGCCAAACAGCATTTTATTAAACCAATACAACAGACAAATCTTTACAGGGCACAAGACCATTGCCCAACAGCACAGTAATACCTAAGTGATGCATTTATCTATTTATTCCTTATCAATTAAAAACCTTGAAGTCATATATTTGGCTAAACCTTAACCCTAACTTGAATGTCCAGAGAAGCAGTAGAGAAATGACCAATGACCTCCTCCTATCTCTTTTGTTCCCCCATCCAAAATGGCAAAGACCCTCTCTCATGATCCCCCTACTACTTCCTGTGTCTATCTGTCCTCAGATCTTCAAAACCTTTATGGCAAATTATTACAGTTAGTAGTTAGCTCTACCCTCTGATTCAAAACAAACTTTATTGTCAGTCTTGGGGCTATTAAAACACAATCAAAATACCACACAACACTTAAGACAATCAACTTGTAAGAAAGAAACATTTTTAGGCTCATGGCTTTGGATGTTTGGGCTCATGTAAGCTTGGCACCCATACTTTGATATTATGTTGAGGCCAATTATTGGGAGCACATCATAGTGAAAAATGTATTGTTTGATGTAGCAGAACTACTCACATCAAAGCTAGGCATTGTACCTCCGTCCTACTCCCCCAGAAAAGAAGATGGCATCATGATCTCACTGCCCAATTTGGGGATACCCCTCCTGTGATGGTTAGTGTTGATTGCCAACTTGGCAGACTCTGTAGTCACCTTGGAGATGGGCCTTGGGGCATGACTATAAGGGGGACTGTCTTGAGTATGTTAGTTGATATAGGAAGATTCATCTCAATTGTAAGTGGGACCATTCCCTAGACAGAGAATTCTTGACTAGTGGACAAAGCAAGCTGAACACTAGTATTCATCATTTCTCTCCTTCCCTGATTATGGTACAGTATGGCCACTGTCCACAAGCTGTTGGTGCCATTACTTCACCACCACAACAGACTGTACCTGGAATTCTGACCCCAAATAAACACTTTCTCGCTGAGGTTGCTTTTGTCAGGTTGTTTTATCACAGCAGCAGGAGAAGAACCTAGGATGACTTCCCGCTACTAAAATCTCCAGCACCTTCTAACAGTGCCACACATAGAGAGACAAAGCAGGAACACATGGCCCTTCAGAGGCCACTCAAGAACTAACATGAAGACATGGATAGTGATTGCCATTAAGTCTAATGAACTGGACATAATGGAAGAGCTGCACTCTTATGAAATGGGTAGTCTACTGGGTTTATCCACACAGGCATCACCAGACACACATGAGCAATGTGTTCCAGCTCAACATCATAATAGCCTCTTTGCTACTAAGAGATAGGAACTTTTCAGCTGCATCACCACCTCATGGGACCACTCTCCTACATGTGATCCATTATTGCTCCAAAGGTAATTTTGTTGTTTTACCCAAATCTCTCTGACTAGAGTCCACATTGGAGTCTGCTTTCTTAAAAAAAAAAGTCTGATCTCTGCCAACAGTATGACTCACATATGGGTACCACTTGAGTGTGATGAGTACATGAATGGATACTTGGAGGCCGTATGCTAGAGCTAGGTCTGTGCTGTGTCTTGTCTCAAAAGCAGATGAACAAATATTCAAGCATTTCATTGGGGCTGATACTTGGAAGCCAGCCACAGTGACTATGGCTTTATACCATGGAAACGGAGACTTTTTGTAGGAATTTCTCCAAGTGCTTGTTTCCTAGCAAAGCTGTAGATGTATATGGAACAATTTGTTACAGCTACATACAGCAGGCATTTTGACATGGGAATCTTTTCTTACTGAAACCCAACAGCCTAGTAGCAAGAGATACACTTCTTTTTACTGCATTTTGCTTCTGATGTCTGTTTCTCCATAAGTGTCCACTATAATGAGCCACGATTCTATTCTGTACCTTTGTATTTATTTAAAGAAATCAAATGGAGATGACATAAAGTAAATAGGTTAAAGTGCTAAATGTGGGTGATGGAGATGTGGGAGTTTATTATTCCCCGTAATTTTCAGAATGCTTAAATGTATCACATGGAAGTAAGGGGAAAATGAAACACTGAAGATACTATTAACGTCAGCTCTGATGTCCCAGCCCCTTGGGAATGGAGGGAACAAGAATTCCAGCATCAATATATACGCATGTGGGATGGAGCAAGACTGCAATTAAGTTTTCATCTGCTTGTGAAGTTGAGCACAGCAAATTACAACACCTCATGGGATTCAGAAGCGACCTTTATACCATCTATAATCAGAGGTAATAATTAACACATATCATATATGTCTGGTAAATGACTCTGCAAAACATGTTTGAAAATTTAAAATTATTAGTTGCCTCCCCCACAGATCACTTACCCATCTCATTGTAATTAATCATGAAAAAAAAAAAACAGTTGCTAAAATCTTTTTTTTTTATGGTTTTTAGAGACAGGGTTTCTCTGTGGTTTTGGAGCCTGTAGACCAGGCTGGTCTCGAACTCACAGAGATACGCCTGCCTCTGCCTCCCGAGTTCTGGGATTAAAGGCGTGCACCACCACCACCTGGCCAGTTGCTAAAATCTTGACATGTTACATGCTTCTTTTTGTTTCCAGAATGATCTTCAAGGGTAATGTATGGGAGAATTGCAGAAATATTTCCCCTTATGGATCCTAACACATAGAATTCTCAATGTTATGATTTTATATTACCAAGAAATTGACTTTGGGTTTTCTTTGTATTTCTTCATCAAGGTCCTCAAAAATGACTCAAGGAGCTACAAAATCCAACCTTGGTCAGATGCGTATGTCTCTTTTATTAATATTCGATAGATTTGCAACCAAACTCTGCTTCTCATTTCTATGACCAGAAACTTGGCCTGGCAAGATACCTCTGCAGGTACTCATGTGTATATACATATGCACATACAGAGAAAGAGGGACAGTAGAGAGAGGGGGATACATATTCATATACTTGCATACACACACATGCACACACATACCACACACACATGAGAGAGAAGGATATGTGTGTATATATACTTTCACAAACACACATACACAGACACATAGTCTACACACTTGCACACATGTATATACATATATACACACTCAACAAGACGGAAAAAGAAACATACTACTGTGAATTAATAAAAATAGCAACTACATTTTAGTTACTAATTTTGTCAGGCACTGAGCTAATGGATATCTGTGAGATAAGCCATTCTGAGGTACAGCAATAAATCTTATTTCATAGATAAACATAGAAAGTTTGTCTCTGGCAGTGGAGACATATTCTTCAATAGCTGGAACTCATCCTGAGGTACATTGTAAAGTACAGTGTTCCTGTCAGTAGTGCCTCAGATAGGGATGGGACACTTTCAGCCTCTCCACTATTCATGGTGGCACTTGGCAAGCTTGATCTTGTGAGTATTCCTGTGTGCCAACAGACCCATCATGTAGGGAAAACACTGTTTCACCATAGCCCCTACTACCTCAGGCTCTTACAATCTTTCAGCCCCCTCTTTTATGATAATTTCCTCATCTTCTCTAAGGGATGTGCTATAGATATCCCATTTATGTCTAGGTACTATGCAGTGTCCTTATTCTTTATGCTATAACCAGCGGTAAGTTTCTATATTAATCAACATCTACTTCTGAGTAAAAGGAAGCTTGTATGCTGAGGGATGAGAGCTATACTAATCAACATATCTAAAGGTGGGAATTTGGGGCCTAGTTTAATGCTGCATCCTTTTAGGAGAATCATAATAGTAGTTTCTCCCCTTGGGCCTGTTACTTACCCAGCTATGGGTTCTTGATCCAGCAATACCAGACATGAACTCTGTCTTGTGGGATGGGCCTCATATCCAATCAGAAATTATTTACTTCAGTAATATCTGTCAAGTGGCAGATCTCTGGGCACTTCACTCTCTCCTACAGATCCTCTCCAACTCATGATGTTCTTCTAGACACTGCCCATCAGGCACTGAAGGTAGATAAGAACAAGAGCTCCTAGCATATCCATGGTAGCTTCCAGCCTCTTCTGCGTCACCATGTTAGTCAAATCCACTTAAGTGTCTACAAGTGTTTTAAAAACGACTGTAACAAAAACCAACACCTCTGTGTTTCCTACTGAATATTTTCAAGTTTCAAATTCTTTAGATTTATCCTCATCGATCTATGTGACCTCTGACTACTCCCATACCCAGCATGTTCCCTCTTCTTCTGAGAAATATTCCATGTCCAATTTGTAGTATCCTGTTCACCCAGATGGATACAGTTTTGATGGGAGTTGAATTCATTAAGTCCAACTTAAGTGTTCACACATGAGATCCTTAAGCCCAGAGGGAAGTTGATGCATGCAGAAGGATGAGCTTGGAGATGTTTCTCCCTTTCTTCAACCTGAGACCTCAAATCCACACTCACCAGCCCTATTTCCTAAGATGTATCTCTTCCTTTCTGATGACCTCAGTCTTCCCACTAGATTGTCACTCATTGATCCTTTTATTGAAATACCATTCAGTAAGTTTCCACCATATGACAGAAACCATAAACACACAAGTAGCTCTTAGGGAATTGTTCAGATCATTTCATAGACACAGACTGGAAGCATGTAGCATGCCATTTCCATTTTATTCTAATGAGTTTTAGTAGAAACTCTGAAATTAGCTATCTTCTGAAAAGGATACCTATTAAATAAACATTAAAAGTCCTCCGAAGACTGCTTCAAGAAACTAGATAGATAGCAATGTTGTTAAAAGTCCTTGCTGCTCTTACATACAACCCAGGCTGGGTTCTTAGCACATACATGAGGTGGCTCACAACTGCTTTTAAGTCCAGTTCCAGGAACACCGGGCGGCGGAACGCAACGCGGCCGGAACACCGGGCGGCGGAACGCAACGCGGCCGGAACACCGGGCGGCGGAACGCAACGCGGCCGGAACACCGGGCGGCGGAAAGCAACGCGGCCGGAACACCGGGCGGCGGAACGCAACGCGGCCGGAACACCGGGCGGCGGAACGCAACGCGGCCGGAACACCGGGCGGCGGAACGCAACGCGGCCGGAACACCGGGCGGCGGAACGCAACGCGGCCGGAACACCGGGCGGCGGAACGCAACGCGGCCGGAACACCGGGCGGCGGAACGCAACGCGGCCGGAACACCGGGCGGCGGAACGCAACGCGGCCGGAACACCGGGCGGCGGAACGCAACGCGGCCGGAACACCGGGCGGCGGAACGCAACGCGGCCGGAACACCGGGCGGCGGAACGCGGCCGGAACACCGGGCGGCGGAACGCGGCCGGAACACCGGGCGGCGGAACGCGGCCGGAACACCGGGCGGCGGAACGCGGCCGGAACACCGGGCGGCGGAACGCGGCCGGAACACCGGGCGGCGGAACGCGGCCGGAACACCGGGCGGCGGAACGCGGCCGGAACACCGGGCGGCGGAACGCGGCCGGAGGACGCCCAGCGCAGCCGGCGGGGACCCACTGGGACCAGAGCAGCAGCAGAGGACACAGGCTGCTGGCGGCGGGAACCGTCCCAGCAGGAGAAGCAGGCTGCAGGGACCGCGCGCGCAACACCAAGAACAGATCGCCCCACTACAATTAAACCAGAGAGGTAGGCCTTCGGTTGGGGAGGTCCCTGGCAAAGGAGGAGCCGGGTCCTATTCCTGAAGACCTTTCTGAGGGGTGAGAGGGATCTTGGCCCCCGGCAGGAACCAGGAAACAGAGCAAGGGCATTTTGTAACAGGAGCCCCTGGCCAGCAGGGGAACCTGAACCAGTTTTAAAAGACCCCTTAGATAGCATCGATAGGAGGAGATGGGCAGGCGCCAAGGAAAGAATTCACCCAATAATCTGAAAAACAACATGAAAACACCAGAACCCAACGATCTTACAACAGAAGGTCTCCAACACCATAACACAGAAGAAGTGGAAAAAATTGACTTTATGAAAGCTGTAGAGTCCCTTAAACAACATGTGAAAAATGCCCTTATAGAAATGGATGAGAAGTATAACCAAAAATTTGAAGAAATGAGTAAATACGTACATAATACCCTGGGAAACCAAGAAAGAACGATCAAACAGGTAATGGAAACAGTTCAAGAATTGAAAACTGAAATGGAAGCAAGGAAGAAAACACAAACTGAGGACCAGCTGGATATGGAAAATCTAGGTCAACGAGCAGAGCCTACAGAAACAAGCATAATCAATAGAATACAAGAAATAGAAGAGAGAATCTCAGATTCTGAGGACAACATAGAGAAAATAAACGCTCTGATCAAAGAAAACTGCAAAGCCAACAAATTCTCATCACAAAACATTCAGGAAATATGGGACACAATAAAAAGACCAAATCTAAGAATAATAGGAATAGAAGAAGGAGAAGAGTCACAGCTCAAAGGCCCAGAAAATATTTTGAACAAAATTATGGAAGAAAACTTTCCCAACATAAAGAAAGATATTCCTTTGAATATTCAAGAAGCATATAGAACACCAAACAGACTGGATCAAAGGAAAACATCCCCTCGCCATATAATAATCAAAACACAAAATATACAGGTTAAAGAAAGAATACTAAGAGCTGCAAAGGAAAAAGGCCAAGTAACTTATAAAGGTAAACCGATCAGACTTACACCTGATTTCTCTATGGAAACAATGAAAGCCAGAAGGTCCTGGATAGAAGTACTGCAGAAGCTAAGAGACCATGGATGCAAGCCCAGACTACTATACCCAGCCAAGCTTTCGTTCACTATAAATGGAGAAATCAAGACATTCCAGGATAAAAACAAATTTAAACAATACGTAGCCACGAATCCAGCCCTACAGAAAGTAATAGAAGGAAAATCGCAACCCAAGGAATCCAACATTGCCAACACTGCTTACAATAACTCAGGCATCTAGCGACCCTTCACTAGCACAACTCAAAGAAGGGAGACACACAAATTCTACTTCCAAAAACAATAAGAATATCTGGTGTAAACAACCACTGGTCATTAATATCACTTAATATTAATGGTCTCAATTCACCTATAAAAAGGCACAGGCTAAGAGATTGGATACGAAAACAGGATCCAACATTCTGCTGTTTGCAAGAAACACATCTCAACCACAAAGACAGGCATCTACTCAGAGTAAAGGGCTGGGAAAAGATCTTTCAAGCAAATGGTCCTAAGAAAAAAGCAGGTGTGGCCATATTAATTTCTAACAAAACTGACTTCAAACTAAAATCAATCCGAAGAGATCGAGATGGACACTTTATACTCATAACAGGAACAATTTGTCAGGATGAAGTCTCAATCCTGAATATTTACGCCCCTAATATAAAAGCACCCACGTATGTAAAAGAAATATTACTAAAACTCAAGGCAGACATCAAACCACACACACTAGTAGTAGGAGACTTCAATACACCTCTCTCAGCAATGGACAGGTCAATCAGACAGAAACCTAATAGAGAAGTAAGAGAACTACTGGAGGTAATGAAGCAAATGGACTTAACAGACATCTATAGAACATTCCACCCAAATAGGAAAGAATATACCTCCTTCTCTGCAGCCCATGGAACCTTCTCGAAAATTGACCACATACTCGGAAACAAAGGAAACCTCCACAGATACAAAAAAAATATCAGTGTCCACCTGTGTCTTATCAGATCACCACGGATTAAAGTTAGAATTCAACAACAATCCTACCTCCAGAAAGCCGACAAACTCATGGAAACTGAACAGTCAACTACTGAACCACACCTGGGTCAAGGAAGAAATCAAGAAAGAAATTAAAGTCTTCCTTGAATTTAATGAAAATAAAGGGACAACATACTCAAACCTATGGGACACCATGAAAGCAGTGCTAAGAGGAAAGTTCATAGCACTAAGTGCCCACTTAAAGAAAACAGAGAAAGCATACATCGGAGACTTAACAGCACACCTGAAAGCTTTAGAAAAAAAAGAAGCAGATGCGCCCAGGAGGAGTAGAAGACTGGAAATAATCAAACTGAGGGCGGAAATCAACAAAATAGAAACGCAGAAAACAGTCCAAAGAATCAATGAAACAAAAAGTTGGTTCTTGGAGAAAATCAACAAGATCGACAAACCCCTATCCAAACTAATTAAACAACAGAGAGAGAACACGCAAATAAATAAGATCAGAAATGAAAAGGGGGACATAACCACAGACACAGAGGAAATTCAGAGACTCATTAGATCTTACTACAAAAGCCTGTATGCCACAAAACTAGAAAATACAAAAGAAATGGACATTTTTTTAGATAAGTACCACATACCAAAGCTAAACCAAGACCAGGTGAACGATCTAAATAGACCTGTTAGTCGCGAAGAGCTAGAAACCGTTATCAAAAATCTACCTTCCAAAAAAAGCCCAGGACCAGATGGTTTCAATGCAGAATTCTACCAGAACTTCCAAGAAGAGCTAATACCTATACTCCTTAATGTATTTCACAATATAGAAACAGAAGAGTCATTGCCAAATTCCTTTTATGAAGCTACAGTTACCCTGATACCAAAACCACACAAAGACCCAACCAAGAAAGAAAATTACAGGCCGATCTCACTCATGAATATCGATGCAAAAATTCTCAATAAAATACTGGCAAACCGAATCCAAGAACACATTAGAAAAATTATCCATTATGATCAAGTAGGCTTCATCCCAGAGATGCAGGGCTGGTTCAACATACGCAAATCTATCAATGTAATCCACCATATAAATAAACTGAAAGAAAAAAACCATATGATCATTTCATTAGATGCTGAAAAAGCATTTGACAAAATTCAACACCCCTTTATGATAAAAGTCTTGGAGAGATTAGGGATACAAGGATCATACCTAAATATAATAAAAGCTATTTACAGCAAGCCGTCAGCTAACATTAAATTAAATGGAGAAAAACTCAAAGCCATCCCACTAAAATCAGGAACACGACAAGGCTGTCCACTCTCTCCATACCTCTTCAATATAGTGCTTGAAGTTCTAGCAATAGCAATAAGACAACATAAAGGGATCAAGGGGATTCGTATCGGAAAAGAAGAAGTTAAGCTCTCGTTATTTGCAGATGATATGATAGTATACATAAGCGACCCCAAAAACTCCACCAAAGAACTCCTACAGCTGATAAACACCTTTAGTAATGTGGCAGGATACAAGATCAACTCCAAAAAATCAGTGGCCTTCCTATACACTAAGGATAAGGAAACAGAGAGGGAAATTAGAGAAGCATCACCTTTCACGATAGTCACAAATAGCATAAAAATATCTTGGGGTAACTCTGACCAAGGATGTGAAAGATCTATTTGACAAGAACTTTAAGTCTTTGAAGAAAGAAATTGAAGAGGACACCAGAAAATGGAAAGATCTTCCTTGCTCCTGGATTGGGAGGATCAACATAGTAAAAATGGCAATTCTACCAAAAGCAATCTATAGATTCAATGCAATCCCCATCAAAATCCCATCAAAATTCTTCACAGATCTGGAGAAGACAATAATCAACTTTATATGGAAAAACAAAAAACCCAGGATAGCCAAAACAATCTTATACAACAAAGGATCGTCTGGAGGCATTACCATCCCTGACTTCAAACTCTACTACAGAGCTACAGTATTGAAAACAGCTTGGTATTGGCATAAAAACAGAGAAGTCGACCAATGGAATCGAATAGAAGACCCTGACATTAACCCACAAACCTATGAACACCTGATTTTCGATAAAGGAGCTAAAAGTATACAATGGAAAAAAGAGAGCATCTTCAACAAATTGTGCTGGCAAAACTGGATGTCAACCTGTAGAAGAATGAAAATAGATCCATATCTATCACCATGCACAAAACTCAAGTCCAAATGGATTAAAGGCCTCAATATCAGTTTGAACACAGTAAACCTGATAGAAGAGAAAGTGGGAAGTACTCTACAACACATGGGCACAGGAGACCACTTCTTACGTATAACCCCAGCAGCACAGACATTAAGGACCTCATTGAATAAATGGGACCTCCTGAGATTGAGAAGCTTCTGTAAAGCAAAGGACACTGTCACTAAGACACAAAGGCAACCCACCAACTGGGAGAAGATCTTCACCAACCCCGCAACTGACAAAGGTCTGATCTCCAAAATATATAAAGAACTCAGGAAACTAGACCGTAAAAGGCTAATCAACCCAATTATAAAATGGGGCATTGAGCTGAACAGAGAATTCTCAACAGAAGAACTTCAAATGGCCAAAAGACACTTAAGGTCATGCTCAACTTCCTTAGCGATCAGGGAAATGCAAATCAAGACAACTTTAAGATACCATCTTACACCTGTCAGAATGGCTAAAATCAAAAATACCAATGATAGCCTTTGTTGGAGAGGTTGTGGAGAAAGGGGTACACTCATCCATTGCTGGTGGGAATGCAAACTTGTACAACCACTTTGGAAGGCAGTATGGCGGTTTCTCAGGAAATTCGGGATCAACTTACCCCTGGACCCAGCAATACCACTCTTGGGAATATACCCAAGAGAGGCCTTATCATACAACAAAAGTATATGCTCTACAATGTTCATAGCAGCATTGTTTGTGATAGCCAGAACCTGGAAACAACCTAGATGCCCTTCAATGGAAGAATGGATGAAGAAAGTATGGAATTTATACATATTAGAGTACTACTCAGCAATAAAAAACAAGGACTTCATGAATTTTGCATACAAATGGATGGAAATAGAAAACACTATCCTGAGTGAGGTAAGCCAGACCCAAAAAGAGGAACATGGGATGTACTCACTCATATTTGGTTTCTAGCCATAAACCAAGGACATTGAGCTTATAATTAGTGATCCTAGAGAAGCTAAATAAGGAGAACCCAAAGAAAAATATATAGGCATCCTCCTGAATATTAACCTTCAGCAAGCGATGAAAGGAGACAGAGACAGAGACCTAAATTGGAGCACAGGAAATCTCAAGGTCCAAATCAGGAGCAGAAAGAGAGAGAGCATGAGCATGGAACTCAGGACCGCGAGGGGTGCACCCACACATTGAGACAATGGGGATGTTCTATTGAGAACTCACCAAGGCCAGCTGGCCTGGGTCTGGAAAAGCCTGGGATAAAACCGGACTCTCTGAACATAGCGGACAATGAGGACTACTGAGAACTCAAGAACAATGGCAATGGGTTTCTGATCCTACTGCACGCACTGGCTTTGTGGGAGCCTAGGCAGTTTGGATGCTCAACTTACTAGACCTGGATGGAGGTGGGGGTTCCTTGGACTTCCCACAGGACAGGGAACCCTGATTGCTTTTCGGGCTGGGGGGGAGACTTAATTGGGGGAGGGGGAGGGAAATGGGAGGCGGTGGTGGGGAAGAGACAGAAATCTTTAATAAATAAATAAATTAAAAAAAAAAGTAAAACAGATACACTTTAGGAGTGACATAGAGTCTTGCGGTTGGTGAAACGCTGGGCTATTATTTTAAAGGAATCTTTGAGTGCCAGTGTGATGACTAACTGCATAAAGCACAAAAGAAAAAAAAAATATTCCTCTTCAACTTTTGTTGTACAAGCAAGGTGTGTAAGCGAAAGATAAAAACAGGTATACTTTTCACATATAAAACTTAGACTAAATGCATTTTATTTAAGTGGCATTTGAAATTCATTGTATAATAAGCATGCTTAGTCTGCTGATTTCTAGGTAGGAATTTCTAGTTGAAAAGTACCTTTCTATTGAGTATTTATGGGAGCGTAATATGTTCTTGCCATACATCAGCTAGCATTATGACTAACATTTATCCAGTCAGCCCGGGCTTATTATGTACCTCAGGAGCCTTTTTGATGCAATTATACCACATTTTAGATATATCCACATTTCTACCACCTGGGATTAAATTCTGTCTAGCTTCATAATTTTTCAGGTAGGTGTAAATTGATTTCTTTTCTTACTGTGGCTCCTTTAACATAATTCTTTATTTCCATACCTAGTAATTTTGTTTAACTGAAAATGTCATCTAAGGGCTCAGGTAGATTCAGACGGTTGAGAAGACAAGAAAAGATCATTCCTGATCCAAAGCTCTGTCTTTTCTAAGTTGTAAATTTTGGTTTTTAGAGCTCTGAAATATTAAACAGCAAGTTCTGAGGTTAAAGAATCCCACATCTGTGTTTGTTTTTGGTTTCTAATCTCTCTAGTGAATGTGAAGCAATTGATGCACGCTTGGCTGTTTAGGAATAACAATGACAAAGCCAGTGGTAGTGGCTGCTGGTGTGTGGAGGGAAGCTGTCATGCTCTTCACACCGTATTAGGAGCACAATGCTGTGTTATCTTGCTTTTATAGCTAGGGAAATTGAAACTCAGAGATGTTAACAAACTTGCCTGAGGGGACAAAACAGGTGAGTAGAGTCACTTCAGGCCCTCATTTCTGCCCACTTCCAG
Organism: Microtus pennsylvanicus; assembly: GCF_037038515.1. Lineage (NCBI taxonomy): Eukaryota > Metazoa > Chordata > Mammalia > Rodentia > Cricetidae > Microtus > Microtus pennsylvanicus. The sequence goes on along the minus strand of NC_134586.1, from coordinate 35,377,124 downwards.
AAATGGCTTCTTATCTCTTTCCAGATTGTACCTGTGACCATAGATGTGTCAAAGAAAATTTTTCCAACATATTAGCAACTTATGAATTCCCCCGTTTTTACTTACAAATTGTGAACTGATTTGTGAAGGCCTGTTTTGCTTATGACAACTTAAGCTTTAAATTTTTTTTTTACATTTATTTGTGTGTGTGTGTGTGTGTGTGTGCATATGTATATGAGATGAGCACACAGGTGCCACAGTTTGTTTGTGGTGATTAGAGGACAATGTAAGAAAATCAATTCTCTTCTTCCAGTCTGTGGGTCCTTGGTATGTAACTCAGGTCACCAGGTTTGACATCAAGTACCTGGTGGAGCCATCTCTCAGACCCATAGAGTGAATTTTAAATGTTTATATATGTAAATAGATTTCCTTAACATTAAGAACACAGTTTTTGGAAATAATCGTCTTTCTTTGCCTGGAATAATTTCTCCCTGGTTCTTAGCACTTTTCTAATACTCTCTAAGACCCTATAAATAGAAATATTGAGCACCTAAAGCCTAAAATGGTTAAGACCAGAAGTGCATTGGATTTTGTATGGTTAAATATTTACATATGTATAATAAGAGAGGGACTCAAGGACTGAACATTTCACTTAAACACATCTTCTACACAGAATGTCAAGGTTATTTATATAGTCATTTTAAATCATTTTATACATGAAACCTAGTCCCATGCTTTGAAATTTTCTATTTGTGGTGTCAAGTTGGTACCCTAAATGTTTTGAGGCTAGAGATTCTCAACCTATCTCTCCCAAAGCTATCCTATCTAGAAAGCTTACTATTTCATCACTGTGAAAAAGGTATGTGAGGACCATGTTATACTACTATTAAAGAAACAAAAACTAACAAACAAGACTTATTGTTTTCCTACCCAGCATCACACCACAATCAACACCAAAGAATTCTATAGTATACAAAGTTCCAAGGATGGCTCCATACCAGCTAGGAAAACACATACCACCCGAATATCATGCATTTAATTTTACTTTAACATGTCTACTTGATAGTATTAGCTCCAACAGATGAATCCCTCAACTGTCCATCTGTTAACACACACACACACACACACATACCCCCCACACACCCCACATGTACACACACCTACCTCTAAATGACAGTTTAGTGTAGTAATTAGGAGCGGCGGGGCTGCGTCCCCCACACCCGGCAGCCCACATGGCTAGCTTAGCTTATGCCCGAAATAATTACACAGACACTGTATTCTTTTAAACACCGCTTGGCCCATTATATCTAGCCTTTTCTCGGCTAACTCTCGCACCTGGACTAGCCCATTTCTTACAATCTGTGTAGCCCACGATCTGGCTTACCAGAAATGATCTTAACCTGCATTTGCCTGGAGTGGGAAAATCATGGCGACTCTCTGACTCAGCTTCTTTCTCCCAGAATTCTGTTGTTTACTCCACCCACCTAAGGGTGGGCCTATCAAATGGGCCTAGCAGTTTCTTTATTGTTTAACCAATGAAATCAACAGATTGATATATGACACTCCCCCATCAGTTTAGAAACATAAATTTTTTTTTTTACTTGTGTTCCCATGCATTTCCTATAAATAAAGGTCCCCACAATTCCTCTTCATATGAATTAATCTGCTTGAGTGGCAGGATCCAGGATCCAGGGAACCATTTTGGACTTACAGGTTTACTTCAAAGGGTATTACAGAGAACACAGATAAAAAGAAAAGACACATGGGGTGAGAATGAGAAAAGTTGCATGGCATATTCTTCCATGCATTTTCCAGGGATGCCATCCTCAAGAGATCTCCATGTGTACTGCTTCTGCATGCTTGCCAAAACCTGTCTCTTCTGGGTGGTGGAGCTGGAGATGTTATATATAAAATGCAAATAAACTAGATGAGGAAACCCAGCAAGGTCCATGCACTTCAATGTGTGTTTGATGCTGTGTATCCTTCCTTCCTCCTGCAGGGAGAGCAAGAAACCTCTGGAATGAATTTCTTGGAACTCTTTTCAGACAAGAGTAGTCAGAGAAGCTCTTCATCGCATCTAGAAGACAAGAGCAGGCTAGAGCAGAATCAAGTATCTAAGATCCCTTTAACAGAGTAGAAGAAATTCCAGTTTCTATTGTCTAACCTAGAGAAGATGCTATGAGGTAGAAGCCATGGGTAAAAAATACACACAATACAATGACACCACTTCTCATTAATAGAAATGCTGCTATCCCTGGACTCTCAATGCTTAGACTAAAATCATGGATGCTTGGTGTGGGAAGGTCATTTGTCAATCTGTTCTTTCATTGGTTAATCAATAAAGAAAACTGCTTGGTCTGATAGGTCAGAAAATTAGGTAGGTGGAGTAGACAGAGCAGAATGCTGGGAAGAAGGGAAATGAGCCCAACACCATGCCTCTCCTCTCTGGTCAGAGGCAAGGAAGCTCCAGCCCAAGATGGACACAGGTCAGACATGCTGAATCTTTCCCGGTAAGACACCACCTCGTGGTGCTACACAGATTATTAGAAATGGGTTAGGCAAGATATTAAGTTGGCCAAGAGGCTAGATATCATGGGCCAGGCAGTGTTTATATGAATACAGTTTGTATGCTGTTATTTCGGGGCATAAGCTAACCAGGTGGCCGGGAGCTGGGCGGCAGGAATGCAGCCCACCACTCCTTCTACAGATGCTGATAAGTCATTGCTGTCCTGAGTCTTTGCCTGAAAGTTGTGCTATGGACAAGGCTATCCAAAGGACTAATCCAATATACATAGTTATATGCTTTGCCCCAAATCCTCAGCTCTTAATAGAACTGCCTACATTACTTTACAGTCTAGATTTTGTTCTGTGTTCCTCCATCTTCTGTCTGTGATAGTGAGCATGTGAATATTCTAGAATTATCTTCTGTAATAAGACTCTCTTTCTCCTTCTCCTTGTCACAATTAATCATTATCTAGTTGTGAAAGAGTCTTTTTATAAATTTTATTTCCTTCAGGAGAATCATGCAATGTTTGCAAAATCCAAATTAAAAATTCCAAGTTTAAAGCACCATTTCAAATTGCTTCTGGACCTACTGTTTCCCAAGCATTTGGGCACCCCTTGGATCCTCCCTTGTGTTCAAACTATTCTTTCCTTAAGAAAGCTATCATTCTCTCTTACTGCCTCATTGTCTTCTGCCTCTAATCCTGTTTTTCCCTCTCAGTTCTAAGTATGGTGATCTAAACCCCAACCTCGAACACTTGTCAGGAGCACATCAACCCTAGGAATAAAAGTCCAGATTATTTAACAAGAGAGAGCAGGTCACCACAATGCATTTGCCGCTGTCTTCTTCTCATGGCTCCTTCAAGACTCATCCTTCAGGCTTATTAATTCTCTCTGGGTTTTCATACATTCCCCTGCATGTATGCAGCTCTCAGCAATTCTGTTCCTTGTTGTGTTAAGCTCCACTTATTTAATTTAAAAAATTATGTATTCAAAAGTGTGTTGTCTGCATGTTTGAATCTGTGTACCACTTGTGTGTCTGGTGTCCACAGAGGCCATAAGAAGCTATTGGATCCTCTGTAACTGGAAATAAAGATTGTTGTGAGTTGCCATGTGGGTATGGGAATTGAATCCAGTTTCTCAGAAGAGCAATCAGTGTTCTTAACTGCTGAAACATCTCTCCAGTCCCTTAGCACCTTTTATTTTCCATTCGCTATATAACTCAGGGGTCATTTTATACTGGGAGCCTTGGAACATAGTCTCTTCTCAATCCTCACCAAAAAATAAATAAATAAATAAATAAATAAACTACAGTGACTTTTTCCTTGCTGTTACTCATCATACTTCAGCTGTCACTGTTGACTGCTGTTATTCTTCAGTGGATGCTCTGTAAGAAAAGAAATGAAGCCCTAATTGATGCTGACCACAGGCTCAGGAAGTAGCAGATGTTTGACACTGAATAAATCTTCACTGAATGAAAGGAGATGTGTTTAACTTTGGCTTGGCCAATGGACTTTGATCTGTTTCCTATCCAAAATGGCAACTTACTTACACCAGGACTAGGAATATAAGTAATGCAGGAAGGAGAGATATTACTCAGTTCTTATATTTTAAGGAAACATTGAAAGCCCTAGAAATACTTTGCCCATCCTTTTAGATAAATTCAGGATCTAAGATGTGTTGTTTTGAAAATAGAGACACTCTTTCTTTCCTGTGGAGGAGGCATTTGTAAATCCATGTCTAAGTGTGAAAATACAAAAAAGTACAGATTTCTTTTCAATGTCATGTTCACTAACTGCATGGAGGTAGTTTTAGCAAACATCTCCTGATACACTATACATCTGAATCCCAATTATCACACACAAAAGCTTTGTACTTTTATAGTAGCAGAAGACACAGCTGAGCTACGACACTGAAATAACATGAGTCAGATTTCAAAACAGTTTCTTAGATGAGGATTTAAAAAAACATAAACAAAATCTGTCTCATTTTTATTCCCAATTCATTCCTGTTTGCCTCCCAGAGTAATTCATGGAGGATTATCCTAATATACAAGCCTTTCTGCCATTTCAGGGACCATTAAAAGGCAGGATTAAACACCTTGCATACAGTGAGAAATGGGGTGCCACAGATTTAAGGGTATTGCAGATAACAGGACCAATTCCTATTCTCTCTCAGGACTTATGTGGGGTCTGGGTCCTAGCCTACCTACACTTCTCTCTATCTGATCAGGTGGATGAACAGTGTTTGGATCTCAGATAATTTGGACCCTACACAGGGACTTCCTTTAACACTGTGTATATCACAAGAGTTCATCACACCAGAAAAGAAAAGGAGGTGGGACAGAGAGAAACTTTTCCAGCAAAGCAACTGAATAACAATGTAGACATTACCAAATGAGAAAGTGCAGGAGAGCTCCCGTAGAGATGGATTCAGGACAAAATAACAAGTCCACAAAAGGGAATTCTCTAACATCCATTAAGGCCCCAAGGCAGGTCTTTCACTGATAACTGATGTTTTGATTGCAGAATTATCCACTATTCAGATTTACACCTTTCTAAGACAGGGTAGTGCTCAATACACTCATAGTAATAATCCACCTTTACTCTGCTAGCTCAGAGTGCTTCAGGACACAGCAGCCACTGAGAAATCCAGCAAGTCAAATTTCTCTTTACATCCTTCCCTGTCTCAGTATGTGTTTGTGTGTGTGTGTGTGTGTGCATGTGTGTGTGTGTTCTCTCTCCCTTCCTCCATCCTTCCCTTCTTTTCTCTCTCCTTCCTTTCCCCTCTCCTTTTCCTTTCCATTTCCCCCCTCCCCTACATTTCTTCCCCTCTTGTCCTCTCTTGAGTTAAAATTTCTATAAAATCTCTGGCATCAGAAGTTTCAAAAACACTCAACTGTTGCAGGACTTCATGTCAATGTTTGAAAAATAAGAGTGACAAATCCCAAGTCTCTTCCATTTTAATTTAATAATGATGAGGAGGAGAATGATGATAATGATAATAATAAGTTCTCATAGCTAGAAAGTTATATTGGAACAGGGAAATTTCAGTTCTTTGTCAGAAGTCCCCAGTCAGTTACTTTTTTCCCAGTATAGACAATAGGTCTTTTATCTTTTATTGATTGCCTAGTGGAGTAGATAAAATCCTATTGGAAAGACAACTCATTCAGGTATTGATTTAATTGATTCTGAGACAATCATTTAGTGCTCTTGAGCATATTGAAGATTTTAGGTGCTTTCCACATCTAATTCCTGTACATCTCCTTGAGATGAAATTCTTTAGAATTGCCATTTTAACCTTAACCATCCCACAACAAGCTCAAGAGGAAAGAGCCTACAGCCTGAAAGTATATCTAAGCAATGCAAAAATGTTGAGTTATTTTTAATTGGCATTCTTAATGATAGGTTCCAGTGTCTATCAAATATTATGAAAACCGACCTTTTTTTTTTTTCTAAAATTTCCCCTACAAACAGTGGGTCCTGGGATTGCTCTCACTGAAGAGGCTAGAGGCCATTAGATTTTATTATCTTTTTTGTCAACAATTATTAAGAGGAATGAGGGAACTGAATAGCCTAGGCACTGGATGCATTTATTTACCCATCTCAGGAATGAATTTATTCATGTTATTTCATTTTAATTCATGCTTCATCAAGCACTACAGAGCCTTCTTCCACATGCCTTTCATGCCTTGACAAGTCTGTCAGCCTGGCTCTGCCCATGGACACAAAGAGCTAAATGTATAAAGACACAGGTGAGCAAAAAGAAATCTTGCTTGATTTTAAATGACGGCTCTAATCACTCTGATTGTGCAGCTCTGGAAGTGTCCTGATTAAGGAAATAAGACTTTCATGTCCACTCTAGACAGCAGAGCACCAATTGCTTGCTGCATTCCATGTCTGGCAAAGTTACCCACTGAGTTGACATTCAGTTTTGCTTTTCAAATTTGTAGAATTTATTTCAAATAAACCACGAGAAAGAGGCTATGGGCAGAGAAGAGGGCTCAGTGGGTAAAATGCTTGCTTTGTAAGCAGTTAAGACCTGCATTCTGTCTCCAGTGCCCATGTCCAAAGTCAGGCATGGCAGCACATCCTTGTTGTGCTAGGACTGAGACCGTAGAAACAGGAGGATTTCCCAAGGACATTAATAGGACTTGGTCAAGCTAATTGATGAACTCAAGATCCAGTGAGAGAACCTGCCTCAAAAATTTTTTTTTTAAAAAATGGATAAGACTGGAGCGATGGCTCAGCACTAAAGAGTATGTATTGCTCATGTAGAGGACTAGAATTCAGTACCACATCAAGTGACTCTAGCTCCTGTAACTCTAACCCCTGGGATTATGATAATCTTTTCTGGAGTCTGGACATCTATCTGTACTGATCCATACACTAATATACATATGCACTAATCCGTCTACAGGCATAGACACAGACACAGGCACATATACATAAATGAACACTATTAAAGAATTAAAAATAAAGTGAATAATTATATAGGCAGATACCATAATCATCCAATTCTGTCCTCCACATACATACATGTTATTACATGTGTATGTGTGCATGTGAACACAAACACAAGAGTATATACATACATATACCAAAGAAAGGAGAGAAAGAAAGAGGGGGTGAGGAGAGAGTTAGAACAAAACAAAACAAAGCTCACAGCCAAGAAGAAAACTGGTGAGACTCCAAATCCCCAAGTAATTCTCAACTTACCGGTAGGTCATATGGCATTAATAATTCATGTTGATAAATTTGATCTTGTTGAATGGATTAGAATCCTAAAAAGGAGAAAAACATTCTCTTTGGCAATTGAGATATTTACGAGAAACCTATTAGGACCAAATATATCCACTAAATAGACAAGAGTAAGCCCTCACTGTCCCTAACTGGATTCTCAAGGAACCCCTTAAACAAATGGGGCCACTCAATCAATGGCCTGGGGAAGCAAAGCTGAAAGACAACAACTGAAAACAGCTGCGGATATTGGCATCATGACAAAATCCTGCACTTATGTGTTGTTGAAGACAGAAAGGAAAAGAAATATAGAAAAGAAGAAGATTCAAGATGAAGACAACCAGCAATTGTTATGAGGGTCAGAAGCATTGGAAAACACACATTAGGGTCATGGAGGTTTGTTAACTTCAGGTCAAAAGCTGCACAAGGTGGCACACATCTGTAATCACAACACTTGAGAGGTGGAAGCAAAAGAATCAGGACTGCAATACCCTTAGCTATGTGGTAAGTTCAAGGCCAGCCCGGGAAAGTCAGGACCCTGTTGTAAAACATAAGCCTAAGTGAATGAATAAAACAAAATATCCAGGTTAAAAAAAATATATCGTAAAGAATGAAAAGGATCTCAGGGTTAGTATCCAGTACCCACATCAGATACTTCACAACTGGCTCTAACTCCAGTTCCAGAGGATCTGACACCCAGTTCTGGTCTCTTTGGAAACTGCATACATGTGACACACAAACATACATACAGGCAAACACTAATATGCTAAATAAATACATAAATAAATAAGTACTTTTTAAAAACCTAAAAAGAGGGCAGGCACATGGTAAAAAGTAATTGGAAAATTCAATTTTCTCTTTTCTTATTTTTTAAAATCTAATTACCGTGACAAATGCTAGTGATGATTCACTCTTTAGCAGTAAAATTGAGGTGACACACTCCGGCATCCACAAGTCTTCTTCCCTCATAATGCTGCAAGGACAATTTCTGCAAGGTTCTTTTGTAAATCAACTACATGGGGGGCATAGACCCAAACACAGGTCTAGAGGAAAACCATGCCTATAGCTACATAAACCTGAGGTGTAACAGGAACAAGCAGGCCTGCTTTGGGTCTTGCCGCTCTGCTAGCTTACACCAGAAATAACCACACAGAAACTCTATTAATTAAATTATTGCCTGGTCCATTATCTCTAGCCTATTATTGGCTAACTTTCACATCTTGATTCAACCCATTTCTAATAATCTGTATAACACCACGAGGTCATGGCATAATGGGAAAGATTCTAACAGTCAGTCTTGAGCAGGAGCTTCATGGCATCTCGACTCTGCCCTTCTTCTTCCCAGCATTCCGTTCCATCTACTCTACCTACCTAAGTGCTGCCCTATCAAAAGGCCAAGGCAGTTTCTTTATTCAACCAGTGAAAGCAACACTTAGACAAAAAAAAAAAAAAAAAAAAAAAAAAAAAAAAAAAAAAAAAAAAAACTCCTACACCACTGAGGAGTCATACACAAATCTTTTAAGAGTTAGGAGTAAGAGAGATTTAAAATATTAAAAGGAGTCAGGATGGAAGTGGAAAAACAGCTCAACAAATTAAGAGTGATTACTATGCTTGTAAAGGACCAAGGTTTTGTTCTCAGGACCCATGTGGAATCACTCTGAGTACTGTACTTCTGAGCATTCAAAACTCTGAATTCTCACCACCTAGTATTTTATCTTTAAGAGGCCATAAGAAATATGCTGTACTCATGACCAACAGCTGAAGTTGATCTTTAATCTAGACAATTATCTTCACCCTTGCCTCAGGAGATCTGAGGAGAAAGAAATGAATAACCACCACCTACTTCAGTCTTAGCTGACTCACTAGGAGTTACTACTGTAAAGACAATCTGATCCTGCTACTTCATAGGCACTAGCTAAGCTGAGACAGAGACAGTGGGTACTTGTCACAGTGCTTTGATCCCTCTTTTCCATTCACACTGACTGATGACCATGTCTGCTAGAAGAGAAAGCTCACACAATAAAGATGAAAAACTCTTAACCCACACAAAGTACTGTGCTCTGCATAAGTCCTTCAAGATAGAACTGGGTTTAGAACTCAGATCATCTGTGTCAAATTTGCATCAGGTGAGCTTTGGCCAAGTCTATAGTCTTGTCACTTTAGCATGTTCTGTTGTCAAAATGCCTCACCCCAAGATCTATTGTTAAATATGCATTTATTGAGCTCCTATTATATACCAGACACTGTTGCAAGTCAAAATACCTTCTTCTTTCCGATTTTCTCTAAGAGGACACTGTAGGGCTGAGGTATCCTTACTTGTACAAAGGGACACACTGGGTATGTTTTCTCTAAAGCTTTTTCTTAGCTGAGATCAGCTTTGTAGCTGGTTGTCAGTAAATAAAACAGAAAGATGCATGCTATTCAGGTCATAATTAAAGATTTGCCTAATTGATTTCCTATTTCTATATTCAAAGAAGGTGGAGCACTCAGGTACCCTCCCTTGCTCCTGGCGTGTTAATAGCTTCTATATTATAGGAAGCACAGACATTCTAATGATGTATCACAGTAAAGGAGGGTGCACACATGTTCCAGCCATTTGTCATGGCAGTGACTTGAAATTATTGCTCCCTTTTAAAGTTACTGCCCAGCTTTGCACTAGTTCTACTCCATAAATCAGGGATTTAATGGGAAAGAGCTCAGATCTCGATTATAATTATCCTTTGATACCACCCCCACTCCCTCAACAGTAAGAGTCCAGGCTCTATCTGGACCTCTTCTTTTGGTGAGTCTTGGGGGGAAAACAGTTCTGACATAGTGAGATTATGATATGCATATTCTTTTTATATACAAAATAAGGTTAAAATAATTTTCCAACAAATTGCCTAAGAAGGAATTTTTGCTTGCACATATTGTTGTTGCATAGACCTCAGTTTCAGAAGACCCACATTTGCCATATACCCTACAAACTGCACTTCAATTGTCAGTGACATGTAACTGCTTGCTTCTCAGAAGACACTGACCACAACACAAGAAGGGAAAAAGGTCAAAGTTGCTGACAGAAAAGTTCATTATCTCCATAGAAGGACTGTGAAAAGTCAGAGTTCATACATCAGAATATTAGTTTCTTTTAATGGCCATAACAAAGCAGTTGTAGGAATACATTTATGAAGAGAAGGAAGCTCATTCAGCTTAGCTTTGAACACTGAAAGTTCATGCAGTATAACCCCAGAACTAGTGAGCTGTCCATGGTGGACATCAGAATCTAGTCAGGAGCAAGAGTAGATCTCAACAGAGGAAGCCAAAAATAGACTGAGGTCTTCCTCTGAGTCACATGACTTAGAGACCCACCAGTAGGTTCCACCTCTCCTTTTTATTCTACTCTCGTTTTTAATAGCTCCTTGGCCATCCCATTCTCTCATAGTTTCCTCCCCACTTTCCTTCTCCCCTCCCTGTCCCCTTCCACCCCCCCTTCTCCTACCCACTCATTCTTTCAATTTTCTCAGGAGATCTTATCTACTTCCCATTCCCAAAGGGATCCGTGTATATCTTTCTTAGGGTTCTCCGTGTTACCTAGCTTCTCTGGGGTCAAAGATAACATGCTGGTTATCCCTTGCTTTATGTCTAAGACCCACTTATGAGTGAATACATACCATGTTTGTCTTTCTGGGTCTTGGTTACTTGACTAAAGATAGTCTTTTCTAGTTTCATCAATTTGCCTGTAAAATTTGAGATGTCATTGTTTTTTAATCACTGAATAGTACTCCATTATATAAATATACCACATTTTCCTTATCCATTCTTCAGCTGAGGAGCATCTAAGTTGTTTCCAGGTTTGGGTTATTACAAGTGATGCTGCTATAAACACAGTTGAGAAAATGTCCTTGCAGTATTAGTGTGCATTATTTGAGTATTTGCCCAAGATTGGTACTCCTTGGTCTGGAGGTAGACTGATTCCCAATTTTCTAAGAAACCATCATACTAATTTCCAATGTGGCTGTACAAATTTTCAGTCCCACCAGAAGGACTTCCCACACCACACCAGCAATGAAGGAGTGTTTTCCTTACTCAGCATCCCCTCCAGAATAAGCTACCATTGCTGTTTTTTGATCTTAGCCATTCTAACTGGTGTGAGATAGTATCTCGGAGTTGTTTATATTTGAGGGAGCCATTCTGAGTGAGGAAATCCAGATCCAGAAAGAAAAACATGGTAAGTACTCACTCTTAAGTAGATGTTAGATGTAAAGCAAAGGATAACCAGCCTATAGTCCACAACATCAGAGAAGCTAGGTAACAAGAAGAACCCTAACAGAAACATACATAGATCCTTCGGGAAGGGGAAATAAACAAAATCTCCTGATAAAATTGGGAGCATGGGGATGGGGAAAGAAGGGAGGTCAGAAGGGGAGGAAGAGAGGAGAAGGGAGTGGGGAGGAACACATGAGGGAATGGGATGATCCAGATGGAGGAAGGACATAGAGGGAGAGCAAGGAAAGAGATATCTTGATTGAGGGAACCATTATGGGGCTAGCAAGAAACCTGGCACAAAGAAATTCCCAGGAATCCACAAGGATGACCTCAGCTAAGACCATAAGCAGTAGTGGAGAGGGTACCTGAACTGGCTTTTCCCTGTAATCATATTGATGACTACCTTAATTGACATCATAGAAACTTCATCCAGCAACTGATGGAAGCAGATGCAGAGATTCACATTGAAGCACTGGGCTGAACTCCCAGAGTTCAGTCAAGCAGAGGGAGGAGTGATAATATGAGCAAAGTGGTCAAGACCATGATGGGGATACCCACTGAAACGGTGTGCACCACTAGGATTAAAGGCATGTTCTGCCAGGTTTCTATGACAACTGGTGTGGTTACTGGGATTAAAGTTGTGTGTTACTTCTGCCTGGGCTGTAAGGCTGATCAGTGCAGCAGTTTTACTTTCTGATCTTCAGGAAAGCTTTATTATTAAAACCCAAATGAAATGCCACTACAAGAGCACTTTCTACCCCTCCAGGGGACTCAAGTTTACCCCCAGGATCCATATCTGTGGGCTCACAAATGCTGGAACTCTAGCTCCAGGACATCAGATGCCCTCTTCTGGCCAGCCACACACACACACACACACACAAATCCCTCTTCATGTTACCAATAACCAATATCAGAGTAATAGCCTCTAAAACCGACTGTTATCTCAGGACGAATTTTCAACAGGAATCTGTTGTCAGCTTTCTAGGGAGAGACTTTCATCAAGAAGCTCACACTAATCTATGTGCTTCCCCCCCGTGGAGTCACACTGTCAATCCCATTTCCTTCCACCAGTGCCAAGAGCTAGGGTGTTCTTCTGAGTCAGAATCATTTAGCCCCTGAGTGATCCTGTCACATACAGTGACATGCTCCGCTGGTTAATACAAGTTTAAGAATTTGATGCAATCTGAGCACAGCTTCCTTGTTGGTGATGATGGAATGATTCTGAAGAGAGGAGTCGTGTGCCTAATAATTTGGTACTAAATATATGTCTCAAATGGAAATTCCCACTGTGTCCATCAACTCCCTAAGAGTCCCTTCCATCTGTAAGTGAGTTTGAAAAGGAGCCAGTTGCACTACTAACCAAGGAGTGTCTGCAAGACTGATTCAAATGGAGATTTAATCCACATATCAAAGTCCACTTTGGCAACTATATATTATTCTGTTCCAACTCTTTGATTAGGCATTTAGTTATGAATTGATTTCCCTGATGGTTCTCAATTCTGCACAAAAGAGGGGAGACAAGGTAATGTTCTCCATGAGGCCACCCTCATTCGCAGCTTGGAACTGCTCATCTAGATACATGGCAGCTGGACGTAATAGCCCAGTTATGCTTCGATTCCAATCATAAACTTTAGCAGAAATTATTCACGGTTTACTCTGGAAGCAAACTGGAGTGACAGCTAGCCACTTTCTTTGTAAATAATCAAGATAATAACCAGGCAGCCACGGCAAATAATAGCTTCTGCATATTTTAAGCTACTATGGTATCTCTGATAAAACAATACTTTATTCAAAATTATGTTTCAACTGAGACCCATAATTTCAGGGTGAGTCACGAGCCATGGCACTTCTTCACTAAGAACCGATTTTGTGATATTGATGCCGAACACCTATCAGACATGAGGTGCAAGATCATTTTCAGATACCCTCAGGTTACTTTTCTTACCTTCAGGCTAGGAGTTCACTGCTTCCTTGGAGTTTGGCCGTAGCAAACTAGATGGCCTGTTGAAATGCAAGGCTTTAAAACTGGTGGGCCAGGGAAGGAGCCCAGTATAGCTTCATTGTCCTCATAGCAAAGGACAGGGTCTTGTGCATTTGGTAAAGAAGAAGTGGACTTTATGGCCCAGCCTAGTTAGTTTTGAGGCAGGGTCTTGCTGTATGAGCCCGTGTAAGCCTGAAATTCACTTTGTAGCATAGGCTAGCCTCCTGTCTCAGCCTCTGGAGTCCTAGAAAAAGTTACAGGTGTTCTCCACCATGACCAAATTTTGACCATACATAACTCAAAGATTTATTAACTTTTATTTTATGTGTATATATGTTTTTGTCTGCAAGCATATCTGCCCCACATGTGTGTAGTGCCTGCACAGACCAAACAGGGAATTGGATATCCTAGACTGGAACTGGGATTACAAATGGTTGTTAGGTAGCATGTGGGGCCTGGGAACCAAATCTGTGTCCTCTGGAGAAGACTTCAGAGCTCCTAAACATTAATATAATTCTACACATGCATTCATAAGTCTTGTTATCCACTCCAGTGTCCATACTCAGAGCAGCTGAACGCATTCACCACGTCTTCTCCTCAGCTCTACTCCCTACGTGTATTCTTCTACAGACTAAATCCTGAGCTAAGCAGGGAAGAAGTGACCCTCACCCATCCTCTCAGATGGGCTTTTGCTCCCCAGCCCTCTTCCCTTCCTAGAGGAAACTGGTACTGATCAAACAGGGTTAAAGATGCAAAAGGTCATGAAGGTGGCTCAATGAATAAGAAGCTGCTCACAAAAACAAAAAAAAAAAAAAACATAAGAACCTGTCCTGGGACTCCCAAGGGACCCAGAACAAAGAGCAGGCACACGACATGCATCTGTAACCCCAGTGTAGGGAGCTGGGGGAGGCAGAGACATAAGAATCCTTAAAGCTCATTGGGTGCCAGTCCCAGGGACAGTGAGACACTGTCTCAAAAACTGAGGTCGAGAGTGACTAAGGAAGTCATCCCAGTATCAACTTCTACCACCCACACCCAAATCCCACACAGGTGCAAGGAGTCTGCGCTGCTGAAAACTCATTCTATGGAACGTGTGGGTCTTTGTACAGAGCTCTAATTTATAACACAAACTTGACTTACTAATTCACTTCGATGGGATTTATGAGTTCCCACCAAACTATAAAATCACCCACTCTTCTTTCCCTGGACCCATACTAAGTACTAGCATTTAACCAGCACGACCTACGCACTGTCATTTCAAAGGCCAGACCTATCCTTTCAAATCTTCCTCAATCGTTAGCCTTCTTTTGACTCCTGGCAGCTTTCCACCACCCATCCAAGCGCTGGCCATCTCCGTTGTGAGATGGGGTCAGGAAGAAATGAACAGAGTCATAGCTCCTGGCTGTGCCCCAGCAAGTGGGCTGCAAGTACAGGCAGTCTTAATTGATGGCACCACTTGCTGAGTCTCTAAATTAAAATATTCGATTTGAGCTACATGACATCCCAGGATCAGCCTGACCTCTCGGTGGAGCTCAGAGGTGGTGACATCAGAATGCAGCAGGCAGCTGGGGAAGGACATCGGCTCTGTAATTAAGGTCCTCCCTTGCCCTCCAGGGAATGGTGCCAAAGCTCTGACTTGAGACACAGGGCAGATAAAATGTTAATTGCAATCATGTAGGAGGAGGCACAGGTATTAACGGTTCTGTTCACCTTGCGCAGACTTCTAGAAGGCGGCATCTGGGGGTTGATGGCTCTATTAGCATTCTGACTGTGCCTTCCAAGCCTGTAGTGTGTGTGGAACTCTCTGTCTCCAAACATGTATTTAAGAAGTAAAGGTGCCCACTAAGAGCAGCAGAGCTCACACATTTAGACCCTGTATAAGGATGTGGCGGGCTGGTATCCACACAGGGGCACCCTCATGATGCCTTCTACATTCAGCCAGGCTGTGATGGATGCTTAGAGCCTAACTATATTAAGCACGAAGAATCAAAAGGTATTCTCTGTCTTAAATATATTCTCTTCAAAAAATTTCCATATGAAAATGACTGCAGTGCTAATTGGCAAATTTAATTTTTTTTTACTTATTTGTTTTTACTTAAAAATTTCCGCCTCCTCTCCTCCTCCCATTTCCTTCCCCCTCCCCCCATCCCCCTCTTCCTCCCTCTCCAGTCCAAAGAGCAGTCAGGGTCCCCTGCCCTGTGGAAAGTCCACGGTCCTCCCCCCTCCATCCAGGTCTAGGAAGGTGAGCATCCCACAAAGACTAGGTTCCCATAAAGCCAGTAAATGCAGTAGGATCAAAACCCAGTGCCATTGTCCTTGGCTTCTCAGTCAGCCCTCCTTGTCCGCCATGTTCAGAGAGTCCAGTTTGATCACATGCTCCATCAGTCCCAGTCCAGCTTGCTTTGGTGAGCTCCCATTAGATCAGTCCCACCATCTCAGTGGGTGGGTGCACCCCTCGCGGTCCTGACTTCCTTGCTCATGTTCTCCCTCCTTCTGCTCCTCACTTGGACCTTGGGAGCTCAGTCCAGTGCTCCAATGTGGATTTCTGTCTCTAGCTTCATCCTAATGCGTGTTGAGGGCATACCATAATAGGGTTAGATATGCTTTTTCCATCCATGTATACAGTGTACATCCCCCAAACCTGCACATCCTAGTACCTAGTGAACACGCCTCTATTTTCAGATGGATTTTACATATATAATAATATATAATACGTGGTACTGTCTTTCTGTGTCCAGTTAAAACAAGTCCTCTCTCTAGGTCTAGCCATCCGCTGCAGATGACAGGATTTCACGCTTTGTGGCTGAATAATACTAAATTATGCAGACATAACATGTTTTCTTTATCAACTCATCTATTTATAGCCATATGATATTCAATCATGATCATCAACATAATGGAATTTACAATTACTAAGGAAACGTATTCCTGGGAATAATGCCTGTAAAGTATTTTGAAGATTGGATTAATGAAGCAGGCAAACCCATCCTTAATGTGGGTTGTGCTATTCAAAGGGCTGGGATGCTGGACTACATAGCCAACGCCAATATAATGTGACCAGCTGCCTCGGGCTCCTGGCTTCATGCCTTCTCTATCATGATGGGCTAAACCTTGAAACTAAGAGCCAAAAATGACTCTGATCTCCTTAGGTTTATTTTTGTCAGGGTATTTTATCATCACAGCAATGAGACAAGTAACTGATACAGGCTCCTAGGCTGATTCTGTTTCTTAACTACCATGAATCAACAGAACGATGGGTGCACACCCCTCTTGCATGCTTTGGTCCCCTCTGATACCCAGCAAAGGGATCACTGGATCATGAAGCAGTTCTAATTTCAGTTTTTAGGACTGCCCATACTGTTCTCCATAGCAGCTATACTAATTCTATTTTATACTCCCAATAATGGAGTCTAAGAGCTCCTTCCTGTGTTTTCGCCATTTGTTATATTTTGTTTCTCTATTTTGATAGTAGCCGTTCTAACTGCTAGGAGATAGTATTTCATTTTTTGTTTAACGATAATGAACATTTTTTTCATATTTTTGACAAAAATATGTTTTTTTAATATGTCTCTTCAGATCCCTTTCCCATCCTTTAATTAGATTACATTATTGTTAAGTTTATTGAGGTCATTGTATATTCTGGACATCCACCCACTATCAGAGGAATGGCTGTCAAATACTTTCTTCTGCTCCATTGGTTGTCTTTTTATTTGTTTATCATTTCCTTTGCTTTGTAAATTAGATATAACTCAGTGTCCATTTGTGCTTTTATTCCCGAAGTCGTTAGGTACTAATCAGAGAAACTGCTCTATGGCTCAAAGTCTTAAAGAGGTTTCCTATACTTTCATTCAGTATTTTCAATGCTGCTGGTCTAATGGGGAACCACATTGCCCTTTAGTGTATCAGTAAGTGACTGAGGAATTGACAGAGGCAACTTCGGAAACACAAATGACACATTTGTAGTCCTCTGATAGTTTGGAGAGGAACAGGTGGAATCAGGCATAGCAATGACTGCTGTTGTCTCATGGGTGCACCAGGAAACAGTCCAGAGACACTTCAGTGGCTCCTTGTAGCCATGAATGGAAAGTCTGTCAAAAACACCTGAAGCAAGAAAACTTCACTTTCTCCAATCTCCTCTCTTATTTCTCTGCCTCCTGCAACAGCCCGAGCTGCTACTGACTTAGTGTATTATGAGGTTCTTCTTCCCTGGGCCTAGGCTCACAGTATGCCCTCCTTCTACAAGGCTTCTCCTGTTCTCTCCTGAACAATAACATCTGGCAATTATTCTGCTTGAGTCCTTGGTTTTTAAAGTAACTCAGTAAACCCAGGATGTCTCTTAGAAGCTGTTACAAGTTCCTTCATTGCCTAGTTGCCAGCCTGCTTTGTTACTGTCTGTCTCTGAACCTGTATTCCAGACAGACTATAAACAATCAGACGGCAGAAGCCATGCCTGCACCTCCCACAGTTGTGTCTGTGGCATAAAGTGTCATGCTTGGTAAACAAGTGGTGTCGGTGTGAGAACTGGGTGAATAAATGGAGTGGGGACAATAAGGATGCAGCCCTGATGGTTCATCATTACTACCACTTTTTACGGCTGTAGACAAGTTCTTGAAAAGAAGCAACTGAAGGAAAGATTAATTTTGGATCATGGTTTAAAAAGACCTAGTCCCTTGTGACAGGAAGGCGTGATAGCAAAAGTGCCCTGTGGGCTGGCTGTAACAACAGAAGTGTGTTTTCCTCACATCTTGGTGAACTATGAGACAGAAAACTCAGCCACAAGCAGAGCTGGCTAGCAATACTCTAGCCCTATCTCTACAGACCTACAACTGCCAGATCAGAGTCTCATGCCTCAAAGGTTCCATAAACCCCCAAGATAGTACCACCAGCCAGAGAGGCAAGTGTTCAAACTCGTGAGCCTGTAAGCGACATTCCTCGCCTAATATCACTCAGAAAAACTGGAAAGCCATGACAAGTCCCACCCACTCATGCATGCGGGCTCAGTGACTACACATTCTAAACACTTCAGAGGGGGTTCTAAACACTTCTGGGGCTCTCATGACAGTTCTTTCACCCAGCGCAAAGCACTGGACTCATCCAGATCACATGATCCAGGTATTTTTTTAAAAAGAGATCACCTTTACACTTCATTCTTTTCTCTGCTTCTTTTGTTCAGGAAAAGTCCCAATGCAGAGACTAATCATGTTAGATGTCTTTCATTTTAGTCCTCATAACCAGCGAAGCTATGCCCACCCCAGCTCCAGCACCCATCAACCCTGACAACAGTACCCTGATAAGAAATGACAGAAGACATCACCCAGGAAACTGTGCCACCCACTCTCAGCTCTCTGCATGAGGTTTAACTGAAAGTCACTTTAAGATTGGGAGGGAAGACAGCTTTTTCCTAGAATTTCTGCTTGGAATGAAACAGAGAAACACAGGCTGCTCTCCAGACAGTTTCAAGAGACACACAAAATGATGAGCTGGAGTATTTTTTCTTTAACAACTGAATACATTACTGCCCTCCTCTTATAAAAAGAAATGTGTTCCTAAGGCCCAGCACAGGTTGCTCTCCTACAAACCAAGGAGGCAGTTGCTTACACCAAACAGAGACCAATTCAACCTTATGTCTTGTCAGAAGTTCTCCAGTTCATACTATTTAATGTAAATTATACTTTCAGTCCGCCATATCTTTAAGTTCTATATTATAAGTGCAACCATCTGAAAATTGCAAAGCTTAGGAAAAATATGCATCTGCATTAAGCATGCACAGATGTTTTCCTTGTGATTGTTTCCAAAATAACATTGTTGTTGTATTATTATAACAATTGTAAAGGGTGGTATAACAATTATAGAACATTTGTGCTAGATTCAGTACTGTGGTATTTTGAATGAGAATGTTTCACAAGGTCTCATGTATTGAATAGTTTGTCTCCAGGATGTGGTAATGATTAAAGAGGTTTAGGAAGTTTGTCTTGTTGGAGGAAGTGCATCACTAGAAAGGAACTTGAAGAGTTAAATTCTTGTACCATTTCCACTTTGCTTTCTTTTTTTATTTTTTTAATTTATTTATTTATTAAAGATTTCTGCCTCCTCCCCTCCACCGCCTCTGATATCCCTCCCCCTCCCCCAATCAAGTCCCCTTCCCTCATCAGCCCAAAGAGCAGTCTGGGTTCCCTGCCTTGTGAAAAGTCCGAGGACCTCCCACCTCCATCCAGGTCTAGTAAGGTGAGCATCCAAACTGCCTAGGCTCCTACAAAGCCCATACGTGCAGTAGGATCAAAAACCCAATGTCATTGATCTTGACTTCTCAGCAATCCTCATTGTCCGCTATGTTCAGCGAGTCCGGTTTTATCCCATGCTTTTTCAGACCCAGTCCAGCTGGCCTTGTTGAGTTCGCATTGGGAATATACCCAAGAGATACCCTATCATACAACAGAAGTATATGCTCAACTATGTTCATAGCAGCATTGTTTGTAATAGCCAGAACCTGGAAACAACCCAGATGCCCTTCAACAGAAGAATGGATGAAGAAAGTATCGAATATATACATACTAGAGTACTACTCAGCAGTAAAAAAACAATGAGTTCTTGAATTTTGCATGCAAATGGACGGAAATAGAAAACACTATCCTGAGTGAGGTAAGCCAGACCCAAAAAGAGGAACATGGGATGTACTCACTCATATTTGGTTTCTAGCCATAAATAAAGGACATTGAGCCTATAATTCGTGATCCTAGAGAAGCTAAATAAGAAGGTGAACCCAAAGAAAGACATATAGTCATCCTCCTGGAGATTAACTTTCATAGGGCAATGAAAGCAGACAGAGACAGAGACCCAAATTGGAACACAGGACTGAAATCCCAAGGTCCAAATCAGGAGCAGAAGGAGAGAGAGCACGAGCAAGGAACTCAGGACCGCAAGGGGTGCACCCACACACTGAGACATTGGGGATGATCTATTGCTTTCTTTACTTCAGATTGGTGGAAGATGTGAGCCCTTGACTTCCTGTTCTTGCCACCATGCCTGCCACTAGTTGCCATGCCTTGCCTTTACCATCATGAACTCTATCTTTGGGAATAATAAATCCAAATAATTTTTTTTCTTCTGTGAGTTGTTATGGTCATGGCATTTCATCACAACAGATGAATTAATTAATTAAAAAGTAATTAATTATTAAGTAATTAATAAAAGTGTAAGTAATCTAGAGATGGTTTAATTATGAGGAAGGATGTACATGAGGCAATTATGAGAGAGGTGAGCACCTGAAGGTATGGATATCTATTGGGTCCTAGAGCTGTTAACTTGCAATACCAAAAGCAGTCAGGTTTTTCTTTCATTATGCATTTGGGCATATTTGTTGAATGCGAACAAAACCAAAACCAAAAATACACCTGTTCCTAGCATCAGGAGTTCTTCTAGGAGAATGAACTGTTATTCAAATTCTGTGTTAGCTTTTGTGATGCTACAAAGTGAACTCAAGGCCTCATGCATGCTGTGGCTTACCTGGTAAAGTTTCATCTAGTGTCTGTCTGTGTCTGGTGGGATGGTGGGGCTATGATAGATATAGATATCTTTTATCCTGGCTTTACTCTGTTAAGCCATTGGCTGAAAGCAGCTTTATTCATTAACCAATAAAAGCAACACATAGGCAAAAGGACTTCTTACACCATTTCCCTTTTTCTGTTTAAATAAAATGGAAAGTTTTAACTTTAACATTGTAAAAGTACATATAACAAAACAGGTATTAAGCAAGAATTACAGTCACAACATTTATGTCTACTTTATCTTTATCATAACTAAGGAAAATTACAATTATAACTATCTATTCTTCTACTCCATTAAAGACTCCAGAAGGATATAATATAACCTAAGTTAACAGGAAGTGCATTGTAAGCAACTTCCAAAACTCTAGAATTGACAGAGACATCACACTGTTTGGACAGTCACCCAAAGTTTTTCTGTAATGTTGTGGGCACCTACCTTCAGCCTATTGGCTCATAATACCTG
This sequence comes from Microtus pennsylvanicus, assembly GCF_037038515.1. NCBI lineage: Eukaryota > Metazoa > Chordata > Mammalia > Rodentia > Cricetidae > Microtus > Microtus pennsylvanicus. The sequence goes on along the minus strand of NC_134586.1, from coordinate 35,355,671 downwards.
GCAGACTTTTTTATTCACACACCATTGAGGAGCTTCAAATAATTCACAGCAGAGATGTTAGATGGTGAGATAGTTAAATGAATTGCTAATGTATAATAAGGTCAATTGTCATAAGAATCAAGATGTTATTCCTGGCTCCAGGTATCATCTTAGGGAAAGTGTTGAGTGTGTGGGCTTTATTCTGTCCCAACCGGCTAGCTTACATCCAAACTGATCACACACAAACTGTATTCATTTAATCACTGCCTGGCCCATTAGCTCTAACTTCTTATTGGCTAATTCTTACATCTTAATTTAACCCATTTCCATTAATCTGTGTATTGCCACATAACTGTGACTCACCATCAAGATTCTAACCAGCATCTGTCCCAGGCAGGAGATACATGGTGTCTGTCACACTGCCCTTCTTCCCAGCGTTCAGTTCTGTCTACTCTGCCTACCTAAGTGCTGTCCTATCAAAAGGCCAAGGCAGTTTCTTTATTCAACCAATGAAAGCAACATATAAACAGAAAAACCTCCTATGCCAGGAAAGAATCTAAGTTGTTGGAAAAGTCATTTTTAATGACTTATCTAGATGATATAAGCCTGAGGAATAGAACCAGAATGTCCTAGGAGGATAAAAAGAGGATGGGGGTGCTTCAAAAAGTGGCTCAACTGGTAGAACACTTGCCTCACAAGCAAGAGCACATGAGTCATGGCTCTAGAGCCCCCTCAAAAAGCAGGTTTAGTGGTATATCCTTGGAATCTCAGCATGGTAGAGTTATGCATTGCTAGGTAGATCTCTGGGGCTCCCTGACCAGGAGGCTTAGCTCATTAGTGAAGACAGGTCAATGTCATACCCTGTCTAAGGAATAAGACAAACAGTGTTCCTTAGGAACAATACTCAAGGTCATGCTCTGGTCCCCACATGCACATTCATACTTGTACATCAGCACACATATGCACCTCCGGTTACACACATGCACACTCACACAAAGTTTGAAAAGAAGAGGTATGCTTTTCTTTTTGATTCAGGAAAAATAATGAGTGAACATGGGGTAAGTAGGTGTTACCCTGGGCTTTGGGGAAAGTTGCCCAACAGAAGTTTAGCCCTGTAACACAGCAAAGAGAAACCCCAGTATCTAAAACTAAATCATTGGGTTTTGTTTGTTTGTTTATTTTTGGTTTTTGTGGGTTTTTTTTTTTTTTGAGGCATAATATAAAATCCAAACTGGTCCCAATTTTTCTGCTTCTCTGGTCTCAGCCTCCCAAATGCTGAGATCACAATTTAAGGACCATGGCTAGCTAGAAATAAATCCTTTTGTGTGTTCATATAGACTAAGTCTTTCTCCACTGTCAAAAAAGTTCTATGTCTCAAGTTCTCAAAACATTCCAGGCTACACAGATTACAAAAGGCTGGAGGAAATTTTAGATTCAATTACACAGAAACAAAGGGGAAGTGTATGTGAATAGAATCCCCCAGAGGAGAGAAAATAAAATCCCTTTGAATAATCTTCTTAGGTCTTGCAAATACCAGTAGATTTGTTAGCAGTTGGTGTCTCAGGCCTTGAGTTAACTTCATTGGCTCTATTCCATGCTGATTTTTTTATTTGGTAGTAACTGAAAGAAAACTTGAGACTAGTTTCAAAATTTTTCTGGGTATTGGGTTGTGATCTTGTAGACACAAATTGCCAACTTGTTCTGAAATAGTTTACCTCCACAATGTCATCTTTTTTTCAACATGGTATCTAGTCAAAACCAGAACTTTCAAGACAAAATACACTTATATCTTAGTCACAATAGTCAGTTAAATGCTACTTTTGAGGGGCCCAATATAAGCAGACTATGAAGACAGAGGCTTTATAATATTAACACATTTAAGCCTCAACTTCCAAGGAGAGCTTGAAGTGAACATTTAAAATACATTTCAGTTATTAACAAAATGAGATCTTTAGTCTGGTGAATAGTTTAATACCAGTACCAGTCTCTTGGCTTTTGACAATTACATAAAATTATGATTTAAATGTAAAATGTCTCCCATAGGCACAAACGCTTAAATCCTTATTCCCAAGCATGTGTCACTGTTTGGAGAAGTTTTGGAACCCTTGAGACTGTAGTAGAGCTAGAAGAAGGGGCAAACTTTAAGGGTAAAAATCCACCTCTGGTACCAACTGGAGCTTTCTGCTTCCAGGGATCTCTGCATGCGATGCTGCAGTTGGCAGCTTTCACTGCCATGCCTGAGCCATTCCAGTCCCCTTGCCTTGCCCACCATGGGGCACAATGTCCTCTAAACTGCAAGCCAAGCTGAAACTGACGTCATGTAAGTGATTTCTGTCAGGTTTTCTCTTATACAAATAAAATGTGTCACAGCCCAGTAGGGAGGTGTCTGTGGGAACCTTGACTGATTTCTACAACTTCTGGTGAGTTCCATTATTCCAAACATCAAAGGTTAAGAGAAATAATGTTAGGGCTGGAAATATAGTTTCCTGGTTAGGAGCACTGACTAATCTTCCAGAGGATCTAGGTTCAATTTTTAGTACCTACATGGCAAGAGAAATAATGTTAATGATACCATCCAGACAGGGAATAGAACATAAAAATATGAATTATGAATTTCCAAAATTGATTGTTTGATAATCAGCCCTGTGAGTAAGTACTCAAGATCAATATTCTAATAACTTGTTCCTGCATAATGATAGTTTATATATTAATTGGCCTATGCAAACCAGTCATTGTCTCTTTACTATTGTTTAATGAGGGTTGAAGATGCGATTCATTGAGAGAGCTGGCCTAGATTACACAAGGCCATGGATTCAATTTCTGGTACCACAAAAACATAGATAAAATAGAAGTGTTACTTCCTCATGAACCATTCAACAATTTCAGGACAAACTCAACGGTGATTTTTCTTTTGCAGATGAGAATACAGGCACAGAGGAATGAGGCATGTGATTGAAATTACGTGGCTCATACTAGACTAGAACTGATCCATAGACAAGGCTCTAGGATTCCAGAGATGACCCCATATATTGCCTTTCCTCTTGCATCTTCTCACTCACATGTACCAAAAAAAAAAGTACAGGATATGAGTTGAATTCATTTTCTACTGCTAAGCAACAAGTTGTCGGGAAGTCAATGACATAAGATGACCCTGTTTGCTGTCTCATGGTTTATTATTCAGAAGTTGTGCTATGCCATCTCTGAATTTTTGAGGGATGAAATCTGGTGGCTGAGGTCCTCTTCAGGAGGGTCCCCCACTCCCTTGATTTCTATATCCTGAACACAAATCATATTATCCGAGTTTCTGCCTTGAGCATTTAGGTTGCTTCTGAAAGCAGAATAAGCAGCAGGCCCCATTCCTGAGCTACAGCTCTGTAAATCTTCCTGTAACTCCACACTCCAATGTCTTTGCTACAGATCTTATAAGATAGAGCACCTCTTCTATCTCTGTCTCAAATTCCACCTGGGACAGCCTGCTCCTCATAAGGCCAACTGTGTCACATGAATGATGAGGGCTGTCATCCATCCATCAGAGTCAGTTGCAGGCACGGCACAGGTGAAATCATGGGAGCCACTTAGAAGACCCCCTACCCCAGGATTTAGTCTACTTTTTCAAAGTGCTACCAATGTGATCCCTTAATCTGGCAGGATCAGGGTACAGAAAAGTCTTATCGCTCAGACCTCCGCATATGTTCTACACTTGAACCCCCTCCTGGAGGTTCCTGATGTGAAAACATTTAAATAAACAGTAGGACTCAAAATGGAAGTTCCTATGTAGTTTCTTTCTATTATTACATTTTGACTATATATAAAGAAATGAATGAATATTAAGAGAACTTGTGAGATAAATAATATATGGAGATAACCAGACAGAACTTGGGGGTGGTGTGTACTCATGTATTACTTGGAGGACTCCTAAGGCCAAAACTCTGAGCAGAAAATGGTCTGAAGAATTTAACTACAAATCAATTGCTGCAAAATGAAAGAAAACGAACAAACATAAACATATCAAGATTCCTAGGCCTCTTACTCCACCAGGGTGAACAAGAAGACTTCTAACAGCTATGTACCCATGAGCTCCTCAGCTCATCTCCCTCTGTGCCTGGGAGTCTCCTGCCTTACAGCCAAGGTCAGAAAAGCCAGACTGGCTACTGGAATATCTCAATACATAATTACAGAATAAGAAATAGCCTGAGACTAAAAAGTAGGAAGACATAGAAAAGTCCTTTGTAGGAAAAACTAAGCAATATTAAAAAGATAAAAATAAAAACCTGGGATGGGGAAATTTTTCCACAGTTAAGAGCTCTTGCTTCTCATCCAGAGGACCCAGGTGGATTCTCAACATCAACATGGTGGCTCATAACTGTGTGTAACTCTGGTTCCAGAAAACCCAGTGCCCCCCTGGCCTTCATAAGTGTTAGGAATGCAGATGGCACATAGGTATACCCCACAAGCGGAACACCAGTACAGATAAAATTAATATTTAAAAAATTAAGGATAAAAATTAAAGGGATTGAGATGAAAGAGAAAACAAGTATGGGCAACAAGTTTAGCAAATGAACCTTTTGGGGTTGGTAAGATGTTTCAGTGATCAAGAACAATCGCTTCTCTTGTAGAAGATCTAGGTTTGCTTCCTAGCACCCACATCAGGTGGCTCACAACTACCTGTTACTCCACCTATAGGGGATTTGACTCCATCTCTGGCCTTCTTTGACACCAGCACTCATGTGGTGCTTATATATACACTCAGGTCCATGCACATAAACCACACACATACACGAAAACTTCTATAGAGAAAGAAAAAATACACTCAAGACTATTGCAAGCAGTAGGAAGAAGGATATAAAATGTATTTAATGGCTTATCTGAGGGACTCAAATGCCTTCTGCATTTTGAAAGTTGCTTTAGTTAAAATTTTCAATTAGTAAAGGAAACAATTCCCTAACTTAAACATTGTAAGTGGAATAACTATGCTCGATTATTCAAAAATCAGACCACACGGATGCTCTCTGGGGTCCTGTGCAATTTTTTTGTAGTAATGCTTTTTAAACTCTTCTGAACAAAAAGTATTATCTCTCTCTAAATCCACATCTGTGGATTTAACTGTAGATGGTCCAGGGGAAGAATGACTACTTGTATAGAAGTATATTTTTGACACTCTGTAAAGTGCAGTTTAGTTGATAAAACATTCACATCATATTAAGTATTAAAAGTAACCAAGCCATACTTTAACATGTACGGGACACTGTGTATAGAGAACTTAAATATTCGGAAAAGGAGTTGAGCATACGCCAATTTTAGAATCTTTGAGGGAAGGAGGGCTTCCTAGATTCAAATTCCTGGGATATTACAGGGGGGAAAAGTCCTTATCTGAAGTGTGGGATAAAAAGTGCTTTCTATTTCTGATTATGTGGATTGGGGAATAATTCATGGACTTACCTGAGTATTCCTAATCATAAAATCTGAAATTTTGTGTGGGCAAGACCTCAGTGGCTAAAGGTACTTGCCAGCAAGCTTGGCAACCTGAGTCTGATTTCAGGACCCATGAATTCAGGACAGTTTAGATTTGAAAGTGAGGGATGTTCAGACTGTCTAAGTGAAAATACGTATAAATATGTTTTTCTTGGAAAGCATAGCCACAATATGATAAGATAGTAAAGGATCATTTGACTTTGCATATTCACAGGACAAACATGACTAGGAGAAAAACATCAGAAGAGAAGTCTGTGATCTTCTAGAGAAGACAGTGAAAGGTTAGGACAGCACTAAGTCTCAAGTGAAAGTCTCAGACTGTGAAGATGCAAGTGGCCAGCTTTCCGGTTATACATGGGGCTGTACAATATCAAACTGATACGGCATCAAAGTGAAACCATGCTCAGATCAGTGACACAGCTGGCTTCATTTAGTATTCAACAGTTACTAGTAACAGTGTGTGGAAGGAAGCCTCTGACACAACCTTAGATGAACCCCGATTTGGGTTTTTTTACAAGCTGTTGTCCTTTTGTACGCTGAACCAGAGATGGAGCATTTGAAAACCAGGATAGACTGGAAGTGACTGTGAATTGCTAACAAGATAAGGCAATAAAAGACACTGGGGCCTCTGCCTTTGGCTCTTATATTGTCTGTCACTCTGTTCCTACATCAAGGGGACACTTGAGGAGCCCCAGGGAAACACCTACATACAAAGGAACTTAGGTGTCTTTCAAAACCAGTAGCAACAGTCACAGAAGTGATTCATATAGGTCCTGAATCCTCTAGCAACCAACTTTTCATGATTGTAATCCCACTGACAAACAACAGGCTTCTGACAAGATATCCTGAGCCAGGATGACACAGCCAAGATTCTCATGAACATGTGACCCAGACACATGACAGGAGATGATAAATTGTTGCTTTTTATTATTATTATTATTTAGGAACTAAATTTTGGAGTCTTTTGCTACCCAGCATTTGAGGAGAAATTTCATGAACCAAGGTTAAGAATTGGTATTCAAGCCGGGTGATGGTGGCACACGCCTTTAATCCCAGCACTCGGGAGGCAGAGGCAGGCGGATCTCTGGGAGTTCGAGACCAGGCTCCAAAACCACAGAGAAACCCTGTCTCGAAAAACCAAAAAAAAAAAAAAAGAATTGGTATTCAACCTCTAACTTTGATATTCAATATCGAAAGGGGTCAAAGCAAATGTGTTTCTGCTCCTGGTGAGTGATGTTAGTACTAAGGACTCTAAACATACACCAGAAAGCTTTTTTTTAAAACCACAAGCTGAGAATGAGTTCTATTTGAGACAAACAATCGGTATCCCATAACTGTGGACTCAAAGTGCAACCACTGTTCCTTTTAGTAACTATTGGAAATGCCATTGCTGATCTCTACCCTCAACATGTGGATATCACAAATGCTCCATAAATCCCTTTGCTGCCTCCCTCAAAAACAATAAAACCCTTATCCCTTTTCACATTCTTTGTCGTCACAGTAACAGAAGGAAAAGTTTATGCTAATTCCCCCAGCTGGATTTAGAAACAGAACAAACCCATCACTGGTAATATCTTTACTGACATAATAATGGAAATAATCAAATTGGCATTAATAGTCTTGATGGAATTTGTTTAAGTAATGAATTTAAATGTATTCACTACACACCTTGCAAAACTTGATGTTATCTACAATCAAAAATTAATAAGCATGGAAATCTACAATGTATGTATTCCTGAAAAAGATAAATATTATGGTCTCCTAAAAAGAATTGAATGATCTCAATGTTTCTCCTTTTAAATCTAAAGTAATTAAAGCGTGAACCAACCAAGAAGAAATACAAATAATTACAAGATGGAAGCCAGTGAAGAAGAACTCACCAACAAATCAGGGGTTGTTTAAATTAAATTTTTAAAGCTTGGAATTTCCAGGGTCTTGCTGGAGATATGAAATAGTGCTTCCAACAGGAGGGATTATAGGCATTTGCTTTTGTCAATGCTTTGCTAATAACATACATGGTATATTGTGGAATATTTTGGATGTAAACTCAACTTCACAGAAACAAAATATATCTGGGTTTCAATAATAAGTCGAAAATGAAATCAATGGGGCCTTTAGATGGTCTACTTTAAAAGTATAAGAGCAGACCAATAATATGTGCAGTGGGTAGTGGGGGAAATGATGTGAATGGTTGTCAGGTATATGGCATACATGCATAAGAGAATGGCTAGCTCAGAAATTGATAGCAGACGCTAAGTAGGCAGACAACTGGTTCTATAAGAGTGCCCTCCTCCTATCAGAACTCAGTCTATGCACAGAATCATGATTTCAATAAATAGTGGATTTGTATCACTTGTTATACCAAAATGTCTAACTGACTCATGACTCACTATAGACCTTACCCCCACAGGGGAGTGGTAGGTGATATTATTCACCCTTTATAGGGGAGACCTGAGAGGTATAGAGAAAATAATGTATTGCTTAATGAATCTAGGTAATTCAAAGACGATGGTCTTGTGGGATGCAGATGTGGTTAGCATTGTCAGTTTGATACAACCTAGAGTCACCTGGGAAGAGTCTCAATGAGGGACTGTCTCCTGTAGGCTTGTCTGTGGGAAACTGTCTTAAATAAATTTCTTGTAAAGATCTAGTCCACTGTGGGAACTCTATATGAGTGATGAAATCAAGCTGAGCCCAAGCAAGCAAGCATGTACGAATCCCTTTTCTTTGCTCTGGAATATGGTTGTGATATGACTAGTTATTTGCATAATTAAAACCAAAGAAGCTCTGCTTTATTCTATGACTGACAGTCCAGAGAAGGAGGTACTGAAGTAAATGCTAGGTAGACATTAATTGTCTAGATATAATAATGTGCCCAGTATAGAGAAACTTGTATAGGTAAAGCCTTGCAATTTACAGCCTTGCTAGAGCCCTTCATAAGGATAGGATAAAGGTAGAGTATTCTTAGATGGAAAAGTAAATAATGGAAAACTAATATTCTGTTTTCCACAGATTCACACAATGAAGGCTAATGCTCCTTTTAAACTAACAGACAGGAAATTTTAGACCATAGCATTCATGGATGGCAGTCCCTCCCAAGGCTGGCTTACCCTCCATCACTCCTCTTGCTCCCATTTTTTTCCAGACCACCTGGGCACAGTTCTCTCATTGAATAATAAAAATATTGCTGGGCATATTTTAGTTTTACAGATTTATTCAATGTTTGGAGAATTGCATTCTCCCTCAGTTAAATGGGTGAGTGAATTGTTTGCTTTACCAAAGGATTTTTAACTTCACAAAGGATTTACAGAACTGGACTTTAAATGGCAAACTCTCCCAACTGCACTAATCTATGATTCCATTTGCAAGCTATTGCTCCTATTAAGCAACATTTTCAGGTTAAATTACGTTTCCCTCTGGTTGAAGTAAGCACTGAGCGTCCTTTTGATCTAACACACACAATGACCAGGAACATATGGGGTCCGATGCCTGAATCTGGCTCTAACAGCCCAGATCTTGGTCCTGACTCTGTCCCTAAGATCCTAGCATTGTGCTGACTTTGGGAAAAATCACTGAAGTTCCTGGATCCTCCAGACCCTGACTAGTATACAGGGTCTCAGGGGGTCATCCACCTTGAACGGTCATGGTAAAGTTGGAGTGATTAACTCAGAAATGCCTCTCACATTTCTAGGCATGTGTTAAGCATTTCACCTGCAACTACTTACACTCTTTTCCAATTCACTCTGTTTTGTTTTATTTTTTTTTCAGGCAAGAGATTCTCTTCAAAATATGATTTTTTTTCTCTTGCCAAACTGCTCTGCTTAAACTCTCCACAGTTCCCTGCTGCTCTAATCAAAACTCAATTGCCTTGAATGTCTTACTGAGGCCTCCCTGCCTGGCATCACCCTGCTTCCCGTTCTCATTAGTCACCATGCTCATTCTTGGCTTGCACACAATCCTGAAAATGTTGGTCCCAATTGAAGTAAAACAAAACAAAAGCGATTTTCCCTGTGAGCCTCAGCCTCATTTCTCCACTCCCCTTGGCAATGAAACTCCCTGGAAGCTTTGCTCATGTTCTCTGCCCTCAGGCCCTCTCCTCCTGACTGCTTGCTTGTCGCCCCTATGTATCTATCTTCAGAAATGAGTCCTTAATGTATGACTTTCCCTTGCTTGATCTTCCTGGACATATCCTGCCCTCATTTCATGCTGACCTTAAATTTCTGTTCACTGAGGATGGAACTTGGAAAACATGGCATCCTTCAAGCCACCAAACCAAACTTGCTACCCCATCCTTAGAGTGGCTCTCTGTGACAGTCAGCTTTTCTGTCACCATGAGATGATACCTAAGCAATGAGCTTCCAGAAGAAAAAGATTTGTCTTGGAGATCCCAGTCCATTGGTCAGCTCCACTGCTTTGAGGCTACAGTGAGGCAGCACTCCATGTTGGGGGGAACATAGTATAGTGCAACCATTTACGTCATGATATAAGGAGCAAAGAAAGATAAGGGAAGAGTTAGGACACCGAGTCTATAAATCGCCTTTAGGAACATGCTGTGAATGATCCAAGAGTCTTCTACAGGCTCCACTTCCTAGAGGTTCTACCCCGTCCAAAAGCTCCACTTGAGGACCAAACCTTAACAAGTTGGCCTTTGGTGGGGTAGACTCAACATCTGAATTATGACATCATCTTATCCCCTATGGTACAATCACACCTTATGTGAATCATTAGGAAAGTCCTGTAGTCTTTCCTTCCATATTCATTACAAAGCATTCATCTCTAGTTCAGCAGTAAGAGGGGTCCTTTGAAAACAGAAGATAAAGCCTGGCCTAGCTTGGCTGTTGTCTTAGTTACTTTTCTATTGCTGTGATTAGACACTATGACCAAAGCAAATTATAGAAAGAAAAATTTATTGGGGGCTTGCAATTTTAGGATGAGTCTATGACCATCAGGGCACATAGGTGGAGGCTGCTTGTTCATTTGCCCAGACCCTAAATAATCACGTAGAAATTATATTAATTACAATACTGCTTCACCTATTAGCTTAGGATTCTTATTAACTAACTCTTACATCTTAAATTAACCAATTCCTATTTTTTTTATTTTATCACAAGGTTCGTGTCTCCCCTGCCAGTGATAACCTCACTTCACCATGAGCACAGAACAATTGATTGTTACATTTACATTTATTCGTGTTCCCTTCCCAAATACAAACTCTCCAGAGACAGGTCTGCCTGTTTGACTAAAATAGCCCATCCAGCTAGAAAAGTACCTGCCTCGGGAATGATGCTCAGAAAGCAGCTGTGTGTATTCTTGGCACACTGACTTTCTGTGGTCTCCCACCTCTGATGACACTGTGTGCATCATTCTGTCAGAGAAACCTCATCAGCTCTCCAGCCAGCCATCCTAGTGATTTTGTGTAGCTCAAGTTCATCTTTGCTTTGCGATTACATAACTCTACCAGGGCAGGTGTAAATAAAAACCAACATCAATACATTACTATCATAACTATATCTGGCATATTGGAAACACACTGAGTACATGAATAGAAAATGGCATTCACACTATTGTAAATATGCAATATTCCTCTACCTGTTAGTGACCTCCAAGAACATAGGTAATAAATATAAGAAAAAGCAATCTTATTCATTTGATATTTGCCAAAGATTCTTCTTGGCTTGAACATACCTAAGTTATCTGAAGAAATTTGTGAACATGTTCTCCTTCGTGGCTTTATTGTTTTTCTGTTGCTGTGGGAAAGCATCATGGTCAAGACAATGTATTGATGGAAGTTTCTTTAGGCTTACATCCCAGAGAGACAAGGCTCCATCATGGCAGGAGGCAGGCTTGGCAACCAGAGAGGAAACAGAAATCACATCTTTCATATCAAAGTAGAGAGTAACCTAGACTTTACATGGGGCTTTAAATTCTCAAAATCTGTTCCCAGGGATATACATATTCCATCAAGGTTATACCTTCTAAACCTTCCAGAAGAGTGACACCCAACTGGTATCAAGTATTCAAATCCTTGAGCCTCTGAGGGACAATTCTCATTTGCATTACTGTAGTGGCTAAAGGACTATACCCTGTGCCAATGTCACATTTTTTTTTACTAGAATGCTACTTTGTGTAACTCGTTTTCATGTAAAGCAAGTCTTTCTGTTCTCATCAGGGAGACATGCAAACATCTATGTTTCATGTGACAAATCAAAATCTGTGTGTCCAACCTCAAAATAAACCCATTTTAAAAGTTTTCTTTTCAAATCTATTTCATAGGAAATCAATTCAAGAGAACAATCAACATTATTAAAAAGAGTAACATGAAGCTTGGCAGTGGTGGCACACACCTTTAATCCTAGCACTCAGTACTTGGGAGGCAGAGGCAGGCAGAAATCTGAATTTGATGCCAACCTGGTCTATAAAGTGAGTTCCAGGACAGCCAGGACTGTTACACAGAGAAACCCTGTCTCAAAAAACTGTGAGAGAGAGAGAGAGAGAGAGAGAGAGAGAGAGAGAGAGAGAGAGAGAGAGAGAATGTGAAATACTCACACACAAATACAATGGTGTGTGTCTTCACCATCATCATACATATACTGGGCTGTGATAGCAGAATTAGAATTCTACTTTGTGTGTTCTGGTTCAGTTGGTTGTATCAGTAATTCGAACCTATACAAATTTAAAGATGGCTACCTTCTTTATCCAGTGGCCATTTTTATTTGTTTTTTAGAAGAGTTGAGAGGGAAGAAACTCAGCTAACTGCTTATGTATTCCTTGATCTTTCCTTTAAATATTTACATGGTGTATCCCTGGTGGGATGCTCAAGATTGACTGCTGAGCACTAAATAGACTGGGCTCAGCCTCAGTAATAGAAGAATACACAGAGCCCTAATGGGATTTTTCTGATGCACAGCTCCACCTCTCCTTCTCAATGGACACTATAATAACTCTTGTTCTGTATCTGGAGCCCTGATATCCAGAGCAGCTACATGGGAGAGGAAGGGAAAAACATATATGTTCACCAGGAACTTGAGAAAGAAGGAAGTATGTGTTCTAATGATTCTATTACCAAATATTTCAAGCATGCAAAAGTATGTAAAATATCAAAATGAACATCCTTGCACACACCACCTAATAGAAGAGCTGGGAAAGAGGAGGAGTTAACCATTTGCTCTCTTGGAGAAGCATCTTTTGATGTGCATACTTTAGCCATAAATGGTAACCTTTGTGTGCTTAAAATGCTTATATGAATCTCAGCCTTGTGCCACAGACCTGCTCTCACAGACACCTAGGAAGCTGAGTTAAGTGAATTTTCAATTCAAGACCTTTCTAGGTGACAGTCTTAAGTTCGGCATCAGCTTGAGCCATTCAGTGAGACGCTGTCTCAAAATGAAAAGGAAAGCGAGTGCTAAAGATGGAGCTCTGTGGTAGAGAACTTGCCTAGCATGCTCAAGGCTCTGGGTTCAAGTTCTAGTATGCTAGTACAGACTAAAAAAGAAGTGCATGAATGTTAGCGGATGCTCTCTACCCACTGTATGTAGTAATAAGAGCGGTGGGGCTGCATTCCCAGCACCCTGGCCGCCTGCTCGGCTAGCTTATGCCCCGAAATAATTACACGGACACTGTATTCTTTTAATTACTGCTTGGCCCATTTCTATCTAGCCTCTTCTCAGCTAACTCTCACACCTGGACTAGCCCATTTCTAATATTCTATGTAGCACAGCTAGGTGCGCTTACCGGGAAGATTCTAGCCTAAGTCCATCCTGGGTCGGAGCTTCATCGCGTGCATCTTCCCTGGAGCGGGGAGCATGGCGTCTCTCTGAGGTGTCTGCTCCCAAGAGGAGAGCTGTGGTGTCTGAGCTCACTTCCTCTTCCTCCCAGCATTCTGTTCTGTTTACTCCTCCCAGCTATCTTCTAACCAATGAGGGCCAAGAAGTTTCTTTTTATTTAACCAATGACCTTCCTCCATCAACTGTGTGTCCATTCCTCGGCTCGCACTTTCAGCTGTGAAATGTTAAGTCTGAATGAAAGGAGGGTCTTCCATTCATTCATTTTAAAGTACTGAATCTCATGAAGCATTTAACCAATCATAGTTTATATCTTCATATTCATGTCAGTCATAGAGTTAGCTTTAGCGGTCCACTTGACACAGCCTATCATGTCGTGTCTGACAGAGCATCAGCTGAGGGCATTCCAGGATTAGACTGGGCTATGGACATGTTTGTAAGGAATTGTTTCCATTAATGATTGATGTGGTAGGACCTAATCCACCATGGGTGGTTGTATCCCTAAGAAGATGGGCTTAACTGAGTATAAACCAAAAAGCAAGCTGGAGAATCAGCCAGCAAACACCAATCCTCTATTGATTCTACTTCAAAATCCTACCTTGAGTTTCCGGCCTGACTTCTGTCAATGATAGATTATCACCCAGAAATTTTAGGCAATTAAATCCTTCCTTCCCCAACTTACCTTTGGTCAAAATATTTTATCACAGCCGGAGAAAAGCTAACTAGAAAGCACTGGGTATTTATTATTTGGTTTTCTTCCTCCTGCTATGCAGAGCTCATGGAAGGAGTGAGAAGAGGATAAAATCATGTTGTGATGGTTTGAATAAGACTGTCCCACATAGGCTCATATTCTTGAGTGCTTAGTCACCAGGAAGTGGCTCTATTTGAGAAGGATTAGGAGACATGACCTTGTTGGAGGAAGTATGTCACTGGTGGCAAGCGTGAAGGTTTCAAGAAGTTCACATCAGGCCCAGCATGGTTCTCTTTCTTGGCCCATAGAGCAGGATGCAGCCCTCAGCTACATCCAGCGACATGTGTGCCACCATGTTCCCTTCCATGATAATGTATTGAATCTATGAAACAGTAAGCAAGTCCATAATTACATGCTTTCTTATGAGAGTTGCCTTGGTCATAATGGCTCTTCATCACAATAGAACAGTGACCAAGACACATGTCTTCCTCCTAGTGATTTGAATTCACACTCTCAAAGACAACTCACATGACTAAAACAAGCCCACGATAGTCCAGCTTGGATGGACACAGTGGCCGTATACATCATCAAATGCTATTCTAGAAAAAAAAAATTGCAGGTGTCTTCTTAAAGAGATATGTTAAGAGGGAAATTTTGAGTCAAGCTGGTTATACTTCCTTATGTCAGTGGGTCTTATAAGGCGAGGTCAAGACTGTCCTTCTCACAGCAAGAAGTAAAGCTACCCACAGATTGACTTAGAAGCCAATTTACAAATTCATTCTTGGGTCTCTAGCTTGCCAGACTGCCCTATAAGCTGTGGATATGCCACACTTCCTGTCTTATGAGCCAAGTCGTAAAAACAAACATTTAGTGTATGTTAGTGATAGATCAATCAAGCAATGATCTATCATCTATATATCATATATCAGTCAACAAATCTACCAATAAAAATATATTTTGGGCACATAGTCATCAAGTTTTCCTTGTGAGGAAAAGTTCCAAGTAATAAGAATTCACAGAGAAGTAGAAATATAGTGCCCAAGATGCCATTTCAAATTTAAAAAAAACCAGCCCCAAATTACTGAGATAAAGGAAATATGATTAGTATAAATATTTTTGAAATTGTAAGAAAATAATTATGAAAGTAAGTGTTAGAAAGATGGCTTGGCAGTTAAGAAACATTTGCTTCTCTTACAAAGGGTGGGAAAGTTTGGTTCCCAGAACCTCTCATACTGACATGTGACTACAGCTTTAGGAAATCTGTTGCCTTCTTCTGGCTTCTCTGGGCATTACCACCATGTGCACATTCCCACACAGAGACGCAAAATTAAAAATAATTTCATAGTTATCAAATCTCATCAGCTTTTAGACATGGTAGGATTTACTACTCAAAGATACCATCTTTTAAGAAAAATCTACTGATCTCTGCCAACACCCAGCAACATGTGAAAATGCAGAGTAAGCCGCTCTGTTACTGTTTGATGTGATTTCACATTTCATGTCCCTTTCTGGAACATTCAAAAGAATCTCAGGACATGCTAAATTACGGGGCATAGGTTTAGTCAGTGTCTCCAAGCTGTTCACATCTTCAGTTCTGTAACTAGATAGGCATGTGTATGAAGTGAACAGAAACACAGATGCTGTGTCAATGCAGGAGAATTCCCTTCCCCCACGTGTGTGAATGGTATCCCCCTATATTGTCCCCTTTGTAGAAACATTTTATGTTTAATCAACCTCCTTCTGGCCACATGCCTGAGAAATGCAATTCACTTTATGTTAGGGGAAATTGGCCCCTGAGTGATGTCATTATATTTATCCATTCTCACTCTGGCTGGGCATGTATCAGCAGGGGCTCAGCAAAGACGCAGTAACAAATGGGTAGTTGTGAGGATAGAGAAGCAATGTATCTCCGGGATGCATAGCTTGCTCGTTCTACCACCCTCTCTGAAGGGGTGGCATTGACCACCTAGCATCTACGGGTGCACAGCCCAGAGACCTCAGGACACAAAAGTAGTGAGAGAAGGAGAAGTAGGAAATGGAAAATACCAAAGCAGGACAGGAGCCAGAGGACTCCATCAGAGCCCCAGGCCAGCAGCTAAGATGAATAATCTTCAGTAAGTCTCTCTAACTCACTTGCACTGTAGCATTTTCTGCCTAAACTTTCTCAGTGCCAAGTTAAAATGTGAAAATAGATAAATGCTCCAGGAAATGTATTTCAATATTACAAAAATATATACTCACACCCAAACATTGCATGGTACCCAAAAATATACAAATCTTCATGTATCAGGTTAAACTCATTGGGTTAAAAAAATAATTAGTGGAGATAACCACAGAAATTAAAAAAAATTGTTTACAAATTCTGTTACATATAATCTATCAAAGATAAAAACTTGGTTGTGTTGTGTAAGGACTATCTATCTGAGTGTGACATCCAGCACCACAGTAGCCAGATGTGGTTAGGCTTATGTGTCTGGCTGAGAAGGCATTTCATCCTTCTTCACTGTTGTATGATGTTTGTGTTCTGACAAATAAAGCTTACCTAGGGATTGGAGGGCAGAGCTAGCCACTAGTTAACCATAGATGCCAGGCAATGGTGGCACACATTTTTTAAAATTAAATTTCTTTTTATTACTTTATAAATAATACCAATCAAAATTTCCACTTCCTCTCCTCCTCCAACTTCCCACCTTCTCCCAGCACACCCTCCCCCTCTCTCCAGTCTGGAAAGGGTGCCTGAGTGGAGGACAAGGTGCCTGAACTGGCCTTGTCCTGTAGTCAGATTGATGACTACCTTGAATATCACCATAGAACCTTCATTCAGTGATGGATAGAGATAAAGACAGAGACCCACATTGGACCACTGGACTGAGCTCCCAAGGTTCAGTTGAAGAGTGTAAGGAGAGAGAATATGAGCAAGGAAGTCAGGACCATGAGGGGTTGGTGCACCCACTGAGACAATGTGCCTGAGCTAATGGGAGCTTACCAACTCCAGCTGGACTGGGACTGAACACACATGGGATCAAACTGGACTCTCTGAATGTAGGTGACAATTGGGGCAGACTGAGGGGCCAATGATAATGGTACTGGGATTTGTCTCTACCGCATGTACTGGCTTTTGGGGATCCTAATCTCTCTGAATGCATACCTTCCTAAGCCTGGATGTAGTGGGGAGGGCCTTGGACTTCCAACAGGCCAGGGTACCTTGCCCTCTCTTAGGCACACACTTTTAATCCCAGCACTTGGGAGGAAACAGGAATATCAGGAATTCAAGGATACTCTTGGCTACCCAAGACTGAACCAGTCTAAAAGAGAGACAGCCAGCTGTGGGGGCTCACACTTTTGATCCCAGTACATGGGAGGCACACACCTTTAATCCCAGCACTAGGGAGGCAAAGACAGGAATAAAATGTGCATGGAGACAGGATCTCAAGCCCATTCAGTCTGAAGATTCCCAGAAACAGGATTGTGCTATTAAGTCTGAGGATTCACAGAGAGAGAATTGCCCACATTTTGTCTGAGATTTGGCTCTGCTTCTCTGGTAGTTCAACTTTCACCCCCTAATATCTGACTGGGTTTTTATTTAATAAGATCAATTAAATTCATGCTTCAGTTCACTGTTTCTGTGTATCCCCCCTGAAGCTTCAAAATAGGTTCCAAAAGGATGGCCTTCCCAAATAGAAGAGGACCCATCTTGTGTCAAAGGTAAATGAGTAATGCTAGAACCCCCCAAAAAGGCTCTCAAAGATTTAAAACTTCCTGTGATATCTATTTTTGGCCCACAGCACTACAGTTTAGGGGTTACGTAGTGAAGGGGTTGGAGGTGATGAGAAGGGTTTAAACCTATCTTCCTCAGATTCTGGCTGTGAATGCAATCTCAGGCAAGTAACTCAAACTTATATGTAAGTTCTCTTTTTCTTATCTACAAAAATGCTCATAATGTTATTTACGATCAGGTTTATTCTATAGGCAACAAAATGTAACCCGTGTAGGTCAGAAAAGCCCTTGTTCAATGTGAACACTCCACATATCATGGTGGGTGCAGAGTCCTTTTCTTCACCTGGTACCTCTCTTCACCTCCTAATCTGATCCCTCTGCTCCCCTCCCCTTCCTTCTCCTCTCCTCAGTAAACTCTCTCTCCACACTGTCAGGTACAATAATGAAATTTAGAGCAGACATTATTTTCTATATTGTCCATCTAATGGGACAAACAGAGGAAATAAAGAAATCTGGAAGGAAATTAGAAAGCAGAAGGGGAAAAATATTGAGTACAAAAATATTGTACTCAATATTTTCTGGGTCGCCAGGCCTGTACTAGAAATAATCCTTGCTATGTTTTTGAACACCTACAGTGTAAACATTATTTGACATATATTAATGTACATGGCTTCATTAAATCCTCAGAAAGCTTCCTCAATATTATTGTTCTAGTTTTTCAGAGGGGGGAAAGGCTCTAAGTTATGACTCCAGGTTAAAATTATACTACATAGTAGAAGGAGCTGGGGTCATTTCATCAAAGTTAGGAAGATATATGAAAAACAGAGAGGGAAAGAAGAAGGAGAAAAAAGGGAGGGGGGAAGGGAAGTTGGGAGGGAGGGAGAAAAGGGGGGAGGAAGGAAAGGGGAGGGAAGGAAGGAAGGAAGGAAGGAAGGAAGGAAGGAAGGAAGGAAGGAAGGAGAGAAGGAAAGGGAGAATAGAGGGAGGGGGAGAGACTGGGTACCACCAAGAACCTATAACTTTCAACTAAAAACCATCTTCCAAGTTTCTGCCACCTCCTAATAGCCTGTCAAACCTTAACCCTTTAAACGGTTAACCCATGATGAGATCAAAGACATTGCAATCAACCCATTCCCGTGATCTTCATCTTAACCACTGCTATGCTGGAGACATGTAAACCTTTGGGGAGGATATTTTTCTTTCCAAAGATAATAACCACTAAAACTAACAACAAAAATTCCCTACAAAAAGAGGGGGAGTAGAAACTTTTTCTTAAAATGTTATATTTATGAAAACTGTGTATGTTTTATCTGTTAAAACATAGATAATGTTGTCATTATTTGGAAATCATTAAAAAGTAACAAAGAACTAAACTTTCTGAGGCCATTTTCCAAAGAAATTAAATAATAGGATGATACAATACCCTTCAATGCTCAGCTATAAAGATGATTATTGCTGTGAAAATCCTCAAGATTTCAATTTTCCCATAGGCCTCCCTGCACCCTTTGATATTCATATCATCAAATTATTCTCTTTTGAAGCTTATGGTGTCATCATCCTCGCTGATTTTTCTCTTCTTCAATTATTCATCAGTCTAACACTGTCGGAACCTCATTTGTCAATTACTCTGCATGTGATTAGAAAGGTTCTCCATCACCTCTTTCATCTTGGCAAAATTCTGCATCTTTTGCAAGATGTGCACAGTTTTCTCTTGCAATCAAATCACAATGTGTTCGAACTGTGTTGTCAGGTGTTTGAGAGGGAGCCAGCAAATAACCATGGATGCAGAGAAGTGTATTAAGTGGCATGTCTTGAGACAGGGATAAATTTTAAGAGCATTCGGGCACTGGAGAGAATTCTTAGCTGGAAAGGTTCTTGACACACAAATATGAAGGCCTGAGATCAAATTACCCAGCATCCATGCTTCCCAAAAATGAACTAGGCATGATGGCACATTTATAAACCTAATACTGGTGAGGACAAGAAAGAGGGATGTGTTCATTTGCTACTTAGGCAGTCTAGCCAAAAAGTCAGGGACTGGGTTCAATGCTAGACCAGGTTAGCCTTGAACTTAGAACTCTCCTGATTCAGCTTTCTAGATATTTGGGGTTATAGGTATGGGACACAATAACCAGCTATCTAAAGACTCTGTATATGGGTTGCCTTTATTGATTGATGAATGAAGCTGTTTTGACCAATGGCTTAGCAGAGTAAAGCCAGATGGAAAATCCAAACAGAAATATAGAGAGCAGGCAGAGTCAGGGAGATGCCCATGTAGCTGCTTAAGGACAAAGATGCCAAACTCTTACTGATAGGCCACAACCTCATTGTGATACATAGATTAGTAGAAATGGGTTAACTTAAGGTATACACCTAAGCCATTGGCCCAAACAGTTTTATTCATTTTTTATTTTTATTGCATCACATATATCCAGAAGGATATCCCACATCACATGTCCTGAAGGACATCCCACATCACATGTTTTCACAGTTCTTATCTCCATGAAATCCCCCCAACACCACTGTGTACAAATGATCACAATCATTTCATAGATTTACAAGTTGGGGTGTGGCAAGATGGAATGACCTGACAGAGACACACCTTATGAGTCAGTGGTCTTTCTAGGACACCTTATGTTGTTACTGAGTTACTCTTACCTGGCACTGTACACTACAGGGAATGTGCATGGGCAAATGTTGCTTCGCTAGACTCCTTCAGTAAGGAGAGGCGTCCTTCTGGTTCCTTTGTGTCTAGAAGAGTTGTTAAGTCTGGAGGAAGCAGAGGCTAGAGTCTTGCTCAGCTCTGCCTCCTTCCGTTACCCATTCCTACTTCATCCTCGTTCTCCCTCTGCTCCTTGATAATTAGAGCACAAATGGCAGTGATTCTCTCGTCTTGATATAGGATCAGCCAAAGTGTAGTCTGGTTTGTCATCTGCAGTTTCTGTGTTCTTATCTGTGCCTGTATTTCTGCTGCTGGCAGTCAGATCTGCTTCTTCCATTCTGATGTTCATGCCCATCTGGGGACAGTCCTTTACAGACTCTCTAGCTCCAGGGCCTGCTCTGTGTAACCCTATTGCCAGTTCCGCTCTTCTTGCCTGCCTCCCTCTGTCAGGATTTTCTATAGTGCCCTCTTGGGGGGCATTTATACAAATGATGATCATACTTCAATCTAGATTGACTCTTTCTCAAATTCAGTTTTAAGATAGGTTTTCAGTATCCTCAAAAGTCTAGAACTATCATGGCAATGCATGACTAACATTTTCCCCAAACAAACAATTTTAAATTAACAGATAGTAAAATGGCATCCACTTGAGTTTGTGGCTATGAGTTTTGATGCATGTATAGAACTTTGCAATTGTTGTCATCAATAAACATGTCATTCCTATCTATGTATAGTTACACCTTCTCCACCCGTAAAATCTGAGAGTCAGGGATCTGTTCCGCACACTATAGCTTCATGCTTTCTACAAGGCCCTGTCAATGGAATCATCACATTAAGTCTCTAACTCTGGCATCCTGTACTCAAGCCGGTTCTCTCAAGGCACATATATTTGGTCTTAGTCATTCTTTGTGCTGCTGAGTATATTCCATTGTACCGCTGATCTAGAGTTTGTTTATCCATCCATCTGCTGCAGGACATTTTAGTAGTTTCTGTATGTAGTGATGATGAACAGAGCAACTGGAGGTATTCCTACAGGGATTTGCATATAACCATATGCTTTCATGCCCTGTGAGTATCCAGAAAGGTTTTAGTAGGACATATGGAGAGTAAATATTTAATTCCAAAAGAAAATGTCAAACTATTTTCCCCAGAATAACAGCTAGTTCATTTTCTGGGGCTCTTGTTTTATACTTGTTCTTTCTGATTTGGTCCTTGGGTTTTGAAGACTGATATCCTAGAGCCGTATTAACAGTGTCCCTGTTCTGGGAATTCTGACCAGGTTTGACTAAGGAGAGTCAAAGAGGGCAGGAGAGGAAAAGAGAGGAAAGGCTACTCCCCTACTCCCCCTACCCTGAGGGCTACAACTGCTAATCTCTGTGGAGCATCCAGTCTGCTGCTTCCAATAGGCAGACCCTGTATCTGCTTTCATTCCCCTTGCTTTTCAGGTCTGGTCGGTACCTGCTGACCATGAACAACTACATTGACCCTGATTACTGAGACACTGAGTATCTTAATCTCTCTTTCCAAAATTGCTCAGTAAGGAAGATAACAGACATCCTGTGGCACCAAATGACTTCTTTAAGGTCATGTGGCTAGAAATACTAAAGTCAAGCTAGACTAGAACAATATCCTTTAACTCTTGAATCTATGGTCTTACCAACAGTTCTGGACTTGGTCTCATTTGTGCCAATGCTTCGGACAGAGTTTTACAAATAATAGCTCAATGTATAATCTGCAAGTATTGAAATAAAAAAGGGAAGTTGGACCTTGATCTTCTGGGTGGAGGGAAGCTTCAAATTTTCTATTTTCTCTATAAGAAATTTCAGTAATTTTAATGTATAGGACAATCTAGCAATAGACAAGCAAGAAAAATACAAATGTATAATGTATAGGAAACAGGGAGTCAGACACTAAACATGAGGCATACCAGTTGACAACTAAAAAGTATTTTGAACTACGGAAATAAACAGTGTGGACTTGAAGTAGGAAGGTGGTGATAAAGCTGAGATAAGCTGGGGGGAGGAAAGAGCAGGGCATAGAGTTGTCTTATCTCACAGACTACATTTCCCAGAAACCACCCAGGATCTCCTCACTCAGGCATTGAACCCTTAGCCCCTTCCCATTATATGAATATCTTTCTGGGAAAGATGGGTGACTCTACCAGGAAAACTTCTGCCTGAATCTCTTATTTACAGATATAGAGTCAGTAATGCCTTTTTTTTTAAACCAAAGAACAGTTTTCAGAGTTGCACGTGTGTCTCTAACACAAAAAGCCTACAGCTTTTCTAAATAACCAATTAAACTGTGCCCAGAATAAATGGGATGGGATAGTTTATTCTTCCACATGATCAGGTTACATGGATAAACATGGCTTCTTTCCTTTCTATTTATTCAATTATTTTTCAATTTTAAATGTAGAATATCCCCTAGTAGCTCAGGTATTTGAATGCTTGGTCCCCAGTTGATGTCATTGTTTGTGGAGGTGATACAGCCTTTTTGGATGAAGTATACTGTGGGGACTTGACAGTCACCTTTGGTTAGAGTACCTTAATAAAGCAACAGAAAAGTAACTAATACAAGTATCTTAATAACAAATGTAATTTTAATAAAATAAAATCAATATTTCTGAATTAAAAGACATGAGAGGGACAGTGAGATGGTTCAGTGAGTAAAGGCACCTGTCACTAAGTCTCACAACCTGAGTTTGATTCCCCAGAACCTTCATGGGAAAAGGAGAATATTGACTCCCACAAGATGTTCTCTGATCTATACATACATACAAACACACACACACACACACACACACACACACACACTGAATAAATAAAAATATGATTTGAAATATATATTAATAGTTTATTATTAAATAAAATGAGCATTACATAATGCTATTATGTTCTTATATTCATTATTTGAGTGAATTTAAATAATTTTCAACTATAAATATTTTAAATAGATGTCTACTAACATAATTACCAATGGTTGGTCTGAAAATAATCTTCTGTAACAAAACAGTTGAGGATAACCTGAGCTTTATCTGTATAGACAGAAGTTACTGTCCCACCCAGTCCCGCAGCCATTTAGTCCCAAAGAAACACATAGGAGCGTTAAATTAGTTATAAACTATTTGGTGAATTAGCTCAGGCTTATTATTAACTACTTCTTACAATGTAAATTAACCCATAAGTCTTGTCTATGTTTAGCCACATGGCTTGGTACCTTTTCTCAATAAGGCATTCTCATCTTATTTCCCCTGTCTCTGGCTTGTGACTAACTCTGCCTTTTTTCTTCCCAGAATTCTTTTAGTCTGATCGCCTCACCTATAATTTTTGCTTGGCTACTGGCCAATCAGTGTTTTATTAAACTAATATGAGTGTGGGAAAAACTGGCATCCCTACACACTGCATCCGCTCAACCTTCTGCAAATATTCATGAGCCTATTTAAACCATTGCCCAGGAGTAGTGCATATGGTATCTAGTTCCTTTGACTTTGATATCAGGACTTGATTCCTTGCTTTTCTTACATGGGATTAGCAAGTCACTCAAGGTCTATACAAGCATTATCAAAGGTCTGCTAAATGGCTAGATATTTACTTTTTTGGTGCTGGGACAAATATCCTGAAAAAAAAACAACTTTTGGGGAGAAGGGGTAATTTGGCCTGACATTTCCCTCATGGCAGGGAAAGAAGCAGGGCAGAAGTGTGAGGTGCTCTTGACATCATATTTACAGTCAAGAAGCAGAGAAAATGAGTGCTGGTGCCCACCTCATGTCCTCCTCCTTTTTACTATTCCATGGTGGCCACTCAAGGAATAGGGCTGTCTGTATGTAAGTGGGTCTTCCTACTTCAAACTAGATACCTCCTTACAAACACACTCAGAGGCTTGTCTAGCCAGTGACCCTAGGTCTTGTCAAGATGACAATGTTAACCATCATTGTGACTGTAATTTAGGATTATCACTGTTTTGGCTTCCCCACCACAGAGGGATTTCCAGAAGTGTGGTGCTTTCACAAGCAGTGACCAATGTGTGTGTGCTAGACATGTTAAGGAGTTGTGCCTACCTTAACCAGCATGTATATAAATCACAAAGTGACATAGCACCCGAGACATTTGTACAACTTTAACGTGTTTTTTTTTAATCAAGTGTAGTCTGGAAGTGATGAAAAACCATTAATACATTGCTTTTTACAATGTTTCCTATATACACCATCTTTTTACTTCAATATATCTTTCTGTATAATGCTCCAAAGACCCAGTCAGATCACTTAGCACAGAGACATAGAGCTTCGCTATTTTCCATACATTAAATTAAAATTAAAAAGTATGTGGGATATATTATTTAAAACAACAGCCTATCACATGCTAATTAATATAACCAATTTATATGAAAATGGAAAAAAAAAAGAAAGAAAAGACTTTAAACATTAGGAAGCTGCCACACTGACGTTGGAAGATTCAAGTTCTTCCAAATTTCTGAGCCTGCCTGAATGAATGCTCCCATTTGTCATCTGCCACAAATGCTGTCTGTTGTTTCTCTTAGAGTGACAAACTTGCCTCATTCATTTTAAAGAAAACATCTGCCACATTCCACAGTCTGAACAATCATGCTGTGTCTACCTATTGTTCTCTCAGGTAAAACAGTGCTCAGTGAACAAAAGAGCTAGATTGCTGGCAGCTCAAACAAATGTCAACATGTTGCCCTTTAAGTTGAGCCCCACATTTGCTGTGTCTCTTTTTGTTTGTATGATATAAGGTATAACAATATACAATGAACAATTTTATAATTGCAGGTTGTAAAATTTGTTAGTATATTATGCGGGATGAGAACTTAATAAGACTAATTAATCTACTACTTTCACCAAAGATATTCCTAAAAGAAAGTGACTTTTCTATTATGAGTTTGGTGCCTTTACATGAACTGGTACTACAATGACAACAGCTTTATGTCATTACTTTTAAATGATTTTTAAAAAATCAATAAAATTAAGCATCTTGGGATCTGTGGCCCTAGTCTGTAATCCTGTCTACTCTGGAGGATTAAGCAGAAAGAATTAAAAGCATAACTGGGCTATAATATCAGTTCAAAGACAGCCTTGGGGTAACTTAGTGAGATTCTGTCTCAAAATTAAGAATTGAAAAGGCCTAGGGACATAGCACAGTGGTAAACCTCTGACATATCATGGATGAAACCCTAGGTTCAAACACAAGAAAAGAGAGAGAAAAAGAAAGAGAGAGAATTATTTGAAAAATAGTCTCAGAATCCCTGTGGAAGGGGAATTTTGGACCACTAGGGAACTGTCTACTAGATTTCAGGGACACCTGTCATAAATTCTCTCTCTCTCTCTCTCTCTCTCTCTCTCTCTCTCTCTCTCTCTCTCTCTTTTTAGCCTTCTTACTTTCCTCTACCCTTGAGCAATGTAAAGATAAATTTGGAGTCATACATTAATGGACAGGTGTAGATAAGAGACTTTCTCTGCTAGTTAACCATCCCCAGAGATATGGCCCTCTCTCTTCCCATCCTGTTATATGCATTTGCTCTGGCTCTGGTAACCAGAGTCCTTACAGTCACACCATTTGGGTTATATAGTTCAATTTTATGGATTTTCCACTGTATACTTCATCTATCATCTGAATCTGTAATAGATAATCATTGATTACTTAATTGATATTCAGATATTCATTCTCCTTCTCCTTATTTCTCATGAACACCCTACAATATGTTCTGAATATATTGGGATAGAACCATATGAAACTGCTACTTGAAGTAAATAAGAACTGATTAAATATTGAGCTGAAAATGTTAACCAGTGGGTAAAAGGCTAGCTGCCAAAATGTGAGGATCTGATTTAGAACCCCAGCACCCATATAAAAGCCAAGCATGGTGGCATGAGCCTGTAACTCCAGAGTTGGAAGCATGGGCAGCTGAATCTCTGGTGTTCAATGGCCAGTTGGTCTAGTTGAAATGGTAATATCTAGGTAAACTGGAACTCAAAAGACTATGATGGAGAAGCAATTGAGGAAGACAACCTGGTATAAACATTTTGTCTCTGTATGGGTCTGAAGAGGCTGACTGCATACACACAAGCACAAATGTGAATGCAGAAGCAAGCATACACAAATGCACATGAGCACACACATCACAATAATGATAACACTAATAATAAAATAAATAAAAATGACTAAGCAGCATCTGTTGCATTTGGTTCTACCTCATCATAGCCAAAGCATTGCTTTAAAAGGCTGGAAGGAAGCACTACATCATATCAGTTGAAGAAAAACAAACCATCATTGATTACTTAATTGATATTCATATACTTATTCTCTTTCTTTTTTAAAATAAATGTTCAACAATATACTCTAAAAATATTTATTAGAATATAGCCAAAGAAAACTGTTCTTTGGAGTAGACTTTTTTAAATGTTGAAAACTCACTGCAAGTTTGATAAGATGGCTGTAAATGCTAAGTCAGGAAGCCTCTCTTAGATGAGAGCACTTGCTTCCCTCTAGCAAGCAGAGCAGACCTGAGAAATTGCTGCTACCAAAAAAACATGCTTAACTCTATTCTTTCCCAAGCTTTCTCAGGCTTTCAGTGGATTCAGTAATCCACATCTGGGCGCCATCCACAAACAGCAAAATGCTGTGTTAAACTCTGTTTTTTCTGTGTTTAAAATTAAGCTCTCTCAGGTTTTATGTGGAGTTTGTTACCACGTTGGGCGCCAATTCTTTGGGAGCCACTCTGTAGAAGGAGCTGCGGGCCACTTTCTACCACCTGGCACCCGGCCACCGGCTAGCTTTACCCAAAATAATTACATGGAAACTGTATTCTTTTAAATACTGCCTAGCCCGTTATCTTGTAGCTTCTTATTGGCTAATTCTCACATCTTGATTAACCCATTTCTAATCATCTGTGTAGCACAATGAGGTGGTGGCTTACCGGGAAAGATCTTAACCTGCATCCATCTTGGAGAAGAGAGCTATAGCGTCTGCCTGAGGCATCTGCCTCATTGTTTTCTACTCAGCATTCTGTTCTGGTTACTCCGCCTACCTAATTTTCTGTCCTATCAAAGAGCCAAGGCAGTTTCTTTATTAACCAAGGAAAGTAACACATAGACAGATGACCCTCCTCCATCAGCTTAGTGGTATCAAATACTTTAAAGTGGACACTAGGGCAATCTCTCAGTGATGTCTACTATCCTACCCCATTGATTATCAAAACTGATTCACCTGATATGGCTCACTAAGCTGGTGTTCTCTTCATCCCTCACTGTCTCATAGATGTCCCTCCTAAAGATTCAGACTGGGTCAAAGAGTAAAACTTTCCCAGACAGAAGCTGACTTTAGTCAAGATGAGTAGCTGAGGTCTACTAGAACCTCCTAACAAAATCTCAAATAAGTTAAGGCAACAAAAGAAATTCATTTTTAGCCTTTAGTAGTATGGTAGGATGAGAATGGTGATTCATATCTACAAAGTGCTTTAGCCATAATCTTTCTCACTACCTGAATATTTAAGACAGTGTAGGAAGCAAGGAAAATCACAGGCTTTAAATCAGAGTAGGCCGAGATCTCATCTCTGACTGCTAGGCTTCCTTAGCCTGCTTATTCCCCAAGGAAGGGCGTGTGCGTTGTCTGCCCTTTCTCCAGCCCCACAATGCAGCACAATCAGACATGATAGGAAGTCAAGTCAAAGCAAGAACTCAGTTTATTAATGTGAATGTCAGCTTATATATGTTAAGTGACATAGTGTGATGTGGGGTTACCTCTAGCCAATGAGAGACAGCCAACCCCTCCCTCTGGCTGGAGGGGTGTCTACCTAGTTTTTGCTGTTTTATCCTCACTTGGTTTCCTCAAACTTAAGTCAGGCTTTTTGCTGTCCTACAGGCCTCAAGGTATAGGCCCTGAAATAATGTTAACCCAACATCTCCCCTTTTTGTTTTATCTCTCCTACCCCAGTCACCAAGTCCGAATTGCCCACCAGAGAGAGAATACAGGTTAGGGCCACCCCTATCCAGAGTTTAGGCCAGGATACCCTCAAATTGACAGTTCATCTGTGGGGTGAGATGTATCAAGCCTATCATACTGTACTTAAAGGGCCATGACTTATACCTGTTGTATCTGTTTTTGCAATGCTTGTCACAGCCTTTGGAGAACACATGGGCCAAAAAGGCAGATCAATAAACAAATAGCCATTGGCCCAATTAGGAAAGAAATGTGTGTGGTAAGTCATGGGGACCAATTAAGCCAGGTCTCATATGGGATTCTTGACTTAAATGAATCAATATTTTTTCTTAATTCATCTAGGGTTCTTGTAACTATCCCAGAATAGTTCCCATTGAAGCAACATTCTTTCCCAAGTGCTCTGCAAAGTCTTCCCTGTTCCATAAACAGCAAAGCCTCTCCTATTTTAGAAGGTTACTTTGCTAAGGAATCCAAAGACTTTTGTAAATAATGTAATGTAGTCTCTGTCTTTTCTAATTATGTCCAGCCCAGTCTGCTCACATCTCCAGGGAGAACAATAATAATCAGGAACTGTCCCACAGTTTCTAATAGTGGAGGCAGTCTGGTTGCTTCCTGACATACATAAAAGGGTGTCTTCAGGAGGGCATATTGTTGCAAGGAACCACTTGTTCATCCCCGTTGACTGGCTAGCTTAGCTTTGAAATAACTTCACAGAAATTGTATTAATTAAAACACTGCTTGACCCATTAGCTCTAGCTTCTTATTGGCTAACTCTTATATTAATTAATTTAACCCATTTCTATTCATTTATATATCACCACGTGGCAGTGGCTTAGCTGCAAAAATTCTAACTGGAGTCTGTCTCTGGTGGAGGATCCATGGCATCTCTCTGACTCTTTCTTCTTCCAAGAATTCAGTTCTGTCTTCCATGACTACCTAAGTTCTGCTCTATCAACAGTCCAGGGCAGTTTCTTTATTTATTAACCAATGAAAGCTGCACACAGACAGAAAGACATCCCACACCATTTCCCCTTTTCTGTTTAATCAAAAAGGAAGGCTTTAACATAGTAAAATTACATGTAACAAAATAGTTATCAAGGAATAATTATAGTTACAATATTTATATCTACATTATCTTTTATCATAACTAAGGAAAACTATAACTATAAATTCTTCAACTCCATCAAAGACTGCAGAACAATGTAATATTACTTAAGTAAACAGGAAGTGCATTGCAAGCAACTTCCAAAATTCTGGAACTGACAGAGACATCTCACTACCTGGACAGTTACCCAAAGTTCTTCTGTACCATTGGGCATCCAGTCTTCAGCCCACAGGCCCATAGTATCCAGCCGACTTTTCCATGAAGCAGTAAATTTCAAAGACAGTTCTGCCTATATTGATAGTCTGCCAGTCATTTTCTTCTGTATCCAGCAGAATGTCTCATAGACTCTTTCATGAAGCCAGGAACCCTGAAAAATCATCTCACCTTTCATCAAGTTCAGCAGTCATTTCTCTGTGGGTTCTGAATGTCCATATTTTACAGCATACCATGAAGCAGTCCAGGCAAGAGCAGTTTCTTGTCCAAATGGCTAACCAACTCCATAAGGAGTCTCTTCAATGCTCATCATCCTCTTGAAGTAGCTTGGTGCTGCCAGGAGCAGGTGTGTCTCACTGTCATGAAAAGTCTTAAGTTCTTAAATATTTTAAATGCCATATTCTTAAGGTCTCTGAAAGATCTGAAGAATACCTAACAAAATATAATTTTATACATCTAGAAAATCTAACTAACATGACTACAAGCTTGACTATTATAGATGACTATCTATTAATCTATATTTCTTAATTATACATTACATTTTTAAATGAGCTACACAAACACAATACCTTAATTAAGATCAGAAATATACATATAACAAAATTGACTTTAATTTTTATCAATAAGCTAAGATCCATACCAATGCAAATTATTCATATCTATATCATATCCCCCTTTAAATATAAACAAACATTTATAGACAATGTTTGAGAATATGGCCGTAGATTTGTCCATACAAAAAACAGCTTCCTGCTGTTTGGGGGTGCTGTTAATCAGGTCTTTAATGGTGTTTCTTGTGTGCTAGGTTCATCTCAGTCAGCAGTTAGGCAAAGTAATTTATTGAGGGTGTTCATGGCAACCTTTCAGGGGGTGTGGTCTATCAAATCATATTGGTCTATAAGCAATCCACAGGTTCTCATCTTCTGTGAAAACAAAAGAATAATCTCTTTTCCAAAGCAACATATCCTTAGACCTTTATAATACATGTGCTGGTTTAGTTTAGCAGCCCATACAATGAAATGTCTCTCTTTACTTTAGCTCATTCACAGTCAAAAAATTCAAAGACAACACCATAGTATACATATTCCAGACTCTCTGTAAATTTTTCATTTTTACATGGCTTATTTTTCTTTACTCGTTTTAATCTATGTCTATCTGTACTCTGTCTCTTGAAAGACTATTTTGATTCTTTTTCAACTCTCTATACTCTTTTTCTTCTCTCTTCCAAGTCTATATACACTTATAGAATACTGTGATCCATTTAGAGTATTTTTATGTTTGAATCTCTCCTTATTGTGTTATCTGTAATTACTTAATGATCAGAAGTGTTTCTTAAAATGCTAAGCAGCTTGGTCTCAGAGCTCTGGGTGCTGGCTCTACCACTCTCAGGCTTTATATATGATGGAGATAGTTCACCTCAGCTCTAGGACTGCCGGGTGGGAG
The DNA here is from genome assembly GCF_037038515.1 of Microtus pennsylvanicus. Classification (NCBI taxonomy): domain Eukaryota; kingdom Metazoa; phylum Chordata; class Mammalia; order Rodentia; family Cricetidae; genus Microtus; species Microtus pennsylvanicus. Next base: position 35,324,653 of record NC_134586.1, on the reverse strand, counting down.
TCATCCTCACTGCCAAAACTCTGGGTAGTACCAAGTAGCATATAAACTCTTTTTTTTTTCTGATTAAAAGTTAAATGCAACATGCAGTGCACTGCATGGCCTGGAAATATCTCTGTGTATGGTGGCAGGAATCCGTCATGCTCTCCTGCTTATGCATGCTTAGGACTTCTGATTCCACTGCGTGCCCCGGTGGGGAGCACTGAGCCATAAGCATGGTCTCAGCTACTTTCCTCCTGACCCCGAGTGAGCACACAAACACCCGGGCCTAACAATGCCATTGAAATGTTCCACAGCCAAAGTTCATGCTGATAGCATGGCCAGAAAGCTGTGTTTTAAAACCATGCAGCTTTTTTATTGCTATGGCTGAATCAGTAAGCTCTCTCTTAAAGGAGCTGTGGCACACTGCCAGTAAAAATCAAGACGCTGTGTTAAACTCTGTATTTTTTTTTTTTTTGTCTAGAATTCCTTTTCAAGCCCTCTCAGGAATTACATGGATATAGTCGACCATGTTGGAGTGCCAATTGTTGCAGGAGGGCCCACACCAGCATGTCTCCTAAAGACATGAGAACACCCAGACTCATTAGGGTTAGATGCCTGGGGTAGGGTGCACCCATGAGAGCCTCTGCATTCAGATCTCCCATTGATCCCCAGAATCCAGTTTCCTATGTTTCAGTTCCCATGCACCAAATTACAGAGATCCAACATCAGGTCAGGCCACCATATCCAGGGTGTCGTCATCTGGTTTAGAATCCCTCCAGTGCCAGCGATTGACAGGATCCACATCACCTTCTGTGGTTGGTGGAGGCTTGATGCCTGGATCTTGATCCCCACGAAAAGAGTTAACAAGATTACCACTATCAGAAATAAACAGGCAACACTTTTCTCAAAGGTCAGTCTCCATTGGGCAGTGGTGATTTTGTGTGTGTGTGTGTGTGTGTGTGTGTGTGTGTGTGTGTGTGTGTGTGTGTGTGTTTAAATTTAAGGGTTGTCCATCATAATCTTTCTTTCTTCCTTCCTTTCTTTCTTCCTTCCTTCCTTCCTTCCTTCCTTCCTTTCTTTCTTTCTTTCTTCCTTCCTTCCTTCCTTTCTTTCTTTCTTTCTTTCTTCCTTCCTTCCTTCCTTTCTTTCTTTCTTTCTTAGTCATCTTGGTCTTCCCCATTGTTCTGAGGGGAGGGGAGAAATTTTAAGTTATGAGCAGGTAGCCAAATAGGCATTTCCCCTCTGTTTGAGAAGACACATCTATATCCTCAGCCCTGTGTCAATAAGGGATCTGGGCTCCTCATTGCTTAGTGAGAGGATCCTTCCACATAACCTTTAGGCAGGGCCTCATTAGGTAGGCATCCCCAATGTTTCTGGAATCTATTTTGTTCATCTGATTTTTGAATATTTAAAATATTGATGGTTAATAACACCTTTTGCAGTTGTAGGTGGGGGGAGACTTCTCTCCCTTTCTGTTTTATAGGGTCCTCTTTGAGATATTGGTGACGTCTTTGAACAATCGCTTGACCCTGAGGGTTGTATGGGATATATTCCATCTCTGGAAGAATTCTTTTAATGTTTTACTTATAAAACAGGGGCTGTTGTTGGTCTTGACCTGTTGAGGTAGTCCCAATGTAACAAAACATTGTAAGAAGTGGTTTTTGGCATGGCTTGGTTTTTCTCCTAAGTGGGCAGTAGCGCAGCATGCCTTAGATTACATGTCTATGGTCACAAACACATATTTTAATTTTCCAAACAGAGGGTAATGTGTTGTCAGATAATATTGGGTCCTAACCCTCTTGGGGGTATGTAAAATCTGTTGGCAAGTCTTACATGTATGAAAAATTCTCTTTAATTCTGCTGAAGGGATCTGGGGGTATAGGTATTTGAGGCCTCTCCAGTTGACATGCATTTTGTATGGGCAGAGTTGAGACCTCTATGAGACAGGCCCCTGAAGCTGCAGCATCCGCAGCAGCATTCCCTTAGGAAATGAGTCCTGGGAAGTTTTGGTGTCCCCTGAGATGTTGAATATATATAGGGCATTTCCAATCTGCTATAGGCTTAGGGTAAGTGTGACAGTCGGTTCACTACATAAGTGATGTCTGAATAGAGACTGCAGGGTTCTGGGACCTCTTGTAGGGCAATATATATGGCCATGATTTCCTTATATTAAGCAGATCCTCCACAGGAGAGAATTTTCATGATCTTTGCTTTGGTCCCCCCTTGCGGGGAAAACTATAATGGCAGCATCATTTCTCCCACAATCTGTGCAAACAATAAATACTTGGGTCCGGGGCCTAAAAGAAAAGACTAAGAGGACTCTCCTGTATAGTTCTTGATATAGCTTCATTAATCAAGACTCCCCAAGGTGGGTATCCAGGGTACCCAGAAATCCCTCCAAGAAAAAGCTCAATTGAGAACAATGTCTGGTCACCCATTCTAAATCCTTAATTTTGAATGAAATTATTAATTTAGAGAGACCTTTTTTATAATGTTGGAGGAATGTGTCCCTGATTTTCACAATCATATCAGTTATTTGATGAGTACAGTCTGCGAGTGCACCTGAGAGTGGTGTGTACCCATTCTAGTGGTTGTGACTGTGGAACAATGGCAGCTAGCTTGGTTTTTTTCCCTAATAATATTCAGCCTTGAATTGGAATGTTAGGATTTTATCTTGCTAAAGAAACCTGATGGAGCTCATTGACAAATTCATTGAGTGCCTGATGACCCTCTTGGGGTTAGGAAATGATCTCATAAGGTTGACCCCCTTTTAGGAGAACATATAACACATCTAGTTGTCCAGTCTCTACAGGCAACCAGGGCCTAACCCAGTTCATTTCTCCCATTATCTTTTGTAACCCTGTTAAAGTGAGAGACTCAGGCAGGATTAATTGGGGTCCATTTACTTTGGCTTGAGTGAGTGTTAATGAAATGGGGGTACCTTTTGTGTTCTATATTTTGTTTGGGGCTATTTTAAAACCATGTTGTTAGAGAATATCAAAAATAGTGGTTACCAAGGGAGCTAGCCCTGATTCCTCCAAATGCCCAATTATTATCATCCATATAAACAAATAGGAGGGTATTATCTTTCTCAAAATAAGGAGAGAATATACTATAAGAATATTATTGGCAAAAAGCCAGACTATTGGCCATCTCCTGTGGGAGAATAGCCCATTCATATCTCTCATCAGGTCAAGAGGAGTTAACTGTAGGAATGGAAAAGGCAAACTTTTCACAATTCTCCTCATGAAAAAAAATGAGAAGAAACAGTCCTTTAGATGAATTACAGTAAGGAGAAACTGGGAGGAAATTGCAGGGACCCAAGGTAAGCCCCTTAAAGGGGTCCCGAATAGCTCCATATGGGCATTGGTTAATCGTAGGTCCTGTAACATTCTCCAGGTCCCATTAGGCTTATATATCACAAACACAGGGCTGTCCCAGGGGTTTATTTAGGGCCTTATATACCCTTCTTTAATCAGACTTCTGGTGATTTCCTTGAGCATCTTAGGTATAAGTTCAGATAATGGCCACTGCTCCACCCATATCAGCTTACCAGGTGCCCACTTAATGGAGGAATCCTGGGTGCAGTGGTCTCTAATTTTGGGGGTCTGCCTGATAACACCTTGCTTTTATCATCATAAAAGGCTAGATGGTCAATGGTAATAACAGCATCCATTTGTCCTAACAAATCTTATCCCAGGAAGTTTGCAGACAACCCCAGGAGGATCAGAGGCCTGAACTTTCCTTTGTCTCTGTGTGGCCCCACCCAAGTATATATTAATTTCTTCCTGGCAAGAATGGAGTCCCCTTAGTTGTTTCATTCCCTTTTCCTACTTAATTCTTTCCAGGGAGGCTGAGTGCATAAAAAGATGGCCACTCCTCATCACAGACAATATCTACTTTCCTTTTTGTCTTTGCCTCTGCCTGCCATATTCCTTTCCCCTGTGACCACTCCAGTAAATTGCACCCATTTTTGATCTTCCTCCTTGTCTGTCTCATTTTCTCTTGTGCTTTTGGTTAATTGGTTATTTTTGGATCCTTCGGACCTCTCCCGATCTTTGACCTTTTCCTGCTCCTCACCTATCTCCTTCTCCCCCATCCTCCTAGCCAGTTGATTATTTTTGGATTCTTTTTTTTAAATTAAAAATTTCCTCCTCCTCCCCGCCTCCTGTTTTCCTCCCCCTCCGCTCCACTCCTCTCCCCCTCCCTCTCGTCTGAAGAGTAGTCAGGGTTCCCTGTCCTGTGGGAAGTCCAAGGTCCTCCCCACTCCATCCAGGTCTAGGAAGGTGGTCATCCAACAGGCGAGGCTCCCACAAAGCCAGTACATGCAATAGGATTAAAACCCAGTGCCATTGTCCTTGGCTTCTCAGCAGCCCTCATTATCTGCCATGTTCAGAGAGTCCGGTTTTATCCCATGCTTTTTCAGTCCTAGTCCAGCTGGCCTTGGTGAGTTCCCAATAGATCAGCCCCACTGTCTCAGTGGGTGGGTGCACCCCTTGCGGTCCTGACTTCCTTGCTCATGTTCTCCCTCCTTCTGCTCCTCATTTGGACCTTGGGAGTTCAGTCCAGTGCTCCAATGTGGGTCTCTGTCTCTATCTCCATCCATCGTCAGATGAAGGTTCTATAGTGACATGTAAGATATTCATCAGTATGGCTATAGGGCAGGGCCATTTCAGGCACCCTCTCCCCAGCTGCCCAAGGAACCAGCTGGGGACATCTCCCTGGACACCTGGGAACCCCTCTAGAGTCAAGTCTCTTGCCAACCCTAAAATGGCTCCCTTAATTAAGATATATACTTATTTTGGATTCTTTAGACCTTTTCCAGTCTCTGACCTCTTCCTTACCTGCCCTTAGGGGAGGCAGAGCAGCAGGGTGAAATCTTGCCTTAAGGGCAATAATAGCTTGATATCTCAGCACCTTAAGTGTTGGGTCATTTTTATGTGAGATTGTGTTACCCATCGTGGAGTCCCACTAGCCTTGAAAACCGCTTTGCCCAGGGACCAGATGCCCCATGTTGGGTGCCAGTTGCTAGGCTTCCTTAGCCTCCCTTATTTCCCAGGAAAATGTGAGTGCAGTATCTGCCTATTCTGCAGCCCCACAACACAGGGCAATCAGACATGATAGGGGGTCAAGTCAAAGCAGGAACTTAGTTTATTACTGTGAGCATTAGCTTATATAGGTTAAGTGACATGGTGTGATGTGGGGGCACCTCCAGCCAATGAGAGACAGCCAAGCCCTCCCTCTGGTTGGAGGGGAATCTACCTAGTTTTTTCTGTCTCATCCTCACTCAGTTCCCTCAAACTCAAGCCAGGCTTTTCTCTGTCCCACAGGCCTTGAGGTACAGGCCCTGAGATAATTTTGACCTAACATCTGACTACTACAATTTGTAACTGAAGGGTAGTCACAGTTAAGAAAAATTACACTTGTAAAAGCTGTTTCACAAGGTTTGGGTTTTTTCCCTCATTTTTATTAGTCATTGGGCAAGTTTTTACAATATATTTGAACCACATTGGTTCCATTCCCCAACATCTCCCAGGGGAGATTGCTTTATAATGGGACCACAGTGTTATTAGACAATGCAGTCTAGCAAATAAAAAACTCAAAGCTAAGAAGGTGTCCTGCCTTTGCAGTTGTTTGACAGTGAGGTTCCATGAACCTCAAAAAATATTACAGCAATAGAAATATCATTGCTATTGACTTCCCTCTATAACTTAATGATAGGACCTTGTTGCTGGTCGTCAAAGAACATGGAGAAATCAAGTGAGTATTCATCTGAAAGCTTCATCCCTATTGGCTAGCTTCAAAGGTGCTTCAAGGTGCTATGTGTACTACCAGAGGAGAAAAAGAAGCTCCAATTTTACTCAGCTATAAGCCCTGCAAGATGCAATAGTTACTGGTCCAGCAAGCACACCCACATGTGCAATATTGGCACCAAAGTTATGGGAATAAGCAACTACTTTCTAATTGGGTTTAAGGCTCACTCTATAAGTATGAATTCCATAGCTGGTAGCATTTCTAGGGCCAAAAACATGTGACCAAACATGTCATAAGCCCTAGAGAAGAACCAACTACTATTAATAAAGGATCCCCCCAAAAGCCAAGTAAACTGATTTCAAAGTTATAGAAAGCCAGATATTTGGGAATTGCAAAAGAAAAGCAGCTGATTTGTACCCAGACACCCAAGGGTTACAAAAAGAGACAATAGAACCTGAAGTTTCAAAAAAAATAGTTTATCTAAAGGAAGAGCTAACTTCTTTGTTCTGCCCCCAATGAACTTCCTTACCTCTTCTCCATTCTTATACAAAAACCTTAGAATGAAGCATTTAATTGGCATCCCTTTGAACTTTGATCATTAAGGAACTGGCCTGCAACCTGACTATGGCATGACCAAAACTCAACATGCCACCTCTCTGGCATTAGATAAAGCCTATTCCAGATGTTTAAGGTTATCTAAATTTATATCTTTCATTTATTCCTACAAATCTAATTCTTATTTAACTTTATAATTACTCAGCTAAAGGGTTTGGATTCTATTGAGATGATATGACATACACCATGCACAAGAGAATGTAAATTCCTTTGGTAGATATTTTAATCAAGTATGTAAAATCTGTCAAGTGTTGTTGAACTGATGAGCCCTGACCTCCTAAGGTTACAATACAGTGATGGAAACAGATGCTAAAACAAACACAAATAACTAAATTACCGCCCAATGACAGTAAGTAGTTGCAGGAAGGATACGTAGAGTGTGGTAAAATGTGAGAACTTCCTTGTAGTTGGTTTCATGGATGGCCTCTCTGGAGAAAGGACATAGAGGCTGAAAAGGAATATATCATAGGCAGAGCAGGAGAAGAAAATTCTAGATAATAAAAAAAATCATGAAAAACACAAAGACAGAATAAGACAGAGTGCATAAAGAAGAGGCAAAGTGACTAGAACACAATGAGAGAGTGAAAGATAGCTGGAATTAACCTACCTCAATATTCAGCAGTACTACTCTTGGCTATATACCCAAAGGATGCTCAATCATATTCCAAAGATATTTACTCAACTATGTCCATAACAATATTATTTGTAATGACAAGAACCTGAAAACAACTTTGATGCCCCTCAACTGAAGAATGGATAAAAAAAATTATGCTACATTTACACAATGGAGTACTACTCAGTGTAAAAAACAACATCATAAAATGTGCATGAAAATGGATGCAACTAGGCGAAAAAAATCCTGAGTGAGGTAGTCCAGACCCAGAAAGACAAACATGGCATGTACTCATAAACAGATATTAGATGTAAAGCAAAGAATCACCAGCCTATAGTCCACGACCCCAGAGAAACTAGATAACAAGGAAAATCCTAAGAGAAGTGTTCATGGATCTCCCTGGGAAGGGAAAATAGACAAGATCTTCTGAGAAAATTGGGAGTGTGGGGTTGGGGGCGGGGGGAGAAGGGAAGACAGACTGGAGGAGGAGAGGAGAAGGGGAGGGAGGAGAAGAACATGAGGGAATGGGATGGTCCAGATGGGGGGGAGGACAGAGAGGGAGAGCAAGGAAAGAGATGTCTTGATTGAGGGAGCCATTATGGAGCTAGCACGAAACCTGGAACTAGGGAAATTCTGAGGAATCCACAAGGATGACCCCGGCTAAGACCCTAAGCAATAGAGGAGACAGTGCCTGAACTAGCCATCCCCTGTAATCAGATTGATGACTACCTTAATTGTCATCATAGAAACTTCATGCAACAACTGATGGGGGCAAATGCAGAGATCCACATTGAAGCACTGGGCTGAACCCCCAGAGTTCAGTCAAGAATAGGGAGGAGCAATAATATGAGCAAAAGTGTCAAAACCATGATTGATGGAGGAAGGTCATTGGTTAATTAATAAAGAAACTGCTTGGCCTCATAGGTTAGAAAATAGGTGGGTAAAATAAACAGAACAGAATGCTGGGAGGAAGAGGAAGTGAAGTAAGACGCCTCAGACAGACACAATGCCACTCTTCTCCATGGCAGGCGTGATGAAGCTCCCACCCAGGATGGATGTAGGTTAGAATCTTCCTGGTAAGCGCACCTTGTGGTGGTACATACATTAATAGAAATGGACCAAGCAGTGTTTATATGAATACAGTTTGTGTGTTGTTATTTCGGGGCATAAGCTAGCCAGGCAGCTGGGAGCCGGGTGGCAGGAATGCAGCCCACAGCTCCCTTCAACACATGATGGGGATACCCACTGAAACAGCTTACCTCAAGCAAACTAGGCCCTTTGAATGTGGGTGACAGTTGCATGGCTGGGGTAGTCTGTGGGGACACTGGCAATAGAACCAAGGTTTAGGCCCATTACTTTACCTGTTTTTTTGGAGCCCATTCTCTTTGGAGAGATACTGTAGAGGAGGGCCTTGGTCCTACCTCAAAGCAATGTGTTAGACTTGTTGGCTCCCCATGGGAAGACTTACCCTCTTTGAGAAGTGGATGGGGTGAGGTTGGGGAGAAGGTGAAGGGAGCAAGAGGGAGAGAGGGAGGGAGTGGGAACTGGGGTTGGTATATAAAATGAAAAAAGATTGGCTTTTTAAAAATAAATTTTATAAAAGTATAATGCTGTGAAAATAAAAGGGGAATTAAAAATAACTCCAAACCTCTAAAAAAAAGATGCTGTGAAAAAAGGCCTGAGATGTTCACAAATTCTGAAATGCTGTCCACAAGGTAATGGGGCCTTGAAGACTGTAGGAAGGAGTTTAGACTTGTAGGGAATGGAGTGGGAGACTAGTGAGGTTTTGAAGCTAGAGCACCATCAGATTCCTGTTTTAAAATGCTAGTTAAGTAGTTGGGGAGTCACGTGAGAATTAGTTTTTTTCTCTGGAGGCTCAGACATGGACAGGTGGGGGCAGGAACAGAAAGGATGTCAGATTGGTCTCTTTGTGGATCATTACCTTCACAGTCCCCCATCTGGAGACCGAACAGGGACATCTGCATCCTGCCTGATCTCTGTGGGAGAATATCACTACTTTTGTGACCTGTTTCACAGTATCTGCCTTTTTTTTGTTCTTGGTACAATCAAGCTTCCCTGGGGCCCAGGATGGTGATGTCAATATTTCCCTCAGTGGGGAAATAAAATTATCCCCAGAGTTTTATTGATGAGTTTCTGTGATCTGCTTCTTAGAGATAAAAAGCCTTCCCACACATTATAAAACTGGTAATTTCAACTCTTTAAGAGCCACTGGAGTCTACTGACTGTGGGTGTCAAATGGGGACGTGCTACAAATTTGTCTTGGCCTTTTGTGTGCAACTGCTTTGTAAACAGACTAGATGGGAGGCACACCCCAGAAATGGTAAGAGTCTTGTGGACCAACATCAAGGTTATTCAGAGACTTTTACTATTTCTGCCTGTGACATCTGTAAGGTAATCACCACCACAGGAAGTGGAATTGGCCGCCTGATTGGGCTGCTGATCAGCAGGGTTAATCTTCAGCAACTGGGTGAGAGATGCCAAGGGAAGTTCACCCAAACAGAACCTTTGCAAGTGGGGTTGAGGATGGAGAGCTCTTCCTAGCATATATGAAGCTGTGGGTTCATGTAGGATTCCCCTCTGCATGATATGAATATATTTTATTACCATTGGTTAATAAAGAAACTGTTTTGACCTATGGTAGGGTCGAATATAGCGAGGCTGGAATAGATATAGAGAGACAGGAGGCAGAGTCAAGAGTCAAGAAGCTCTGTAGCTGCTAAAGCCTACTTACTGGTAGGCTACAGCCTCATGGCGATATATAGATTAATAGAAACTGGGTTATTTTAAGATATAAGAGCTGGTTAGCAATATGACTGAGTCATTGACCAAACAGCGCTGTAATTAATATAGTTTCTGTGTGATTATTTGAGTCAAGGCAGCCAGGAAGCGAACAAGCAGTCTCCACTTACAGTGAGTTCCATCCCCAGTACTACAACAACAAGAAGAGAGACATCATAAGCTTAAACTTAAGTAAGAATTGAAGATAATGATGACCTTGAATTTATGAAAATGAGTTTGACAATGTCACAAAGTCATACAGCTCTGTGGTCTCAAATGGAAAGTGAATAAGGAAACACACAATCTGTTAACATTTGACTCCCTAGAATATTCAGTGGGCCAGATTTTTATTTCTCCTGGGATTAATGGACTGAAATTATCTTTGCTGGTGAATATTACAGAGGGAAAGAGCATCTCCCAGCTCTCTTCCAATGTCATTCACAGAGTAACCTGAGTGTTGCTACCCTTGGCTGGATTCTCCTGAGGTATTTGCCTAAAACTTCAGGCGTATAGCTTATTTGCAAGGATGAGCTGGGAATCTAATTCTTCAGAAGCTAAATATTTGCAAACACTCATTCACTCAACAAATATTCGCCAAGTAGCTGTAGTGCACAAGGCATTATGCTAGAGACAGGTAAATACTTCTGAACAAACCAAACACAGCCTACATTCTCGTGAGGATGTACAGACACAGAGACAAAGATAAGTACAGTGTTAGGTGTCATGAACAGCAATTTAGTCTCTCATTTTTAGGTAGATGAGGAAACTGAAGCCAAGGGGTGGCTTTCCTGACAATCCACAGGTCACAGACCGAAGATGTGAGTTATGCATAATTTACAGACATATAAAATCAGTCTATGGCTTTGGAGATAGCATAGTAGGGAAGGCTCTTTTCCTTGCAAGCATGAGGACCAGACTTGGATCCTCATACCCGTTTAAATGCTGCATGAGTTAGCAGCCCACCTGTCATTCCAGGACTCGGATGACACAGGCGGGGGAGAGGGCTTCACCAGCAAGTTAGCTATGTGAGCTTCAGCTTCAGGACCCTGATTGATCTTTGGGCTAACGAGGGGACTTGATTGGGAGAGGGGGAGGGAAATGGGAGGCGGTGGCGGGGAAGAGACAGAAATCTTTAATAAATAAATAAATTTTAAAAAAAAATCCTGGGCCGGGCGGTGGTGGCGCATGCCTTTAATCCCAGCACTCGGAAGGCAGAGGCAGGCGGATCACTGTGAGTTCGAGACCAGCCTGGTCTACAGGAGCTAGTTCCAGGACAGGCTCCAAAACCACAGAGAAACCCTGTCTCGCAAAACCAAAAAAAAAAAAAAATCCTGTTACAATAGCTAAGATGTGTGACAATCAAAGAAGACTCTCAGTGTCAGCCTTAAGCCACCATATACAATGCCACCGGCAAATGCACACACATGTGCCTACACATATGTGAATATGCACACATACATACATGAACACCACGACAAATATAATAATTGTTTTTATTTATGTATAAGTTGGTTCACCTCACTGACTTCCCTTTGTCTAAAGACCAGAACAGTGCTAACAAAGATGCTGAGTGGTTGATCAGGGTCTTGAAAATCCATCTTATTAGACTAGGTAGGCTCGGGTCGAAAATAAAATGACCTGTTGTTGCTAGCTCCTCTTGCTAGGTCTGGTTAATAATCAATGGTGATGATTAATTTCTTGTACCAATTCCTGAACTCAACTTTTTGTTATTAATAGGTGCGCACCCTGAGGACTAAAAGTTCAGCTGACTGACTTGTTTTTTATGTATAAAAGTTTAGGTTTGTGGCTCCCTTAAAACTCCTTATAAAATTACCTTTCAAGATAAGTAATAAAGTAATTGGCCCTTTCTTTGTAACTGCAAAATGCAGCCTGCCAATAAAAGACCGGACAAGAACATCTTGCTTGCCCACATGATTAATCTATAACCAGTTTTTAGGGTATTAATGCGTGTGGGTTCTTGGTCTAATTTGTTTTTCACTTGTAGGTCATATAATGTTTAATTATGTAAGGGATATGGAAAACATGCTGGTTTTTACTATTTAGTTTGTATTCACTTGAAAAACAGAATATAACCACATTATAATCCCTATATTGCCTGAAAATTTTTGTTGGGGAATATACACTGTAGGAAAAAAAATGCACAGTAGTAAGAACAGAGAAAGGACACAGAACACAGAAAGAACATGAAAGAAAGAAGAATAAAGAAGGAGCCCATCAAGAGAGTGTATAAGTGTTCCCTTTCCTAAAACCTCCCTCAGATAGAAAAGTTTAGTTTATGCTGACTCTGTTGGATTCCTTTCAAAGTGCTGCACTGTCTGGAGGCTGGTCCTCTAGACAGCAGTAGGTAGCACAGTTTAACTTGATCTGAATACATTTGACAGTGCCACTTGACCAAAGCTGACATTTCTATTTTTACATTCTTATATCTTGGTGTGTGAAGTTGTATATTTTGTTAAAAGAAAAAACAATAACAACACATTTGCTTACCAGGTAGGGTGAAAACAGGCTGCAGGAGGTTTGCGTTAGGAGCAGTGTTCAACTCTGAAAGTCTGAAACACCTCTGGCCTCGGAGTACCATGGGTTGCAGGGGATCTGACAATTGGCTTAGTTACTCGTCTTTTAATCATCTTCTCCCTGTTCTTTTCCCCTCCTCTTTCTCCTTTTGTTCATCCTGTCTTCTTCCACCTCCTTTCCTCCTTTCCCCCTCTTCTTTTCTACCTCCTCTTCCTTTTCTTCCTCTATTTTTTCTTGCTGTTGTACCAGGTGTTGAATCCATATGACTTTGAGCACAAATAAACTATTCCCATTGCTGTCTTTCCACTTTTAGCTCCTGATTCTCATTTCCACCAATATTCTGGTCCAATCCGTGCCTCCCCCTGTGTGCACTGAGAGTCTTTCCAATGCACCTAGATATCCTGAGTTTCCTAGTAACTGGAATGAGATCAAAGGCCATCAGCACTCTACTAAGCTGTATCTTAAAGTCAGCAAAGAGCCATACCCACAGAGTCCCTTCTCAGTGTGGACTGACAGTCAAACTAGGAAGTTTTACACCCTATCTCTGATGTCTATTGGGGAAATCACTGCAATAATGTAAATCCTTGGTTCCCCTCCTTATACCACATGCAATGTCATCTCTCTGTTTTGAGAAAAGAGCAAAGTCTCCAAACAATTGTGCAAGCTCCTACTTGTAGTCCCACATGATTCAAGGATTCTAATATTGCAAGGATTCGTGAGAGGCCTTGAGACAGGAAACAACCTGCTATTTTCTATTAAGAATAATCCTCATTGTTTGCCATACAAAAATTAAAAACTCAGAGGCAGTTGTTAGCAAAGTAAGAGTTTCAGGATGGTAAAAAGAGAATATTCACCCAAGTACAGAGTCCTGCACAGTCCCATCATTCTAGAAGCCTTCGAGCTGGCACTGTCTCTCAGTGCAGACTGCTAAGAAAATACAATTTTTTGACTCTCTCCAATGATAATACTCAAAGTTATTTTGAGCAACTAGATCCCCAAAATATCACTGAGTCAGCTTCCTCATAGTCCCTTTGCATCTGTAAGATATAACTTACAAATCGTGTATGTGTTTCTGTATGAGCAGATATGAACACAGGTATACATGTGTCTCTGTGTTTACACACACAACTGCACACATATATGCCAAATATCAAATGTTTTCTTTGGCTGTTCTCTATGTTGTTTTCTGAGACAGGGTCGCTCTCTGAACCTGACAATTCGTCTAGACTAACCAGCCAGCAAGCTACAAGGATATATTTCTTTCTGTCATGTCACCCAAGACCCATAATGGTATTATAGACACAAAGTACCATTTTCAGGTTTTAGGTGTATGGTAGTGATCCAAATTCAGACCCTTGTGTGGGTAAACAAGAATTCTATCTACCGAGTAATATCCCTAGCTTCAAACTGTTTTGTGATGGGTTAAATGTACATTTTCATAGTGGATATATCACTAACTCATTACAGAACTGGGAATAGTTTATTTGTACTCAAAGTCATATATTGATCTCAATTTTCACCTCCTTCTCCATACATAATCTGGTGACCTCCTCTAGAAGAACATGACCCAGTACTTTTTCAACATCTTATGCTTCATCTCTCATGGATTAGATAGTATGCCTATTTGTCATGATCAGATGAAACAATTACCTAAATTTTTCTAGTATAATAAAAAACTCAGGAGTTAGAAATTGAAATAAAGACCTGATAAAAGCAAGGAATAGTGAAGAGTCGATTGGCTGCTCATCTCTCCATATTTTATCCATCCACCAGCCCTGGAAATCCTCCCAAGAATCTCTTTTCTCTTTTCCTCTCCTTCTCTAGCAGGCCTCCCCAGTCCTCCGAAAACTCTATGGCTGATACCAGTCAGCCAATCGTTGACTCCTTCCTTTCATTCAACATGGCTTATTGGCACAGTGGTATGGTCTTAAGAGGAATTTTCCCACAACATTTCCCATTTCTCATCAATGAACATGCAATTCATTCAAATCCTGCCAACTCATGTCACAGCAAGCAAGTTTACCAGCTGCTAAGGCTACTGTCTACACAATCATGCCTTATTGGTAGGAAACATTGGTATCATTATAGCCCAGCCAGTGATGTTCTACTGTCTGCACAAATGAAAAAGAACGTATATAAAATTTAAAAAAATGTATATTTTAAAAACCACATTGGAGACTACAGAATTTTCTTCGTTCATATAACTCTCCTATTAACCGTGGTATGACTATGATGTGATAAGACCTCTGCATAAGATGCAGATGCAGGGAACTTAGACGGGAGATCTAGAGACTGCCTAGTGTGCCCTCCCTGGACAAGAGCATGTCCACACTTAAAGAGCTTGCAGACAAAAGTTCTGTCTTCCTTTTCCTACAAAGTCACAGTGTGGGAGGTACAAAGTTCATAGCTACAGTCCTGCTCAGATAAGGAGCAGGAACAAGAGATTCCCTCCTGAAACCAGGGGTGGCTGAGGACCAGCCTTTGCTTTGCAGGTCTATATTCTGAATTAGATGCAAGCCGAGATATTAAGGAAATTGTTGAAAGCATAATTGTTGAAAGCATATAATTTTTGCTCCCATGTGTATGTTCATGGATGTATGTTTATGGGTTCATAGGTGCTCATGTCCATGTGTATATCTTGTTCTGTGTGTGCATGTGTGTGTGTGTGTGTGTGTGTGTGTGTGTGTGTGTGTGTGTTTGTACAGGATTTTAGAAACCAAAGGCTGATGGCAGGTATCTTCCTGAATGGCTTGTCATTACATTGTATGAGTCAAGTATCTCTCTGAATCTGAAGCTTGCTGATTCAGCTAGGCTTGCTGGACAGTGATACCCTAGGATCCTCCTTGTCTCCCTCAACTTGGTGGTGGGATCAGCCATGCACTGGCATGCCCAGCTTTTCCTTGAGCACCAAGGATTGAAATCAGGTTCTCACGTTGGCATGGCAAGCACTTCACTGACTAAGCCATCTTCCCAGCACAAGAACTGTGACTTTTGATGTGCAAGCAAATCAAGTTCCTGAAAGTGGTGCACATTCATTGTAAGTTCAAGCAATGCATTGCATCATAAGTAGGGCTTAGCATGGGCACAGTGCTCTGCCAGTCACTGTAAGAGTTAACAACGCTCACACACACATACACAGAAATCAAGAATGTAACAGCCGTCTCCCTTATGAGAGGAGCAAACAGCCAATTTGGGAGATAAAAGTCAGCTCCCCCATGCCCAGCACTCCTCTGGGGCATGTAAGTCTGTTTGCCTTTTATCTCTCTGCAACCAGAGTGATCGTTCTGAAATAAAATATCTTCATGCTTTTTCCACACTGTTAGAGAGGAAGTGCCGGATCTTTAAGGTTGTTCATGAAGTATGGCAGGAAATAGATTAAGGATCAGAAAACTTTTGTGCAAAGACCCAGAGAGTAAACATTTCTTCCTTTGCATGCTGTACACTCTCTGGAACAATTTCTCTGCTCTGACCCTACAGTGCCAGGATAGCCAGTCAGGGAACAGGCCCCACTGGAACCCAATGGCACTTAACACACAAGCAGCAGGAAGGCAGGCTGGCAACAAAATTTCCTCGCTCTGGCATACACATCACACACTCTGCCTTCTCATAATCTAAGATATTACTATGTTTTTAATCACAAAACAGACTGAATGCATAGCAACAGAGTTACTTAAACACATTGTGCACAGAGAAGCAATCATTCACATAAAGTAAAAATAAATCTTTAAAAAGGTAGAAAGTACATAAGCAAATGAAAACAGATCCCTGAATCAGAGTTCAGGTAGCTTAGGTTGATAAGCACACTTTAAAACACTCCCAGCTCTAACCTATCGGCTATGGCCTCCTGGGATTTTGTTTGGCTCTAAAAGGCTGACTGCAATGATTAGTAGGTCATGCTTGCTATTCAAAAAGAAGGGAGCATGATTATATAAGTGCCATGTACTTTCTGTCTGCTCTGATACCTCATTTACTCTGAGGTGCCCCTGTCTTTTTGTCATTATTTTCTCTCTTTTTAAATTAGTTTCCTGTCAGTCCACAAAGCTTCTGTAATAGAATAACACAGGCTACATAGTTTATAAATAACAAATTAATTTCTCAAATAAAACAAAATAAAGGAAAGGAATCTATTTCTTGTGGTTTTAGAGGCTGGAAGGTCTCTACATTCTAACTAGTAAGGACTCATTTGGCAGTTCATGAATATCCTCCTTGTGTCCTGTCTTCACACAGAGGCAGAAGGGACAAAGGGAAATTCTGAGAACCCAATTATGATGTCCCAATTCCATCAACCTAATGGCCTCCTCGAGGACCTTGGTCCTAATCATGATTATCATGAGCTTTACGACGTCAATGGCTAAATTTGGAGGGGAACATATTCTTTCTATAGCATTTTCCGCTCATGAACTTTACTACTCTGTCTTTGAGGCTTGATGAGGCTACAGAAATATTAGATTATATACATATTTTTGTTTGTGCTGCTGTTGTTCTTTTGAGACAGTGACTCGTGTACCTCAGATTGACCTCAAACTTATGATGTAGTAGAAAATAGCCTTGAACACTTGAGACTCCTGCCTCCACTTCCTAAGAACTGGGATTAGAGGCATGGGCCATCATACCCAGTTAGGCAGGGCTGGAATTAAACCCAGGACTTCCTATATTCTAGTATAATAGTCAACCAGCTGAGTTCTATTCCCACTCTTGTATATGCTAACTAATAAATACAGACTGTTCATTTATGGATGTTTCCAAGATGAAATCTAAGATCAATGTGCTGGCAGATGATGTCAGAATGTCTTCTTTGTACATGTATGCAACACTCCCAAATTCTCAAAGTGACATGGCAGTTTTGTGAAACCTTTCTGACATGGCCATCAATGAATACTCAACTATATCACCCTCATGATCAAATCAACTCCACAGAGTTCTGACTCCTTACACCATCCCCTTGGAAGTTAGAATGCAGCGTATAAAGTTTATGGAAACAGGGACCTCTAGAGCAGTGGTTCTCAACCATCCTCATTCTGCAACCCTTAATACAGTTCAACCATAATAACATTGTTTTCACTGTTACTTTAGAACTGTAATTTGCTGCTGTTATTAATTATAATGTTAACACCTGATATGCAGGCTATCTGATGTGCAACCCCTGTGAAAGGCTCCATATTCCCAAGATGTTTTGAAAAACAGGTTGAAAACCACTGCTCTAGACCACAGAATGGAACTAGAAAATGGCTGACAAAGGTTGGGTATATTATCAGTTGTTTTAACTTGGAATGACAATATAGGCACATACCATGTATAACATAAGGATACTATTAAATGGCTTACAGTGAATAAGACAGGCCATTTCCAAGAATAATCATCTATCCCAGAAGGCAGTACAATTGTGCTTGGCAATTCTCACTCTAATGAAACTCAGAACAATTGCTGGAGCTAGTTCTAAGTATAAGTGCCCAACCTCTATAATCTTTTCAAACTAAATATTAATGTTTTTCTTTTCTTAAAAATATAATATATGAGGCTAGAGATGACTTAAAAGCTGAAGCACTTGCTATGCAAGAGGTGAGGACTGGAGTTCAGAACCCAGAACCCAAGTTTAAACATGGTGGTCCACCTATAATCTTAGCATGTGGAGACAGGGTATTTCCAGAGTAAACTAGCTAGCCAGAGAAGCTCAAATAGTAAACTCAGATTTCAAGGAAAGACCCCAACTCTATAGCATTAGGTAGAGAGGGATAAAGGCAGAAATCTAACATCACCTGATGACAAGCTCAAACCTCAGCATTCATACAGGCAAGCACACATACACACATACACATGCACGTATATACATCACACACATGTACACACTCACACACATGCACATACACATCAAACACATGTAAATATACATTACACACATATCACACACATGTACATATGCACACACATACAAATCACATGTGCACACACATCACACACACAAACATGCATATACATACACACATGTACAAACACACACATATCACACACATATAGAAATATAGGAGGAGGCCGCTTGTTTGTTCCCTGCTGCTTAGCCCCAAAATAATCACACAGAAAACTATTATTTAAATCACTGCTTGGCCCATTAGCTCTAGCTTCTTATTGGCTGACTCTTCTTTTTAATTTTTTATTGAGAAAAAGAAAAAAAACAGTTTCCGCCTCCCCCCAGCCTCCCATTTCCCTCCCCCTCCTCCCACCTTTCTCCCCCTCCCCCGACTCCTCTCCCCTTCCCTCTCCAGTCCAAAGAGCAGTCAGGGTTCCCTGCCCTGTGGAAAGTCCAAGGTCCTCCCCCCTCCGTCCACGTCTAGGAAGGTGAACATCCAAACTGGCTAGGCTCCCACAAAGCCAGAACATGAAGTAGGATCAAAACCCTGTGCCATTGTCCTTGGCTTCTCAGCAGCCCTCATTGTTCGCCATGTTCAGAGAGTCCGGTTTTATCCCATGCTTTTTCAGTCACAGTCCAGCTGGCCTTGGTGAGCTCCCAATAGATCAGTACCACTGTCTCCGTGGGTGGGTGCACCCCTCGTGGTCCTGACTTCCTTGTTCATGTTCTCCCTCCTTCTGCTCCTCATTGGGACCTTGGGAGCTCAGTCCAGTGCTCCAATGTGGGTCTCTCTCTATCTCCATCCATCACCAGGTGAAGGTTCTAAGGTGATATGCAAGATATTCATCAGTATTGCTATAGGATAGGGTCATTTCAGGTTCCCTATCCTCAGCTGCCCCAGGAACTAACTGGGGACATAGCCTTGTGCTCCTGGGAGCCACTCTAGGTTCAAGTCTCTTGCCAACCCTAAGGTGGCTCCCTTAACTAAGATTTGTGCTTCCCTGCTCCCCTATCCAACCTACCTTTATCCCAATCATCCTGTTTCCCCAAGTTCCCCCCATCCTCCCCTTCTCACTTTTCTCTCCCCATCTCCCCTTAACCCCATCCCACCCCACCCCCAAGATCCCAATTTTTTTCCCGGCAATTTTGTCTACTTCCCATAGCCAGGAGGATAACTATATGTTTTTCTTTGGGTTCACCTTCTTATTTAGCTTCTTTAGGTTCACCAATAATAGACTCCGTGACCTTTATTTATGGCTAGAAACCAATTATGAGTGAGTGCATCCCATGTTCATCTTTTTGGGTCTGGGTTACCTCACTCAGGATAGTGTTTTCTATTTCCATCCATTTGCATGCAAAATTCGAGAAGTCATTGTTTTTTACCGCAGAGTAGTACTCTAATGTGTATATATTCCACACTTTCTTCATCCATTCTTCCATTGAAGGATATCTAGGTTGTTTCCAGGTTCTGGCTATTACAAATACTTACATATTACTTTAACCCATTTTTATTAATCTGTGTATTGCCACACAGCTGTGGCTTACTGGATAAAGTTCCATCTGGCTCCGGCAGGGCTATGTGGTTTCTCTCTGACCCCGTTCTTCTTTCTCCCAGCATTCAGTTCTGTCTTCTTTGCCTGCCTAAGTTCTGCCCTGCTATAGGTCCAAAGCATTTTTTATTCATTAATGGTAATTACAGCAAACAGAGGGAAATCCCACATCATAGAAATAAGTAAAAATTAAAAAAAAAAACCCGTTATTTTAAAAGTTTTCAGAGTTTTCCCTGAGCTCTATTCCAAGTATCAGACAAGACAGGAAACAAAACTCATGTTCCTTCCCCTTACTATACACCACCCCCAATTTCTTTTTTCCCCTATGTCCTTCTCCTTTTCCCCTTTCCCCCTCAAAACTCTGCAAAAGTGAATTCCAGGAGCAAGCCACTATCTGTGAAGACAATCTAGCCACCTGATTTACTTTTCAAGTGCAGCAATGGAAATTCATGTTTCCACACTAGTAGGAGCTGTGTGGTGATCTTCTCTGATGACACATGCACCATAAGGCAGAGTTTTTTGTTGTCAGCATCACTGAGCTAAAAGATCAGGGGTGTTCACCTAAAGTCAGTGAACTTGTATCAACTGCCACTGAGCAGGAGCTAAAGATCAGTTTCTAACCTGCCTCTTGGAGGGTGGTCTGTCAGACCTGTTGAAGGAGCTAAAATAGTCAATACAATAAAATAAAAAATGCTACGTTCTCAGGAATACCTTGCTTTATACTGCGAGCAGTCAGGGAAATACAAACAAGTGATGGATGCCTCCCGCATCCACACAGCCCCAACCAAAAAAACAATTTTTGTCAAAAGCAGCATGTGGCAAGTGTGAAGACAAGAGACAGTCCAGTGCTCTGTAGAAGGCTCACATGCATGTGGCACTTGATAGGAAGTAACAGCAGAAACCATACACATGGGTCATAAAAGACTAAGCAAGACATGGTCATTAAGACAAGGAGGTGAATTGGCTCCAACTGGCTGGCACTGGGGAGGACTTTTTGAGAAGCTACATATTTCTATTAAATTTATTTATTTTACATCTGTACCACAGTTTCTCCTCTCTCTTCTTCTCTCATCACTCCCCAATCCATTCCTCCCTTCTCTGTTTCTGTTCAGAAATGAGCAGGCCTCCCATAGGTATCAAGTATCAACAAAACAAGGCATTTCAAGTTTTTGTAGGATTAGGCACCTCCCCTTGTGTTAAGGCTGGGAAAAGCAATCCAGGATGAAGAAGCGGTTCCCAAAAGTCAGCCATTGTGTTAGAGACAGCCTTTGCTCCCACTGTTAGGAGTCTTACAAGCAGACCAAGCACTACCCAACTGTCACATATATGTAGAGGACCTAGGTCGGTTGCATGGAGGTTCCTTGTTTGACGGTTCAGACTCTGTGAAATCCTATGAAGCCAAGATAGTTGTTTCTGTGGGTTTTCTTGTGGTGCTCTTGAATCCTCTGGCTTCTATAATCCATCCTCCTCTTCAGCAAGATTCCCTGAGCTCAGCCTAATTTTGACTGTGTATTTCTGTAGTTTTTCCTTCAGTTATAGATGGAAAGGCTGGATAAAGACTCTCTGATGACAACTGGGTTAGTCATCAATCTATGAGTATAACAGAATATCATTTGGATTATTATGTTGACTTTTTTTTCTCCAATCATGCTTGGTTCTATCCTAAATATCTGGGCTTTATTCGATGTAAGCTTTAAAATCTAAATAAGATCTGGCAATGGGAGATATGTCAGTGGATAAAGCATTTAATGGGCAAGCAGAAGGGTCAGTGTTTGGATTCCCACATAACAGTCGGGCACAAGTGGCAGTCTCCTACAATTCTAGGAGGCAAAGGCAGGGAATCACCAGCGCTAACCTGACTAGTGGGAGATCCTCCAACTCAATAAACAAAATGGAGAGCTATTGAAGAATATACAAACCAGTTTTATATCTCCAAAGTATGAGCACAAATGTATACACACATGTCTGCACACACATAAGTAAGCCTTTATATATGCAGGCACAAAAAATAAAATAAAAAATAAGTTTAATTCTAAAACGAGCTTAATTTGAAAGTCAGTCTCTTACGACTCGGTCTCTGAGCTTAGATTACTAGCTTTGGCAATGAGAAGGGAACCAACAATATGCAACAATGCTCTAAAACTGAGCATTGCAGCAGTGTAGGATTGAAAGACAGGAGCAAGCAGTTGAAGGCACTGGAAGCAAGTGAGCAATCATCAGATCATCTGTCCTTGGTGAAGGCAAGAACAAAGGGAAATAGGTAGGTTAGACATCTCAGGGAAGAGCAGCCGGCATAGGACATGGTGTGAAGAAGTGAAGTTGTCAACAAGGCAGGGTCCAGGACAGAGTGATTGGGTTGAAGTTGTGGCAATAATCAAGGTATTAGATGCTGAACGACAAACAAGCTTAATATTGGGGGACAGGGAGAGAATGGAGCTAATGAGTTCTTCTTTGAACACACTTAACTGATGTGCCTGTGAAATATCCAGACTGGTCTCTTAGACTGGAAAGGGGGGGGGGTGAGTGTTACCCTCCACTCTAATATAAAGTTTCCTAGTTGATGGAAAGTCCTACATCTCAGAACAACACCAAGGACATGGAGCTAACAAAGAGCTGAGAAACTGCCAGACAATTGTCCGGTGCAGATGACATGAGAAGAAATTGCTCTTACAGTGAAGGGAGAAAGGGAAGACACCAAAAGATAAAGGAAAACATGCAAACAGAGCCCTCTCAAAAAATATTCTGAATTTCCTTTCTTGAATACCCTTCAAAGCAAAGAAGAATGGCCTCCTTGTCTTTATTTTTCTTTAAATTTTTATTTCATTTGTTTGTTTTTAGAGTGTGCCCATAACAAGCATGCACAGGACAAAAAAAAACAATGTGCAGGTATTTGTTCTTTTCTTCCACCATGTGGTGCCTAAGGATTAAACCCAGGTCATCTGACTGGGTTACACCTGTCAGAATGGCTAAAATCAAAAATACCAATGATAGCCTTTGTTGGAGAGGTTGTGGAGAAAGGGGTACACTCATCCATTGCTGGTGGGAATGTAAACTTGTGCAACCACTTTGGAAGGCAGTATGGCGGTTTCTCAGGAAATTCGGGATCAACTTACCCTTGGACCCAGCAATACCACTCTTGGGAATATACCCAAGAGAGGCCTTATCATACAACAAAAGTATATGCTCTACAATGTTCATAGCAGCATTGTTTGTGATAGCCAGAACCTGGAAACAACCTAGATGCCCTTCAATGGAAGAATGGATGAAGAAAGTATGGAATTTATACATATTAGAGTACTACTCAGCAATAAAAAACAAGGACTTCATGAATTTTGCATACAAATGGATGGAAATAGAAAACACTATCCTGAGTGAGGTAAGCCAGACCCAAAAAGAGGAACATGGGATGTACTCACTCATATTTGGTTTCTAGCCATAAACCAAGGACATTGAGCTTATAATTAGTGATCCTAGAGAAGCTAAATAAGGAGAACCCAAAGAAAAACATATAGGCATCCTCCTGAATATTAACCTTCAGCAAGCGATGAAAGGAGACAGAGACAGAGACCCAAATTGGAGCACAGGACTGAAATCTCAAGGTCCAAATCAGGAGCAGAAGGAGAGAGAGCCCGAGCATGGAACTCAGGACCGCGAGGGGTGCACCCACACACTGAAACAATGGGGATGTTCTATCGGGAACTCACCAAGGCCAGCTGGCCTGGGTCTGGAAAAGCCTGGGATAAAACCGGACTCTCTGAACATAGCGGACAATGAGGACTACTGAGAACTCAAGAACAATGGCAATGGGTTTCTGATCCTACTGCACGCACTGGCTTTGTGGGAGCCTAGGCAGGTTGGATGCTCAACTTACTAGACCTGGATGGAGGTGGGGGTTCCCTGGACTTCCCACAGGACAGGGAACCCTGATTGCTTTTCGGGCTGGGGGGAGACTTAATTGGGGGAGGGGGAGGGAAATGGGAGGCGGTGGCGGGGAAGAGACAGAAATCTTTAATAAATAAATAAATTTAAAAAAAAAGTAAAAAAAAAAACAATCACTTTTACATGCTGAACCATAGGGAAGGTCCTTCCTTGTCTTTGCTAAAGTCCTGATTTGTATGGGGGTTAAAGAGGAAAGAGAAACACAGCACATCTAAATAGTCTGGCACATTCACAGACTGTAAGTTATGAGAAGACAGCTACCCAAGAAATCTGATTTAATTGTAAAATGGGATGATGATAATGCTGGTGATATGGTGGTGATGTGAAAGGAATGATGGTAATGACAGTGATATGGAATAACAACGATAATAATGATGATAGTGATGATGGTGATAATAAGGATGGTGGTGATGGTAATGATGGAGATGGTAGTGGTGATGGTGATAATGATGACATAATTGATGGTGGTAAGGATGATGATGGTGATGTGTATGATAATGATGATGATAATGATTAGTATATATTTGGGATGGGAAAGGCTTGTTAAATAAAGGCTTATATGAGCTTGAATCTCTCAAATATTTACATTCCAAGGCCAAATATGGTGTGAACCCCATATAAATAACTTAAATTCTACAAGAAACTACAGCTACAGTTGGGGAGGGTCAGAAAACAAGAGCGGTAGATAATAAACTAATCAAGCAGATGAATCATTTTAAATGCCTAGGAAGCCTCATTAGCCCAAGAGGGAAAGAAACCTGAAACTAAGAGATTAAAATTTATTACAATAAAGCAGCACATTAAAGAAGATTTATAACAGTGTCCCAAAGCTGATTATGAAATTTGGCAGAGTAACTTGGCTACAGAAATTGGAAGCTAAAGAAACAACATGGTAGTCACTGTTATGCAGAAATTGCCCTTTGTTCTTGAGGCTTAGAAAAGAAAATTTCCACTCTAAAAAATGTACACGCAGACATTATCCTTAGTGATCAATGATCAGAATTTACTTTTGAAAGAAAAATAAATGTCGAAATAGGGTCTAGGAGGATGTTCCATGGATGAAAAGGCTGTTGTGCAAGCATGAGAAACTGAGTTCAAATCCTAGTACTCACATAAAGTCAGGTACATCAGGTACTGTAATCACTAGTGCTAGCTGTGGGCAGGTGGAAAGAGGGGAATCTGAAGCTTATTAGCTTGCCACTCTGGCTGTAGTGACAATCTCTGGCTGCACTGAGAGATCCCATCTCAAAAAAGAAGGTGGGAAGTAGTTGAAGATGACACCTGAAGTTAACCTTTGGTCTCCACGCAGTCATGCACACACACAAATAAGTATGTATACTATACACACGAGTTCTCATGTGCACATTCACACATACACACACATTAAAAAATATATTAAGAGAATTAAGAAAGCCCCAAACTTCAATTAAATAATCAGTAAGCTAGAAATCAGTAGAAATTGTTGCAGAAAAAGGAATATGGGGAAGGAGAGAAGTGGAGCACTTACCTAGAATGTCCTGTGAATAAAAGCTCCGTACCTTCCATTGGCCCTTCTGCAAGGCTAATCAACAGATTCTAACTCTGATGATTGTGGAGAGATATGTTGGAAGTCCAGAGCTGAATTTTGTTGTGGAATGTTTAGCCCCAATAATAGCATTTACTTATTGGTATCTGACCTGGCAATTGTGTGACTGGGGGGTAAATCACTTGGGATGTACAAGTGGAACACTAGTTTCCCAGCAAAGAGCCAAGCATACTGTCAGCTAGCATTGGAGGTCTCTAACAGGTGTCTCAGCTTTGCTTTACCCCTCCTACCTAATGATTCTACCAATGTATTTGAAAAGTGCCTTGCTTTAGGCTTTTATTATTCTATTACTATAAAAGCTTCATGAAACTGCCTCCACACTGGAACAAGGAATTTAAAGTGACCTAAATCTGTGTTCTCCAGCCATCATCGCTTATATGTGGCTCCAGAATAAATTCACTTATCCCCTTTGAAATGAGAGATGTGGTTTTTTTTTTTTTTTTTACTTCACTGATGCAAGATGTTGAGCTCAATACTAAACTCTGAAGCAAAGCAAACAAGAATAGCCAAAAAGAAGGAAAAATAAAATAAAGGACCTTGGAGTGCAAGTTTATCCAAATCAGAAAAGTCATGCCAATGGAATTCTCTCCTCCAAATGTGAATCCCAGCGGCACTCATTCTTTGAGTACTTGGATCATTTAGAAGTCTTCATTTTCCAGCAGTGGAAAACAGAATGGTTTGTGAGGAAATCATAAATGCCTTACAGTCTAAACCAAGAAACTCTAAGTCTAACAGTATATTTAAATTCTACATCAAACCGTGGTGTAGTAAACTCCAAACAAAACTTGCTATTCCCTTTGTCTTCAAGTTAAGCTCTGCTTTCCTCTTTATGCAATTTCTCTTTCATATGCCCTCCACCCTTCTCAAAGTAGTTGCCACAGGTTCAAACCTTAACTCCCAGCCTCTCACAGTGGTCAAAGGCCCAGGGCCTTGGATTTGATGCTCACAGGCTAGACTTTGGTCATCTGTCTATTGAAAGACAATTCCCACGATCCAGGGGACAGGGTGTGATAATTGTCATAAGCCAATCTAAGCCCAGTGGATATGAAATTGCTTGATTTAAGAATGGTGAGAAGTGGTCCCCAACTACAATGTGGAGGAGTGTGTCGACACCCCCCAAAGCAGAAAATGTATCTGTTTGTTTTGATTTTCACTTTTCTGCGGGTGGGCCATTGTTTCCAGACAGAGAGAAAACCATAAATTGGGTATATAGGGAAGTAGGGAGGATCTGGAAGGTATTTGGGGCAATATAGTGATATATGTAATATATTAACAAATTTTTAAAAAAAATAAGCTTTCCCTAAAGTAACACCTGAATTTTGAAAACACTATCTTTTGTCTTACTTAAGCTTCTAGTTATTAAAATTTTCATTAATTTTACTTGACTTTGATCAATGAAAATGTTAAATACACAATGGAGAAAAGTCATTGGATAATTTCTATCCATTCTCTATCCGGTGAAAGTAATTATGTTTTTTTGTAGATGAACTGTTATTAAGAAGACAGTAGCGTTAACCATATTTAGGACTGTAAAAATGTTCTGTCCATGCAGCCTATGGGCTTCTGTGAGGTCTAGTATATCAGGAGCTCTCTATGAGTTGCTCTGGTCACTTCCTAAGCCTCTACATTGCCTGCATTTACAACACTTGTACATCAGGAAGCAAGGTCTACACATGTCCATCACAATCTACTCAATTCCAGTGCAACTGATATTGTTTAGAATATCAAGTCACTCAACACAGCCCAGAAGAAATGTCTATGAGCACTGCAAAGGTTCTTTGGTGCCCTTAGTAAAGCTAGGCACATTCTGTTATGAAAGACAATAGATTGTGAGTCTCAGACAGAAGAAAGATGTGTGCAGTGCACCTGCAGAGGCATCTCTCCACACCAACATATGCAGCCTTTCTGTGCAATCTGTAAGGAAAAGTTGCATGTTGTTTCGACACTGTATTTTGACAGTGTCTAATTGCAAGTTTGAATCCAGATGGAAGTAAGGCTAACTTTCAGTGCAGAGGGATGAAAGACGCTCAGCTTCACAGAGGGAAAAGGCACTAAGTCATCTCTCAAGCTGTGTCAGTTTTCTTCAGACAGAGTGCAGAGAGATTCTACACCCAGGGCCTGGCCCCTAACCAGGAAAGTAAACCAGGAAGGGACACATGTTCTTAGTTTGATCCTATGTTCCCACCCTTCTTCTTCCTGTACTACCCCCTGCCTTGTGGAAGAAAATCTTTAGATACAAAATAACTAAGAGAGGGAACATAGGTAGAAACTCCCATTCCTTCAGAGACTCCTGGGTCTGATGTATTAGAAGCTGGTTTAAAACATAAGAGAATGTTAACAGAAATCTAAATTTAAAAAAAGGGCAACCAAAGCCAGAAGGAGAGGAACATGTCTGTAATTTTAGCACTCTAGATATGAAGGCACGAGGGGGAGGAATTCAAGGTCACTCAGCTACATAGAGAGTTCCGGAGGTCAAGGAAAGCCTGTGCTTAAGATGACCCTGTCTAAAAGGAAATGTAAATGTAATATAAAATAAAAGGAAAAATAAACAAAACCCCAGCAGCAGTGACAGCAACAAAGTACTCTTAGTTATACTCATTCTGTGATCAAACACAAAAATGAATTCCAATTTTTAAATCACCCGTAAAATTCTTGCAAAAGAAATTAAGCAAAGCATTAAATACAGATGAAAAACAGATGCTGCCCCTGTAGTATCTAAATTAGGTCCTTGCTAGTTTCTGTAAGCAAGGTGTTATTTAGGACGCTGGCTTATTTAACTTTCTATTTCTGTGAAGAGACACCATGAACATGACAACTTTTAAAAGGAAAACATTTAATTGAGATGGTGGCTTACAGTTTCAGAGATTCAGTCCATTATCATCATGGAGGGGAGCATGGTGACATGCAGGCATAGATGGTGGTGGAGGAGCTGCTACATGTTGATATGCAGTTAACAGGAGTTACACTGTCTTTCTGGGCTAGCTGGACCACATATGAGACCTCAAAGCCTACCTCCACAGTCACATTTGCTACAACAAGAACATACCATCTCCAACAAAGCCATACCCCCTAACAGTGCCACTCCCTTTGGGGTACATTTTCTTTTAAAGCAGCAGCGACCCCCCCCCCAGCCATACACCTGCCTCTCCTGTAGAAAACACAGGGAGTACCTAACTACATCCATTCA
The DNA here is from genome assembly GCF_037038515.1 of Microtus pennsylvanicus. Classification (NCBI taxonomy): domain Eukaryota; kingdom Metazoa; phylum Chordata; class Mammalia; order Rodentia; family Cricetidae; genus Microtus; species Microtus pennsylvanicus. Next base: position 35,296,252 of record NC_134586.1, on the reverse strand, counting down.
CTCATTGGCTGAAGGTTCTTTGATGCCTGCTGCTTGTGAGACACTTACTACCAGTCTCCAAATATGTTTGCTTCAGTGTCTGCTTTATTCTAGTTGAGTGACAGTGAACTGGGGATCAAAGGGATTAAATAAATTGTCTTTGTTCAGAAATATTGCAGAGGTGGCCTTTTACAGTTTTTCCCTTTTGTACCTTATTTGTATCAAACCTATGCCATTTGTTTCATCTCAATATCTCAATGGAAAGAAGGAAGGAAGCACCCCAAAGACACAGGGAGACACAAGGACCTGTTCTCTCAGTAAGGTGAGGTGAGGCAGCCTGGTCACAAAGATGCCATTCACTTATCCTGCTTGTGAAGAAGTCATATGACAACTTACAAGATACTTTATAGGCTTCTTCCTCACATTTTGATTCACAGAATCTTGAGGTCACTGCTTCAGCTAGGCTGGTGGCCTGTGAACTCAGGGGATAACTCCCTTTGCCTTGCAATACTGTGGTTACCAGAGCCTCTGTGTCACCGAGCTTTTGATGTGGGTTTGGGGATCTGAACATAGGTCCTCATGCTTATACAGCCAGCACCTTATTGACTGGTGGTTCTCCCCAGCCTTAGGGACTCATTTTTAACTAAGAAAATATTTTAGGTAGCTATGTGACTTCGGAAACCAAGTCCTCAAAAGCTCCAAGCTTTCTCTTCCATGGCTCTTCTTGCGTTAGTTGCTCTGTGCAGTGCCAGACAAGCTATAAAAATCCCATGTGATAGTAACCCAAGAGTTCCTGACAGCAGACATGCTACAAACAAAGAAAGATGGGAGTCTAACCTTCTTAGGCACACTCTACTCTTGATTGTGACCTCATAGGACCTTGGGAGCTGCTGAAGCAACTTCTCTACATGGCACAGCTACATCATCACTCCAAGCTGGGAAACACCTGTTTACCTAAAGGTCTAGATCCGAGTATGATAAAGGATACCTTCATGTTCAGATATGTGAAAGGGACAGCGTTGTGAAGTAAAGAAAAGTCATATGCTTCTAGAAGTTTAGAAGAATAATGGTATTCTTACAGTGCCATGTCCAAAACCAATGTAGATGGAAAGGCACAGTCTGGGATACTCACCAGGAAAAAGGTAAGGAGACCCTTACAAAGGTCATTCAAGGAAATCATGTTTTATGGTGCAGACTGGGTTTAAAGCATTCCAAATGTATAGTGAAGAATGTCAGGAAAGTATTTATACAAGTTCTAAAGAAAAATGTATTAGAAAGTTGCATTAAACAACCATAAAAAGCACTGTACATAGGTGTAATCTTGAAGATGTAATCATAGAAGTTAAGAGGTGGTTCTTTCTATGAAGGAGATTAAAGGATTGTTGTAGGGCTGAGAACCACAGATAGACTATAACCATTGGAGACTCACATGAAATCAAAATCATATCAAAACTATAAGATGTTGGGGACTAGAGAGATTGCCTTGTGACTGAGAGCACTTGCTGCTCTTCCAGGGAACCCAAGTTCAGTACTTAGCAATCACATGGTGGCTAATAGCTATCCATAACACCAGTCATAGGGGATAAAATGCCCACTTCTGACTGCTGTAAAAACCAGGCATGTACATGGTACACATACATATCTGCAAGCATAACATTCATACACATAGAATAAACAGATGGATGCATAAATAAATGATTGCTATAGATAGGTAGATAGATAGGTAAATTATAGATAGATAGATAGATAGATAGATAGATAGATAGATAGATAGATAGATAGATAGATATAGATAGATAGATAAATAGATATAGATAGATAGATAAATAGATATAGATAGATAGATATTAGATAAAGAAGACAAAATGGTATGAGACCACCTATGATAGGATAAAAGCAAGATATATACATAGAAGTCCATGGACATTAAATCAAGTCCGTGTGGCAGAGATAGCTGATGGTACCTGGATACTCTTTCTGTTTTCTACTAAGCTTCAACAACCCCATGGTAGAGTTCTGGTGATAGTCATGAGTAAGGGGAGAGGGTGAGGATACAACTCCACAATGACATGGTGCCTCCATCCAGGGTAATCACGTGATTGGCATAGCTTCTCTCCATCCTTCTTACAACTGACTTGGTACATGCAATCCCATGCACCTTGGCTGATAAGTCACTGAGACTGTATTCTTATTGATGCTGGCCGGGGGGTGGGGAAGAGAGAGACAGAGACAGAGACAGAGACAGAGACAGAGAGAGAAGCAGCTCTGAGTGTTGTAAGGAGGCTGCTTGTTGGTTCCCAGCTACCCAGCCCCAAAATAAGCACACAGAAACTGTATTAATTAAATCATTGTTTGGCCTGTTAACTATCTCCTTGTTGGCTAACTTTTACATATTAATTTAAGTCATTTCTATTAATCTGTGTATCACCACAAGGCTGTTACTTACCAGGAAAAGTTCCAGCGTCTGTCTCTGGCAGGGCTACATGGCTTCTCCCTGACTCCAACCTTCTTTCTCCCAACATTCAGCTTCATTTTCCCCACCTAGCTCTCTTCCCCTATAGCTCTGCTATAGGCCCAAACAGTTCCTTTATTTATCAATGGTAATCACAGCATACAAAGGGAAATCCCACATCACCTCCCCTTTTCTGGTTTAAATGAAAAAGAAGGTTTGAAATTTAATATAGTAAAATACATATAACAAAACAGAGATCAAGCAAGAACTACAGTTACTATATTTATCTTTTATCATAACTAAGGAAAACTATATCTATTCTTCAATCCCATCAAATATTCCAGAAGGATATAAAATTACCTAAGTAAACAGAAAGTACACTGTAAGCAATTTTCAAAATTCTAGAATTGACAGAGACATCTCACTGCCTGGACAGTCACCCAAAGTTCTTATGTACTATTGGGGCATCCATCTTCAGCCTACAGGCCCATAAGTATCCAGCAGACTTTTTCACAAAACTGGAGATTTCAGTCACCTTTTTCTGTGTCTTGCAGAATGTGTCTGGTAGACTCTTTCATGTAGCAGGAATCCCGAAGGACAGTCTCACTTTTATGCAAGTTCAGCAGTCATTTCTCTGTGGGTCCTATATGTCCAGTTCATCAACCAGTCCAGGAAAGAGCAGTTTCTTGCCCAAATGGCTAACAAATTCCATAAGGAGCCTTTTCAATGCCCGTCATCCTCTTGGAGTCTGAATCCATATTGGGCACCAGATGAAGAACGACACTTAAAAGAAATCCCACACTAGTTCAGAATTAAGTATAATAGAGGGTTATTTATTTAGGGGTAGACTCACAGATCACAATGCTCTGCTCGAACAGGGAACAGCAACCAAAATGTTGCAGCCAGAAGAGAGAGCAGACACACACTTTACATCAGCATATATAGTATATGAGGCCCCACCCAAGTGGGTGGGTAACTTAAAGGCTACTGGCTGCAGGAATTCCTACAGCATCTGAGATCTACTGCTTGTTTAAAGATAAGGGAAAGTTAGAGAGTTGGATCTATGGTTGAAAGAGTGCTTGCTGCTCTTCCCTAAAACATGAGTTTGGTTCCCAGCATACACACTGAGTGACACAAAACCACCTACAACTCTGGTTCCAGTGCATCTGATACCTTCTTCTGGCCTCTGTGGACACCTTAAAAGATGTAGTGTATGTGAGTATGCACATGTACATGTAGGCATATGTGAATACACACACATATAAATGAAAATAAATCTTAAAGGTAAGACCTAATTTGGAAGATTGAAAGTAAACATTTTATATATAACATAGGATCTGTGATAGTGTATTTAATATAAGGATGGAACAAACAAACAGCAATGTCTAGAGGAATCAGGAATGCCTGATGAAGGAGAGAAGCACTGTTAATATGCAAAGTGAGGTCACTCTTAGGAAGGAATAGGTGAGATTCCCAAAGACAGGAGCACAGAGAGCCAAAGACACCTTCTACAGGAGGTGGATCCAAGTAGGTGAGAGAAAAAGTGAGATAAGGATCCAGATGCTACCACGTGGAAGGAAAGATTCTATAGAAAACAAGACAAGGGAAATCATATTCTCTGCATGATTATCTTTGATATGACTTCATTCACATTAGAATGACTTAAAAAATTTCAAAACTTATGATGTTTCTATTGCTTGCAAAAGTGATTCTGCAGAGCAGAACAGGCAACAATATGACTGCTTGGATGTTTAAGAACTCCAAGAGAAGTACAGCAGCTGGGATGTGTGCAAAAGAATAATCTGTTATGTGTGGAAATGAGCACCATACGTTTGCCTTGATGGGGGAGTTCTTTGGAAGCTTCATTGCAGCACCATGAAAAATTGGAGCAGAGAAACTTTTCCAGCCAAAAGGGAGAAACGTGATGGATTCTTTTAATTTTCTTGAAGCTCAAATGTTCCCTCGCATATGCCAATGTCACAAGAGGGAAACAAAAGCGGATGGGTATTGGCCTCATGCTCTTTTGAAAACCTAAATGAAACCACTTATTGTGCCAGATAAGTAATCCAATCATTTATTAATGACTGTATTATATATGTATGTGTGATTTCAGGCCTGCTATATATAAGAGAGTCTTCAATGAGGCATGAGAATGTGTACTCATGAGAGGGAATTTTTTCTGTCGAGGAAGACACACTAAGGTTGACAAGGGTTGCTGTATTCACCAAGACCGCCACCGTGACCTGGTCTCTATAGTATTGACTTATGCAATGAACAGCTAAGAAGCTAAAGTGTACAGATAGAGTAAATGACTTGCCCCGAGGCGTCCAGCTGACCAGATTGCCTTTTATCCATGTACAAGGTTATTTCTAATACATCAAGATAATTTCTGAGGCAGTTAATCTTCATTGTCAACTTGATGGGATTTAGAATATCCCATCTTAACCCTTTGAGGGAGGGTTCAGAGATATTTAACTCAACTGGAAAGACCCACCTCAAATATAGGCAGCACCATCCCATGGACCAGAACTAAACACCAGAAAGCATCTCTTTCTGCCTTCTGGCTGTGGGTACATCTGCCTCATGATCCAGCAACAACCCCTTTCCTGACATAATATAATGCACCCCAAACTATTGGGCAAAGTAAAGCCTCCCTCGCTTAAGTTTCTTGGATCCGTGACTTAGTCACAGCAAGAAGTAGCCAATAAAATGTTACCAAAAAAGCCACCCTATGTGTAGGCAAGATGACCCAGTAAGTAAAGAGCTTGTGTCCAAGTCAGATGACCTGAATTTAATCCTCAGAACCCACATGGTGAAAAATGAATCAAATGTATAAGTTGTTATCTGACTTCCACATGTGTGCCATAGTAAATACAGGTACAGGTCCACATTCATATTCTCTATGTGCATAAACAACTTAAAAGTTCATCCCACCCCTGGCCTTGATTCATGGCCTCCAATAGCTGTTTATTGTCTATGAGAGAAAGGCCCAACATTCTTCACAGAGCACTCACATGTCAAAAGGCCTTCATGTACCATTCTGATCTCAGTCTCTACCGTCAACTTCTTCATCATACCATTATCGTCACCATGTTTTCAGGGCCCCATCCTCAAAGGATGTAGTGACATGTGAAATGGAGAACACCTCCAGCCCAAAATCTAAAACTATAAAGCACTCCAAATTCTGGAGCATTGTGAAGTGTTATGTTGCCATCGTAAATGGGAAGCCCCATACCTGACCTTGACTGGTGGCCGCTATGAAAATGCAGGTGCACTAACAACTTTTGCTAATCTTTCTTTAAACTTTGTGCATAAGGAGTATGCAAAACAAACAGAGCTAACCTACATCTGAAAACTATCTGCTAAGGAGTACCCTCCCCTCTCACATTGTAGCCTATAAATGTTGAAGATGATAGTCATGTCTTTCCTGGCTCTGTAGCCTGGATCCAAGCTCAACTGAACCATGGACTATATGTTTAGTTAACATAGATTTAAATGCACTATAATTATCAATATGTTTATATGGACACTTATAGCCATCTATCTCAACAGAACTTTGAGATTTGAAAAGCCTGGGTTCACATCCCTATGTCCTTATCCCAACTCAGGTAGCTTGCTGTTTTTTTATCCTCAGCACTGATAGCTAGGCCACTGCTTCCTGTGTGTACAATGTTCTGGTTCTGGTTACAACACTATCATGTAGCCTCTGTTTATCATGCCAATAGCAACCCTCCTCTTCACTTGAGACCATTGAAAATATGTTTTTACTAGGCTAAAATTCCCTGGGGACAAAGTCAGTTTCCCTGTCTGGCACATACACTCTTTCATTCTTTCCCGAAAAGAACCATGTAATGGTATAAACCTCTTACCAAATTATTTATCATTTGCCAAATCATACTGATCAATGCATCGGATATTTTTCAAATTGTTTTCAGGTTCACTTTATATTTAAGATTCAAACCCAGGTACTCCAAATCTAGGACCAGAATTCTTGATCTAGGCATAGAATTTTGAAAAATTCTCTAGCCTTGTTTTCCTCAATTGTAAAATGAATATGGGGTTAAGGATTAAATGAGATGATTGTGGCACAAAAATGGCTCAGAAAAAAATGGATAAATATCCCTGTTCCAATCAAGAACAGTGAGAGGGACAGGTTGAGTATTTTATTAAGTCCTCAAGGGTAAATGTCAGAGGAAATAATTTGTCTAACCTCTGTTACTGAAATGAACATTAGATAAACATATCACCATTTAAATGATGAATTGCATGACTCCAGAATTAAATTAGCACTTGTTAAAGAAAAGACTATTTTTTCTAGGTCTTTTGGTGGTATTCAGGAAAGGTGAAGTCATCTCTAATATTACATGTATCTTTCTGGTGTTCTAGGTTGTCAGACTTAATGGACATTTTCTTAAGATATCAACAAAGTTTTTTGGGGCAAATTGGAGGTTAAATGGGGGATTCAATGGATAGATAGTATCATGTATGTTGTTCAGAATACAAATTCTAACATACACACATATACAAACACCTGCATACATATACACATGTGCACACACACGCGCACACACATCAAAGTTGCGATACCTTCTTACTCAAGAGAAAGACCAAAATATAATGTAATAATTGTAATAATATTGCCATAAACATTATAATCCTATGAGCCATTCAACTCAAGCTAAAGAATTTTTTGTCACATCCATGGAACCTCAAGTACAGTTTAGGTTTATGGCTATGGTTCAGATGTAGATAGAAAGTTTAGCAAGAGCACAGCTGGGCTGAAGATTACAATTAGAGAGTTAGTCAATAGTGACAGAGAAAAATTCATCTTCATACCACTAAACTTATACAGTAAGTAGGTAAAATGGAGACTAGGAAGTTTTCTGAAAGCATGGTTCTCTTTCAGATTCTAATTCTTTTTCACCCAATGGCGTTGTGGAATATTTGTTTACACTGTGAGAAGATGAGTCACTGTAATTGATTTAACAAAGAACTGAATGGTCAATAGGTATGCAGAAGAGAAGAGGAAAAACGTCCAGGCAAAGAGAGGAACACTGGGTGAATCTAGGCACACAGGAGATTCCAGCGAGATGTAGAGGAAGTTGGACATACAAAATGGAAAATATGTAATAGCCACATGACAGAACATAGATAAATAGAAGAAAGTTAATTTGAGTTATGATAGTGGGGAAAAAAAACCTAGGCTAAAGGCCAAACTTCCACAATTAATAATGTGTTTTTATGTAATTATTGGCAAACTGGAAGTCCAAAAAAAGTCCAATGATAAAGCTTACTACACAATAGATTGTCTAAGGTATCCATAATGATTCTTGATTCGACTACCTTAAATGTCAAGTCCTCTGGTTTTCTAATAGTTACCTTTGATTTTTCAGCTTGCAAGAAAAGAGAATCTAATCAGGCAGATATGGATGTGGTTTAGTACATTAAGATAATGATTAAGTCTGTGAACCCACAACAAGAAGAACACACTAGAACATGAACAGAAAGGTTATTCTTAAATTTAATGAGTCTCTATTTCTGGTCACCTCTTCCACAGGAGAAGAATGTGATGATATAATAAGAATGTAAATTTTCCTTCTCAGGGAATAAGTCTAAGATACCAAAGAGTTATTATGCTTCAGTCTGAAAGCTATATCTCAAAGTAGAGAGCCTGATGACCTAAGTGGTGGCAAATTTACATGACAGGGATGGAAATTCAATGTGGCCCAGAAATCGCGGATATCATCCTGGTTCTAGGGCAAGGAAATGCTAGAGAAATGGCTCAGTAGAAACAAGAAATCACAGATGTTTCTCCTTAACACAGAGATTTTCTTTACTTTCACGCATCCTAAAGAGATACTTATTCTCAAAAGATCTGGATTTTTCTGATGTCCTAAACTCACTAGTATCTGGTTTTATCACTATTCACTTTTGCTCATGAAATAGGAGAGGATGTAAATGGACTTGTGGATATGTAAATACCTAATTATTGGGAAATACAGCAGCAATAACTCTGGGCCAAAGAATCTGCTGGACTCACTAGGGCCGGAATGACAAATCCAGTGTCACTCCCTTCTCTAAGAACTAGGACCCATACCTTCTTCATGCATTTTAAAGTCTGTGTAAGGAACTAGCTGACAAATATATTTGGACCCTCAAACAAGATCAACATTAATCTCTCACCTGTAAATTCACAGAGAGATGGGCTCTATTTCTACTGATTTGTACTTAAATGGGCCCTTAGGGTCAATAACAAAACTTTTCTTAGGTGATCAGAAAGCCACCTCTGCTGTTGACAATGCCATAAATAGAAAAGAGACACCATACACTCTAGAAAAGAGGTAATTGTCCCAGATCCCTCAATAGTAAAGGTATAGATGGAAATACAGGGCAGTTTATATCAGAGCAAAGGGGAAGGAATCTGTGTGAACATCTTCATTAGAACAATCAAAGAAATTTATAGGCTACTTCAAAAGCATCCACACACTCCATATCCACCATTTGGTTAATTAGCATAATCGTTCCCTCCTTCCTTACATCTTTTAACACTGATACATAGTCGATTGTGGTTCGTCTTATTTTATAAAATTTGTTTTAGTTAGTTTCTCTGTTGCTATGATAAAACCTTAGACAAACTCAGTTTGGGGAGATAAGGGCTTATTCCATCTGATAACTCTTAGGTCACACTCCATCACTGCGGCAAGTCAGGACAAGAACTCAAGGTACGAACCTGGAGCCAGGCATTGAAGAAGCAGCCATGGAGGAACAGTATTTACTGGCTTTCTTTCCATGACTTGCTTATCCTGCTTTTTCATACAACCCAGACACCTACTCAGAGGTAAAACCATCCACAGTGGACTGGCCTCTCAATTATCAACCAACCATTAACAGAAACATGCCCCACTGGCTTGCTTACAAATCAATCTGAGGAAGGTATTTCTCAACTGAGTTCCCCCCCGCTTACCAAATGATCCTAGCTTGTGTCAGGTTGACAAAAAAAAAAAATTAACCATTGCATAGTTGTTCTATTTATGTCCTAAGAAAGACAGGTCAGCACAATGAGCTTTTCCTAGCCTTCCTGGTCTCCTATAAACCACACCAGAGTCAGCCTTCATTGATGATAATTCCACCCAGCATGCATACTCCTATTAAACTGATAATAAACTTCAGTTTCCCATGCCTAGACTTAGAAATGGCCACATGTGGCAAGCACAACTCACCATAAATATTGAATGGCAATACAACCCACTCTCTCTGCTTCCCTTTTGTTTCCTCATAAGAATGAGAGAAGTCTTTTGTTCTCCAAGGGCTTTTCAAGCCCAGTCATTCTGTGATTATTCATCATTTCTGCTTCCTCCATCTTAGGCAAAAAACAACAGAGCATAGAATAAGTAAATGTGGTATACTGGCCATGAATGACTAAAAAAGATGTGACTCCCATATTTCCATGTCCATCAAGGCAGATATAAAAACATCCATAACAGAACAGAAACTGAAGTCCCTCCACAGACTTAAAACATTGCTGACTTTCCCAAACCCAGGTGCGAAAACCAAGATATTCAGCGTGAGGTTCTTAAATGCTGCTGTTACAACTGTTGATAACCTTGCATATTGCTATTTTATTTGTTCTAAGAGCCACTGTTTTCTTGAGGGAACATATCCCCCAAATCATTCCAATTGGAAATGTAGCTTCAAGATACAGAAATCAAATTTTCAAACTGAGCTGCATCCCCTGGTTGTTCAGTGCAGTCAGTGCCGGTCCCAGAAACATCCACCACCAGTTCTCCACACCTCACACCCTTTGGACACATCACTGGCAGTGCTAGCAGTCATCTCTTATCATCTCACAAGTAAATCAGGTATCACCCGCTTCTTTGGACACAGAGAGAAATGCCTAGAAACATGAGCACTTCCCTGCAGGGTCAGGGGGACAGTCTTAGAATCAATGGAAGGCTTTGTAAATATGGTTTGGCCTTCAAAGAGCCAGACAGCCAGAGGTCCTCAAACATCTCTTTTTGAGCTCTCTGCTTTTAGCATACACAAGAAGCCGGAACCTCCTTGTTTTTGTCTTCTATTGTGAATCTATGCAAAACAGTAAAATGGTAATTGCAAGAGCCATACACCCTCATTGAGCTCATTTAGTTTAAATGCAGAGAGCTGTGATTCTTGTCATTCATTATCCAGAGATAAAACTCTTCCACGTATTTTTGAAAGAAGGAAATGAAACAGCAGAATTAGGAGGCATGAGTCCATTTAATTATTGTTTACAAGTCTCGGTGGAACAGCATGCCAAGTCTGCTTTGCCACCCAAGCTACACGCTAGACAGAGCCACAGCATCATTCTTGCCAATGAGTCTGGGTAGTCGTGCCAGAGTTGAAGCAAGTCAATCCATCAAGTGAGAACAAAGTCAGTAGGAGAGAAAAAGCACTCAAGTATACAAATGGGAAAGGACAGCCAGTCCTTGGGCTATTCAAACTAATTATCTGGATTCTAGAACACTCCTGAGTGAAGGCTCAAATCTTAGGAACGCTTAGGCCCTCACTCGAGACAATACACTCCCAGAATGGTTCTCATGACCGTTAGAATCTATGGATGATGATTTCTCAATTGGGAACACTAATGCTATGGGATGCAACCACAATGGATACTAAGAGAAGCTATTGGGATCAACAAGAAATCCTTCTAAGTTTCCTCCAAATTCTTTCCATGTCCGTTTTCCTATAGATCCCCAAACTAACTTAATTACATGGTTTTTTTAGACCAGCAAGCTTCAAAAAGTGTATTCTTAGAATATGTGCTACACATTCCAGTTAAGGTCAGCACTCCTGAAGGTGTCTAAGAGAGCTGTGGGTTTAGCAACAGTAAAATCACACAAGGATCACAACAGTATGCAAAGTGATGGAGCTGGAGATGCTGGCAAGATTGAAAGATATTAATATACTCCTCTCCAAGGACGGAATATAAGCGGCAAGTGGACCTATTAAAATGCGCTGAATAATATTTATTTTAGGATATAATGAACTGAAGAATTGGCAATTAAAATAGGTATGCCTTGCCAATTTAAACTTAATATGTGTGCAAGCAGGCTTGCACACACATGTGAAGGTCAGAGTAGAATTTACAGGAGTCAGCTCTATTCTTTTGTGTGGTATACTTGGGGTCAAAGTCAGGTCATTCTTAACATAGGCACATTTAAAATGCCATTGTTCATACTTGAGGTTTTCAACATAATACTATGAAATACATATAGACAGTAAAATGGTTATAAGAATGAAGTACATTAACATCTATCTCATCTTTTCTACTTATTTTTTGACAAGGGAAGCTAAAATAAAATTAATTTAAAGGTCTATAATCTAATACAGTTTTATTCAGTATAGTCCTCATGCTGTAGGTGGAAAATTACGAGGTTGGAGATTCCACGATGAAATCAAGAAGAATGTAGAAGCTGACAGTCTCTTTTTATTACATACAAATGAAACAAATTCCCTGGAAGTGGGCAGGGAGAGAGAGAGAGGGGAGCTTTGGGAATGAGTGAAGTAAGTAGCTTACAGGCAAAACGAACTGCTCCAAAGTCCTATGTTTCCCAGGTGATAAAATGATTTCTCAAAAGTACAGGTTAGCAATCTAGACTATCTAATTGTATACACCTATGCTGAAATTAAACAATGAAGAAAAGGAATAGAAGGGTTGTATTTTTCATTAATGGAGTAGAAAGTTCCAGATAAATAAGAGAAGTTAAAATGATCCATGTGAAAATGGCTTATAGTTTAAACTTTAGCCTTAGGTATGCATATGTGCATTTACATATAAAATATTTCTAGATACATGTGCATATATATATTAGCATGTACTTTCTTTCTTGATCTGTTGCTTATGGAGGGTAAATAAAGCAGTACCTAACATTAAGGGACACACTCTGCACTCAATCCTTTGCTTTTTCATGCATCGTCCAATAAAAGCAAAACATGACTCACTAGAGAATTGGATATTTCCAGAACAGGGGCATAAAACAAATCAAGCCTGGGGCAACATCTTGTAGTGCAAACACATTTTAAAACTTTCACTGATGGTGGAAAAAATTAAAGGGACATAGGAATAAACAGGAGCTATCAAAGGCACAAATATAGGAACAAAATGAATTAATAGTTTATTTTAAAACAAAGGAGATATAACAGCATATTCTAAGAGGTTCAGGGACAAGAGCTTACTAAATATATCCATTTCTACTCAATATTTAGAAAGGTCTGACTGTCTTGATGTCACCTGAGAGGTTAGAGGTCAAAAACTAACTCTTCTAGCCTTACAATCTTGAATACAGATTCCCTTCATTTTATTGCTCAGTAACCCTTGATAAATCACACATACTTTCCTAGTCCAAGCCAGTTTCTCCAGTTCCAGTCAGTATAAAGGAAAGATATGAAGAACGCTTTCTATTTTGATTGTTCTAGAACTCAATATAGCCACTACATTCATTGGCTAAAATCTAGTTACATGGTAACTTCTGGCTGACTGTGTGAGAAACAGAGTTTATTACAGATGTCCGTGTGCTCAACTATAAATACAGGGTTGAGAAAAACTTTTAATGAAAAAATATTTCATCCAGGGTTCTATTAGTAAAGTAGTTATGCAAGTTAATATTTGCAACTTGACACAAGCCAAAGTCATCTGGGAGGAGGGAACCTCTGATGGAGGAAGGTCATTGGTTAAATTAAAAGAAACTGCTTGGCTCTCATTGGTTAGGAGATAGGTGGGAGGAGTAAACAGAAAAAAACGCTGGGAGGAAGAGGAAGTGAGGTCAGACTCCGCAGCTCTCCTCTCCAGAGCAGACGCTTTAGAGAGACGCCATGCTACCTGCTCCAGGGAAGACGCACGCTATGAAGCTCCGACCCAGGATGGACTTAGGCTAGAATCTTCCCGGTAAGACCGGTGCTATACAGATGATAAGAAATGGGCTAGTCCAGGTGGGAGAGTTAGCCTAGAAGATGCTAGGTAGAAATGAGCAAAGCAGTGTTTAAATGAATACAGTGTCTGCATAATTATTTCGGGGCATAAGATAGCCGGGCAGGCGGCTGGGGTGTTGGGGACGCAGCCCCGCCGCTCCTTATTACTACAAACCTCGACCGAGTAAAAGCTGACCTGTGGGAATTTCTGTGGCGCATCCTCTAGATTAATGGTTGATGTGCGAGGTCCCAGTCCACTGTAGATGGCACCACCTCTGGGCAGAAGATCTGGGTTGTGTAAGAAAACAGGTTGAGAAAGCCATGCAGAGCAAGCTAGTAAGTAAATTCCACCATAGCCTCTGATTCAGTTTCTTCCTCCTTATTCCTGCCTTGAGCTTCATCCAGGGTTTTCTTAGAGAGTGAACATTCACCTGTAAGTCAAATTAAACCCTTTCCACCCAAGTCAGTTTGGGTTAGTGTTTTATGAAATCAATAGAAAGACAAACTAGGACAGGAAGGGAACGTTACATTGTAGGGGCTGGAGAGATGGCTCAGTGGTCAAGAGCACTTTCTGTTATTGCAGAGCACCTAAATTTGGTTCTCAACACCCATGCTGGGTGACTCATAACCACGTGTAATCCCAGGATTCTCTATGTATCTGCACATACATGTGCATTCTCTCTCTCTCTCTCTCTCTCTCTCTCTCTCTCTCTCTCTCTCTCTCTCTCTGAAACTTTATGTTGGAAATAAGTAGCAAATCTATTTCAGAAGAGCTCCATAGAGGATCTGCAAAGAGACCCAGTTCTGTCAGAAGACACTGGCAAGAAGCACTCTAAATATTGCTACCTCTGCTCCATATACTTGATATATTTCTTCCCCTTTCTATTCTCCTTTCTCTGGATTAATTATATTCATTATTATTTTGACTGCAACATATATATGAATATATAGAGAGTGACTCATGCATCCTAGGCTGACCTTGCATTCCAAACTCGCATGCCTAAGCTCCCTGAGAGATAGGATTACAGGTGTGCAACGCTACACCCAAATTGGATCCCTCTTAGAAGCTGTCTTTGTCCTAATGTGCTCTCCTATAACAATACCTTATACTGAGTATCTTATAAACACCACCAACTGGTATCTCACAATTCTGTGGATTGTGAGATGAAAGAGCCCCATAGAATTCCTTTTAGAAAGGCACCGATCCCATTCATGAGGACTCTACCCAGACAACTCTCAAAAAGGCTAACTTCATAATGCAGTTACAGGTCACCATATATTAATTTGGAGGTAGATACTAAAAGACTTCATTAAATTTAGAGCAGGCCAAAGGCACCTTCCTTATACTGTCATCATAAGAAAGACAGCAAAGGTAACATATAAGCCATCCGTGGAAATCACCCAAGTAGCTGTCTACATCCCTCATTTCATTGTGCTCCATAGAAGCAGAAACCATGCCTAACTAATTTGTCATGATAGCCATAAAGCCTGGTATATAAGCACCAAGTAAATACTACTTGAGTAAATATATAAAAATGAACTATTAATCATTATGTATACTTATGGCTGTTTTATTAATTTATTTTCAGAATCTATATGTACCTAGCCAAAAAAAAAGAAAACATATGCAGCTGACATTCAAATCTATGACACACCAAAGAGAATTAAAAAAAAAAAACAAAGTTAGCCAAATAGATGACTTTTTAGGGATTATATCTGCTAATTCTCTTTGCTCAGTAGCCATGTCCTCTAGTCACCTTTTATGGTGTGTAAACTTACACAGACATAGATTATCAGACCAAAAAAAAGGGGGAAAACCAATGAGATATTAAGGAGAAGTTGGAAAAATCCTTCAAAATGGATGTACTTAGTCTCTACAACCTTTCTAGAGACATAGCCCATGAGAGTCTGTACCAAGCTTGTTTGTTTGGGCCACCAACCAGTTCCCAAATCATGACACAGAGACTTAGTATTAGTTATGAATGCATGGCCTTAGCTTAGGCTTGATTCTCAATAGCTCTTATAACTTAACTTCTTTCTCTTCATCTATATTTTGCCTTAGGGCTTTTTACCTTTTTTAATTCTGTGTATCTTAACTTTCACTGTTTCTGGCTGGCTGGCTGGCAGCTACTTGCCTTCTGGCCCTGGGTGTATTCCTCATTGCTTCCTCATTCTCCTGGCTGCTCTTCTTCGCTCCTTTCTGGAGCCTAGATTTCTCCTCCTACTGAATCTCTCTGCCTGCCTGCCTGCCTCACCTATCCTTCTCTTGCCTAGCTATTGGCCACTCAGATTTTTAGTAGACCAATCACCTTAGGCATGCAAAGTGAAACAGCAACACAATTTTAATAATTAAACAGATGAAACATAATCAAATGTAACACATCCTTACATTGTTAAACACAGCACAAACCAATGTAACACCTCTTTACACAGTTAAAAGTAATGTCCCACACCATAAACAAGAGTAGCACATCTTCATATAGCTAAATATTCCTCAGCATAAACAAATATAACATATCTTTTCCTAATTAGAATAATATTCCACAGCAAGAGTAGCTCAGACTGTTATGGAGTTAAAGGAAATGCTGAATAATCAAAGTGTCTGGGTTCTTAACGAGACCCTTTTTAAGACTGCTTCCTGCTGTTTCTGTCTCTCACTGACCACCTGAGCTCTTTAATGTCTCGAAAATCCTCATCTCCAGTTAGAAAGATTTACATTTGTTTTTCCATTTATGGTAGTGACAAAGTCAATCTATCATGTTC
The DNA here is from genome assembly GCF_037038515.1 of Microtus pennsylvanicus. NCBI lineage: Eukaryota > Metazoa > Chordata > Mammalia > Rodentia > Cricetidae > Microtus > Microtus pennsylvanicus. The sequence goes on along the minus strand of NC_134586.1, from coordinate 35,280,114 downwards.
TCAATCCAAAGGGATATCCTTTACCCACTCCCACATTTTTTATCACATATTGTAGAAGTCAAGACTGGAGGATGTAATTCAGTAGGTAGAGTGTATGTCTAGTTTTCATGAAGCCCTGGATTTTATCCCCAACACTACATAAAGTGGGCATGGTAGCCCATTCCTGACACCCTTGGGTGTGGGAGTTAAAAGCACAAGGACCAGATGTTTAAGGTCATCCTAGGCTATATATCAAGCTGGCGGTAAGCCTGGACTATATGGAACCTGTCTTAAAAAGACAATGGTAGAATTATAGCTAACTGGACCACTTATTTTTCTGTTTCATTGTTTTTGGAGTAAAATCATTAACATTGAAATACCCTTGCTTACTTTTAACTATTAAAGAGTGTTGTAATATGAATAGTTGTACCATCCCCAAATTTATATGCCAAAATCTCACTTTAATTCAAGTGGTGTTAATGGTATAGAAAGCCTTTGGAAAGTGATTTGGTTGTGAAAGCACAGCTGGGAAAGAGTCTTGTCAGCCCTTCCTCTATGTGAAGGCACAAGAAGTCATCAGCTATGAGCAGGAAGTAAGCCCTCACCAGACCCTAGATCTCTCTGCACTTCGATCATGGACCTCCAACCTCTGAAATTCTTAAGAATAATTTTTCACGGTTATAAACAACATAGATTATTGACTTTTGTTACAGCATTCCAAAAGATTAAGATTTAGAGATAAAACCTTGCTGATTTATTTGATATTCTCTTTGGCCCTTCAAATTTCTTTGGAATGTTTTCAGAGCCCTGGGAATTACACATTAAGTCCAGCTTTGGAGCTGAATCACCAGAGCTTTCAATGCCATAAATATAAAATTCTCCAAATGCATGCTCAGTCAAGGCAAATGATTCATATTTCCTAAAACCAGCCCTTCCTGATTTAATGCCGGTCAGAAATTTGTTCTGTGCACTAACGGCTTGAGTCATAAAGCTAAACCTAAAGAAAGAGCAAAAGGAGACCACACATACTGTCTGCCGTCAAGACAGACAGACATCATCCAGTTTCCATTGGTAAGGATAGAAGGAAACATTAGAAGACATCTGTGACATTGGTAGGCTTGCCTCCACGTTGGTCACTCATAGTTTGAACATTACCAGAGACTTGTCTGGAGCCATGGGTGATGAAAATGCTAGGGCCTTTACAACTAACTGAGCATCAGGTAATTGTGAGTTAAGTGGGTGAGAAACAGAAGGAAACATCTTCTTTGTGTTCTTTCAGAATGCTTACACAATATTCTACTGGATATTCAACACCCAGTGAAATCAACTATTCATAAAAATCCTCTCCTCACAAGAATAAATTTGAACCTTATTATGTCCAGGTTAAAAGGTTGTTACATTCCTCACTTCACCACCCCCCACAACACACACACACACACACACACACACACACACACACACAAGCCTTTAAAATAAAAAAAACATGGAGTAATTTCTTGTGAAGCAGATAGATAGATAGATAGATAGATAGATAGATAGATAGATAGATAGACAGACAGATAGATGAACAGATAGATTAATTATGTGTGTATATGGCGAGACAGATATATCTATGTATGTATATATGTATGGGCAGAAATTCACACTCATACTCATATATTTGTTCTGAGTTCTTTTGAAATCTTCCAGTACAGGAAACACATTTTCAACTTTAAATTTTTGCTTTAAAAATATGCAATTATAAACTCTTGGAAGAAAATTAGCCATGAGAACCCACCAAAGAAACTGCACACTGTTTTTTTTAAAGGACAAACATTCATGTATAAAATATTAATTTATTCTCTCCTACAAGTAAGAAGCCTCCATTGATTTTCTTTGCTCAAAGTCATCAGGTTAATTAAAGGTTTAACGGTGGAATCTGGCTCCACTTAGATGAACTCTCTTCTTTCTTTGAACCTGCTTCTTTTCACATTATAAATGTAAAACCTGTTCCAGCGAGTCTGGAAGCAACTTGGTTATTGATCTCCTAAAACCCAAGACTTGAGATTTGCCCTTTAACTCCATGGCAGAATGGGTAATGTCTCCCCAGGAGTTGTTGTGAGCCTATCCATCATTTGATATGAGAATCCAGTCATTACCCAAGTGTAAAGGACAGAGAGAGAGAGAGGGAGAGAGAGAGAGAGAGAGAGAGAGAGAGAGAGAGAGAGAGAGAGAGAGAGAGAGAGAGAGAGAGAGGTTAAAAAATAAAGAAACAAATAAGAGGATCTTTGAGCATATTTCCAATCCAATTGAGGTAAAGTATCCCTTATTTTTATCTCTACTCCATTTTGGACAAGGCTCAAGTTTGCTATGTAGAGAAGGAATGACCAGAGTAGCACAGCTGCTGCCTGTGGTTTCTGCTTAGATTATTTCCTAATTGGAGTTACCACATTACCCACAGCATTGGGCACTCATGTCCATAACACCCTTAGATACTTGTACATCCACATACAATCTGTAACACCCTGGGCTACCTATGCATCCCTTTCTCTAACTAGAGCATGAGTTCTTTCCTTAGAGGGTCTTTTCATAGCCAATGGTGCCACGTTTTAGTTTCTCCCAGAAGCAGGCCTGAGATGAAGGTTGGCCCATCAGAATAATACTAAGTTCACTGTAAGAAACGGAAGTGGGTATATGGAACAGCCATGCTGCTACAGTGTCAGCAGAGGTCTCAGACAATGCTACCAGAACTGTGCACTGGGCTGGTTCTGCAGGGTTGAAGCTTCAGACCAATACATATGAAAGGTGTGCTGTGGGAAGCAGATGTGATGGTGAGTGTGTCAGCTCTAAACAAAGTCAGATCCTGGAGAGGGCTAAAACTAAAGGTTGTTGGTCATCAGGGATCATAATACCTAGAGGTCAAGTCTTTAAGTCTTGAAAGGTAGACAGCTACTTTGTATAGCACTACTATATTGACTTTTCTATTATTTAGGATCCTGCAACCAAAAACAACTCTGTCTTTAGAAATTCTAATAAAATTCATATAAATGATCAATAATGATGTAGTCATATAAATACCAAGAGGCAGTGGAGTACTTGAAGGCTCTCAGGCACCATAAATTGATAGAGATCTTACATTCAGGCCCTTGCCCACCAAGCAAACCTCTTATAGTAAAGTGTGTTTCAGACAGGAGACTCAGTCTGCATCTCGACTTTTATCCAAAAACCAATTGAGTATGGAAGTGAAGTTAGAGTATATGATAGATTATATAGAAGGTATTAGAATACAATTAGATGCTTTTGGACAATTAATATGTTTTGCTATAAAGAGGACCAGAAAATAATGGGATAGACTCTGATGAGGGGTCGGAGATTAAGAAAGGGGGGAATAAATGGAGACAGAAATACAGATTAGAGAGAGGATAGGTACAAAGCTAGAGATGAAGATGTCATAGAATTGACAGAGATGGCAATAATACAGATGCAAATGATAATATGACAGAGATGGAGATGACAGAGACAGCAAAGATAGGTGAGGGTGATCGATCCAAGGATGGGGATGCTGGGGCATGTGAAATCCTGCGCATGTTGGAATACTAATTGAAGCAAGCTGCCAAATCCACCCCAACCCAAACAGCTAAAACAGCTCTTCTGGGAGAGCAGACCAAGCCAATCCAAAACTTTTTTATTCTCACATTCAAACTTTGGTCACCTGTATGGGGAGTACCAAAGCTGTTCTTCAAGAATAAAGAAGATGAATAATGTGTAGAATTACACATTATTGTACAGAGAATGTGATAGTTTGGTCCAATAAGCTCATAGGAATGGCACTATTGTGAGGTGTGGATTTGTTGAAATGGGTACAGCCTTGTTGGAGGAAGTGTGTTACTGTGGGGGTAGGCTTCAAGGTGTCCTATGCTCAGGATGCTGCTGCCCAGTGTTTGAGTCTACTTCATGTTGCATAAGTCAAGATGTAGGACTCTCAGCTCTACCACCATATCTGCCTGCACAGCACCATGCTCCCCACCATAATAATAATGGACTAAACCTCTGAAATTGTAAGCGAACCCCCTCAATTACATGTTTTTATTTATAAGAATTTCTATGGTCATGGTGTCTCTTCACAGCAATAAAAACCTAAGACACAGAATCACAACTGTATGCTGAACAGATTAAACAGTTATTTTTAGAGGTTCAGACATCTCTGCAAAACTCTTGAGACAGAAAATACTTTCAAGCTTGGAATCAGAGTTAGTTTGGGCCTGCCTATGCTGGCTTACCGTAAGAGTGGGATCTCAGACAAGTCATTTGACCTATTTCAATGTCAAAGTAAAGGTCAAATATTATTATAACTAAAAATCTCAAACAGTCAGCCTTGTGTCTTAGGCACTATTTTAATGCTGTGAAGAAACAACATGACCAAGGCAACTTTCATGAAAGAAGAAGAAACATTTAGTTGGGGCTTGTTTTCAGTTCATAGGTTTAATCCATTATGGCAGGAAACATGGCAGCACACAGGTAGATGCTGGTGCAGTAGCTGAGCTATATCCTGACTCATACATAGACAGAGAAAGAGACTAAGTATACCCCAGTGACCCACTTCCTCCAAGACCACACTTCCTAATCCTTATAATCCACCAAGTAGTGACACTCCACGGTGACTAAGTATTTAAATATATGAGTCTATGTGGACCATTCTTCATCAAATCACCATATTAGGGTCCTATCAACAGATGAATGGATGAGGAAACTCTCCCTTTTAATCTATCTATCCATCTATCTATATATCTCTATGTGTACACACAATAAAATTTTATTAAGTAATAAAGGAAAATGAAATTTACAGGAAAATGATGGTGTTAGAATATGTATTAAGCAAGGCAACCAAGATTCAGATGCATATTGCATTTTCTCTCTCATATTTAGATACAGGCTTACAGTGTTTTTATGTATATATAGAAGCAAGACTAAGTGGGTGTGTGCACAAGACATGAAACTAGGAAGGGGAAAACAGAAGGAATGAGGAAGGAGGGAGGACAACATAGCACATGTGACAAAGGGAGGAGACTGGGGGCACAGACAGCATCTGAAGAGGAGGGGTCTGGGGCAGGAAGAGAAAGGAGGAAGAATTCTAATGAAAACTTTTATTTGAAAACACCATGACGAAAAACTAGTATAATGTGCACAGTAACTTTTAAATTTTTAAGTAAAAAGAAAATCATTGATCTTCCAGGGCCAAATGAAACTCAATAAATTGGAAGCAGGAGGCAAGATTTGCAAACACTGGGATGTTCTAAAGCTTTACTCACCATGAACTCAGAAGATACCCAAGGGTGAAGTTTTCTATTGTGCCCTTCCAAGTTTCCTAGGTCTTGGTAGGTGAGAGTCCTGAAGAAAGCCAAGGAATCTAGGACGTTAACCATCCAATAGGACAGAGACAAGTCATACAAATAAAGAACTGCAGCTCTTGGCCAGTTTCCTATTGTAAACAAATACAATGCTTAGAAGAGTGTGTCCCCTTCTTCCTGAGAATGGACTCCTCTGCTCTGAGGGTTATACACAGGGAGACTTCTGCTGTGTGGTCCCCACATGGATCTTGTCTGACCGGCTTCTCAGCACTCTGTGTCTTCTTCAAACCCACAGCCCCATCTGATTCAAGGGAATTCCTATCAGTCTTTTCACCAAAATCCCCCAAAGGTGGCCTAGTATTCATTCGGTGTCACAGGCTGTGTAGCTATGCCTTTTCTCAGACACAGGCAACCATCAGTGATTGCCACTTAAGTCTAGTTTACTAACATTTGCCAATCAGAGAAGCTGTTAGCCAACTGTTCTCCAAGTGTGCCAGTCCCCAAACCAGTCCTGTCAGTGTCAAGCAGGACTTACTTAAAACGCATGTTCTCTGCTTGTTACCTAGAGCTGCTGGGGTGTGGAGGAGTTAGCGAATGGGGAAAGGAGGGGGCTCTGAGGAACTTACTTCAAATTTTCAAATCCTAACATTTCATCAAGCAATCGTTAAACCATTTGTCACAGTTTAATGGCAAATGAACCAGAAGATGAGGCTTTGGGGCCTGAAACAGGTCACGAGCTAAGAGTAAATTGGCCACAATAAAAACAAAACAAAATAGTTATTCCCTCCTGGCCCAGAGCTCATGAAGCTACAAGCTAATGTGCTAAAAATTAACTCAGTTAGCCCTCTCCTATGTCCAACACCTATCCTGAGTTTGAGGTCAACATAGAACACTCCTTAACTGATTCAAACTCCCATGCCTAGTAAAGGATCTATTACAAATTGATGAGTTCTAGGAGATAATCAGTTATCTTTAAGGGTATAGGCCCTGATAGATTGGCCACCATGATCCAGGGAATGGCCCCACACCAGTGAGTTTATGACCAACACAAAATGAACTTAGTGGATTATTAAAAGGAGGTGGGAAAGAGGACATGAAGTTGGGAGGAAAGGTTAAGAATGGATTTGTGTCTGGAAGGAGTTAAGGGTAAAGGGGTATAATCAACTTACATTGTATGCTGCTGTAGGTTAATCCTTTTGTATGCAGTGAAAATGTATAGCTCTCATTGATTGAAAATAAAGCTGATTTGGCCTATAGTAAGGCATAATAAGAATAGATGGGAAAGCCGAACTGAAAATACAGAAAGGAATAGGGGCAGAGTCAGAGAGAGAGAGAGATATGACAGTAGTCATTGGGGAAGCAAGATGCTAGAAAGGTAAAGTCACAAGCCACTTGACAAAATATAGATTAATAGAAGAGGGTTAATTTAAGTTTTAAGAGCTAATTAGTAATAAGCCCAAACATTCTATAATTAATATAAGCTTTTGTACATTTATTTGGAACTAGCAGTAGAGACAAAAGAAATGTTCTGCCTCTGTTTATAGTATTCATTCATGAAATTATTACTTAATAAAAGATACTTGTATTTAAAAACAGCATTAGGGCTGCATAGATGGGTCAGCAGTTAAAGAGTAATCGGTACTCTCATAAAGGACCTAGGTACAATTCTGAGCATACACACACCGTTCACAACCATCCATACTTCTAGTTCCAGGAGAAACAATGCCATCTTCTGGCCTCCATGGACACGGCCTCCATATGCACTGCACACTCATTATATTTATGCATATACCCAGGCAAAACAGTCATACAAGCATAGTAAAATAAATAATAGAGGTTTTTAAATTTTTAATAACATTTTTTTTAAAAAAAAGCAGTAATTCGATGTAGTTAATTACTTTTTCCTTGGCTAGCCCCCCAAAATCTGGAAAAGGCAGTGTTCATCCCAAAGCTTATGCCACTTGAGGCAGAACATACTTTCTACACCTATAGACAAGTCTCAGTAAATCAACACTGCAGATGACTGGTTCTCTGTTCTCTCCTGCTGTGCCCACCATGACCCTCCACACTGCTTGTACTTTGTTAGAGATCTTTCCCCTCCCCCCTGCCCTTGCTTTGTTTGTTGTGAATGTGCAAAAGGGAAAGTGTCTTCAACCAAGGCTGGAAGTCAGTCTGAAGTTCTCTGGTAATGGAGCTACTGAATCAACCTGCAGGATGTGCTGCCACAAGTTTCCCACCCCTATTCAATGACCTCGAATAACTTTTTCACACTAATTAGATGGACCTTTACATAGGAATTGTTCCCTTCACTACCTTTGGTTATTATTTATTATACAGCCCATGTAGCAAAGGCCCAGCTCAGTGTTTGGCTCTTCTCTTTTATTTAACACTGTCTAGAATCACACGACATGTCCTAGGTGGACCATTATTTTGAGAGCATCTGCAGAAAGGTGAGTAGGAGGGAAATACTAGTTGGCCTTGTATCCCTGGTGTTCCATTGGATTCCAAAATAAGGGGGGGGGGGCAAGATTTGTTCCCAGAGAGGAAACACCCAAGAGACTCAACAGCCTGGAAAACTAAGGAAAGCAAATGTGCATCATTTATTAAAATCCCTTCTCATGCACTTTCCCTACAGGCATATGTTGCATTGCCCACATCAGACCTTGTTAACCCAATTTCCCCATCCATATCCAAGAAAAAGGGAAGCACTCATCATGATCAATACTCCTCGTCTGATGATAAACAAAGACAGATGAGCCTGTGTGGCCTGTCTGGTTTGTGTAATTACTGTCTCTGTAGGCATTCAATTACAGCTAATGAAAAGGTGACAGCCCCCTGCTCCATCCTGTCTGGCAAAAGAGCATGGATGCAGGCTCCCTGGCCTGGCACACAGCTGGACAGCAGGTCTCCTTTCTTTCCTTACCCCAACTTCAGCTCACTCCACAAGAGAAGTTTATTAATACACAAAGGATCTAATGCCTTGGCACCTCCCCTAATGAAATTTTCAAAGAGGAAGGCCATTCATTCCCTCGCCCTATTTCTCTCTGGATGAGCACTGCAGGGCTTGTGCCTGCATCAGCAGCCTGGTGTGACAATGTTCTGTGACTCAGGTGGGTGGCTAGAAAGCAGAGGTGAGCCCAGGTTAGCAGTGCAGCCCTTCTGTTAGGTGAAAAGCTTTCACTCACAAGTGAAGCAGGAGGAAGACTACAATACTGCTTCTGCTTGCTGGTCGTTATTCTGTCTAAGGACACATGAATATATATGCATATATGTTGGTTTTTCAATTTAAATGTATTTAATTAATAGGCAAACCCTTCTCTCTTCTCTGCTGAGAAGTATGGAAGAGAACTGTTAAATACGCGAAGAGCATTGTTTCTGACCATTATGCTTTGGGGAGCAAACTCTTAGATTAAGTGAGTCATAGCCCTTGCTGGCCTAGACAGCCATCCAGGACTGCCATATTCATTTACAGAAATTCACGGATATCCCATTCTCTGCAAATGTCCTCATCCAAGCAGATCTTTTCCTCCATCACCAGAAGAGCTCAGCCAATGGCATCTAGCACAATGTGTACCTAAGTATACTAGACCCCTTATCTCACAGAAGTTGAACCACACTGAAGCTGGACTTTATAGGAAGCCACACTCTTGCTTAGAATTTCTCCACCATTTTATCACCTTCATCTAAACATAAACCTCTATCTCCACCCGATCATGTAAAAGAGAATCCCCATTTCCTACTCTGTTCCCAGGAAGCCACAGTCCTTCCCCACATTGTTCTCAGAAGTTATCAAAGGAGTGATCCCACCCTCATCTTCAGAGTCTATCCATTCAGAGCATTTGCATTTTGTAGAAGCTTTTATGAATGGTTCAGAGATAATTATGGATGCCTTTCAAGCCGATCACAGCCTTACGTGGTGCAGGAGGCCCCTGTGGAACTGGAAAAGTCCTCCAGGTCTCAGCCGAGGGTGAGGGAAAAGAACTACTTAGGGGTGAAATCGAAAGCTTATGCAAACTCTCAGGAACCAAGATAATAACTCAGCCACTAACCTTAAAAATAAAACTTAAAGCTAAGTGGATATGAAGCAAATTATCAAATGTTTGTATAATACCGACACAAATGATCACTATTGTGTTGGTCCCCCCTCTGTCACTCTTCCATCACTCTACAGAGGGCACTAGCAACTCATCCAAACTGGGAAAATAGAGCCAGAGGAGAGAGATGAAAGGGGGTCAGCTAGATTCTGTTGGCACAAAAAGTATCACCAGCTGGGACAGTGACAAGAACTGAATTAGCAAATCACACGAAGCTCTTTAACTTGGCTCGAGTTAGTCACCTTGTTGTAAGTGGTGGCCCTGGCAATGCTTCTCAAATCAGTCTCAACCTTTGCTGAGCAAATGCAGTGATCTCTCTACAACCCTCATAATCTCTTAAGTTTTACTCAGACATGTGCTTATGGGCAGTGACTTATACTGATGTTTAACTAGAAATATGATAGATAGATAGATAGATAGATAGATAGATAGATAGATAGATAGATAGATAGATAGATAGATAGATGATAGATAGATAGGATGGATGATTAAATAATAAAAAAAAACAGAAAAAAAGGCATAAAGATGGCCTAGCAGATAAGAGCACTTGCTGCTCTTGCAAAGAAAATGAGTTTGGTTCCCAGCACTCATATGAGGCGACTGACAAATGCTTGTAAACGCCAGTCCCAGAGGATCTCACACCCTCTGACCTCCGTCAATACCTGGCCTCATGTTCACATACCTACACAAAGACACAGACACATATACTGAAGTAAAAATTTAATGAAATAAAACATTATATCCCCAGTACCCTTTTTTAATGATGGAATATCAATGATCAACAATCCTGGTTGTGATGAGCTTTGCCCAGTGAACCCAGCTGAACTCCTGCAGATGGTGGCAGTTTGGCTCACAGAATCGTTCCACACAGCAGCTCTCTGAACCGCACATTGCTTTATAGGCAATTTTCTTATTACTCTTTATGCACTTTTCTTGCGTAAAAAAAAAAGTGGAGAAATAAAAGCCTTCCCTAAAGATCATCTGTTATTCAGAGTGAAGACAAGAGAAAAAGCAAACAAAACTTTCTGATGTTATCTGTTAAGGACCTAAGATCTGGCAGCCTGAGTGAGTCTGCCATGACTGAACCTTGCTCCCTAGTCAATCTGTAGAAAGTTATTCTGAGGGCAATACATCAAACCATGCTAAGCTTCCATTCAATTGTCATTGAAATAAAATGTGTGAAGGTGATACAGTGTAGCTAAGAATCCAATTCTCTAATCAAAATGCCTGGGCTCCAGTTCTAAATTTAACTACATGATAATGGCCAACCTAGACGTTATCTTCTGTTGAAGAAAGGAGGAAAAGGATAGTTGACTTTGTTTATTTGAGATTTTAATAAAAAGTGACAAAAATTCAATCATTTGACCTATGGGATAGCAAACACTGAGTCTATTAATATTTGTAATAACATCGTTATTTCTGGTAGCATTTTCTTCCCTTTACCTGTTTTATAAAAAGGAAGGTTTCATACCATACAAGTCAGGTAGCCTGAGAGGGTGAAAAGAATCAAGTGAGGATTAACACGGTACATTTGGTTAACTGAGTCCAAAATTGCATCACTGCCTTCATTCACACCAAGTATCCATTGGGTCTTGCTATGTGCTTAATATAGGTGATACCAAAGGGGAGAGAGGGTTCCAAACTTTATAGTCAAAGATGTCAAGATCTTGGTTAAATCTGTACCTCACATCCTGTGTTTTTCCTCAACAATCCCTACTGAGTAGAAACCACAAGGGGACAGGTTTTAGTTCCTTGATAGTCCTTAGTGTTAGCTTCTGCTAAGGAACAAACATCTCACCAGGTTAGTGATTTCTGAGCAAAAACATTGATTAATCCCTCATATTAAACAAAACCTCAATCATCTGCACAAGTCTTCTCATATCAGTGTTATACCTAGTCTACTATGCACCACAAGGAAGGAGAAAGATGTTCATGGGTTCCAAGATTTTAATAATCCACCACCTAAGTGGAGTCACTGAGCCATCAGGATGGCAGGACAAGGACTTGGGAGCCTGGTTTCTCCTGGATGCCCAGAACAGGAGCAGAAGTGGGGTTTATGAGCACAAAAATGAAAAAAATTGCCAAGGTACATTTAAAATTTTAACCAATCATGAATAACAAAAACCATTTTTCCAAGGTACAGTTAAGATTTTAACCAATCATGAATCAAATATTAGAGTCTTTCCTTGTGTTGTTCATCATTGTCACCCAACACAGAATGTAAGCCTTTCAGTTCAAGCAATCAGATTCATTTGTTCTTTCTGTTGTCAGGAACAGTCATAATATCTTAGAGAACTAAAGGGCATAATTAACTATTTCTATTGTTTAAGGAGAAGGTTGATGAGCCATTGGAAAGTTCCCAGCTCCCTTGGGCTTGGGAAACCTGAACTTCATTTCACTCTACAGATAAAATGGAATCTGAATTCAAAATGGCAGTTCTTCGACCAAGAGCTTTGGCCTGCTCCCTCTACTGTGTTAATGAAAAAGTCACATCCCAGGACACTCTGACCTCCTAATAAAAAGAGTGATGTGGGAGTGTCATATATCAATCTGTTGATTTCATTGGCTAAGCAATAAAGAAACTGCTAGGCCCATTTGATAGGCCCACCCTTAGGTGGGTGGAGTAAACAGAACAGAATGCTGGGAGGAAGAGGAAGTGAGGTCAGACTCGACAGCTCTCCTCTCCAGAGCAGACGCTTCAGAGAGACTTCATGCTCCCCACTCCAGGGAAGATGCATGCTATGAAGCTCCGACCCAGGATGGACTTAGGCTAGAATCTTCCCGGTAAGACTGGTGCTATACAGATGATAAGAAATGGGCTAGTCCAGGTGCGAGAGTTAGCCTAGAAGAGGCTAGGTAGAAATGAGCCGAGAGGTGTTTAAATGAATACAGTGTCTGTGTAATTATTTTGGGTAAAGCTAGCCGGACAGGCGGCTGGGGTGTTGGGGACGCAGCCCCGCCGCCGCCCTTATTACTACAAAAGAGAACATAAAAAGTAAGGTCAAAATACCTAAATACACACAAAGAAAAGGGAATATTATCCTTTAAAGACATTCTTTCTATTGTTCAAGTCTTGCTTGCGTTTCAAAGGAGGGATCAAATGTTACACCCCAAGTACAATTGTAGCTTAGTATTCAAACTACGAATTAATATTGACCACAAACTGAAGCCTACATTTCCAAGAAATCTAGATAGCTAAGCAATAACACATCATTGGTTCAACTCTGATACCCATTTCCTCCAAACAAAATCCTCATTTGAGTCTAGCTATTTCTTAACTCTAAGCATTAGTCTATATGGAGTAAAGAATGGTGAATGTAAAGTTTTCATCTTCAGCTGAGATCTCTCTAAGCTTTTGAGCAAATGCAATCATTAGACAGCATGTGAAAGAGTTAGCTTTTCCTGTTTTGTGAGAAAGTCAATAAACCTTTGATCATTTAGAGTTCATGTGCCTCAAATAACTAATTTCCAGTCTTCCTTCCAATTCACTAGTATACATTTTAAAAACACCATTCTTGCTGTGACAGATTCAGCTTTACATTGAATTATTTGGTATTTTCTAATAGTAGTCAAAATGTATCTTCTGGCTTTATGTCAGACTTTTTTTTTCAAGAAATGGCATCAGCATTCCTTCAACTTACTGGGGAGCTATAGAAGCTAATTTTCCAAATTCAAAATAATAAATGTAGATTGAATCATTGACAAATTTTTATGTGCTCAGAAAACGAGTAAAATTTGTTACCTTCTGGAGCAATAAGGAATTTATGGATACCATTGACTCTGTGGGCTCAGATTCTCTCCATTTTTTCTTTAAAGCTAAGTATTTTGGTGCAATGATTCCTGTTTAGAAACAAGATCCTTGCAAGATCCTTGGCAGAGGGGACAATCTGTGCAGAGCAGAATGTCTTTTAGGCTCAACCCTAAAAATATATGAGCTCCTATGGCATCAGTAGAGATGCCTTGGGGTATTGTCTCACCCCAGTATTCAAACCCAAAAAGCCAAGTGAAAGAAGCCAATGTATGAAATTACTATAGTAAAGATGAGTCTGGGTTCAGCTATGGTGGTTACTGTGGACTTCAGAGCTGGGAAACATCACCTCTGCTCGTTGCCTCAGAGTTCTTCTAACCTGTTGATGACATCTCACAAAACCAAACCTTGGGAGAAACTCCATTTTCATTAACTTCAGCCTCATCACACATGAAGGATTCGTATATTAGACTCCTGAGGGAGAAACAGATGACTGATGGATAGCAAGATGATGGACAGACAGATAGATTATTGTCTTGGATCTAGTTTGCTGACTGGTCAGATAGCTCATATATTATCCTTCAATCACTATTACCTTGCTGGTATTAGGTCATTGGGAACAGTCATAACAGTCATCTCAGTTATCTTGGAGCTGGTTGTCATTTATTATATGTCATTTCCTTTCTGACATTTATTTATTACCTTTATTCAAGAGTTGGTACAGAACCCATCTAGTTGTGTTTTTTTCATCTTAGATATTATTTTACATCACAACATTTCTATTCATATCTTTTGGTCAGTTTGAACACATTAATAATAAACTCAAAGTCACCAATAACGCTTGGTGTCTCCTTAAGGAAAGACTTCAGAGCACCTCCCCTTGCTATCATTTAGCCAAGAAAGAGACCAGGTTTGAATACTTTACTTCCTTTTCCCTGTAGCTTTCATCTTCCTGCTCATTGTAGGAGTCTGAAGCTGTGTCCCATTGCATGTTTCCTGTGTGTTCTTGTCTCTAAGATTATTTATGTCTGTGTCTATCCCCAACAAGATCCTTTGCTCTGTACTTATTGAACAGCCCAGAAAGCATCACATGAGGAAAGAATGAGGGATTCTCGACAGCATCCTTTAAACTGGTTTATCAAGGACTAAGTCCTGATTCCAGCTGACCCAACTGCAGACAACAGGAAGTGAACTGAGAATTGGGTGTGGCTTGATCTTATATGAGATTTCAAAGCCTGGCTCCACAGTAACACACTTCCTTCAACAAAACCTCATCCACTTCAACAAAGCCACACCTCCTGATAGTGTCACTCCATTTGAGGGACCATTTTCTTTCAAACCACCTCAGACCCCAATGAACCCAGAAAACGAAGAGTACTGCTAACATCAGTCTCTATCAAGTAATATTCACATTACATTTCAAACTTAGGGTAGATATTCATTTTATGAGATTGCTTTCCATCTATTTTCTATCTACTCCTTTCAGCAAATGATGCACATGTATTACTTTAGTCAGGAACATGGAAAAGTACATAGTTTAAGACTACAGCTATGCATTAGCTTAGGTTATAAAAGTTGATAACATGGGAAGTCCAATGCATGTACAGTTGGTTGTTACATTGTTCTATTTCAAAGGTAGTTTCAGAATATTACATCACCACAGTATCTCTTTGCAATCTTTCTGAATTGAGGCTTCTTCTTTGTTTTTCCATGGTCTTCTTTAGCGTTCTGAGAATACTGGGGAGAGATAATCTATAAAGTCTTTGCTCAAATGTAGTCCAGGGTTTGTACTTCCTCAAGGACAGTCTCTTGAAAATTTCATTTTGTGCTGTGAATAAGTCACATTTTCTTTTTTACTTAAATGGCTCACATTTATTGAAATGGATACTATGGATATTTCCTACACAAAAAAATTGAAAAAGAAATAAAAACTAAAGAAATGAAAAATTAAAAGGAAAATAAAAACAAAACAAATTGGGAATACATTGCAGTCCACCAAGCCAGCCTTATGTCAAACACCCTTCAAGTTTAGCTGTGCCATTCTATAGTAATGAGGAGCAGCGGGCTGTGGCCCGTTCCGACATGGCTAGCTTTACCCAAAATAATTACGTGGAAACTGTACTCTTTTAAATACTGCTTGGCCCATTAGCTCTGGCCTCTTACTGGCTAACTCTCACATCCTGATTAACCCATTTCTAATGAGTGTAGCACCACGAGGTGGTGTCTTACCGGGAATATTCTTAACCTGTATCCATCTCGAAGAGGAGAACTATGGCAACTGCCTGACTTAACTCCTTTCTCCCAGCATCCTGTTCTGTTTACTACGCCTACCTAATTTTCTGTCCTATCAGGCCAAGCAGTTTTCTTTATTAATTAACCAATGAGAGTAACACAGAGAGATAACCCTCCTCCATCACTATTCAGAACTCTGCCTTAGCATTTATTTCTTGTTTGCTTTGAAACCAAAGCCTAGTCAGATCTGAGAACACAGTCTTCTCAGATATCCTGTAAGCACATGCTCCATCATGGGTGTGTGTATCTATCTAGGTTCCTTGTATGTACAGTAACTTTACAAGCCCCATGGCCTCTACAATAAGTCATTCTCTGGCTCTCCAGCACCCAGGGTCCAGAATGCATACTGTTTTCCTCGATTTCTTTTTTCCCTTGTAGAAAAGACTTGATATTTGGTTTCCATTGAGTTTCAGATTACATGAAGTTTCATCAGCCACACATAGTTCAAAAATGAAGTCTCTTGTAACAGTTCACCAAATCAAAACATACATACAGAATTTCTTGGCAACAAAACATGTTTTCCTTTTTCTAGAACTAGGTACGCACTCTAAAAATGCATGTTGCTACTTTGAGGACTCTTATGTATCCCAGAAAGAGGGTACAGCATGGATAACTTAAAAGGAATAGAGGGAGGGGCAAGGAGGAGGGAAAGATGGAGGAAGAGGAAAGGGAGGGAAGGAGGGAGGGAGGGAGGGAGGGAGGGAGGGAGGGAGGGAGGGAGGGAGGGAGGGAGAAAGGGACAGAGGGACAGAGGGAGATACACTGTGGTGTACCCTGTTGCAGCACTTTCTCTTCACTGACCGCCTACCTGCTGCAACTGTTTGCACCACCTTTCATGGTCCTTACAAGGCTGGTCTTAGTTTTTGCAAATTCTCTTTGGTGTTTCTGAAGATATATAGTCCCTTCCCTGCCGTTTGACAGATGTCTTTTCTGATTGTCACTTTTTGTTTACAGTTACAATATTTATATCTACTTTATCTGTTATCATAACTAAGGAAAACTATAATTATAACTATAAATTTTTCAACTTCGTCAAAGACTCCAGAAGCTTCTTCCAAAACTCTAGAATGGAGAGACTTCTTGCTGCCTCCACAGTCACTCAAAGTTCTTCTGTAGCATTAGGGCATCCATATTTAGCCCTTAGGCCCAGAGTATCCAGAAGACTTTTCCATGAAGCAGGAAATTTTAAAGACAGGTCTGCTTTATTGGAAGTGTGTCACTTTTTTCTGTATCCTGCAGAATGTCTCACAGACTCTTTCATGAAGCAGGAACCCCAAAGGATCATTTAGGCAAGTTTAGCAGTCATTTCTCTGTGGGTCCTACATGTCCAATTAAACAGTCCAGGATAGAGCAGTTTCTTGTCCAAATGGCTAACCAATTCCATTAGGAGCCTCTTTGATGCCCATCTTCCTCTTGGAGTAGCTTGGTGCTGTCAGGAGCAGATGTGTCCCATTGTCACGAAAAGTCCTAAGTTATTAAAACATTTTAAATGCCATTTTCTAAATGTCTCTGAAACATTTGAAGAATATCTATCTAATTGAAATCTCTATACATCTATAAAATTTAACTAACATGACTACAAGCTTGACTATTATAAATGAGTATCTACATATATATATATATATATATACATATTTGTGTGTTATTTATTTATTGCTTTATAAATAATACCACTTAAAATTTCCACCTCCTCTAAAAGAGCTTTCCTTTCTTTTTAGAATAATTTTAGGTTTACCAAAAAAAAAAAAAAAAACAGAAATGAAAACTGCATACGAAGTATAGGAAATTCCCACATCCTTCCTCTTCATCCTCAGCTCATTACCAACAACCATCAGTGTGGTGTATCTGCTAGAAATGATGTATCAATGTCAATACATTAATTTGAGCCCATATTTAAATTACCACGTGCTCTGTATGTTCTGAGAAATTCAACAAATGTTTACTGGCACATATTCCACATTACAGTGATACAATCATACATACATATTGGCCTTTTCCATGTGGCAATATTCATTGAATTTCATGCTGTTTTGTAGCTTGAGAGTTTATACATCATTAAATAACATCCAATTGTGTGAATGAATGCACTCTTTTTCTTGTCCATTTGGCTTCAAAGAATGTCTTCATTGCTTCCAGTGTTTGGCAATTACAAACAAAGCTGCTGTCAACCTATGTTGTTTCTAGATCTCACAGGAAGACTTTTTACTTTGTAACCAGCTGTCAAATTATGTTTTGAACTCTCCATAAAAGTCTGAAGTGGCACCAGCAAAATCAAGTGTTTCCATTGTTCCATGTCTCTGTCAGCATCCTGTATTTTTGGCATTTTGAACTTTAGCCATTCTAATAAGTAAATAATAGTATCCTGCTGCTGCTTACATTTTAAAAGTGATGCTAAGCATCATTTCACATGTTTATCTGCCATCCATAATACCCCTTTGGTGCAGCAGTATACGTCTTTTACCTATTTCTAGTTCAGTTATTTTATAATCTTAGAGTTACCCAAGTTCTTTCTGTCTATGATACCAGTCCCTTATTTGTGTGCAAGTCTGTTCTTCCAATCTGTCTCAGGTTTTCAATTTCCTAAAAATGTCTTTTTTTAGAATAGAATGTTTTTTTATTATAGTGAAGTTTAATTTCTTCATTTTTTATGAATACTGTCTTTCAGGTGTTGGATCTAAAGTCACTACCAAAGCCAGTCACCTAGTTTTCTTTCTTAATGCTATTTTTGAGGGGTTAGATTTTCACATATACTTATATTTGTGATCCATTTGAATTTGTTTGTGTGAAAGACATCCGGTATATGTCTAGGTCCTGGGATTTTTACATTTGCTTTGGGGGTTCTTTGCCTATTTGGGGTTTGCAGTTGTCTCTTCCCTGTGTGTTGATGCTATTTGTTCCAGTGCTCCTAGTTCATTCAATTTAGTAAAATAACAACCAAAACCACCCAGATGGTCTTTGTTCTCAGACAAAATTATTTTGCAGAAATGTAGGTACATTATATGAAGCCCATACTTATCCTAGTTCCCATTTACTGAGAGAACTAAAAATAAAAAACAGTATCGTGAGTGATCAAAGCAACAAATTAGGGATATAAAGGAGCCATCATGATAGCTTACTATCAAATACAGAGATATCTTTGTGGCCTTCCATCTCTACATGCTTCTTCCCAGACCAGGAAGCAATAGTTATGAAGTTCAGCAGGTATCATGCTCAGAAATTTCTCTCCAGGTTACCAATAACTGGTCAGTAAAATTAATGCATACCCTTGGTCCTTTCTATTTGTTTGCTCTCTATAGTGAAAAAGAACAAGACAAAAACTAACCTGGGGATATAAAGTTTTATTTAGTTTACAATTATGAATCACCGTCTGTCATTGAAATAAGCGAGAACAGGAAGTCAAGATAGGAGCCTGGAGACAGACTAAAGTAGAAACCATGGAGGAACATTGCTTAGTGGCTTTTTCTCTCTGGCTTTTTCAGATTTCTTTCTTTTATAGCCTGGGCATGGCATCACCTACAGTGGCCTGTACCTTTTTAAATCAATTAAAAATCAATAGAATATCTCAGAGACATTGCCACAAGCTAATCTGATGGCAGCAATTCTGTTGAGCTTTTTTCCCCCAAGTGACCCTAAGTTTATGTTGATAGTTGACCATAATTCCTTAACTGTAGTAACTCTAACTATATATCCTTTAGAACTCTCTTGTCTCCATTCTAAAAAGGGGTGTGTAGGAAGAATAAAACAGCCTATCAGTGAAGCCATGAACTTGGTCTAGCTGTTTTTTGCCACAATCTCTACTCAAACAAACTTTTATAAGAACCCTTGCTTTATATCAAACTCATACTGGTATTTCTGTGGTCATTCAAAAAGACAAAAGACAATTCTTCCAGACAGGAGAGCTGGGGTTAGAGAGATAATGCAACAATTAAGAGCACACATTGTTCTTTCAGAGAACCCAAATTTGGTTTCCAGTCCCCATGTCAGATAACTCATATCCATCTGTCACTCCAGCTCAGGGAATTTAACACCTTCTTCTGCCCCTCATGGGCACCTACACTCATATGTATATGCCCCCACACAAATATACTTTCACACACACACACAGAGAAAGATAGAGACAGAGATGGACAGGCAGACATACACAGAGACATATAGAGAGAGAATCACCAAATATTTCCTTTAAAAAACTGGGAAGTCAACACATAGACAACCTGCTGGTTCCTAGCACCCATGTTAAAGGATCCTTCTTTTATTTCAGATTCTTGAGAGCCTGTTCTGAATCCATTCACAACCAGATGTATTCCTATACAATACAGATTCATGGCAGCATTCTCGGCTGTAACAGTAGAGCAAAATGATCAATAAGCCAACATCTCCAGCTCGTATCACTAAGCAGTTTCACATTTAAGCATCTGCCTCTGCAATACTATTCTGTAATGATCTCGTCTGCCTTTAACACTTCACGACAATGAGTTCTGGATATGCACTTTCCCAAGGCTCGGCACACAGCTGCACATTGCTTCAGCCAATGACAAGAGAGTGTGCCAGTCTCCCCCCCACCCCCCACCCCGACACACACGCACTCCAGTCAGTGAGTGTTAGCATGCTGCCTGGAGCTAAGCAGATCTGCATGATGGACCCTTCCACCGTGGCCTCACCTACTTGGTCTATGTTGAACAAAAGGCTGTAGACTACAATGGCTAACAGGAGATGTGCGATCATAGCACTGGGTTCACTAATGCTCCATGTCTATGTCATAAAAATGATAGAGGGCAGCTCAAAGAGCCATTTAGGAAATAGCTGAGAACCAGAGGCTGACAAAAGCAGAGAAGTTGGCTGTGGGGATACAGGGGCAGGCCACTGACACTATGAAGATGGATGTGAACCTAACTCCAGCACACAGAACGAATTTACCAGTGCGTCCACAGAAAGAATGTACCCAGAGCCTAAAACATGTCCGAACCTAATAAGACATGAGCTAAGTAGAAGAATTACTGTAAATATATAGTATTGGGAGGCCTTTCTAAAGTCTCGTGCCACAAAGTGTCAAGAACAATCAATAGCTGATTGTTACTGCACTTATGTATGAGCTCACAGAGTCTCAGCAAATACTTTTTTGTACTCTTATGTGAAATGGGGAAAACTATATACTGATGTAATTAGAGTAATTAATGGTACCCACTGTGAGAAACAGCTTCATAACCTTAGTAGATGAAGGAAAAAGAGTATATTCTTGATTGTAGAAAGCCCAGTGAATGCTCCCAACAAGCAGCTTTATTCCAGTTTTCTTCTCTGAAGAAAGGATATTGAAGAATTCCCAATATTTTCACTTCTGTACTGTGCTCTTCAAGATGATGGACCCTGATGCTTCCGGTCAGGCAGGCAAGAAATGTAAGGAAGCTAAAGATGCATGAACTGTTCATGGCTAAGTCTGGAAAGAAACATAATGGTCTACATGCTTCTGTTGAGAACTGGTAGTGTGACCCAGTCACGATCCAAACAAGGATGGGACTGGAGAATTGGCTCAGTGGTTAAGAACAATGACTGCTCTCCCAGAATACCTGGGTACAATTTCCAGCACTCAAATGGCAGCTCACGACTGTCTGTTATTCCAGGGTCCAATACCATAACACAGACATATATACAGGCAAATTATCAAGGCACATTAAATAAATTATATTTAAAAACAGATACAAATCAGGCAAGAAACATTTAATTTCTATCTGCCCAGTAGGAAATAAAACAGTATGAAAAAAGTCCCAGTGATGTTCCTGCCATAAATCCACCTTTAATTTTTTTCCATCCCCTTACCAAACACCCAGTGAGGTTGGCACCCACAGAGTGCCAAACACTGTCTGGAACAAAGACCATAGAAACAAAGAGGACACATTTTCACAACAGGTAAATCCAATATTCTATCTCAATTGTTCAATGATAGCATCTCTGTTGCAGGGGGAAAACACAAACACGGATAAGAGAAGACATAATTGAAAAGGAAAGTTGTGGGCCAGGGGGATGTCTCTGTAGGTAGGGTATTTGCTGTACAAGCATGAAAACCGAAATATGGATCCCCATCACCTACATAAAAACCTAGATGTGCATGTAATCCCACAGGGGGAGAGACAGTAACAGGATGATACCAGTCAACTAAATCAATTAGCTCCAGGTTCAGTGAGAGATCATGTCTCAAAAGAATACAGTGCAGAGTAATAGAAAAAGATTCTTGATGTCAACCTCTGGCCTTCACTTCCACATGTGCAAACACATCTCTACACACATATATGCAAGACACATACACTATAAATAAATGTAAATTTAAGAAGCATTTTAATTTTGTATTAAACATATCTAGTGTGGTGTCAAGTAGATATTACCATGTAGAATTGAAAGCTTGGAAAAAAAGTAGAATTGTGTAATAAGAGGGGCCTGTTTGTTGGGGTTTTCTGTCCCGCCCAGTACCCCACAGCTGGCAAGCCCCAAAGAAAATCACACCGAGATCTCTATAAGTTATAAAGCTGATTGGCCCTTTAGCTCAGGATACTTATTAGTTTTTGTAGCTTATATTAACCCATTATTCTTATCTATGTAAGCCACGTGGCTCAGTACCTTTTTCAGTGGGACAGATCACATCCTTCTGCTTCGGTGGTCTGGACAGGAGTGGGAGGAATCAACTTCCTCCTTTCCAGAATTTTTCTGTTCTCCTTGTATCATTTTTTTGAACATTCAAAATCAGAAAAAATAATGAATAAATAATTAGCTAAATAAATAAATGGAAGTTGAATGAAGTCATCCAAGGAGAATGTGTGGAAAGAGATGAGTTTCCCCAGGCTTGAACCTCACAGGAGAGAATGGCATCCCAGGGGAGCCAGGGAGATCAACATCTGAGATGGGGTACCCTTGCAAGTCACTGGAGAGTTTCATCAACACAGGAACTAAGGCGGGGAGCCTGGGTAGAAGATTAAAATCCAACACCTTGAAATTCCAAGATTCTCTGGAGATCTTGGATACAAAAGCAAGAGAAAGGCAGATAAGGATCCCAGGGAACTTGGGAACAAAGGAAATCTAGCGTTTAAGAATGGCGAGACTCCTAAGTGTTTACAAGTACTTAGGAAAGGTCTTTCAAACTGAGAGAAGTTGAGGATCCTGTGTAGAATCAAGAAGGCTTTTAGCTTCTTAAGAGCAAATGAAAGGGAAAACATGCCAGTCTGAACAACCAAAAATTTAGTACAAAATGAAGCCTGCCTGTCTTCCTCCAGGATCCATACGTGTCTCAGAGGACACTGCTGTGTACTCCACTATTTAGCCTTTGTGCTAATTGCCTTCTACCACATTAGGTAGCTCCATTACTTATTAATGTTTTTTGTTCATTCTCCTTTGTGTTAAAATTTAATTCCCACAAAGGACAGATGTTTGTTTTGAATCTTTTTCTCACTATGTGCAGGCAATTCATGCTCAATAAATACACGTTGAGTAAATAAATAGTGGACATACTTTTCTATACATAATAATGGGGTCTTACAGTATACAGTATGCTGGAATGTTCCTTCTCAGCATAACACAGCTAAATCACTGCACAGAAGTCTACCTTACTCATTTTAACAGCTATGTAAAACGACTCTAGCAAGATTTATTTAAGTAATTCTTTACTGATAAATCTTGCAGTTGCTTCTAAGCTTTAAGTCCTTACTTGCATTATATTTTATACTTCCTTAAGGGAACATTTCAATAGGATAAAGCTTTAAATGTAGAATTATTAAGTCCAGGATGAAACGTATTAAAATATTGGCAATACATTTTAAGATTGGCTTTGATCAGCTTTTATTTTCCACACCTGCTATATGAGGATAGAGAAGAGCCATAATAGACCAGAGATGAACAGAAGTGGAGAACTTCAGGAGAAGAGATTTGGACAAAGCTATAAGAAAGGGACTGAAGAACATCCAGGGCTGAGGATCTGAGTGTGCTCCCCAAAACCTATATACACGTGTGCAATCTTGGAACTAGAAAGGCAAAGCCAGGAAGATCCCTGAGACTTGCTGGCCAATCACATTGTCTAATGGTGAGTTTCAAGCTAGTGAGAAATTCTGTCTCAACATCAACAATCAATGCGGTGGGCAGATGCTGAGGAAAGATGCTCAAGGGTGACCTCTGACCTCCCCAAACATGTACATGCACCCAAACTCACCACCATGCCTTTGGGTGAGAGAGGCACCTACAGAGTCATCAGAAGAAGAAGAATAGGGAGGAAATGATCCTCCCAAATGAATAGACACTGCTGCCTTTTAGGAACACTCTCTCCCTGGTTCTCTCTCCAGGGCTGCAGAGAGCGGGCAACACAAACTGGATAGGCTATTTAGTATTCTGTCCTTGGACCGCCCCATTCCCACTGCTGCGTGCCAAAAGCCACCAGGGCTCCCTGTCTCCCTTTAAACACATAATTAACATTCTCAGTGGGGTGAGCTGTGCACAGTTCTTGCAGATGGCTTCTTCCTGTCTAGTTAGCCCCCATGCTGGCTCTGGCATGATATGCCAAACAATGACCAGCTTCCTTTTGCTTTAATTAAGGGAACCATTCAACTCCACTACTCTCAATCTGTGCTGAGCACCTACTGTGTGCCAGACACCACATACACAGACATAAGTTAGGCAAGATTCTGAAACATCAACCTGTGTTTAACTGCAGAGCAATGTTTTAAACATGAGATACAGCCCATGCAAAGTGCTCTGAGGAGCTTTGGGGATTGAGGAAAAGAGGCAGTCATTTTCCTTTGTAGAATCCGGATGTTTTTGCTTAAAGCTGAGAAACCACAGTCCAATAAGCAACATCGGTTGGCTGTGGACATCTCTGGTTCCCAATAGCTGGGGAAATGGCCCAGTGTGTAAAGAGCTTACTGCACAAGTGTGAGGACTTTGAATCCCCACAACTCTGGCAAAAGTTGCATGCAGCAGGTCCAGAAGCTCTAATCTCAGTGCTCCTAAAGAGAGATGAGAAGAGAACAGAGATGACCTGCAAGTTCACAGCCAGAAAGCCTGGAATATAGCATGAACAAACAACAAAAAAAGCCTGCCTCAAAGAAGGTGGAAAGAGAGGGCCAGCCTCTTACCTCTATATACCCACTGTGACATGCAACCATGTTCACACACATGCAGGCAAACATGCACCCATCATCATTAACAATAGCACACAAACACACACACACATCATCATCATCATAATCATCACCATCATCATCTTCATCATCATCATCATCAACAACATTGTCATTATCTGCTTCCCAGATCTAGGTGTAGTAGCTGTCATTTCTAATGACCAAGTTAATGTTATTAGCTTCTTAATGTAGCTGAGACAAATATGAGAAGGGTATTGAGTAAATTCTTATAGACAGAGTCGGTGTGAACATATTGTTAAAAACACACTCTCTTTGCAGTACGCACACTGTCTTCTATCTTTACAACTAGGTCCCAAAGTAATTAAAAAAGCATTGGTTGACCAAGCATCTTGACCATGAGACGTGTACTGAAAGATGGTTTTGACAAGTTCAAGCTATCTGCATCAGCTCCTTCGTCCCGTGCTAATCTGCTTTATTCTTCAGCCTCCCATGTGAATGTTTATGTGTGTTATGTCCAGAACCTTGTAAGAAGGCAAAGCACCCACTGCACTGTAGAAGGTGGTCTATATCATTTGGTCTGACACAGCCTGGGTCTGAGACCTGCAGTCACGCTTTCTGGTATGCAGGTGGAAAAAAAAGTGAGTCTGAATCCTTGAAACTTGAAAACTTATATTCTCTGCAGTCATCAAACATTGATCCTGTTCTGAACATTGCTTTGACTTCCAAAATCCTGAACAGCCTTAGGGGAAGCTCAGAGGAAGAGAAAAAAAATCTTATTTTTAGTTACCAGGTAGAAAAACAAAACCCTACCCAACAGGTATTTTTTTTTGCCTTTCTCTCTGTCTCCATGAAGAATGAATATTTCAATGAGAGTCTCAAAGAAAAGATCTGCCCTGAGGTTGTAATTTAAAGAAAGCATGTCTCTTTAAAATTACAAGTAACTAAATATAACCAACGTGGAACTAAAAGATGAAGCATGCAACCTGCACGGTCATGAAAGCTGCATTATTGAGAAACTTGTGGCACGGACTTAGCCCCACACAGCCTCTTGCATCATATAAATCAACAACCAAATATTCATTCACCACGCAAAAGCAGTTGGTCAAATCCCACAAGGCATTTCCATAATAATGGTTTTCTATACGCCGGCTCTCTACCAGAAATTATGGGTTTCATAAAAAGTAATAGCAGTATGATTTTAGTTAAAAACCAATTTACATTCTGCATTTCTGTTCAATAGTCTAGCTGATTGAGGCCTTTAGGGGCAACTCTCATCCTATGGCGCTAAAACTCGTTAAATAAAACCATGAATTGTGAACAAATGGCTACACACTTACTTTATAAGTTTCTTAAATATTATTTACCTTTTACACTGGCTTCAACTACCAAGTATATGTATTGTGACTGAATTTTCTACACACCAGGGAGCTGCTGCCTCAGTTTGACGTATAATAGCAGCCTCACCTCTGTTTGAGACCATCAAATGACCCCACAGTCTCAAGTTGTGGGGGACGTGCATATTTCCAAGAATGGTCTTGTGGATCTGGGAGAAAATGGGGGGGGGGGAGTCAATGAAGTACTCTTATCCAGGTAAAGGGAAAGAAACAAGTTCAGCAATTATCTACTTTCCTCCTGCTCATGCTCATTATTCATGACTTCAGATTCTCCCCAACTCTGTAACTTGCCCCGGCTACAACTACTTCATTCACTGTGAATTTGTCAGTATCCCCAGACTCTTTCGTCTTCTTATACTTTTCAAAGGAGAAGCCGAGAGTCTTCTTTCATATAATTGCCCTCCCATGCCATTGAATGTTAGGCTTTTTAAGAAGAAGCAGGGTGAAAGCATGTGCTAGCAGATAGAAAGGCTGGGATGTGTGCCATGCATGAACCTCTCCAGAATCCCTTGTGTGGAAACTGCACAGCCTAGGTCCCGCGTCCATTGTGAATCAGAACATCAATGAGACTTGCTGAATTACAGAATGCTGGGCCCCATGCTTAAAGCTGTTCCATCATGGAGGCTTGAGAAGGGGTCATGAGTGGGAGGCTACACACTGAAAGTTACATCTACACACTGAGACACCAAGAAAGGCTTACTAGTGAATCGGGAAAGTAACAAGAACTTCTAAGTAAGCTGAGAAGAGCTACCTAGATCAGAACTACAAGCTGAGCTGTGGGGTCTCCAGCCTGACTCCACCAACTACTTTCGGTGGTTTCATGTGCCTGGGTTGCCAACATATAGCAACTTTTACATACCCACAATGAAGACAGTTTTTTCAATGGCTATAACCCTGCCCCCCCCCCAATCCCATGCCTGCCACTCTAGTTTATTCCTTTCCTTAACTCAACTATCTCACTTAGTTTTCTATTGCTGGGATAAAATACCATGACCAAAGCAATTTGGGAAGGAAAGGATTTATTTTATCTTACAGCTTGTTAGTACATCATCCAGGCATGTCACACAGACCAGAAACTGAAGCTGGGAGCCTTGAAGCAGGAACTGATGCAGAGTAAGTATGCTGCTTACTGGTGTGTCCTCCTGGTTTGCTCAGCCTGCTCAGTGGTGTCACCACCAACAGTGGCCTAGACAGTCATAGATTTCCTTACCACAGACTGAAATCATCATCTTTTATAAAATTAGATGAATCTCAAGGCTGCTGGTGACTCCTGGTCTGTATTCTGACAGGTTGCTCTATGAGAAGGTGACTTGGCACAGAGGGACTGGGATAGAAAGGGTGTTATTTGTACAAGACCATGCAAGAAAAGTTCAACAGTGCTCAAGATACATTTCAAAGCCTGTGCCTGGCAACGCTTTCCTGTGTTGTGCCTCATTTTCCCCCAGCCTACTCATTTACCTCATCAGTATTCCTGTCAGCCATGACGCCCAGTGACTCAAGAGCAACATGCCTCCCATTTTCTAGTATAAAATTTTATGTAGAGAATGACACACATTTTGACATTTATGATTTTTCTTACTGAGATTTGAAATACAAAGGCATACAGTTGCTGTGAGCTACTGAAGTACACACATTTACCTCAGGTTCAATAATAAGATCTCATCAAGAAATATGGATAGCCGGTGTCCTAATGGAAAATCCTCTCTGCATTTTTAATAATTTCTGCCAAAAAGTTTGATGGCTGAAGGAGATGGATTTTCCACAAATGATTTTATATTCATCTGAAGTTCTGCCGTGGTGGGTAATTGAAGAATGATTAAGTGAATGAACACTTCTGGTGTGGGAAATCTTTCCGAAAGGATGTGCAGACTGGGCTCTGCTCAGAGATGCCCTGTAGAGGGGGCAGTAGCAGGACAGATGGAAACAGTCACCTAGCATGGGTGCAGGTGGAGACGCCACAAATCTGACAGAGACCCAGCAGAAGCACACAGCATCTTTCTGTTCTCCAGGTAGGCCGCTAGGTACTCCTCTCCGATTTTCACTTCTTTGGGGGCTCCAGTAGCCTTTAATGAGGCAATCTTTGATCCTCAGCTCATTCTCACACAGTCCAATGTTTATGGCAGGCTTGTGTATGATGAGAATATAGAGGAAGAAAAATTTCTATCGCTTGGTCTGAAAGCCAACAGTCTACTATGGTCCTTCAACACACCAGGATTCTGTCTTAAGTGGTTGTTGTAAGGAGGCCGCTTGTTCTTTTCCCAACTGCCCAGACTCCCCCCAAATAACCACACAGAAACTGTATTAATTAAAGCACTGCTTGGCCAATTACTTAAGCATATTTCTAGCTAGCTATTACACCTAGAGTTAACCCATCTCCATTACTTTATATTTCATCACGAGGCTCATGGCCTACCAGCAAGGTTTCAGCCTGTCTATCTATGAGAGCAGCTCAGTGGCTTCGCTGGACTCTGCCCTTCTTTCTCCCAGCATTCTCCTGTCTTCACTTCCCAACTCTGGTTATAGACATGCGGCATGCCTAGCTTTTAAATAGGTGATGTGGATTGGAACTCAAGTTCTCTTTCTTTTGTCGCAAGTGTTCTTATCTGCTGAGCCTTCTCTATAGCCCTCATTATTAATTTGTTTAATCACAGAGAAGCACTTAATGTGGGATTCACCTCTGTATGCTGTGAATTCCATTGTTTAATAAAGAAACTGGCTTGGCCTTATAGAGCAGAACAGAGTTTAAAAAAGTAAACTTCAGATTCAGTGAATATTTTCCAAATATTCTTTTCATGTAATTCATAAATCTGAGCTTGGAAAAGTAAATTTTACCACGTGTAAATTTTAAAACTGAGCTGTACATGTAATAGAAAATCATTTAAGCAACACTTGAACCCAAGTGGGAACATCTAGCCCCACCCTTTCCCACACAAGAAACAGAGCCTAGTGAAGCATATATCTCTTAGTGTATGTATATATATGCATTTAATAACCACATTTTATGAGTATGATGACAAAGAAGAGAAAGGATTATTTCATTTCTCAGACCTTAAACCAAAATTTTTAAACTTATTGTCTTGATGAGTGTCTTAATTAATGTTTCTAATGCTGTGAAGAGACACCGTGACCCCAGCAATTCTTTTTTCTATAGTAACTTTATTTATTTATTTTTATTTATTTATTTATTTTTATTTACTTATTTATTAAAGATTTCTGCCTCTTCCCCACCACCGCCTCACATTTCCGTTCCCCTCCCCCAATCAAGTCCCCCTCCCTCATCAGCACAAAGAGCAATCAGCGTTCCCTGCCCTGTGGGAAGTCCAAGGACCATCCACCTCCATCCAGGTCTAGTAAGGGGAGCATCCAAACTGCCTAGGCTCCCCCAAAGCCAGTACGTGCAGTAGGATCAAAAACCCATCGCCATTGCTCTTGAGTTCTCAGTAGTCCGCTATGTTCAGCAAGTCCAGTTTTATCCCATGCTTTTTCAGACCCGGGCCAGTTGGCCTTGGTGAGTTCCCGATAGAACATCCCCATTGTCTTAGTGTGTGGGTGCACCCCTCGCGGTCCTGAGTTCCTTGCTCGTGCTCTCTCTCCATCTGCTCCTGATTTGGACCTTGAGATTTCAGTCCGGTGCTCCATTGTGTGTCTCTGTCTCCGTCTCCTTTCATCGTCTGATGAAGGTTAATATTCAGGAGGATGCCTATATGTTTTTCTTTGGGTTCACCTTCTTATTTACATTTAATTGGGGCATCTTGCTTAGAGTTTCAGAGGTTCAATGCATTATTATCATGGCAGGGAGCATGGCGGCATGCAGGCAGACATGGTGCTGGCTACATCTGGATCAGAAAGCAACAGGAAGTGGACTGTGACACTGAGTGATGCTTAAGCAAGAGAGACCCCAGAGCTTGCCCCCACAGTGACACACATCCTTCAACAAGGCAACACCTCCCAATAGTGATGTGGGAAGGTCATTTGCCTATCTGTTGCTTTCATTGGTTAATTAATAAAGAAACTGCTTGGCCTGATAGGTCAGAACATAGGTGGGTGGAGTAAACAGAACAGAATGCTGGGAAGAAGGGAAGTTAGGCAGACGCCATGCCTCTCCTCTCCAGGACAGCCTCCATGGAGCCAGCCACAAAGTCAGACATGCTGAATCTTTCCCAGTAAGCCACCACTTTGTGGTGCTACACAGATTATTAGAAATGGATTAATCAAGATGTGAGAATTAGCCAAGAAGAGGATAGATATAATGGGCCAGGCAGTGTTTAAAAGAATACAATTTGTGTGTAATTATTTCAGGGCATAAGCTAGCCAGGCGGCTGGGAGCTGGGTGGCAGGAAGCGGCCCATCACTTACTACATAATAGTGCCACTCCCTATGAGCCTACAGGAGTCAATTACATTTAAACTTCCACAGTGTGTTTGTTTTCTTGGTCCCCTCATCATCAGAGCAGCTTCTCCCCTGGGACTTCCATAGTCTGGACATTCCAGGTGTTCTGATATAAAAACTAATACTGTCTTCTCCCCTTGCTGATGGGCCATTTTGGCAATCAAAGAGCAGCTTCTTCAGAATGTGTATGAGTGGCCAGTGGTGAGCACTTAAGAAGGTTAGTTTTTAATATTGCAACTACTCCTATGTCCCATCAGTTCTGTTCCAGGCTCTTTGATGAGTGGCATCCATAGTTCTTGTAACTCTAAGGGCAGCCATATAACAAAAGTTATCTCATTATCTTCACTTAATGGATGAGGAAACCGAGTCACAGAGGAACTGAGTTATAGGTCATAGTTAATACAGTTTGTAAATGGGGTTAAATGATCTGATAAGTATATTAGTCCTGAGACAAAGTACTTGAAAGATAGGTGTGATGACTAGTTTAAAGGTCAACTTGTCACAAATTAAAATAACCTGAGTAGGGATCCTCCACTGTAGAATTGTTATGATTATTTCCATTGATGTGGGGAGACCCACCCCAAGTGTGGATGTCTCCTTCTGACAGCAGCCCAAATCAGAGCAAAACTTATTCACACCTATTGCTCCAGTGGCCATTCTTGTCACTGCATTGGCCTTCCAATTGTCACCAAGTTAATTTGCCCTGTTACTGCTCCTGATTCCTTCACTGGTATTCACCAGTGTTAGTAAGCTCCTGTTGTAGGCTCTCCAGGGACCTTCCAGGTTTTCAGTAGCATATTGGAACTGTTGTACACAGTACAAGGACAAAACAAGACTCAGGTTCTCAGCCTCTTAGGTATGCAATAATTGCTATTGATATTTTAACAAAAGCTGAGTTAATACTTCTATATTTATGTATATATATATTTGAATATAAATAACAATAGTGTATATTTTTATATAGGATGTGTATATAAATATATTTACAAATTTATATAAATAAGCATATATATATACATTTATAAATTCAAATAAATATGTATTTATATAGGGATAGCATATAAATACATATTTATATGAATTTATAAACATAAATTTGTATTTTGTATTTGTATATAATACATATTTATATAAATTTATATAGGGTGTGTATATAAATACATATTTATATAAATTTGTAAATATGTACTTATATACACTCCCTAGTGATTCTATTTGTCTAGGGAACCCTGAATAATACACAACAATGGCTAAAGGGGACATTACCATTTAATATTACTCAAATTTCTCTCTTTTTGTTGGCCTGATACACAAATATAGGTGGTTCACAAACTGATAGTTTGATTTACGACTTTTGTAGCCTTCTAATGGTGTGAAAGCAATACATATTTTAAAAAAATAAAAGAAACCATACTTACAGTTTTGAGTTGTGAACTTCACTTTGTGAGCAACGTGCAATGTGAGATGCTCTGTGGCGGAACCGTACAGGACTGTGAGCCACTAGACCGACAGTCACATGGTCACCCAGGCAGATGACTGACACACCAGTGCTCTGCGTGATAGCTTTTGGATGACACTGATATTCAACAAATCACATGAGCTATTTATACTTTATTTTGAAATAGACATTGTGCCAGATGACTATACCAAACTGTAGGCTAAAGAGAATGTTCTGGGCCCATTTGAGGTGTATGGGTCTAAACTACAGTTTGGTCCTTTGGGTGCAATAAGTTAATTTGATCTCATATGTCCTCCCACTTATAATAATGAGTTTACCAGGAGGCAATCTCACTATGGAATAAGGAGCATCTGGAAAAAAATACCACACATTGCATATATTTGCATATATTTATTAAACCAGACAACAAACAACTATATATATTTTCAATCATGTATATATTTCAATACCCAATGTGTAATACAGTGTTCTATAAAAGAGTTCAAGGGGGAACTTTTCCTGGGGAAAAACTGAATCCTTCTGGATTCTCTAGAGACTTGAAACTCTGAGAAAATACAGAAATGATTTCCTATCCAGACTCCACAGTAGATAGTGCTGGCAATCTCCAGACTACCTCAGAGAGCACCAACAGCAACTCAGAATCCTTCCTGAAGCATCGTTCCATCAGCTACAGTCCACCAAACAGAGACACCAAGACAAGTTCAAATCCACGTGCTGGACTTGATCTAGGCCGAGGTGGCTGAGCCAGCTTTGCAGTCAAAGGGTGTGCTCTATAGTGGCATTGATATCTATGTTCCCTTCTTCACCATATCTGAGAAGTATGAAAGTAATCCCAGACACAAAGAGGCCTTTCAATTTTTCCCACCTAGAGAAGCCCCATCCTCTGTAATCCCCATTCAAAGAAACATATTTTTTTTTCTTCATGGTGAAACTTATATTCTTAAGTATAAAGTATTTCCATTTGAGCAGCTTATGAAAATAGGTGCAAGTTTCAATACAAGTTAATTTAATTAGCTCAAGAGGCACTTTATAAGGATGTGCTAATCAGGACATTTAATAAACAGGAATGCAAAGTAACACTCAGCATCTTGCCCTTAGGGATTTCTTCTTCCTCCACTTAAAATAAATAAACAAGATATTGCAGGCAATGGCGCACTCCTTCCCAGGGCTTCTCTACCTGAGTTGTGCTTGTGAGGAATCCTGAAGCCATGGAAAAGGAAGGATGTGTGTACCGAAAGAGGTTCACTTCTGACTCCAGAGGATAACCAATCCTCCTTCAGGCAGAATGCTGAGCCATATGGAAGTCCTATTTTGACACACATCACGTGTTACTCTGCTAAGAATGGCTTTCTCTTTTTAAAAATTTGCATAAAGTGGCTATGCATAGACATGGGTTTCACAAACACATTTTAATTCAACTACACCATGCACTTTGGCCATTTCCACTCCCAAGTCTCCCACCCTTTATCTCCTTCCCTTCCCACTATTTCCTTTGTGCTAGATAACTTCCTAATTTCATGTCACATAAAAATAAATGCAGTTATAAATATAAAATCTAGGATCTACATATAAGATTTTGACATTTCATTTTCTATGACTAATTTCTGGCCCCATCCATTCTTCTACAACTGACATGACTCCAGTTTTTCTTATGGCTGAATAAATCTCCATTGTAGACATAAACCATAAACCACATTTTCTTCACTCATTCATCCATTGATAGACATCTATGCTGATTCTCTAACTTGACTACTGTGAATAAGTCGGCAATAAGTGTGTATGTATAAGAATCGCTGTGCTGTGCTGGCTGCAGTTCATAGATGAGGTAGATCATACAGTCATCCGCTAGTTTCCTAGGGCTGCAATATTTGATATTCCCACTTGCAGTCTATAAGGGTTCCCCTTTCCCAGATGCTCGCCAGCATTTGGTGCTGTTTGCTGCCTTAATGATAATCATTCTGGGAATCACATGCAGTTATGACTTACAAGGAATAACAATCTTTATTCTGGAATGTGTCAATATCTGTAAAGGATCACTTCTAGAACCTCCTACAGACATCTAAACTACATGATACTTCACCCCACCCCCCCACCATATAAAATGGTAAAATGCTTGCATAGAACATACCTCTATCCCCACATATACTCTCTGGATTAGCTATAACATCTAATACAAGTTTAATATTACATAGTCATTGTACTGTTTAGTGAACCAGGAAAAAAGAACACCAATGCATGTTACTTACAGAAGCATTTTTTTCTCCTAATATTTTTAACCTGCAGTTAACCAAATCTAAAGATACAGATCCCACTGACAGCAGACAAGATTTGTGCTAGGTACTTGCTTACAGTTTTCACTCTATAAATTAACTGTTATCTTTATGATCAATATACCGGTAGAGAAACTGAGACATAGAGATGTCAAACAACATGCCCAATGGACTCACAATTGGTTGTAGTTATTTCCTTGAGATTACACTGAGAATTCAGTGGTAAGTAGTTTATTCTGAATTGTTTCTGGAAAAATCCAGTAGCTTTGGAGTGGGGAGTGAGATCCAGACATCTAGAACCCAATCAATATGGATGCTAAACAAATATCCCTCCATGGAGGTCAATGGAGTATAACTCCACACGGAAATTCTGGAGACAGCATATATTTCGGAAGGATCCTTTGGGATAAAGGAGACATGAGTATTTGTCAGTCACTGGTTAAGGGCAGCCCCTGGGGGATATAAGTCCACTAGAATGTATAGGGTTTCAGACAGAACTAACCATAGTTCTAACAGTCCATGGATCTCTTTGCCATTTAGAAAAGTGGTGGGCCCTATGATGCTCAGACCACTTACTGCTGGTGTTCTCTTCCCAGCTATAATTTTATCTAGCAACCTCCCTTGCCAGAGAAGCAACCCTGCCAAAAGTTACTCCTTTTGAGAAACACAGTCACATCTTTCTGCTGGCCACCATGTTCCCCCAAGTTCAACACCTGGCCTCCTGGCCACCTCTGTGCAGCTCTGAAGAGATATGCCTGCACCAGCATGTTCCCTAGCAGTCACCCTATGAGTTTGTCTTCCTATGGCCAACACTGTCTCTCTCATTCATTTCCAGATATGGATCCCAATGAGCTCGTTGGCAAATTCCCATTGGGTCAGGAAGGAAAACAGTCTAGGATCCCTGGGGTCAAAAACTACTGAAAGCATCTGATGAAAGCTGGATGCAGTATGCTGATGTACCTCAGACCTGGTACATGGCAACAACAGCATGCACAGCCATGAGCTGCTAAAACGCTGAATAATATGCTATTTCATGCCTTTGTTAAATCAAATTCAATTAAGCTTTACTCTCACCCAACTGGTTGGGTATATGTCCTGTTTTAGCCATGTCTTTAAAATGATCTTCTCCTTTGGATCACAAAGCATGAATAAATGCAAGCATTTCCTGTATAAATGGTCTGAGGACTGGAAAATGGAGGTACTTCTGGGGGTGGGGGAAGAGCAATGTTGGTAAATAAGGTCAAAGATATCAAACACCCCTCCCAGAAAATCACAGAAGATCAAGGGAGAGGAGAAAGAGGGCAGAGGTTCAATTATTTAGAAATTTTAACAATGGAGCTAGATCATATAATGACTTATATTTCAACCCACATCACAGGAAATGCTCTAACAGAGTCATGAATAATAAGGAGTTGAGATTAGCTCCAACTGAAGAATTTGAGGTATTCCTGAGAAAAGAGAACAGAAATGGCTCTCAAAGTAAAGGATCCATTGATGTAGGAGTCTTTTGTTTTGTGTTGATTTTATTGGTTAAATAAAGAAACTGCCTTGGCCCATTAATAGGACAGAAAATTAGGTTGGTGGAGTAGACTGAACAGAATGCTGCGAGAAAGAAGCCGAGTCAGTGAGTTGCCATGATTCTCCCACCTGACACAGACACAGGTTAAGATCTTTCCTGGTAAGCCACACCTCATGGTGCAACACAGATTATTAAATATGGGTTAAAGCAAGATGTAAAAATTAGCCAATAAGAGACTAGAACTAATGGGCCAGGCAGTGTTTAAAAGAATACAATTTATGTGTTGTTATTTCGGGTAAAGCTAACCATGCAGGAGCCCGGCGGTCGGGCGCTGGGAACCCCGCGGTCGGGCTCCAGGAACACAGCCTGCTGCTCCTCTCTACGATCCAGGTTCTACTTCATTAGTCACAACATGCAATAGTAAATGGTCTGAACAGAAATGGTTGTAATCCAGCAGTTTAATAAAGCAAGATTTGTGGGACCTTACATACAAACTATGTAAACACTTAGATTTCTCAGAGATGAACAGAATCAGTAACCTAGATACCATCTAGAGTCACAGGTAGTGATGCCTCATCACCCTGTATCCTACATAATCCTGTACCAATATTGAAAACTATTTACTGATTTCCTAATATACAAACTTTCAGGTTATTTTTATTTACCATGATATCCTAGCAACCAGTGTGGCTTCCTGCTTGTCTTGCACACAGCAGACACTCATTTCAAAAATGATGGAAATAGACCAGAAATTTTAAAATATGCTAGTTGAGTAAACATGAATATTTAATCTCCCTGGAGGTCCAGTTTCCCCAGATAAATTCATGCATTTTCAAAACCTCATATGCTTCATATCTCTGTGGTTAATGTCCTCCCATGGGCCGAGAGCACAAGTGGACTTGTGGATCGTCAATCTGAAAGGCAGAGGGCAGAGGCTGGAGTTCATAAAAGCCCTTGCAATGAGTCATAGTGACATGCCAGGGGGAGGTAGATTGGCCTCTAGCACCAAGATGCTCTGACAACCCCAGGAAATATCTTTGAAACACCTGCATTCTCTGCATCCCAAACCCAGACTTGGTCTCTATCCTTGAAGTCTCCAAACGTGGGCGTCAAGAGGACTTTTTGTCACATATAATGCCATGGTGACATTTTCCTACTTTGTCCTCGAAATGTGTCACTGGGAACCTTAGCCAGGAACCTTCATCTGAGCACACTCAGAATGCATTTACTGGCCTTTCAGATCTTGGCCACATGCAGCAGATACCCTGTCCCCTCTCTGCTGGGGTCCTGCCAGGTCCTTTGGCTGAGGTAGACATGGGGTGATCACATCGCAAGTCTCACATCTGTTCATTATCTCACAGGATGAAAGATCACCACAGCCCTATTTTCTGCCTCTTTGTCTGAAATAGCCTTTCTCTATTTTTATTATGATTTGATGAAAAAACAGCCAAAGTTATTTTAGGCTGAAGACAAAGATTCACCACCCAGTGTCCTGGGTGAACTGGATTGGTTGTGGTCCCTTTATGCCCATCTGTCTTTGGCTGATAATATCTTTACCTTGATCTGCTGCACAGTTTATTCTTGTGCTTTTCTGAGTTAATAAACCAAGTATCATCTTCTTCTTTGATACTGTCTTTCCATTTTTATACTATGGCATATTGCTTTTGTTTGAACAGCTAAATACAACTAGAAGTCACAGCAGGACGTGGGTGTATCTTAGATAAGAGTGTAGGATGCTTTGGGGGCCATTGTAAGGAAGCCTCTGTGACTAAAACAGGCAAAGATTTAAGTCACAAAGATGAGGACAGTATTTCTTGGGAAAGCAGATAATATTAATTGTAAATTATATTCACTTACAAGAAACATAAAGACTTTCAAAAGAATAAAAAATAATTTTCAAGAAGCAACAGTGGGTGAGATCATTAGTGGCATAACTTTTCTCTACAGAATCTGAAACCAAGTCTCGTGATACCTAACTCTGGTCACACAAATACCTTACTAATGATCAGGTAACTCTTTATAGGAAAGACCAAATGAAGGTGATATTTCTAAACATAAAAGATAGTATATGTGTGAAAGCAAGGAAACCCCTTCCTAGTCATTTCCTCCCTTCTTTCTCTGCTGGGATTTTTCCCATTTGGTTGAATCTGTTAGAATACTTCAACCGTGGTACAACTGACAATGGTACAATTCTTTAAAACTTCTAGTCAGTACCACAAAGGATAAGTTTGTGCTTCACTGAGACCCTAAAATGTTTGGGGATATCCATTGCTCCAGATCGTAACAAGATATGGTAGATAAAATAGTAATTATGTAAGGAAGAAAATATGACAACCTTTGGGAGTCTGGAGTCTAATGTGGCCAGGAACACCATGTTGATCTGGGGTTTGCATAAGTTCCAAAAAATCTATCATATTGAAAAATGGTTGATATGTCTTTGGTTGGAGGGCAGCAAATGAAGAGCTGAAGTTAAATTTTGATTATCTTTTCTATAGTGTGCTGGGTTGATTCTGCCCCCAAATACTTCATGCCTTCATGAAGGTCTACACAACACAATGACTGTTGTATTTGATCATGGAGGAAGTGAAAGAATAGAGGCTCAGAGCAGTCTGGAGCAAAGATGCTGAATACAAGTGATTCAGGGTGCAAGATAAAACAAAAATCAACAATTAAACACTTAGAAGAAATACCAATAAAGACAAAACTATAGAAATATAAGCCAGCGAAAGCACTCTTGAATGCTAACCTGGCTCCAACTTTGTGATTATTCTCAATGACCCTCTTATTCCCATTGGGATAGCTTCCCCTGGCTTCTGAGCCATCAGACCAATGCCTTTTTGTTTCTTGCTACAGACAGAGGAAGAGCCTGCAGTAAAACTCATAAGTACAGAGCTTTCTACTCTCCTGAGCCTATTAACTAGTTTAAGGTTGATCACCAAGCTAAAGATAAAACCTGTAGAGTGAGGGGGAATACTAGAATAAATGCTGGAAAGAAGAAGAACCTTACTTCAGCAATTATAAAAGCTATGGACCATTCATAAGCCCAAACATCTTGTGAAACATGTTTTCTACCACTCATAAGAATATGCCTGAGAATTGAACAACATAGCAGAAGGCAGAAATAAGTGTCAGAAAATGAGAGGACTCTTTGAGATATCCTTTTATCTTTGGCCAAAGCCATAGCTGAGGTCCCATCTCGACCTAGGGCTGTCTAGATCATACAAAATGCATCGTATTACTTAAATGTGAGGCTGTCTGTCTGATACCATGAGTTCATATACATGCTGATCTATCCAGATATTCTATGGCATAAGTCAGCTAATGTTTTCTGCAAGGAGACAGAGAATGAATCTTTTGGGCTTTGCAGATAAAACATCTCCCATCTCTACTGTGCAATTCTGCTGTGTGGTGCAGAAACAGTCATAGACAGCATGAAAATGAAAGAACGGGATTGTGCTTCAATAAAACTTTATTTACAAAAGCAAGTGGGATGGATTTAGCCACCATGCTACAGTTTGTACTGCAGATGTCTGAGATGGTAGATATAGAAACTGACCAATGAATTTATGCTTAAAAAAATCTCATAAGGAGAAACAATTCATTATCTAGGGAAGTCTATAAAAGAACAAAGGTTGTTTTTGTCTTAAGAAGTTAAATGATATTATAGTGTATATTTTTGGCCACCTGTGTGACAAAAGGCTGTAAAACATAAAGAATATATAAGAGAGCACTTGAGAAAAGACTGAGTGGGGAAGACATGCCCTGAGCACGGGTGCATGAACCTTTGGGTTCTGAGACTTTCAGCCTTGAGGTAGAGATACAGGGTTCCTTCCCAGTCTTGGACGGTACCATCAATCTCTCATTCTGAGGCTTCCAGCTTCTTGGAGTAGCTGTATCTGGCTATACAGACTCTCTACCCTATACATGGTCAGTGTGGGACTTACCAGCTGTTACCAAATAAGCCAATCTAATGAATCGTCTCTTGTAAAAATGTATGTTTGAACAGTTCTGTACTTTAGAGAGCCCTGACAGAGACATCCTCTTCTATATCTGTAGTTACCAAGGGAACTTCTATTGTCCTCAGATAATTATTGCTCCTTTTGTCCAGACTACAAGATGAACACAGAAGCCTAGCCAATGGTGAAGACAGGAGCCCAGCAAGATCAGCACTGTAAGGCATAACTAGAAGCTAAAGTACCCAGCCAAAAACAGAACACCAGATGCCAGGCAACCCACCAGCAGGGAAGTGAATGATGTTTTAAGTTGGCAAGTTTGGGGTGCTTTGTCATGCATTATTGTCCCACTTATGGATACAGTGGCCACACTAACTTCATGGCCATTTTCACTACCACTGCGGTCCTCTTAAGACAGACTTGAGCACATGGCATTGTCTGTCTTCACCAGCTATATCTGCACTAGCAATAGTGCATACATGAAAGACACCTAGAAAAGAATGAGAGAGGTTGGAGAAGGTAAGCCAAAGACATGGGTTGTTTAGCCACAGTATTGTTTAACAGCCTCTGCATCGTGAAAACCCTCGTTAAGAAAAGAGAAAAACAGTCCTGGTATTTTCTTCCCATCTACAGAGGAGGTGAAGACATCGATTCAGTTCTGTACCTAAGATTAGTGTCTCAAAAGGTCCTGGCTGACATGAGTGGGCACACTCATTCAGCAGCAGCTGCCGATATTATTAAGATGCAGATGCAGGCATTTATCAGGGGCCTTGACTCTAAGCCGATATCACTATTGATGCAAGTCCAAACAGGTATCCCAATCAACAATGGTTTCTGAAGACAATACAAACTTTGTCTATTCACACACACACACAGACACACACACACAGACACACACACATATATATATAAACTTTGCATATACAAATATATAGTGTATATGTGCACATATATGCATGCATATATAATTTGCTTGCTACATTTTCCCTAGAGTTTATCTGTGTGTGTGTGTGTGTGTGTGTGTGGTTTCTATGTGTGTATGCCCTGTCTCTGGTAATCTATGCACGGATGTTTGTGAATACAGGGAGGCCAGAGGAGGATAACAAGTGTCCTGCTCTCCCACCTTCCAGCTCACTTCATTGAGACCAGATCTCTCACTGAACCTTAAGCTGATGACCAATGAGTACCAATTATCCTCTGTCTCTGCCTCGCCCAGCACTGAAGTTATATGCACAGAAGTTGTATGCACAGAAGCCATGTCCAGTTTATTACGTGGGTGCTGGAGATTTGAATTCAGGCTCTCATGCTTGTGCAACAGTGCTCTTACTTGCCGAGCCAACTCCCCAACCCCCAACCCAAAGGAATGCCTTACCAACAAAAATCTAAAAAGATAAAAACAAAAGCAGTAAGCCTAGGAGAGAAAAGAAAATGGCTCTTTAAATTTTCTCGAAGAGTCCTTTGCTTAAAGAAGTAGCATCATCTCATGCAAACATGCAAATTCATTTAAGTGGTCTCTGACTGTTTTGAGAAATTGGAATAGGAAGTCTCACAGCAAACTGTCTCCGAGGGCTCATAGAATGCGCAGTACAAATGATGTAGGCAGGATTGTTACTGCAACCCAGTGAAGAAAACAATTGCCAGTGCACTGTAATGCTCTAGGTCACTGCTTCTTTAAGTTCTTCCACTCACCACCCCCGTGCACCCAGGAGGTTTCCAAGCAGCCCTGCAGGGACTGTTGTATAAAATAGGTAACCAATGGAGCTATAGAGATAGTCCCGCAGCCTCCAATCCCTGCAACTCCAGCTTCAAGGATCTGACAACCTCTCTTCTGGCTTCAGCACACATGCCTATACTAACACACAAATGATGCACACATGTAATTAGAATTAAAATAAGTCTTTTTTAAAAAAAATAAGAGGATAAAGCACTTACTGATAATAAAGCAAAAGACTAAACTTACTTTAAAATATGTCCTTGATATATATAATTTTACCATTTATTAAAGACAAAAGCAAATCTACATAGTAATAGGTGGATAAACTTGTTTGTCTAAAAATACAATTCAAAGATAGACTAATTTGATACTTATATGTTGAGGAATGAAAGTAGGAATATATTAAATTTTGTTTTCCATAATTAATGTCTGTAACAGCAGAACACACTGCATGTACAATTAAAACACAGGAATTCATAATAAGCAACATCTCAATTCTGAGTGAAGGAGTTTGGAGCAATGTTCCTTAATGTTGCATGGTATTACAACAAGCACAATGTAAAATTCACATATTGTATGCTTGAAACTAAGATTTCAATGGTTTCTAATGAACATGGGAAGGTGTCTCTGCCAGGAACAACTTGGATTCATAACATGTTTGATTATGACTTAATTTTTGGTCATTACACATTCAGAATTTTTTTAACATTACCAAATTTTGTAGAATCCCCACATTCAATTATATACTATATATGGGTCACAACCCACAGTTTAAAAAGCTTGTCTGGGACCAGGGTTCTGCTATAAGTCATCTATTTTGTTTCAAGATTTTATTTTTAATGATGGGGGGAGGGAGAAACAGAGAGAGAGAGAGAGAGAGAGAGAGAGAGAGAGAGAGAGAGAGAGAGAGAGAGAATGAATCTATGTTGGAATATAAGCACATGTTCTTGTAGAGGCAAGAAAAGGGCATCTAATATCCTGAAACTATAGTTATAGGCAGTTGTAGTGTACCCAACACTGGTGCTGGAAACCAAACTTAGGTCATCTGCATGGGCCAAAAACAGTATAAACCACTAAGTCACCTCTCTAAGCCATATTTTGCCATAGATGCAGAAATCTTTCTAAAGATTGGGGAAGATGGTGAAAGGAAGAGCCTAGAAGTTGGGAATGAACAGGATTAGATGGAGGATGCAGTTCATGAATGACACCAATACCATGTGACAAAATATTTTCTGATCATCTCACTCTATTCTCCTCACACTTCTGCCTCTTTATCCATAGCAATAACACAAATCTGCCTTAGTTAGAGTTTCTAGTGCTGTGAAGAGACACCATGACCATGGCAATTCTTATAAAGGAAAACATTTAATTGGGGTAGCTTGCTTGCAGTTCAGAGGTTTAGCCCATTATTGTCATGGTGGGAAGCAAGGCAGCATGCAGGCAGACATGGTATTAGAGAAATAGCTGAGGGTTCTTACATCTTGACTCACAGGCAACTGGGCATGACTTGAACATATGAGACCTCAAAACACCCCTCCACAGTGACACATTTCCTCCAACAAGGCCATACCTCCTAGTAGTGACACTTCTTGGGGCCATTTTCGTTCAAGCCATCACAGAGCCCAAGTATGCCAAGGTGACCAAACTTCAAGAAGGACAGTTCTGGGCACATGGTGAATTTCTTTATGTATGTTCATGAAGGCAGATATCCATTGCCATCTTTATGTGTCTTTACCCTCATTTGCATTTCTGTATCTTTGGGAGATCTCACTTACCATAGAGTTAATGAATACCAGTCTTTATTTCAACCCAGCTTCTTCATTAAGTGTAAACAGAGACCATGCTTTTGTTTCTCTGTTGCACAGACCCAAAGAATCACACAGAATCTGTATTAATTACAACACTGTTTGGCCAGTGGTTCAGGCATAGTCCTATCTAGCTCTTAAATCTTAAATTAACCCATTAATTTATGTATCACCATGAGGCTATGGCTTACTGGTAATGTTCTGGCATATTTTTCCTTTGGCAGCTACATGGCATCTGCCTGACTCTGCCTTCTTTCTCCTCGCATTCAGTTTAGTCTCACTGCCTACCTATATTCTACCTATCCATAGCCCAAAACAACTTCTTTATTTAAAAAAGGTAATAAAACATATTTATAGCATATAGAGAAGAATCCCACATCAACTGAGTAAATCCAAATATTAATCACCTGATCTTTGATGTTGGAGGAGCAATGATACTTGGCAAGACCCATTTGGAATTCATTATT
Organism: Microtus pennsylvanicus; assembly: GCF_037038515.1. NCBI lineage: Eukaryota > Metazoa > Chordata > Mammalia > Rodentia > Cricetidae > Microtus > Microtus pennsylvanicus. Next base: position 35,236,594 of record NC_134586.1, on the reverse strand, counting down.
TCCCCTTAGAATCATTTCTTCTTCATTATTCTCATGGCAGATAAGGCAACAGCCCAGGCTAAATCACAGATTTATTCTTTACTCTTCTTTTCTTTACCCATTAAAGGGGATATATAGAAGTAAAACTACCCAACCTGTTCTACAAGAGCTAGTTCCAGGACAGGCTCCAAAGCTACAGAGAAATCCTGTCTAGAAAACAAACAAAAAAAAATAAGTAAAGCTATCTACATCTGTCATTTTGTCCAGCAAGCTGACTATGACAGTCAACATTACTTGGAATCTTAACAGTGTCTAGAATCATGAAGAAGAAAACCATCTCAACATGTATGTGAGGGAGTTTCTAGCTTAAGTTAATTGAAATTGGAAGATTCATCTTAAATGTGAACCGCTCAATTCTATGGGATGGGGTCTAAGCTAGAATTAAAAAGAGAAATTTAGCTGAGTACCAGTATCCATTGTCCTTTGCTTTCTGACTATGGATACAATGTGACCAACTGCTTCATGCTCCAGCCACCATGTCTTCCCTGTCATGGTGGACTATATTCTCAAACTTCAAGCAAAAGTGAATTCTCCTTCCTTACATTGCTTTTGTTGGGTATTGGACCCAGCAAAGAGGAAAGTAACTGATAAGCTGCCCATTCATTCGCTTATTGATCTTACACAGTGAGTCAGGCCAGACAATATCTGAGGTGATCTGAGGTACAGTAATAATCTGCAAAGAACCTCACTCTTTCAGATCTGCACTTAAGTATGCAAAGACAGACAATGAGCAATGATAAAATACATATGAATAATATAGATAGCCTGAAAACTATACACAGCATGGTACAAGAAAAACAAAGAGAGTCCAGCGAATGAAAGAACTTTCTGAGAAAAGGCAGACCTCAGGGTGAAACTCAGGGAACAAGCTCAGCTCTGCAAGATGAGGGTGAACAAGGCTGTCAGTTGGTTGAAGGGCTGATCCGTGGGGTGGGAACAGCAGGAGAAGATCTAACAGGAGCAGAAGCATAAAGGAAGATTTCCCTCTGCATGGTGTCTGTGGAACACTAAGGCAGCTTATGGGCAAAGACAGGAACAAATGAGAGGGGAGTTCTATGATTAGGTAAATGAGGGGGAAAAGGGTATGATAGAGGAAATTCAAAGACAATCTACAAGGAGTGAATTCATATCTAGGGAGAAGAAGGCAAATGGGATTGGAACAGGTGGGTAGAAGGAAATTCAAGGACTTCCATCCAGGACGTGCTGTGTGTGAGAGCTCTAATAGACACTTGGAAAGAGACATCAAGGAGGCAAGTGAATAACGGAGGCTGGGATTCAAGAGAGAGAGAATCAAACTCAGACTGTGGCCCTGGCCATCTCCATATCACCAGTCAAGTCAGTTTGAAGGAAACCACACCCAGGAGTTCCTGACCTCCGATTCTCTATTTCTGTAACTGTCCTCCACAGTCACTACCAAAAATCTATCTCTCAAGCCAGAATCAACTCCATATTTCAACAATTTAAAATCTCCTCACTTCACTTTAAGTATAAAATCCTATAGTGGTTTGCAGCCCATTCCCAGGGTCTGTATTCCCAGCCCTCTCTGTGTAGCATCAGCCATGATGGAGGAGACAGAGTGACTTCTGCACTAACCCACAGTGCTGTGTGTTCTCCAAGCACTGGTTTATAGTCTCTCTGCCAGCACTACCACTTGTCCCTGGTCCCCTTGGCAAATCCACTCCACTCTGAGCCTGGATTCACACATTGCCTCCTTGCCACTGCCCTGCAGTTAGGCCTTGCACATTCCTCTTTGGGCATCCAGCTGTTTATCCTGGCCTAACACAGACCAGACAACCGTTAACTCACTTTTCTAAGTCTGTGACTAGCAGTGTGTGACAAATGTGTGTTGAACTACAGTGAACCAATAAAAACTCCATTGGCACTCCCATCACACTGGCATGGTGTAGGATTTTAGAGTGGGGGAGATAGTCTCCATCCTGTGGAGGAAGCAGAGGCTGTGAGCCATGGTGGGGCTCCCTACAGATGGGAAGTAGCCCTGAGCCTCCTGTAGATAGGTGCTCCTCCTTCACTGGAATCCTAGCTCAGAATAAGAAAGGAGGTAAATATGCTTGAGTTTTAACAGCAGGGGTTTTATTTAGGCATAAAGAATGTCCTCATTAAAGCAAGAAATGAGATGGAACTTTCCAGAGAAACATTAAGGGAGAGAGAAAAATACTCTCTAAGTTCATCAGGCTCCAGAGACATCAACAGACCCCTCTGTTCATACTATAACAAAGCATCCAAGGGGCCTTGAGGCACAGTATATGAAAACACACACATCCTCTCCCATCCTTTGGCAAATTCACTAATCCTCTAACAATCAGAGCAACCAACCTCTGGGACCTAGGTCAGCCCCACACTCAAAGACCTTTGAAAACTAAGCACTTTTTAAAGCAAAACCATCTTTCCAAAAAATATGCCTTTCTTTCTTTTTTTTTTTTGGTGGTAGTGTATGTCTTTATTTTTTTTTATTTATTAAGAATTTCTGCCTCCTCCCCGCCACCGCCTCCCATTTCCCTACCCCTCCCCCAGTCAAGTCCCCTCTCTCATCAGCTCGAAGAGCAATCAGGGTTCCCTGACCTGTGGGAAGCCCAAAAATATGCCTTTCTAATTGAGTGGAAGAAATGAAAGACAATCCTCAGCCCAACAGGAGAAGAAATAAGTGACCACAAATTCAACTGTGTGCTTTGTGGGAACTCTGAGCCAATTCCACATAGTGATGAACAAACATCAAAGGCTACAGAGGGACTCTGGGTCTTGAATATGATAAATGAGGCTCTTTGGGAGCCATGCAGAAGAAAGGCGAATTGGGTTTGGACTTCTTCAATAGGGGTAGCTCTTAATGGCTTCTAAGGAAAATGGAGTGGTAGATGGAAATTATTATGTTTTCCCTTATGCCAAAAAGAAAATGAAAGTCAAAAACTAGAGATTCCAACCAGGCAGAGAAAGGCGACCCTGTGAGCATGGAAAATGATGTTTGCCTTGTTCCCCACTACCTTTCCAGTCCCAAACAAAGCCTAACTCAAGAGAAGAACTTTCAGACTTCTTAGTTTAATAAGCAATGAATCGTGGGCTTACAGATTAAAGGCAAATGAGAAGAGGAGAAGCCAAAGCCCAGGTACCATGGCAAGAATGAGAAGCCAGGAAGTCATTTTGTCCTTAAACCCAGTTCTACAGGTTATCTTCTGTACAGCTTGAATGAGGAAAATGTTCCTTGGGCATCTAGCAGCTTCGTATCTAATGTGTTTGCACGCAAAACAGCAAGGTTGGTAGGCTAGGACACAAATGATAACAAAGGCAAGAATCTTGAAAGCATTTCGGACTTTCCTCTCCCTTTCTCCTTCCCCTCTGTTCTCTATGCCTTCTCCCTCCTTCCTTTCCTCCATCGAATATGCACTGTTAGTAAACAAGATCACATGCCTCCAGAATCTACTCTGAACCTTCTTACTATCTTTTCTCTCTTCTATAATAGTCTCTGAATGGTCTGGGACCTCTGGTTTCTTGCAGACTCATCTTTTCTCTATAGCTGTGCCCTTTCTCCATCATCTCTCGGACCACATTTCTTTGTACTTTGCAAACCACAGTGGTCCGCTCTGATGCACAATGATTCAGAGTGATAGAGTAGCACCCAACACTGTACCATCTTCACCATCAGCAGACTCTAAACAGGCCACTCCGATTCTGTGAACCGTCACGTGCCTATTCCCATTGTCTGAAGGGCAAACCCCTTTCTATTCCTCGAGACCCAACCATCTTAATGATGTAATGAGAAGATGTAAAGCCCAAATCTCTGCTTCCTCACACTATCTAGCAAGCCTGGGAGCAGAAAGTCAGATACTGCACTGTCTGAAAATTCTACAGGAATTATTGATTCAAAATAATATAAGAACAGGATCTGGGGAAATGCCTCAATTGATAGAGGACTTGCTATGCAAGCATGACCTGAGCTGAATCCATAGAAGCAATATGTAATAAAAGCCAGGTATGGTGGCATATGCTTGTAATGCCAGGGCTGAGGAGATGGGGACAGGGGAACCCCTGTGGCACTCTAGCCACCCACTCTAGCTGAATCATTGAGTTCTAGGTCCCTAAGAGTCTTTGTCTCAGAAAATAAGGTGGACAGTTCCTGAGTAGGACACCTGAGGTTGACCTCTGGCCTCCACACGCACATACATGAATACACACATGTACACAGGATCAGTCTAATCCAATAAATAAAATGTAGCAGAGTGGCTACATTGGGCTGGAAAAAGAGCTCAGACGTTAACCTGTACTTACTGCTCTTACAGAGGATTCCAGTTTGATTCCTGGAACCCACATTGGGCAACTCACAAGTGTCTGTCCCTCCAACTCCAGGGAATATGATGATCTGCTGGCCTCCAGGGTACCTGGACACATATGCATATACCCACATGCAGACATAAACACAGACATAAAATTTTAATTATAAAAGTAAATAATTTAAACTGAATATATACATATGTAAACTCAGGACACATGCGGGGGTATGCCCCATATATGTCATACATGTGGACAGGGTACCACAGTGACTGGGTCCTCATGCTGGCAATCTGTGAGCCACTTTTGCTATCCACTCACCCATCTTATTTGATTTTGTATTTGTACCATCTTAATTGTTTCATTTCTTGCAAAGATTGAGTCTCCAAATTATGGCCATCATAATAAATTAAAATAATATATTCTTTCTCCAGCAGAGAGGATTAGAATAATTTAGGATCATATAATATTATGAGCAGTTTAGAAACCATTTCACTCAATTTGCTTATTCTCTCAGAAATAAACACAAGAATTTTCAGAAAGACACTATGCAAAATATTTAGCAATGTCTCTTTCTATGCCAGAGTCCTATACCAGGTGTGATGGAGTCTATGCATCAGTTGGCTTTCCATTACTAGGACAAAACATCTGAGACAGTTAACTTATAAAGAGAATGAGCATATTGTAGCTCATGGTTTTAGAGGTTGTAGTCCAAGGTCAGGCAGACTCACTGACTGGACCTTTTGGGAGTCAATAACAATGGCAGAGGGTGTGTGGTGAACTAAACTGCTCCCTTAAGAGCCAGGAAGCCAAAGAGGAAGAGACCAATTTACAGTCTTCTCAAAGGGGATTGCAATGACATAAAGACCTCCCAGTGGGTCTTTCTATAGGTTCCAACACCACCCAGTGGTGCCATCCTGAGAACTTCTAACATATTACATCTCAGTTACAAGATCTTTTCTTCTTTTTGTTTCAATAATTTTTTTCTTTTTATAATCAAGGATTTTTAATACAAGTTTTTCTCATTTTACATAGCTAATTCCATTCCCACTCCCTCTCCTCCTCCTGCTACACCCTTCCCTCCACCCCACCCCATCCTCATCCACTCCTCAGATCCCCATCAGAAAGGGTAAGGCTTCACGTGGGAAGTCAACAAAGTCTAGTTGAGGAGGTTGTTCTTATTCATCTCAATCACTGGGGAAAAAAAGAAAGAAACTTCACAGGAACATGAAAAGTCATTGCAGAACTCAGTAAACATAAGTCAGAGGTGTAACTTTCTGAAAATGCCTTCTGCTCAAAAACAGTCAACAAAATTTAACAGTGCACAAACGATAGCTTCGAGGGAGTCCACAGGTAGTACTCAACATATGCTGGGAAATCTCTTAACTGCTTCCGAGCTTCAAAGACATTTTAAATCAGTGGGAGCAGATACTAGAAGAGGGGATATTATGGAGAAGTGAGGGAAATGCAAAGATGCTGCCATAGGGGAAGATAAGGGGTGAGGATGCTCAGAAGCAGTGTGTTTGCCTAGCATGGGAGGTTTTCAGTTAAACTTCCAGTTAGGCCAAGAGACCAATACCTGAACAGAATATTAATAACTTTCTTTTGATAAATTTTGTTTATAGAAGGAAACCGGGTAAAGGATAATTTTCTCTCTCACAGGATCACAATCGAGTATGACTAGGACTCATTCTAGAGATGAGTGTGTGGAAACCCAGATGAGTTTCTTGTGCTGGGTCAGTTCATTGAAAGATCATGGTTAGGTTTTGACCTAAAAATATGTCCTTTGGGGGGCTGGAGAGATGGCTCAGAGGTTAAGAGCATTGCCTGCTCTTCCAAAGGTCCTGAGTTCAATTCCCAGCAACCACATGGTGGCTCACAACCATCTGTAATGAGGTCTGGTGCCCTCTTCTGGCCTGCAGGCATACACACAGACAGAATATTGTATACATAATAAATAAATAAATATTTTAAAAAAATATGTCCTTTGGAGATAGTTAAATGCATGCTCCTCAACTAGTGGCTCAAACTAGAGAGGTAATGTCTTAACTGGAGGAAGTGAGTCTCTAAGGGAGGAACTTTAAAGGCCCCTGTGCCTTCCTCATTGTTGTCTGAGTCTTGTCTACATGGTGCTAACCAGCTTTGATCTGCCATTCTCCCCTTCATGATGTTCGTCTCTTGACAAAATCAAGCCAACCATGTACTGAACCCCTGGCAGTGAACCAAAATAGATGCTCCCCCCTTGTAAACTATTTCTCTCAGATATCTGTCACCCTAACAGAAGTCCAAACAACACACCTTCTGGTCCTACTGGAAGACCAAGGAAAAATCAAGAACCTTTTTTTTAATCAGACATAAAGCAAGTACATAGCTAATTCCTCTGCACTGCACAAACCTTGCCAGATTCTGCAGCAGCTGCAGCCATGGGAACCACAAGAGAAGTTGCTGTTCGCTCATCTTTTCTTCCCTTGAGATCATGTTCAATGCAGAATCACAAGATAGCACATCTGGTGTTTTACCACCATTAAGATAAAGGTCCTGAAAGGACACAAGCTGCTTCCACAGAAGTGTCCTTACAGGTTGCCTCTGTATGTATTATGTTCTCAGGGGGACAGCACTGAACCTCAGAGTGTTAAAGTAAGATCACATTCAAATTATGAGCCTGGATTCATGCTGAAATTCCCTGCCTTCTCTGCCTTATTTAATAGATGCTTCCCGAGAGCCTGAACTAGACTCTGGAGGAAGGAAAACAAGTGAGACACAGAGACTCTCTTCCCTGGCCTTAGGGTCCAGCTAGCATGCTGTTGACTGTACAAGACAGCAGAGGACAAGCTCTCCGATGGAATCTTTGGTGCAAAGTCTTCTCTGTGTTATCAAATATGTTCATATTTTTAAGACCTGAATATCAATTTTGCTTCTGTAGTATTCACTGTAGGAACCTGTTTTTGAAGTAATGATTATCTTTCTGGTTAGGGCTGATGGGGAAAAAAAAAACACTTTAGAAAGAATAGTAAGACTATTACAAATAATGTTGCTAGAAAGATAGTTGAACAAATGTCCTTGTAATATCTTTTGGGTATATGCGCAAGAGTGGTATTTGCTGGGTCCTACAGTAGGTTGATTCCCAATTTTCTGAGAAACTGCCATATTGATTTCCAGAGAGGTTGTACAAGTTTGCATTCATAAAAGCAATGGGGGAGTGTTCCCCTTATTCCACACTTGTTCGACTATGTTCATAGCAGCATTATTTATAATAGCCAGAACCTGGAAACAACCTAGATGCCCCTCAACAGAAGAATCTATAAAGAAAATGTAGCACATTTACACATTAAAATACTACTCAGCAAAAAAAAATGACTTCTTGAAATTTGTATGCAAATAGATGGAACAATAAAAAATCCTGAGATCCTGAGTAAGGTAACCCAGACCCAGAAAGATAAACATGGTATGTACTCACTCTTAAGTGGATACTAGCTGAAAAGCAAAGGATATTGAACCTATAGTTCATGATTCTAGGGAAGCTAAGTAACAAGGTGAACCCTAAGAAAAACACACATAGATCCAACTGGAAAAGGGAAATAGACAAGATTGCCTGACAAAATTGGGAGTATGGGGGTTGAAGGAGAATGGAAGGTGGAAGGGGAAGAGGAGAGGAGAAGGAAAGGGGGAGGAGAACTTGAAGGGATGGAATAACTGAGATGGAGGAAGGACAAAGATGAGAGCAGGAGAAGAAATGTTTTGATTGAGCGAGCCATTACGGGTCTAGCAAGAAACTTGGCACTAGAGAAATTCCCAGGAATCCCTAAGGATGACCCCAGCTAAGAACATAAACAGTAGAGGAGAGGGTGCCCGAACTGGCCTTGCCCTGTAGTCAGACTGATGAATATCTTAAATATCACCATAGAAACTTCATCAGCAACTGATGGAAACAGAGACAGAGACCCACAGCAAAGCACTGGGCTGAGCTCTCAAAGTCCAGTTGAAGAGTAGAAGTGAGAATATGAGCAAAGAGGTCAAAAGCATGATGGGTACACTTACTGAAACAGTCTACCTGAGCTAATGGGAGCTCACCAACACCAGCCAGACAGGGAAAAAACCAGCTTAGGTCCAAACTAGACCCTCTGAATGTGGGTGACAGTTGTATGAGTGGGGCAGAATGTGGGGCCACTGGAAGTGGCACCAATATTTATCCCTACTGCTTATGCTGGGTTTTTGGGAACCTATTCTCTTTGGATGGATACCTTGCTCAGCCTAGATATAGTAGGGAGGGCCTTGGACCTTCCCCAAAGCAATGTGCCTTAGCCTCTCTGAGGAGTGGATGGGGGATGTGGTGGGGGGATAAGTGGAGGGAATTGTAGGAAGGGAGGGAGTAGGAACTGGGATTGATATGTAAAATGAAAAGAGATAGTTTGTTTACTTTTAAAAAAAAGAAAAGAGAAGAAATTTTTTTAAAGTTTATGTGTGCATAAATATACTTGTATAAATACTCTGTATTAAAAAGGGAAAAAAGAAAGAATCATCAAGGAGGGCTTTTCTGAGAAGGTAAAAGCTAAGTAAAGCAACAATGATTTAAAAAAAAAGGACCAGCCAGGTGAATCTCATGAGATAGAACTATAATATTACCATGGAATTCCATGATGCTGACATAGCTCATATCAGCCAAACCTCAGGAAGACTTTGGATTTGCATTTGACATTTTTTCTGTAACATTTTCAAGCTTTTCTACTGCCTTGGTACCTCTTTGGATTGAGATGACTATAGCATCAGAGGAGACACTAGACTTAACAATACGAGCAAGACACAAGACACTAAGGGTAGTATGGGTATATTTTTGTACACATATATTTTGTACAAAAAGGGGTAGAGGGGCCTGAGGAGATGTTTCAGTGGCTAAAGTGCTTGCCACATGAGCATGAGAACCTGAGCTTAGATCCCCAGTGCTCATTTAAAAATCCAGATCACATCAGCCTGATGAGAAGCCAAGGACAATGGCACTAGGTTTCAATCCTACTGCATGAACAGGCTTTGTGGGAGCCTACCCTGTTTGGATGTTCACCTTCCTAGACCTGGATGGAGGGGGGAGGACCTTGGACTTCCCACAGGTCAGGGAATCCGGACTGCTCTTCAGACTCAAGAGGGAGAGGGAATGGAGTAGGGGAGGGGGAGAGGAGTGGGAGGAGGGAGAGGGAAATGGGAGGCGGGGAGGAGGCAGAAATTTTTTTCAACAAGAAAAATAAATTAATTAATTAATTAAAAAAATCCAGATCACTTTTGATTACAGAGGGGGAACCATGCAAAGAACAATTTTCTCAGCTGGACATGGTGGCATGTGCCTTTAATCTAAAAACTTTGTAGGCAGATCTTTGTTGAATTAAAGGCCAGCCTCGTCTACATAGTCAGTTTTAGGATAGCCATAACTACATAATGAGACCTTGTCTCAAATAACAACAACAACAACAGTAATGATAATAATAATAATAAACAAGAATGAGAAAAGAAGAAGAGGAGAAAGAGGAGGAGATAGAATTCTTTTTAAAAAGATAATTTGCTCTCCTACAAGATTAAAGTGGAAGTATGACTGAGAACATTCCCAGAGAGGAACATGAACATGCAAAAGCTTGGATAAATTTCTTGTCATGGATCAGTTCATTGGGAAATCATTGCTAAGTTTAAATCTATAATGTCCTTCAGAAGCTTAGATATGGAAAGCATGGTCTCCACTGGTGCCACCATCTTGAAAAGTAATGTCTTAGCTGTAGTAAGTAGGTCACTAAGAGAAGTACTTTAAAGGTGATTCCTGGCCCCTGTACCTTCCTCTCTCTGTTTCCTGTCTATCTTGTGCTAGGCATCTCTGCTTCTTCACATTCTCCCTTTCGTTATGTTGATCCTCACCACAGCTCAGACACAACTGAGCCATGACCATACACATCTGTAATCCTAGAGCTGAAGAGGTAGAAACAGGAGGAAACCTGGAGCATGCTCACCAGTGAGCTTAGCCAACTGGTGAGTGATTCTCTAAGAGACATATGTGAAATTGCTAATGATAATTATGATGATGATGACTAAGATGATAATGAGGTGGAGAAGATATTGAGAGACATCTACAGCGTTGATCTCTGGCCTCCACACATAAATATATACCTGCAGGGACACATGCACACAGCCACATTAACATGTCCGTATGCCCCCACACATGCGTACACAAATGCCACAAGCAAATAAAAGACAGATAGCTCCCATACACTTGTATAAGTCAGCAGCAAAATAGCTGAGGCCATGGTTTATTTTATTAATACTGGTCTTACAATATTAAAGGTTCTAGCTCACAACTGCTTGGCATCATTGCTTTGCGCCTTTGTTAAGAAGAGGCAGTCAAAGAGTGGAGAAGAAAAGAAGGCCTGGATTTCAGTCTCTTTTGAAGGCATACCTTCAAAGATTTTAGCTATACCACACCAGCACTGCCCTGTTAGACTTTACCTCCACAAAGTCACACTACATTCCAGGAGCTCCATGTTGGAGACTAAATCTATGACACCTGAACCTCTGGAAGGTATCTGAGATTCAAAGGCTAGAGGCATGCATACAAATGACAGCTGAAAAAGTTACACCCAGACTTTAAGAGTCCTGGTTGATTCTAAAGAAATAATCTAGAATTTTATGGACACCAGTTAGGGCAGACTATTCTCTATTGGCTATGGTGACTTGACTCATGCCTATAACCCCACACGTAGAAGGCAGAGGCAAGAGGACTACAACAAGCTCGATGTCAACTTGTTTTGCATAGTAAGCTCCAGGCCAAACAAAATAGACCTTTTTCTCAAAACAACACCTTTAACAAAATGCATAAGACACAGGATTCAGTCCACATTGTGTGCATGTGTGTATGTGTGTGTGCATGCATGCATGTGTGTGTGTGTGTTTTTAGTCATATCATATAAAGTACAGACACACAAATCACATCAAATAGATTTTTGTCACTGTGCATCAAGTTTGACTGGCTCATAAAAAAATAACGTGGTTTTTCTTATTTGCCTTCTATCAGAAAAGGGAAGAGCTAATGGGCTGAGCATAGATCCTGGCAGGGGAAAGTGCTTCTGCCCTCCTGTACTCAAGAAAACATGACTGAAGCAAAGCAGGTCCATTAAGAAAGTACCAGAAGGGTAATGAGGAAAGCTCACTGCCTCCTGTTCTCATCTCCTGGGAAACAGAGAACTGGAAGTTACTCTGCAAAACCAAGAAAGCTGCCATCTGTGCTGTGGCTTCTGGAAAAGGCTTAATTGAAAGGACTCCAGGAAACCAGGAGAGCTGACTTCTAATTTTCACAGTTCCATCCCACCGCAGGATCGCAGAGACATGTGCAGTGTAAACTGTACCTCATCTGGAAAGTGACGCCCTTCCTCCTGTATCAGACTTGATGGCCTCACTTCAGCAATATCTCACTGATTTTAGGAGCCCATTAGGGAGCTTCAGTCACAATAGGGCTTGAAAATCATCTGGGCTTTGAGTCCTTTTAATTTTATTTGTGTGTGTGTGTGTGTGTGTGTGTGTGTGTGTGTGTGTGTGTGTGTGTGACTGTATATATGTATTCACTTATGTAAAGGAGGTCGGGGGACAATTTCAGGTACCATCTACCTATTTTGGAATATGATCCATCACTGACTAGCAAGCTCTAGGAAGCCTGTCTACCTCCCCTCCCCTCAACAATGAGACAGCAAGAAATAAACTACTCTTGCATGCATGTTCTGGAGATAAAAGCTATGTCTTCCTGCTTGTAAGGCAAGCATCACATCAACTGAACTATCTCCCCAGAGCTATGGAGTTGTGGGTTTGGGGTCTTCTTATTTGGTGATGGTCAGAGAACACTGGTGGTTACAGATGTACCACCTCCGCTCTTTCCTTTTGCCAAATCTTTCCCCCCAGTTCTATCAGATCTATTTTATAATAAAAATAGCACATGCTTCCCCTAGGATTAGGAGGCCAACTTACACACAAAGAGAAGTTATCAGGGTGGCAGCTACTCAGAAAACTAAGGGCTTGTTTTGTTATGACTCGCTTCTGAATCCCATTGTTATCAACAGACCTGAGATCAATATTCCATCAGCAGAGGCCATCTCAACACTGAGAGCACATTGGCAAGGTGCCTCTCCTCTATACAATCCACAGCTACTGACCTACCACAGACCAATGGGGCAACCTGGGCCTCCCTGATAACCCACAAGGGCACTGGTCAGAAAAGATCTCTTATCAGCTTATTATCTACCAGGTGGAGAATTCAATGACATCACAATTGATGCTTAAAGGCAGGTGACAAGTCATTCAAGCCAAGTTTGGACTCTTAAGAATGTCAAAGTTCTTCAATTGATTCTATTCTGCAAAGAAGTTACTTGTATTTGTGGCTGCATTGCTGAAATAGAACATTTGGATTCTTGATTGGAATAGTTCATCTTAAAGATTCTGAACCTTGAGCTTTGAGAGAAGATATTTCTTCTTCACTGTGCATCTGGTTCTACCTGTTGTATTGCCCAGTCTCCAAGGGGCATGCCATTGTATATATTATTCAAAAAATATAAAATGTGAAGGAAAATAAACAGAGTTTGCTATGATATAATAACTCAAGTTTTCAGGAAAGTAATAAATAATGCAAGGTAAGGGAACAGACTTGAAGAACTCTCCCTGGTTAAAAAAAAAGACTATGCATATGTTGATTAACTTGATTTAGCTGTTCCTCAACATATATGTATCAAAAATGATTCTGTGAATTATAAATAAGGATAATTTGGTCCAGGGTGATGGCTAAGTGAATAAGAAGCTTACTTCACAAGCATGAAACCCTGAGTTCAAATCAACAGCACCCTCATAAAGAGCTAAGCACGGCCACTGGCCTGTGACTCGAGATCTGTGAAGGTAGGGTCGGAAGGATTTCTCAGGCTTGTTGGCCTCCAGCCTAGCTCCAGATCCTGACAGAGAAAAGGATGGAAAGTGATGGAGCAGGACACCCGACCTCATCCTCTGGCCCTGACAAGCACAACGAGGGGTACACCCACACGCGCGCACACACACATAAGTGCATACACGCACACATACACACACATACACACACACGTGTGTGCACATACATCACTCACATATGTAACAACAAATACAGACAGGCAGACAGGTGTTGGTGGAAGCTGCTCATTTGCTCCCGGCAGCCCAGACCCAAAATAATCACACAAACTGTGCTATTGTTAAGCATATTTCTAGCTAGCTATTACATCCTAAATTAACCCATTTTTATTATTTTATATTTTACCATGAGGCTCATGGTTTACTGGCAAATTTCCAGCACATTTGTCTCCTGTGGTAGCTACATGGCATCCCCCTGATTCTGCCTACTCTAAGGAAAACTGTAATTATAACTTTCTATTCTTCAACACCATCAGAGACTCCAGAGGATATAATATTACCTAAGTAAACAGGAATGCGTTGTAAGCAACTTCCAAAGTTCTAGAATTGATAGAGATATCTCTCTGCCTGGATAGTTAGCCAAAGTTTTCCTGTAACATTGGGGCATCCATCTTCAGCCTACAGGCCCATAGTATCCAGCAGACTTTTCCATGAAGCAGAAAATTTCAAAGACAGTTCCATTTATATTGGCAGTTTGTTGCTGACTTTCTTCTGTATCCGGCAGAATGTCTCACAGACTCTTTCATGAAGGAAGAACCGCAAAGGATCATCTCACCTTTTGGCATGTTCAGTGGTCATTTTTTTTCTGAGAGTTCTGCATGTCCAGTTTATACAGTATAGCATCAAGCAGTCCAGACAAGAGCAGTTTATTGCCCAAATGGCTAACAAACTCCATAAAGAGCCTCTTCGATGCCTATCATCCTCTTGAAGTAGATTGGTGCTACCAGGAACAGATATGTCTCATTATCATAAAAAGTCTTAAGTTCTTAAAACATTTAGATACCATATTTTGTTAAATTTTGAAAGGTTTGAAGAATACCTATCTATCAGAAATATATCTCTGTACATCTAGAAAACCTAACTAATATGACTACAAGCTTGATTATTATAGATGAATATCTATTACCTATATCTCTTAATTTACATTTTTAAATGAGATGAACAAACACAATGTCTTAAGAACATATATATATATATATTGATCTTATATATAATTGATATAATATATATATTATAAATATATATAATTGATCTTAAATTTGTATCAATAAACCAAGATCCATACTAATGCAAAATATTCATCTCTATAACACATCCCTCTTTAAATGTAAACAAACATTTATAAACAATATTTGGAAATTTGGGCGTAGTTCTCTCCAAATTGATTCCTGCTTTTTGTTGGGTGAAGTATTTTGGGGGGTTCACGGAGATCTTTCAGGGGATCTTGGTCTAGAAAACCAGATTAGTCTGGAAGGAATCCACAGGTTCTCATCCTTTGTGGAAACCAAAGCAGAACCTCTTTTCAAAAGTAATATATCTTTAGATTCAAATTTTGAAGTCAAGATATCTTTAATATATATATGTTGGTTTAGCTTAGCAGCCCTACAATTAAATATATCTCTGTACTTAGTTTATTCACAGTCAAAAAATTCAAAGAAAACATAGTAATATACATAATCCAGTCTCTCTGTGTATTTTCTATTTTTATGTGGCTTGGTTTTTTTTACTCCTTTAATCTATGACTGTCTGTAGTCTGTCTCTTTAAAGACTTTGTTTTATTTTTAAAACTATTTCTTTTTATAACCATCTATACTCTTTTTTTTTCTTTCTCTCTCTCAAGCCTATGTACATTTATCCAAAACCGTGACTCAATTAGAGGTCTTTCCACCTAAATTTGTCTTTAGTGCATGCATATATGTAATTATTTTTGACCAGGAGTACTGTTTTTTTAAATGGTAAGCAGGCATGACTAGGATGAACTCCATGATCCTGCAATCTTGCTCTACCCAGTCCAACATGATGGAGGCCTGTTTACTGCCTCTGAAAGTCATGCACATTGCCCCAGCTCCAGGGTGACATTGGGTCTGTGTCAACATTAAGCAATTCATAACACACTGCTCACTGACCCCATTTATGCTGCCTCCTGAAAGAGCCAGAAGTATTTGTGCAACTAGCACAAACCAGCAAGCTGCTGTTTAGAAACCGCACAGCTTTGTGCTACTAATGCTGAATCAGGAAGACCTCTTTTAATGGAGCCATGCCTCTGCCTGTCACCAGCAAACAAAGCCTATCTAAAAATATGCAGCTACCAACAAGCTCCAATTGACTCCCATTTCTGTGAGTCTAGAAGCCCTCTTTTTTTAAGCTTTTATAGGACTTATGTGGATCTATGTCCCAGACAGTGGGTGCCAATCTGTTGGCAGAGGCTGCTCATTTTTTCCTGGCCACCCAGACCCGAAATAATCACACAGAAACTGTATTATTACAATACTGTTTTGCCAATAGCTTAAATATATTTCTAGCTAGCTCTTACATCTTAAACTAACCCATTTCTATTAATCTGTGTATCTCCACGTGGTTGTGGCCTATTGGTAAGGTTCAGGCTGGCATCCGGCATATCTGTCTCCTCTGGCAGCTACATGGCTTCTCTTCTTGACTCAACCTATTCTCTCTCTCTCTCTCTCTCTCTCTCTCTCTCTCTCTCTCTCTCTTTCTCTGTACATACATATATTTTCCAGCCTGGCTATATTCTGTTAAGTCATTGGCCAAAAGCAGTTTCTTTATTAACCAATGTCAATAAAACATAATCATATCATACAGAGGGGAAGCCCACATCACCAGTAGTGCTTTCTATCATAAGAATATGGATGAAACCTACCAATAGTGGTATCCTCAGTGAATAGTCTCCCATGCCTAGGAGCTATCAGCTGCTAATAGCTCCTCAGTAAGTGGGGGCCTCATCTGCACAAAAATGCAGGTTGACATGATCTTATGCAGACCTTCTTATAGCCATAGCTGCTGTGAGTTCATAGGTGCAAAAGCCAACTTGTGCCTAAAGGCAGCAATCCACAGTTCTCTTCCATCTTCTAGATCTTAAGTTCTTTCCTCTTCCCTTCTTCATAATAGCTAACCTCCCAGAGCAATGGGCTTTGTTTTGGTCATTATTATCTCTTGGTAAGTAGACACTAAGATAAGGGGCAATTTGAGTGTGGCCAATTTGGAAGGGGATAACAGAACTCTCAGAGCACCTAAAGGCGGGCTACCTGAAGAGTGGAGAGGACTCAGAAAAGCCGCAAATGGAACTGAGTCAGGATTGCTTTCTTCCTACTTTGCCTTTGGTCAATCACAATACACCTGTGTGTTCCTGGCCCAATTCACTCTCCTGATCTACAACCAGAACCAAATGATGATGACAGTTAAATAACTCAAGGGCAGCCAGCCCCTGCAATCAAAGATTTAAAGAAAACTAAGAGGAGCAGGACTCCTAGACGCTGGAAGCTTCCTGCCCAGTGGTTACAATACTGAAACTGAAACTGGATTCTACAGACAGCTGATATCACAGAGCTGATTTTGCTCGGTGTACTGATCTTGTGAACCACCCAGGAAGCTAGCAGGAAAAGAAACACCCTCCCTATCAATGAAGGAGTGGCCTAATTTAAGGAGGTAATAGAGCAAGGTTGTGAGAAGGAAAATGGGAAGAGCCTGGGTATACAGCAAGTGCTCAGTAACTAGTCATGTGCCACTTAATAACATCTCCATTAAAACCAGTTACAAATACAATAGTAGTCCCATGAAATTGTGAGGGAGCCTAAATATCCCTGCCTCTAGGTGACATCATGGACACACAATGTCATAGCCTAACATGTTGTTCACTTGCTTGTGGCATCAAGGATATAAATGAGATGACTGCTCTGTTGTCAGGTGGAAATGCACACATCCACAGCACCCTCTGCCTGTTAGTGATAAGGTCTACAGGTGTTCATTATGCAAATTTTATCAACATTTGAATATGTGCACCCTAATTATAAGAAACAACTATTAACACTAAAATAACTTGTTAACTAAAAATAACTAGTTAACACTAAAATAGTACATCATGATTCCCCAGTAGCAGCTTCAGACATCTCATGTTTGTGTTTTGTGTGTGTCTGTGTGTGTCTTTATCTGTGTGTGTATGTGTCTGTCTGTATGTGTTTTAATATGTGTAGGTATGTGTGTGTGTGTGTGTGTGTGTGTGTGTGCATACCCATGTAAACTGGTGGACAATCTTAGATGTGGTTCCTCTGGTGTCATCTACTGTATTTTGAGGCTATGTTGGGTCTCACACTTGCCTGGAACCCATGTTACAGACTGCTCAGTGAGCCCCAACGATCTTCTGTCATTGTTTCCCCAGCACTAGCACTACAAGCACGAGTCATTACACCCAGGTTTTTTTGTTTGTTTGTCTTGCTTTTCTTTTTTAGCATGGGCTTTGGAAGAATTAAATTCAGCTCTTATGTTTGCAAAGCAAGCAAGCACTTTGTGCCTGAACCATTTCCTTAGCTTTTTACTGTGTCCCTAGACTACCACAGAGAGTGACTGATCTACACAATCCAGAACTGTGTGTTTGTGTGTTCCTTTCCATGGTGTTTGCACATAAAGCTGCATGACATTTATCAGAGTGCATTCCTGTGGCTAAACAATACCTGTCTCAACTGCTATAAGAGAGAAGGAGGGAAACTGGGAAGGAAAAGAAAAGGAGAGGAAATAGGAGCCACCGGCTAATAACCCTTTCTTCTGCAGGGAGAAAAGTGCCTGAACTAGATGAATTCAGGTCCTTCTCTTTTGTTCTTGTTTTTTTGCACTATTTTAAACTTAATTAATATATAATTACATCATTTCTTTCTCCCCTTTCTTCTTCCTATCTCTCCCATATCTGCCCCAGCTCCCTCCCACATTCTAAGAAAACATAAGCTAAGGTTTCCCCAGAAGGCCCAAGAAACATCTGAGGGATGGAGCGCCCCCTACTGGGCACAACCCTTTTCTTTGCCCATTTCATCCACTAGGCTGGTGGATTAGCAGCATTCTTCAGAGCAGGGCAGGCCACACCAGGCTGCAATGAACACCTACAGCGTGTCAAATTGCTTAGCACTAAGAATACAATGATGAGCAAGTAAATACACATCAGTGTGAGGAAAGAAATCTGCAGAATCATATGTGTGTATTCAGCAGGGGCTTAGCCCAAGAAAGCTGAGAAAAGAACTGGTTTCTGAGCTGGTGTTGGAGTCCAGCTGAAAAGATAAATAATTCCCTGGACACACAGTAGTTGCTTCATATTTAAAATAGTAAACAATTGAGCCACTGCATCAATTATTCCCATTTCTGTTTATGTTTTCACGTGCTTGTTCCTGATAGCTTAGTGATGCTTTAATGACAGGAGCCACAGCTCATTCCAGGTCACCCTTTGTATCAGTTACTTTTATCTTTACTATGACAAAATACCTGCCAACAGCAACTTAAGGAGCTCAGTCCATCAAGGTGAGGAAGGCATATCAGTGACAGCACAAAGCAGCTTGTCACATTGCCCTGTCATCAGGCAGTAGAGCAGAAGGGATGGTGGTATTCAGCTTGACCTCAGCTTCTTATTCTCAGACCCCAGTCCATGGGTTAGTGTCACACCACATTGCGGTGCAAGTGGGGGGTTCCTCCTTAGTTAAAACTTTCTAGAAGCACATCCATAGAAATACCTAGGGCCATGTTTCCATGGTGATTTCTAAGTGCAGTCAAGTTGACATGCAAGATCAATCTTCGTACCCTTAAACTGAGGTAAAAATAGACCACAAAGGCTACTTCTTGTGCCTAGATTGAATCAAGGAATACCATGAACCTGGATTGGCTGTGTTTTCAGCAACATCACTGATTTAAAAGCAGCTAGAATATTAGTAATGTTAAAACATAATTTACAAATGTATCTCACAGGTATCATATTCAAAATTACTTTAAAAAGTATTATATCCTATGTATATGAGTGTTCTGGCTGCATGTATGTCTGTGCACTTACTTATGTGCCTGATGCCTGTGAAGCCCAGAAGCTGATGCTATATTTCCTGAAACAGGAGTTAGAAAGAGTCATCATGTGAGTGCCAGAACTTAAACCTAGGTCCTCTGGCAGAACATCAACTGCTGAGCCATGTCTCTAGCACCTACAAACTGGTTTGATAACGTGGATTCTCCTTTACCCATTGTGAGAGGTCAAAAGGAGGCCAGAATAGTGGCTTCAAAGATATGGACAAAATCTGCTCATGATTAAGAGTGTTTCAATTTGACTGTGAAATGTCACATACAGGCTCATGAGACTGAACATTGTCCTCAACTGGTGGTGCTGTTGGGAAGGTTGTGGGGTCTTACCAGAGGAAGTGTGACATGGGAGTGGGCCATGAGATGTCACAGTCCATATTTAGTTTATGGTTATTCTGCTCTCTGACTTTGGATGCAGTGTGACCAGCTGGCTTCCTGCTCCTGTCCAGTTCCACTATGACCAACTGATTTCCCTCAAACCAGAAGCCAAAATCCTTCCTTCCTTAAACTGCTTCTCATCAGTTTTGCTGCAGCAATGAGAAGGGTGAGTAATACAGGGAGAGAAGGAAATGCATGATCACTGACACAAGCTGTGATCAGACAAGGATCCCTACTACTGCTCTGTGTTCTTGTACACAATGGACGCTGTCATCTTCAAATGGAGAGGAAATTGATATATTTGGGAGTCTAGGTCACAGTGGCTGCATAACATTAATTATTACACCTTGAACAGCCATCTCCAGTTAGTGATAATATAACAGATCTTGAGCTGTCACCACCTGCTAAGAGCTGTGCCTGCCGTGTCGCTTATGTGCACCACATCACTTAATCCTGAG
Organism: Microtus pennsylvanicus; assembly: GCF_037038515.1. Classification (NCBI taxonomy): domain Eukaryota; kingdom Metazoa; phylum Chordata; class Mammalia; order Rodentia; family Cricetidae; genus Microtus; species Microtus pennsylvanicus. Next base: position 35,216,438 of record NC_134586.1, on the reverse strand, counting down.
TCCTAGATCACATTTCTAGCTCAGTTGCTAGAATACCAAGAGGTCTCATTCCTTATGAAAAACCACATAGCTGCCAAGTGAAGGATAGAGCATTCATCAGTCTCATCTAGCCAATTCAAAGCCTGGACTCCTGGCCATATATTACACAGCATCCTTGGGTACCCAGGCAGGGTCTACAGGACTAAGGAAGTATGGATCACAGAGGAAATAACTTTCTAAGAGACCTCTATTTGATGAATCATAGTTTCATACCATGCTGAATGGTCGTTAGAAAACAAAATAGCCATCCCTTTGCTTAGGTGACATGCAAAAGTGAATTGCATTTTCCCAAACACACATTTCAGGCTTTAAAAATTCTAATAAGAGAATTAAACCTATCTGTGCAAAGAGGATGGTTATAACTTAATGCTTAAACCTATGACCATTGTGGTGTCTCTCAGGCAAGCTATGCTAAAGCAGAGCTTGACCAGGAGGAGAATTGAAAACACAAGATCATAGGCAAGACCTAGCGTGACTTCAAAGAGCTTTCTTCTCTTCCCCTGTAACCCGAGCGCAGCAGAAGTGTGACAGTCCACCTGAGTAAGGTCCACCCAAGCCCACTGTACTTGATATTTCTCTGTTGCTGCCATAAAATACACAACCAAGGCAACTTAAATAAAGAAGAGTCGACTTGGGCTTAGGGTTACAGAGGTATGAGAGTCCATCATGGCAGGGTGGCATGAGAGTAGGCAGGCATGGAAGCGAAAACAGGAAGCTGGGAACTTACATCTTAAACAGTAAACAATAAAGAGAGAATGAAACTGAAAGTAGGTTAAGCTTTCAGGTAGGCTGATAGGAATTTTACTCTCTAATACTACCTGAGTAATGTATTGACTCCAACAAGGCTATACCTCCCAAACCTCCCCCAAACAGCACCACTTAGTGGGGACCTAGTACTTAACCAGGGTATATTTCTCAGCCAAACTGACATAGTTATTTTTCACCTAACTTCACTTTCTATGTACTCTAGAACCTGTACGTAGGCTCACCTCCCTGGATACAAAGAATATTGAACAGGGCCTGCTGTGGGATAATGGTCTTATAACCTGTAAAGATTTTTAACTTGTATTGGTTTAATAAAATGTTAATTGGCCAGTAGCCAGGCAAGAAGTATAGGCAGGGTGACCAGACAGGAAGTATAGGCAGGGCAACCAGAATAGGAGAATTCTTGGAAGAGGAAAGGCTCAGTCTGCAATCGTCATCCAGCCACAGGGGAAGCAAGATGAGAATGCCTCACTGATAAAAGGTACCAAGTCACATGGTTAACAGACAAGAATTATGGGTTAATATAAGATATAAATGTTAATAAGCCTGAGCTAGTAGACCAGTGAGTTTATAATCAATGTAAGCCTCTGTGCGCTTCTTTGGGACTGAATGGCTTTGGGGCTGGGACGGACAGAAACCTCTGTCAACAAGGGGCCTGGATCACCAAAACTTAGGTACTCATATCATCTCCAGAAGCCCAGCTATGTCTTACCCCAGGCTCTCTCATGCTACATAACTGCTATAGCCACTAAATTACACAACCTAAGAAGCTGCAATAAAATACCATGACCAGGTATCTAAAAACCACAGACTGTTCTAAAGGCAAAGCATCCAAGATCAAGACAGTCATTTTCTCACTATGTCTTCATAAGATTGGTAGTCATGGAGTTTGACATGATTTAAATATGGAAATCAGTAGCTTTATCTTAATGACAATATCTCCTAATGGTTGGAATGACCCTTGTGGTTTAAATTCTTGAAGGTGAAACTAGCTTCTTCCCACTATATCAGAAACCAAGGCACAAGGAACTTTTCTGATAGCCACACATGCACACAAATGAAGGCTCTACATCCTCAAAAGACCAAGGCTTCATTGTATTATGATTTTTATTGTGGTTTTAGTGCCTCCCTTTATGGATGTTTTAAGATCTTGGAGTCAAAATCTCTTAAAGTGCAGATCTGTTCCAACTTAGTTTGAAAGGTTACCTAATGAATATACCAACCATCTCATAAATATTGATAGAAATTTCAAAATCCATAACAAGGGCCTGACGAGATGACTCAGTCAGTAAAGTGCTTGCTAAGCAAGCTTGAGAACCTGGATTCAGATATCTAGCACATATATAAAATGAGATACAATGGATCATATCCGTAACCCCAATGCTGGAGAGTGGAAGGAGATGGAAAGATCCCTGAGATTTGCTGCCCAGCCACTCTAGCCTAAATGGTACAGTAAGAGATACTGTTTCAAAATAATAGGTGGAGAGCAATAGAGGAGGATACCTTGGTGGTGTAGGAGGTCCTACTGTCTTTGTGTTACATTCATTGGTTAATAAAGAAACTGCTTTGGGCCTGTTGATAGGGCAGAACTTGGGTAGACAGGGAAGACAGAACTGAATGCTGAGAGAAAGAAGGGTGGAGTAGGGAGATGCCATGGATCCACCAGAGACAGACCTGGGAATTTTACCCTGTAAGCCACTGCCACATGGCAATACACAAATTAATAGAAATGAGTTAAATTAAGATGTAAGAATTAGCCAATAAGAAACTAGAACTAATGGGCCAAGCAGTGATTTAATAAATAGTTTCTGTATGGTTATTTCAGAGCTAAGCTAGCCGGGAAGCTGGTACAAACAAGCGGACCCTCCTTCTACACCTTGGGTTGACCTCTAGCCTCTCCATGTGCACATATACACATATACACTGCATACTACATACACACATGTGCAAACATGCATGCACATCCACACAACATAGAACCCAAGGAGATACTAAGCACACTTCCACTTCACTTTTTCCACTGAGCTACATCCCCATCTCTGTATTTCACTAGGCATCACGGCCCCATCATAGAGTAGAAACTCCACAGTGAATATTTTCTAAATGCAATCTCATTCACTGTATCCATGTGCTGGCAGTCAGCATGATCAACTGTGTGTCTGGACACGGGCCCAGTGCTGTGCATACAAGTTTCCTGAGTATGGAAGGTGGTAATCATCCACTCATTCAAGTTGAAGATATTTATGGACAACACAAAAAACTTAAAATGATATCTGCCAAATAAGGGCAAAAAAATCCGGAAAGAGAATGAATAGGTCCATCAATCTACCAAGTTATACTCTGAGACCCTGAGGCAGAAGCAGGGGTTGAGGCAGGGGTTGAAGCAGAGGCTGAGGCAGGGGCTGAGGCAGGGACTCCTGGTACTTCTGCTAGCCCTTAAGCACACAGGCTGAGACCCCTGGTAGTTGTGCTCAATACCTAGATTACCAGTCCTTGCACTGTTAGAATCATAGGGTTTTTCATGTTGATGAGGGTGATTGCAAAATAATCAGGACAATAGATGATCACTGTAATCAGACTGTAATGCCAATATTATGTACATCATCCAACATAAATACCACTTTTTCACACACAATCTTTGACTCATATTGTCACTGCCCATAGAAAGATGCATTTGTGGAGTGATGATAAACTTAGTGTGACAAGATGTTAACTGTGCAAGCATGGGATCCTAAGTTCAAATCCCCAGCATCCACATAAAAGCCAAGCACAACAGTACACATCTATAATGCTGGCATTTTGGGATCTACACACAGGAAGATCCTTGAGGTTCAATACCCATCCAGTCTCTGAAAGATGAGATCCAGTTCACTGAAAGAACATGTCTAGAAAAAAAAAAGAGGTATAGAGCAATAAGGAAAATAGTAGAAGTCAATTTCTAAGCAATAAGGAAAATAGTAGAAGTCAATCTCTGTCCTTCACACGTGCCTTCATGGTTGGCCATACCTATATTCACTGCAAACACACAAATTAAAGGGAGAGAAAGGAAGAGATGGACTAGGTGGGAACATGTGTGATCTTGAGGTTTGCTGCAACAGTCAAGTCTTCTCTTTTGTTAGTTCAGAACTTATTATCTTATGAGACAGAACTGCATGACTGACAAAAGACCATCTCCAGGAAAATCTTGGGATAGATGAGTCCATGAATTCAAATCCTAGAGTGCCTCTCAAGACCCAGCTATACTTGGAGAATATGTTTATCGTCCCATTCCTTAGCTGCTCCTCTGAAAAATGGAGGGGCAGCAACTCAACTGAGAAACTTAATAGCATTTTTTGAAATGGTCATGATTTTGTGTTTGAAAGTTGTAATATCTATGTCATTTACAAAGTTTTAATATATTTCCCTAAGAGTTGCCAGACATGACTGACAGATGCCATGGACACCACAGTTGTCAAACAAAAGTCTTCAGAAGTACTCTTCAGTCAAATGCCATCATCCTATATTGACAGCTAAGTTTTAAACGTGAACTTATGGCAATCTACCATGTAGCAGTGACATGAAACATTGGCTCAGATCATCAGAGTTCATCTAAAAGGACCAGTACATGACTCTGCCCTCACCTAGAACAGAGCATATAAAACTGAAGTGATTGACAGCTGAAATAGGAATACTGCTGGTGGAGCTATGAGGAAACTGGTACGCAAGGGAGGTTGAGTGAGTGACCCAGGCTCACCCAAGTATTTAATGATAAAGCAATGATTTGAACTACCAGCACAAGACTGCAGAGCCCAAGATTTACCTATTAGGACATATGATTTTCCTCATCATCCTTCCCATGGCTTTCATATATATATGTAGAAAGAGAGAGACATAATATATATATTCAAACACATATATTCATATGAATAATATATATACATATAAATTATGTGCCTGCGTGTTTTCCCACATGTGTATCTGTGTACCATGTACATGTTTAATACCTGTGAAGACCAGAAGAATGTATCAGACTACCTGGACCTAGAGATGGTTGTGAGCCATGATGTGGGTGCTGGAAATAAATTAAGCTTGGTCCTTTAGGAGAGCAATCAGTGCTCTTAACCACTGATCAATCCTTCTAGCTCACCAAGGTAAATCCTAAGACATTAAGTGAATAAGCACAGACAGATAATAAGTTAATGTGTATAATTTATTTGGAATTGAAATTACACAAATCAAATCTGAAAAACCAAATCTGAAATTTGGTTACTTAATATTTCAGATCATTCTACCAACTCCAATCCATAAGTTTCTTGTTCCCATATAGTCAAATTTTCACTGGGAGATCTTTTGGCTTTGAATGATTTCTATACCACCTTGGGGACACTCTGTCTATATAATGACCAAGAAGTCAAGTTTCAAAGGAAACAAATTAGTCCTTCATACAGATTCCTTGAAGATGGTTGACACACACACAAAAAAAATCCTATGACGGTTATTACATATCATACACTATATAGACTCAGTGTTTGATAAATAACTGCCTATAATTTTATCTTTAGATGCATTATGTGATAGAAATGGGCACATTGTCTCACTCCTCAAGGAGCTAAAATGAGTGAAATAAGATGACAAGGATTATAAAACAAATGTCTGTGACTAATTTGCATTGAATTAGCAGGATTTATTGTTAATAACATAATGAGAGCTTATATTCATGGAAGATTAATGGCATGTCAAATGATAGGTTGGATGTTTATGAATAGTACTGTCACATCTGATTTCAGCATCACTTAAGACTTGAGACACAAGTAACTGGGGACTAGAAGAATCTGGCAACACACAGTAAAGGCAGTGAGGTTAGATCTGAATCTTTGACCACCTGACTGCAGGACCCTTACACAACAATCACATTTTGTCTATGTCCTTGCCACCTATATAAGGACAGAGGTCTGTGGCATAACTTCTGGCAGCATGTAAGAAATGCAGGATCTCAGCTTCCTTCCCTAGAGCTACCTCAAGAAAATGATGCTCCCCTGGGTATTATTAACTGGGTATACACAGCTCATTGTTGTTGTACCAAACCATCTGAGATGGTGGCTCATAGAATAGAGACATTTATGTGGACCCATAGTTATGGAGATTTAAAGATACATGCCTGCATCAGCTTAGTTCTTTGTGTTTGTGTTATACATGAAAACCCATTCCTTCTTTTAAAACAAGAAAGTGTGACCAAAAAAGGGAGAAATGCAGAAAGGAAGCAATGATCCAGTCAGGTGACCCTAGAAAGGTATTCAAATGCTGTTCATTGTAGAGTCTGGGCCAGCTCCTGTACTTCCTTTTAAAACTGTCCCTTTAACCCTGCCTACCTAATCAGCTGCTGTTGGCTGAGTCCCTCAACCCAGAATTAGCAGGAGCTGGCGAGTTTGACTGACATGATAGACACAGACACAAACGAACACAACCCAAGACACAGGGTCTTGGCTACACAACTGAGCCACACCAGCTTCTATGGATATGACTCCAGTGTTTCTCCTCAGCCGGATGACTGCATCCTGCTCCACTATTGTCTTCGCCACCACGTACAGCACGATCATCCCATCACCATGTTGGAGCTGTCATCACTTGGCCAGTAGCCAAGGCAATTAACTGAACACAGGGAGCTAGTGAGGTGATGGTGATGGTAACAGAGTCACCGACACTCTCTAGTAGGAGGCAAAGAGGGGAAACAGGATCCTCCCTTGAGACTTCAGCCAGCGCTCTGTCCTGGGCCTCCCACAGCTGCAAGTGATATTAAGAGATGTGATAGTTAAGAACTCCATAAAGTAGCTTCCATGAGGTCTTCATTCAGAATGAGATGTGACTTTGTGATGATGCAGCTGTTTAGGTGGTCACGCATGCTCCTTTAAGTAACCCTTCACTTCTGCTCCGTGAGCCAGCTCCATTAACTTGCTGGCTCAGCAAACTGGGCTTTGGTGGAGCCATTACTTTGATCTGTCCTCAGATCTGCCCCATCTGGGGTGATTAGATGTATATTCATGTCTCCCCAGGAAAAACTAACACAACACTAACCAAGGAAATAGACCCCTTCCTGCTCACCTGAACTCTGTGTGTTGCCCGAAGTTAAGCTGGAGAGCAAAAACCTCCAGGTCTGGGATGAGCCAGAAACATGCCCTACACAACAACCATGGTGACTTAAAGAATTCAACTGCATTCTAGCTTTGATTTTCCTCTTTGGGTGCCAAATAAATTACTAAGATCAAAAATATATAAATTACTAAGGTTATATCTTTGGTGATATAAACTCTTCACTGACATTTAAATCTGCCAGTTTTCTGAAGTTGGCCACAGGCTTAATGTTGAGCTTCATTCACTTCATTAGCATATGGTCATGATGGAGAGAGAAGACTCATGCTGTATCAGTGCTAGTCCATCTTCCTTAGAGTCAGACTCAGTATACTGAAGGCAAGATGCTGAGCCCAGTGAGAGTTAACACTGTGGGGCTAAGTTCAACACAGGGATACCAGGAAAACATTCCTTCGGGCCTGGTGCCTTGCTGCAGACCCAAGTGTCCATTGAGAAAGGCTGAGGCCTGACATAGGCGGCATATCAAGACAATTGGTACCACTATTCTGTTTCATGTGCTCAGTTGTAGACTGAATATTTGTGTCTTCCCACAAAGATAGTGTAACAAGGTCTCAATTCATCTTGTGACTATATTTGCAAATGGGAGCTCCTGGGAAATGATCAAGGCCTGGCAGCATAAGAGTGTTTGTGACAGAGATTCTAGAGGCTACTGCTTGAAGCAAATATGGCTGCCCTCCCTGCCATCAGCAGGAAAGGATAACTACAGCCACAAAGGGTCCCTTCCCATCATTCCCTCTAGAGTGTCACATAGAAGTCAGTGGCAACCTGACCACAAGCACTTACTAAAGCCTTCTTAGGAATTGCATGGCATGGAACCTTTCCTGTTTTTCAGGAACCTTTAAGACATAGAAATCCAATCTGTGTGGTGGTTCTAAAGGCCCTTTCTCTTCAGAATTCCACTAGGTATTGTTTGCAGCATTAATTCATCTCTTACTCTGAAGAACAATTTGTCTCAGTGTCTTTATCTCAAACTTGCTTCTGTCTCCTGTCCTTCTCCAAGGTCTGACAACAGAATTGTGCCCTCATTTTAAAAAATACCTTTGAGCTAATATTTTCTGGAAAACAAAAAGTGGAAGTCCTCTCACATTCAATTACTGAAAAAAGTAATAGTTATCATACTCAAAACGGTTTCTGGATTCAATGTGACTCCCATCAAAGCACCAATACGATCTTCAAGTAATTTTTTAAATCTGGAACGCAGATGGAATCACAAAAGACAGTAAAATATCCAAGTTAAGTATGAACAGACAGAATCATACTGAAGGTATCGCAATACCTGTCTTCAAAATGTGCTGCAAAAGCCATAGTGGCAAAAACAGAATAGTATCAGAATAAAAATGTATACATAAAGTAATGAAACAGAATAGAATGTCCAAAAATTACTACACATATTATAGCCTACTGACTCCCATAAAGGCCTAAAAAAAATCTCAAAGAACAACTTCATAATAGTAGTACTGAGAAAATTATCTATTCACACATAGATTAGCATCTGCAAATCCCAATGCTATGGGGAGATGGGAGGTGGAAGGAGACGAGAGAGTCCCAAAAGCTCATGGTTCAGTTAGCCTGATGTACCCAACATCAGAAAAGATACTGTCTTAAATAATGTGTAACATGAGGACCCATGTCTGAGACTGTCCTGTCACCTCCACACATAAGCCAAGATGCACACATACACACATACACACACACACACACATACACATACATGTATGCCCCACACACACCTACACTCACATGGACAAATGCACACATGCTATATAAACAGAGATTAGAATTATGCTCTCAGCACTAAAGTTGTTTATTCTTCCTGCTTCATCAGCTGACAGCATGAACTGATCCAGTTTCCTTTGATGCCACCTCATAGACCTTGTGTCCTTGTCTTAGAATTCCTATTGCTGTAAAGTGATGCCATGACCACAGAAAGTCTTATAAGAGAAAGTATTTAATGGGGCTGGCTTTAGGTTCAGAGGTTTAGTCCATTGTAATCATGACAGCAAGCATGGAGACGTGAAGGAAGACAATGCTGAAAAGGTGGCTGAGGGTTCTATATCTGGATCAGCAGGCAGCAGGAAGAGCAAATAAGACACTAGGCTTAGCTTGTGTTTCTGAAACCTCAAAGCCCATCCCCAGTGAGACACTTCCTCCAACAAAGCCTCACGTACTCCTCCAACAAGGCCACACCTCATAATGATGCCACTCCCTATGGTCTTATGGGGGGCATTTTCACTCAAACTACCAAAGTCCCCTTCATAAAACTTACTCTAAATTAGATATTTGTGACACTTTGTATTTATTCCCTGTCTTTCCCCCTAAAACAAAATCTCCATGATTATAAGTATATTTTAATTTATCACTATATTGTATATATATATGTATATATATATATATATATGTATATATACATATACATATATGTGTGTGTGTGTGTGTGTGTGTGTAAATATCCTTGCACATTGTAGACACTTGCTATGTATTTAGGAAAGACAAGATGAAGAGGAATGGGGAGGGAAAGAGGGAGTGAGCAATGGGGGAGAGAGGAAAGGAGGAGGGAGTGAGCCATGATTAGCAGGTAACATAATAAACAGAAATATCACTGATAGCTTAAAATGTTCCCTTTCTCTCTGTTTGTACAGGACAGTTCAGGTCAGAATCTCTTCAAACCATGTATTATGTAATCGGTTGTTATTTAGAACCTCACACACACACACACACACACACACGCAGGCGCAGAAAGAAAGAGAGAAGGAGGGAGAGAGAGAGAGAGAGAGAGAGAGAGAGAGAGAGAGAGAGAGAGAGAGAGAGAGAGAGAGGAATCAGAAATCAATAGAGCTTATGACCTTTAAAGGAATGACATTTCATGAGACATGTGGGTGACAATGACTATAGTTGGAGCTCTCGGCAGCCTCGGCATCTCTACAGACAAGCCAGGCTTCCTCTGGCGATGCCTGTCTGTCTATACTGGGCTGTGGTGGGATCAGAGAATAGAAATGGAGAAAGGAGGCATTCTTTCCTGTTTTCCATGCTCCAATTGGGCAGAATGGGTTGTGTCCAGCAAGAACTAGACTACATAGGTACATCTGGTTCCCAGAAAGACCCATATGCTGTGATAGTCCTGGAATTATGGGGCTGAAGAGTATCTGCCCTGACCCTTAGGCTTCCCTATTACATGTACTTGTTACTCTTATGAGCAAATACCAGATAAGAAGCAACCTAAAGAAGAAAGCATTTATTTTGGCTCATGATTTAAGGAGATGCACACCATCATGGTGGGATAACATGGCAGCAGAAGTGTGAGTCTTTGGTCTTCTTGTCTTCTGTGGTCAAGAAGCAGAAAGAGATGAATGCTGGCACTCAGCTTATGTCCTCTGTTTCTTCTTATTCAGTACAGACTGCATCCTATGAGATGGTGCTGCCCACGTTCAGTATATCTTCTCTTTCTGAATGAAATACTTTCATGGCCCAGGGATGTCCTTCTAGGTGATTCCATATAAAGACGAACTTCCTGTACTCCTCTTTAGAACATCCTAATCTTTACATCGTACATGCTCCATAATTCCAGAAAGTTCCACCTGTGAAGGTTAATTTTCAGGATCAACATGGCTAGGCTGTGATACCCAGCTTTCGTCCAAATATGAGTCTGTCGAGTGCTATGAAAATATCATTATGAGATTAATATTTAAATCAGTAGACTTGAAATGAAATAGATTACACTCAGTAATGCAAGTGGCCCTTATCCAATCAATCAAAGGCCTTAAAGACATGGATCTATTCCTAAGGGAGGAGAAATTTTGATGGCTGCCTTCAGGTCTGAGCAGCAACTCAGCTTCCTACAGAGCCAGCCTGCAGCTCACCCTTCCTATCCCAGACTTAGCAGCTCTTTTCTCCCTCCTTTTCTGCCCCTATGCCCAGAGCATCTGTTCTTCTGGTGGTCCCCAGCTGATAGATCCCTCCTCCTTCTGCTGATCACGGATGCCCAGATTAGGACCTGCCTCTGCCTTCCTGGAACAGACAATCATGTGATTGTTTCTGCCTGTAGTTTCATTAGACGTGAGAAGAGTGAGAACTTATCCCTCTCAGAGGACAGCTACAGCCAAGGCCCACAACTGCTTCACAGATTGAATGAAACCTCATTTCCTCTAAAAGAGGCAGGGAGAGCAAGAATCAAGGTATATGTTCTTGGGAAAAATGGGTAAAGAGAGGCTAAGTGGAGTGAAATAAAGTTCCCAGATGCATGCATCCATGGGTGTCAGAGTCAGCAGAGACCCAGTGGGTTTTTCCTCAGTTCCGTGCTCTTGCATGTGTGTTCTATTGTTCTACTTCAAGCCATAAATTTGATGTTAGAGTCTTATGCTGGGAATTTGGTGAGCTTTAGAGGGCAAGTTACAAAATGTGGGAAGAGCTTGGACTTAACTTAGGGCTGAGCTGAATGTTCCAAATGTACTAGCAGCACCCTGCAAGAGATACAAAAATAAGGGGAGAGAGGGGAAAAGAAGCAATCTTAGGCATTCATTTAATCTCTCTAGGCTTCACCCATCCTTAAAACAAATGGGCATGACTCTGCAATTGTGTATTGGAAAGAAATGTCTTAGGGTGAGAAGAAAGCCAAGATTAAGAAAGAATAAAAGTTACTTGTGTGTGTGTGTGTGTGTTATGATGTGTACATGTGTTTATGTGTGTATGTATGTGTGGTGTATTGTATGTTTATGTGTGTGTGTGTGTGTGTGTGTATACTATACATTCATGTGCACAATTGCATGGTTTCGTTTCTATCACTTCTTGCTGTCAGGATCCACTTCTGAGTTTTTCCACCCCTGACACGGTGTCTGACACATCTCACCAGCTCATAATGATCTTTCATTCTAGCGACTGATCAATAGCAGGAAGCGGCAGGTCTGTCTGCCCTGCTTGTTTTCTCTATCTTCAATCTGCCAAGACAGATTAGGCTATTTCCAAGGTCACTCAATATTCGGGCAGAGAATGGAAAGATATCTGGTGGGCTGTCCATAGAACAACAGTACAAACAGACAAGAGGAACACTCGCCAGTGTGTTCTGTGACAGATTCGATTTACATCAAGGTCAGGGAGAGGATGTTTTCATTCTGAACCTTTCCCACCTCAGAGTTGCTAGCTTGTCCATCAGCTACCTAGTGGGGGGTGAAGGGGTCCTCTGAGTGGAACACAGACTTCTAAACATGGGACCATCCCCGCCAGTTGGGAGATGTCATGCCATCCCATGATCTATGCAATCAGTTTTATCAGTATGATACCACACTCACCACTCAGGTAGAGAGCAAGACAGGAGGACACAGAACCCCTTTTTCTGCCTGTGGGATGCTGATGATTTTATTGTAACAGCTGAAGTCTAATATCCTGACAGGGCCTAATGCCTACCCAGTCAGCTCCATGGGATGCTTTCAATAAATAGATATATAAATAAAGAAAGAAATCTGTCCAGCCTACATCTCTGAACACCCACGGAGAAGTTTTCCGGTTCAGAAAAAAAAATCATCTCCCAATTATCTGGGAGGAAATGCAAAGAGTAAAACATGGAAGACTGCCAGAGCAAAAAAAAAAAAAAACTTTCCATCTGCAATATGTAAGCACTGGTTCAGTCAATACAAAAATGAAATCTGGGCTAGGGGAATGAATAAGTTCACAAAAGCATTAGCTACAAAAGCATGGAAACCTATGTTTGGATCCCCAACATCTGCCTAAGAAGCCAGACACAGTGGCATGGACCTCTAACCCCAGTGGTGCAGAGGCTGAGCTAAGTTGAGTCCTGGGACTCATTGGCTAGCCAGCCCCACTGAAGGATGGAAAGTCCCAGGCTAGTGAGATGACTGATCTCTAAACCAAAGCAGATGGGGGGGTGTTCTAAAACAAGGTAGATAGGTCCTGGTGAAGGACACACACAAACATACACACACACATACAGTATGTATATCTGCACACATGCATGTCCCTGTACACGCACACACACATAGAGGAAACCTAGATTGCAGCATGCAACACTTAAGAAATGGTTCTGCCATTGTTCTTGAGTTGTCAGTAGTCCTCATTGTCCGCTATGTTCAGAGAGTCCGGTTTTATCCCAGGCTTTTCCAGACCCAGGCCAGCTGGCCTTGGTGAGTTCCCAATAGAACATCCCCATTGTCTCAGTGTGTGGGTGCACCCCTAGCGGTCCTGAGTTCCATGCTCGTACTCTCTCTCCTTCTGCTCCTGATTTGGACCTTGAGATTTCAGTCCTGTGCTCCAATTTGGGTCTCTGTCTCTGTCTCCTTTCATCGCTTGCTGAAGGTTAATATTCAGGAGGATGCCTATATGTTTTTCTTTGGGTTCTCCTTATTTAGCTTCTCTAGGATCACTAATTATGGGTTTCTGATCCTACTGCATGCACTGGCTTTGTGGGAGCCTAGGCAGTTTGGATGCTCAACTTACTAGACCTGGATGGAGGTGGGGGTTCCTTGGACTTCCCACAGGACAGGGAACCCTGATTGCTTTTCGGGCTGGGGGGAGACTTAATTGGGGGAGGGGGAGGGAAATGGGAGGCGGTGGCGGGGAAGAGACAGAAATTTTTAATAAATAAATAAATTAATTTAAAAAAAAAAAGAAATGGTTCTGCCTTGAACCTTTCCTGTTCAATATGCTAATGACCCAAACACAGGTACCTCAGAACTGGATTACATTTGGAGGTAGGGTCTATACAGGGGTAATAAAATTCAGAAATGATGCCATTGGGTGGATGAATCCCAACCTAAGGTTACTTGTGCCCTTACAATAAGAAACAGCATGCGTAGCTTCTGAGGGGCCACCACCTGAAGAAATGGACTCTGTACCCCCAGAGCTCTTCCACTAGGAGCCCTTCTCCCATCTGCATTGGTGTTTTATCTTCCATCTACTTTGGGTTGATCTTATTCACATCTTGTGGCTGCTGTCATAGCCACCATGAGTTCATGTGGCCAAGGCCTGGTCATGTCTGACAAGTACTGTTTTACTGCAGACATTCACACTCTACCTCTGGCTCTAAGATGCTTTCTGCCCTTTCTTCCGCAACAATCCCAAAGCCTTGTGAGGAAGAGTGTGATATAAATGACCCAGTCAGTGCTTAGATCGCCCTCTGTCCATGCACAGAGAACACTAAGAGAACTCAGTGAGCTTTAAAAGACAATGAAAAATATCTCATGAAGTCAGGAGGGAATTATGGTAGGGAAATAAGGGAGAAATTGAAAGAAAATAAATAGGAAGTGGACTTGACCAAAATATATGACATACACATGAAAAGTTGTCAAGCAATAAAAAAATAAACAAAAATGAAGAGGAAGAAGTATGGAACCAGGATACGTCCATCATCCACACAAAAACATGGGGATAGTATAGCCATGTGCCAATGAGAACCATAAGAACAAACCAGGTCTCCTAAGACCTTAAAGCTCATTTTTAGCCTTCAGAACTGAATAAAAACTAACTTCTATTGTTTAACACACCTTGTCTATGGCATCTTTTGATGTTTTCCTAGAAAACTTAAGCATCTCTCTTTAAAGACACCATAGTATTTGTCCATGACATGTTCGTTTGGATGTAGGGTTCCTTCTACACACACAGAGGTATATCCTCATCTGTATTCACAATAACACATACTCAGTCCTCTGATACAGCTTTTAGGAGAAAAACCCTATGTCCCATCTTAGGCCTATGTATAATTGGGTACACATTGGATTAAAATCAGATGCATCATGGGAAGGAATATGCACAGCAAACAAAGTTTATATAACCTAAGCCTGTCAATCAAAACAGAACCACCTATATTACAAGCCCTAGCAACCAAATTCTTTTCTCTTGAACCCCATAAAGGGAAGCCCCAAAACTAGCCAGTGCCCTTGAGTTCTACCACTCATGGGGCTAGCTATCACTCTTGATGCCTCATTATGTTGTCCCTGTGTCTTAAATGAAGTTTCATTGTTACTTTCAAGTCTTGCATAACTTCTTTCAGTTCCTTAAAAAAGATGCCAAGAACCTGGAAATACCTGATCCAGATACCATTCCTTAGTATCAGCACAAGGCAGCAATAAACAAAAGGGAAGCGAAAGCAACAATCTTGGAGTTTCTGTTGATGCTCCAAGCATCTACAGCTACCAAAGCAGGCTTATAGATCTCTCCTCCAATAGGGATACCAATGTGTCTCTGGCTCTGTTGACATCAGAGGCCCCTCTCCTAGTGTCTTAGCTAGGGTTTCTTTTGATGCAATGAAACACCATGATCAAAGAAAGATGGGGAAGAAGGGTTTACTCAGCTTACACTTCCACACTGCTGTTCATTACCAAAGGAAGTCAGGACAGGAACTCGGGCAGGGCACAAAACTGGAGGCATGAGCTGATGCAGAGGCCAGGTAGGAGTGCTGCTTACTGGTAAGCTTCACATGGCTTGCCCAGCCTGCTTTCTTACAGAACTGAGGACGACCAGCCCAGGGATGGTACCACCTATCATCAACTGGACCCTCTCCCACTGACCACAAATTAAGAAAATGCCTTACATCTGGATCTCACAAAAGCATTCCTTCAGCTGAGGCTCCTTCTTCTCTAATGATTCTAGCTTATGTCAAGTTGATATAAAACCAGCCAGTACACCTAGCTCCCAGTGAAAGGGAGATCTGTCAGCATCCATCTCTCTGACTCAGAGTGCCTGGAACGTATCATTTTCTTTCTCCATTAGCCAGCCTACTGGGACTATTCTCTGTATAACGTCACCTACAACTTTTCATTCTTTTAACCAGTCTCTCTATTAAATTAGCTGCCCCAGGTACTTCCTCTTGTGTTTTAGATTGGTCATTGATCAAAAGGTCTCGCTGAGGAACTGAAGAAGTAAGTAAGACCATTTGTTGACAAGAAGGAGGATTTAATTTGAAATTCCCAGCACCCATGTGAAAGGCTGGATGTACATACCAACATATGCCCCAATCCCCAGCCTGTTGGAGTCAGAAGCAGGAGGATTGCTTTAGCTTGCTGGCTGCCAGCTAAGCTCCAGGTTCAAAGAGAAGTGGAGAGTGACAGAGCAGCTGGTCTCACTGAGAAGGTGATTTCAGAGAATATAAAGTCTCTCTCTCTCTCTCTCTCTCTCTCTCTCTCTCTCTCTCTCTCTCTCTCCCTCCCTCCCTCCCTCCCTCCCTCCCTCTGTGTGTGTTTCTCTCTTTCTGTCTCTGTCTCTGTCTCTGTCTCTGTCTCTGTCTCTGTCTCTGTCTCTCTCTCTCTCTCTCTCTCTCTCTCTCTCTCTCCCTCTAACTCCCTTTCCCTTTCTCAGAAAAGAAAGGGTCAAGGCCCTAAAGAAAGGTTACATCTGGTATGTTCAAGAGCAACGAGGAGGTTGGAGTAACTAAGCACAGGCATGAGAGGAGAAACAAATCTTAATACATACAGCCACAAGAAATATGGGCTCATCATGACTCCCCAGAACTCCACACATCCTCCACTGACTACATGGATGTGGAGAGAAATGGTCCAATAAACTGGGAGCTACCATAATGCTGAGGGAATATTAGAACCTATGAAATATTCTATGTCCATTCGCATACTATGGAGATAAAGGCATCATTGAAACTGAAATTTATTTACAACAGGCATTAGCAAATGATGTTCCGCAACACAAATCGATAAAGTTTTATTGGCACATAGTCATAGCCATTTGTCTGTTCACTGAATGTGATGGCATTTCTAAGGTGCTGATGAGAGTCAAGTCACTGTGAGACAGATTGCATGGACAACGCCGCCTACAATACACACAATATCAATTTAAGCAGCTCTTTTTATAAAGGCCTCACTGACCCTACTTTAAAGATACCTCTGTGATGAAGTTGTCACTATCCTGTCAGAAGTGACGCTCTAAGAAGAGATATGAATTCTCTTTGGCAATCAGACTATTCAAACAATGACCCCCAAGAAATTGGAATTTTCCCAGAAATCTCATTTTGAGGTAAGAAGAAGGCTGGTGCCAAAAAGAGAAACAATTTGCCCCACAGAAAGATATTTCACACAGTTGGGATAGATTATCAGACCACTTTGCTGTGGAGACTGGAGCCAGGATAATAAGTCAGTGATGGGCAGGGCCACACCTTGACCAGGGCTGCTTTGTCTTTTATTTCAGCTCAAACCTCGTGCTATGATCCTGAAGGTTGGGATCACTAGACCTCTTTATTGGTCCCTTTTTCAATTTGACCAAATTGAATTCATCTCCTTTCTCTTTTTTACACTAATATTCATCTTTTTAATTGCCCTGTTGTCCAGTAGAGCTGTCAGAGGCTGTGACCTGATTCTAACTCCTCCAGTTACAAATAAAGTTGATTTCAAAATAGAAAGGTCATTACATTTGACAAAAATATAGTTTTATTTATAAATACAGTGTTTTTAAAGCAATTGATTATATTTGTGTGTGTTGTGTGTGCATGGACATGTGTGTGTGTGTGTATGTGTGTGTGTGTCTATGTATGCATGTGCATCAGAGGAGAACTTGAGGGAGCTAGTTCTCTTCCCACCATGTGTATTTAGGAGATCAAACTCAATTGGTCAGGCTTTATAGCAAGTATCTTTATCCACTACCTCATCAACCTCAAGATATGGTTTCAGTATGAATGAAAACAGGACGATGAGACTAAAACAGAATTTCCCATCTCAGAGGATGTTGGATCCTATGAAAAAGGTACCATTAAGTACCATAAAGTACTGAGGCAATGTGATGGTGGGGTTCATTCCACCACCACCCAGAGGTCTACACTTGCTCAGAAGTGATCCAAACAAACCAAAACTTGGTGACCAGGATGTAGTGGGCATTTAGAAAGTCAGACAAGAGTTGGTTCCACAACCTTTGGAAAGCTGGTTCTACCCTAAATTTTCTGGAAAGGATGGGGAGGGTTGTGTCCTTGGATTTTGCATCCCCGTCTTTCTCCAAACACGTGCCCTCATACTCTTTTCATCCCCCAGCCGACATCCTACCCCACAAAGGTAAAATACTGAAGCCCATCACTGAATATGGATATTTTGCTCCTGGCTTTCTCCAAATGTACAGTATCATAGACTAACATTTGCATTTCTGACTCTCCAGATTCCCACAGACTTTGATGAGCCCAGAGGCAGTTGACAGGAGCCTCTCTGAATGGACTAGATATTCTATTGGCCAATAAATCTTTGTATATTAAGGTGAAACCATAATAATCATTTTAAACCATCATGTGGAGTGTGATTACAAAAGAGCTCGTTTGGAAGGAACATTACAGCTTGTGAAGTCCTAAGGGATTCTCAGATGGAGCATGCTGAAAATAAAGCCAACTGTTGTAGGGCTTGGCTCTTTCTGGGAGATATGGAAGCAAAAGGCACATCATAAATGTGGTGAGAAAGCAATGCAAGCCTGGGCAAGCGAAGAATGGGAGTGCTTGAGACAGCCTAACATAACGCAGTGCGTATCCTTCCAGGCCTTGATGCTGAGTCTAGAGAGCAGTATCTATCTGCAAGCTCCCATACTGAGTACACAACTCCCTCCCTACCTTTCATGGCTGGGTGGTAAGGGAGGTTGCCAGCAAAGGTAAGCAATTTCACTTAGCACTACCTCACTCACTTGCCATTTACCCAAGGCTTGCAGGAAGCACAGCTCCATCTGGCCAGGCTAAATGGTGCTGAGCTTGGTGTGTGACACATTTTCCCAGCAGTACAAGCCCTTCTTGCTTGGGCCTGTTGGAAGAGTGTCAAGCCTGAGTTACAGTCACAAGGGTGAGGAGCACTGAGCATATTTGGGTGTGAATGCATTACTTCAGAGTTCTACTGTGACTGCAAACATGAAAGGAGCAGCTAGCGTTCATTCACTAAGGAAATGGTAACGGAGCCCCTCTCAGTTCCAGATGGTGGCCCAGGTGCTGAAGACACAACTGTGAAGATAGCAATCAGCATTCTTTCTTCCTGGAAATTTGTGTGCAACAGATATGGGGAAGACTGTAAACATCAGATCGGTGGACTCAGGTAAATACATACTGGAGCCTGTTTTCCCGGAACTTGGGAGATGGCTCAGCTGTTAAGAGCATTTGCTGCTCTTCCAGATGACCAGACTTTGGATCCAAGGACCCACATCTGTCTGTGTTCTACCATCTGTAACTCAAGCTCTAGGGCATCCGATGCACACATCTGGATTCCTTAGGCACCCCCGTACCCACACACACATATACACATAATTTTAAAAAGTAGTAAATAAAACTTAAACCTGTTTCCTCCTAAATATGACAACCTCATCCCTGGATTTTACTATTGCAAGAGCAAATACAATTTACCCTATGCTGCTGTTTGGTTGTGGTGGGTGGTTCTGTGGGACCCTATAAGAAGTGGACCCAGTTGAAGGCCCTAACATGACTTAGGGGTCAGACAGTTCTTATATGACCCCTTGGTTTTTCCCAAAATTATTATTATAAAAGGAGCAAGCCTGGCTTCCCACTATTTTCATTTTTCCAACTGTGAGATATTATCCGCTTGCTATTACACCTGTTTCTTCCATTTTTATCTGTTATAAGATGGTATACCCAAGGGGCAGCCTCACTGAGCCCTGATCTGATGTTTAGACTTTCATTTATTCCTTTCTAGAAACTTTTAGTTTTGAAATCAGACTTTCTTTGGACCACCAGCTCCCGAATAATGACACGGAGACTTCTTATTATGAGCAATTGGTCTTAGCTTGGCTCATTTCAAACTAGCTCTTAAAACTTAAATTAACCCATTTTTATTAATCTACATTCTGCCAAGTGACTCATTACCTCTCTTATTCCTGCTCTCTCTCTCTCTCTCTCTCTCTCTCTCTCTCTCTCTCTCTCTCTCTCTCTCTCTTTCTGAAAGTCTAGCCTATCCTCTCCTGACTATCTATTGACCAATTGACCATTCAGCTCTTTTTTTCTTTGCCAGCAGGTTATCATTTGCAAACAGCTTCTTGGTTGGGGGTGGGACTCCATATCTACTTCCCTTTCTCAGTGCCGGGACCCCATCTGGCTTGAATCTATGCAGGTTCTGTGTGTGCAGTTTAGACTTTCATTGCATGATTTCTCTTGGGAGAGGAAAGCAAATATCTGTTAATCCCAAATAGCATGCCAATAACAGATGAAAGAAACCGTTGCACCCAAGACCAGCTTGGTGAAGCAATGACTCTATTGGGATTACTTACATGAGCTTGCATCATAAGCTACATACAGACTCGTGGGTGACATGAGCAGGTGTGTTACTGGAAAACCTACCCCAGTAATAAGGACCCAATCACTGCATTCCTGGAGCTAATGAGCTTCCTGCACAACTTGCAGGCAGTTCACTCAAAGAGTCTCTGCTCCTCACCAAATATTTACTATTTATAAAACCTAAGCATGGTGGTGGGGGTAACTCATGAGTCTTGTAAATATCTGAGATTTCTGAATCTTCTATGTTTTGTGACCTCCTTGAGTCTCATCACTTCCCTTGGTTTTCTGGGTCTTCTGAGCCTCACTCTTTATAGTCAAGATTGTAAACTGATTTGATCCCTTTTCTGCCCAAATAGATTGTATCAGCTATTTTTTAAGGTAGTGAAAAGCTGACAAACATATACTTCTTTCCTAACAAAATTAAAGGAAGTTTAAAGCAAATCCATTATTCAAATCGCAAACACTTAAAATGTGATCTGCATCCCTCACTTTATTCATTTCTATAACAAAACACCCCAAGAAAACAACTTTAAGAGAAAGGGTTTATTTTGGTGCTTGGTTCCAGGAAAAGCCTTAATGGCAGATAAAGTATGGTGACAGATTATGAGGCAACTGGTTAATCGTATCTACAATTTTGCTGGCTCTTTCTCATTCACTCCAGGACTGTGGCCCGTGGAATGGTTGTACCTCCAACAATAGACCTTCTCACCCATTCTGCTAACCTAGTCCAGAAATTCTCACCCAGACAAGCTCAGAGGCTAGCCTCATCTAGATGATTCCCCCCAGGCATCATCCTATAGCCTTGTCTCAGATTATTCCAGATCCCACCATGCTGACAATCAAGATTAATCTTCATAGAAACCAATGAAACTAAATTTCTGATTAAAAATACAAGGAACTTCTGAACTAGATATAAAACTTGTCTTCATGTCATATTGGTTTGTTATTTTCCCTACTACCACACATAGGCTTGCTTCACTCTCCAAAACAAGCTGTGGATGCTTACAGTAAGGATGCCCAGTATAACCAGTCATTCACACCCTTAATGCCATGTTCTGTTCCACCTCATTCCTCTCCAAGCTGTTTATGCCTCCATATTGCCAGGTAGAGTTTTCTCAATTTCATTAAAGACTTTTCTGTTCCTAGTTCCTACTTCAACTTCCTTAGCTATGTTTCTTAGTTGGAACCATGGCCTTAGCTGGATCTAAGACACTTCATTCTTGTGGTTTTCTTTTAATTTTCTTTTATCTAGTTTCTTTCTTTCTTTCCTTTTTTTAAATGAGTATAGAGAGAGTTTCTTGCTCACTAATGCTTTAAATGTTGATAGTCTCCCAAGAATGGTTTACAGTCTCTCCTCACAGCATCACCTTCTTTTCCCTAACTTCCATTACCTATTCTAAGGATGCACAAGCAACTAATGTGTCCAGTTCAGGACTCCCCTCTGAGCTAAAGAACAATATGATAGATGCTTTCCTGGCCATTTTCCCTGAGATGCACCACAAATACTTCAAAATCACCACATATGTAGCTAAATCATATTTAATAGCTATGGTGCTCAAGCTGGGTTTGGTCTCCTGGGCTCAAGAAATACACCTAATTCTGCCTCCTGAGTAGCTGAATTGCAGGAGTGTACCACTGTGCTTCATCAAACTCTTAATCTAGTTTCCAACAAAGTCCCCTGTTCCTATGAAGAGTACCAACTGTGAGTCACAACCGGAAACTTCAGGGACAAACTTTCTCTTTTCTTATCCATCACCCTTCCATCTCGAAAAGCTTAAACAAATCATCTCAGTGTAGCATTGATTCTACTTCTAGACTCCCCTGTCTAGGATAGATCCAAACTCTCAAATCTGCTTCTACTACTGGAGTCCACAGGAGCCTTTTCTTTCTACCAGACCACTGCAAAAACATCTTATACTTTTACCCTTTTCTGGTGCACTCTCGGCATTACACCGGGGTGATCTTTAACAACCAGTAGCTGATAATAATATTCTCCAAATTGAAACCTTTGTAAATCTTAGATTCAAATTCAAACTCTTCTCAAGGCCAACCTAACAAGGTCTTTGCCCCTTGCCTTGACTGTTCGGCAAACTGACATTCCAGAATTTCAATCAAACTACATATCTTCCTGGAGGGCCTCAGATCTTGAATTTCCGCACTGTCTGTATTTCTCTTCTCACATCATTCAAATTTCTACTTTTATAAAACTTCTTTTTCAGAGAAATACTCACGGTCCCCTGTTGGAGGACGGCTACTTGTTGGTTCCCAGCTGCCCAGCTAGCTTAGACCTGATATAATCACACAGAAGCTGTATTAATTAAACCATTGCTTGGCCCATTCGTTCTAGCTTCTTATTGGCTAACTCTTATATTAATTTAACCCATTTCTATTAATCTGTAAATCGCCATGTGTCTGTGGCTTACCCAGTAAAGTTCCCAGCATCTATCTCCAGCGTCTCAATGACTTCTCTTTGACTCAGCCCTTTTTTTCCCCTCAGCATTCAGTTTAGCTTTCCCCACCTAGCTCTATTCCCCTTTAGCTAGTGGCCCAAAGCAGAACCTTTATTCATTAATGGTAATCACAGAAACCAGAGGGAAATCAGACAGACCCCCAAAACACAGGCACTCCTTATTACATAGAAGCAATACTGTTTCTTGTTTCTATCCTTTATAACAACTGGCATCAAATGTTCCACATATAATCCTCATGCAGGAATAGGAGCTCCACAAGGCACACGATAGCTGGACAAGTTCCTTGGAATAATCAATGAGTTAATGAATTGGCAATTACAAAAACCTCAAGAACCCTAGATTATACGTTGAGAATAGCATGTGATTCACAGGATAAATACTGCATGCCTCCTTATTTACTGAGTTCTCTTACGCATTTTCAACCAAATACATGGCCAATATGGTTTTGTCTTCACAGTTAGATGACCTGCCTGGTAAGCCAGGCACATTTCATTAATTCATTCTCACCTTTAACTAATTCATCAGTTATTTGAGTCCCTCAAATCTCATTTTCTACCTTTGCTTCACAGCATAAGCGGCCAAGAATTTGATAAGAAAATACCTTTATAATGTGTCAAGTCTAGTGATATCTGTTTATCTGCCCCATATCAAGTCACATTTGTGCCACTCCTCCATACAAACACATTTTAAAGGGCAATGGCTAGCATCATCTTGGCCTCCATTCTGCTTAGCTATTTTGATTTTCAGTATTTTGTTGCTGTTGTTGTTGCCATTTTCAAATCTCCAACTCCTGATTTTTCTGCCTCACAGTAGATCCCTATCCAGTTCTACCTGAGTCTTACTGCATTAGAAATCCTCCATTGAATCTGGTTGTTTCTGATGCATGACCAGCCATTTCAAATTGGAATGGCTAAAAACAAAAGCACACATGTGAAAGTAACCGCAGGTAGCCATACAGCAAAGGCAGACACCTGGAAGAGTTTTATATGGAGTAACATATAGACAATCAATGATCAATGCCACAAATCATGAAAATGATTGCTGTTGTGGTTGTTTTTAAATCATAAAATACCATGAAATCCCTTTGCCAATGACAATGGCTGAAAAACCACATGGCCAGCCCCTACTCTTCAGGGGCATAGAAAGGAACAACAAACAAAACTTCTGTTGTCATTAGATTATTCAATTCAAGCTTTGATTTTTCAAAATTTCCCCTGGGAAGGCAGTACAACACATTCCTCACCAAACAGCCTATTTCCTTTGAAATCATGAAATTCCAAATAAATTACAAGAAAGGTCAGACCGAAATTAAAGCTACAATTTCATTGGATGACTTGTTTCCAACAGACAAAGCTGTTTTTCTTCACTTCATCACTTTTATTGAATTCTCGGGTCATTTAAAAGGATAAGGAAAAATAAAGACAATATCCAGAGGGAATGAACGCATACAATGTGATTGTACAAAATAAAAAGCATTAAGGGTCTCATTAATTGTGAAATACTAATTTATAAGCAATGACAAAAGTAACCTTGAGTAGCCATATAGAAAAGGCAAACACCTGGAAGGGTTTCATATGGAATAACAGTATAGATAAGGTGCTGATGAAATGGCTCAAAGGGTAAAATACGTTTGCTTCCAGCCTGACAACCTTGAGTTTGAACCCTTGAAGAAGAGAATCAACTCCCACAAGTTGTCCTCTGACTTGCACTCATAAACCATAGCACACATGCAGGAGCATATGCCCTACGTGATTAAAATATAATAAAATATGTAATCTGACAGAGGGTTGGTATCTAGAATATACAATGAATATATACAACTAAAAATGAATAAAAGCAACAACCCAATTAAAATGGGCCATGGAACAAAACAAAACATTCCCCAAACAAGAAATACAAATGACAAGTAAATACTCTTAAAAGTGTTGAATATCCTTAGCTGTTAGGGAAAGGCAGTTTAAAATGATGTCCACATTCTTTCTCAGCTCAGTCAGAATAGCCCATGAGCACCATTGCTGGAAGGGATGTGCTGAAATGGGAACTTGTACTCACTGTTGATGGGACGGTAACCTAGTGCAGTCACCATGGAAATTGATCTTGAGATCTCTCATATAGAAAATGCAGGCTTCTCCATTTCATATGGAGTAGCAACACAGACAAGGGACTAATGAAATGGCTCAGCAAGTAAAACGTGCTTGCTTCCAAGCCTGACAAAAATAGCATTATCCTATAACCCAGCTATGTATCACTCCTAGACATATACCCAAAGGACTTTACATCCTACCTCAGAGACATTTGCATGTCTAAATTATCTGAAGCTCAATTCACAATAGCTAAGAAATAGAACCAGCCTATATATAGGACTGACTATATTATTCTGAAACAACAACAGCAAAAACAACAAAAAGATAACAAAGGATTTGGGTCTCCAACATGGCTGAAACTATACACCAAAGAATGAATCTGTACTAGACCCACCCCCACACCACTGGAAGTCATACTGCTCCTGGTAACAAACACAGAATCTTAGTCACCAGTCAAGCTCTGAACACCAGTAATAATCTTCCCAAATGTTGTCCCTCAAAGTCCAATGCCTCCACCAACACTCTTGAAATTCTATGTCCTTCGTGACTTGTCAGCTTTCCTCCTATCCCTTCTCATCAAAATCTTTCCTGTGCTTATATCTTATCAGTATATCCCAATCATAAATGACTTTGACTCAACAACAAGGGATACTAGAAAAACATCCGGCTTCTACCTGACTTCTTCAAATGGTTCTTCAAACAAGGAAAGATGTTTTAGAAAATTCTTTATGGTCCTAGCACATGAAAATATCCATACCATGTCTACAAATGTGGTTCACTTGGAAAAGTGTTTGCCTGGCATCAAAGTCCTGAGCACAATGCCCAGCACCACATACACCAAGTGTGGTGGCCTGCTCTGCAACCGCAGCACTCTGGGGGGAGCAACAGGAGTATGGAAAGTTCAAGGTCATCCTTCGCTGCATAGTGAGTAGAAGACCAGCTTATTCTACATGAGAACGTGGACATAAAAATATACAAAACATACAAAATAAATACTCATACTGGTCTTGATCACCTGTGTCCAACACTGAGTCCAGATGTTTTAGGTGGGGGAAGGATTAGAACACGCCATGGTATAGACAAGACACACAAGCTCCTTATACTTCACACTCACTCCAACTAGACAAAGGTCCTCATGATGTTGCTTCTTTCCTCTTAACAAAAGGTTTAAGTCAAGCTTTAGCTTCTGCAGGTACCATGAAATGATGGGGGAAAGTGAATCTAAGAATTTGCTGTCGCTGCAGAACAAACCCACATTCATTTTATAGAGGTTTTGTCTGCTTCACACACAGTAATGATTAGCTAACAATCACTATTGTATTTTAGCAAGTACATTGAGCCTTGTTTAAAAAAATAAAATAAAATGCTTCTATAACGCTAAGAGAGCAAAGCTAAATATCGGAACAATGATAAATTCACTGGAAGCCACAGAGAGTGGAAAAGTTTCAAAGAATAACAAAGGCTATTTCTCACATAATCACAGGCTGAAAAGAAGGCCATGTTGGCAAGACAAAGAAATTCGTTTAAAAGAAGGACTCAAAGCAAGCTATTGGGGCGAATCTTTGCTGTTAATATCACAAAGATACCAGCTATTGTCTGGCTTGATTTTATGAAACAAAGATTAGTGACAGCAAACCAGGAGAAGAGTCAAATTGTTTGTGCTAAATGTATCTTTGCAGGGTAGAGTAAATCTTGATACTACAGGGAAGGCAGTTCAAAAATGATTAAGTCACTTTTGACCTCTAGCAGAAATACATACCCCACATCCATATAAAAGCAACAAATCTTGTGAACATCTGAACCATGTCTTAAAATTTTGAGAAAGCTGATTGTCTCAGACAATATTTATTGTGATATTTCAAATAATTTTTTTCTAGAAAAAAATCTTAGAAGGGTTTTCATCTTAAAAGCACCTCATGCTTTAACTTTATTATTATTATTGGTGTTGAGAGTATCTGTTTGCCTTGCCACAAGTATCAAAGGTAAGTCTAAGGTGTAATTAGTTCCCAAGGAATTCTGGTGATCCAACTCAAGTTACCAACTAAACTACTTCATTGGTCCAAGAATACTCCATAATTTTGAATGTTTCAATGTCATTGGACTGTCTTGATTACTCTGAAATACATGAAGATAAACATCCATCTGGAGTTTGATTCTAAGTAGATGCATTTTTATACAGACTCAAATTCACACTTAAGTACTGTGAGTATAAAATGTATATCCAATTGTAGTTGGATTTTGTCTTTTATTTGTTAAAAACAGCAATGAATATATAAGAAGATCCAGGCACTGGACCCATGAAGAAGTGACCCCAAATTTGTTTTTATTAACTTTTGATGGCCTTAAGAAAGGTTGGGCATAAAAACTCAAACTAGTCATCGTTTTTCCCTTAAGTAAATTTCATGTTGAATAAAAATACTTTGATCAAAATAAATATTTTAAGCATGACAGCTTTAAAAGCATGCCTAGGGTGACTTTCCAAACTGTAGAAAAACTTAAAAATCTCACCATTCAGTTCACGTAGCCGATTTCTTAAAGCCATGCTTTATTAAAAGATAGCCCTCTCCTAACAAGAGTGCAGCTGTCGGGCTGGATGAAATGCCTGACTGTGTTCTGCAACCAGCCTGCCTCCCCAGTCCAGCTGTTCCTCACTTTGTGCTAAGTAGCAGCCAAACTCCAGACACCCAGACTCCACCACTTTTCAGACAGTCTCTTGGAAAGTAATCATCGTTCACAACCCCCAAGCTTCTGAAAGAATCTTTGCAATTCACTTCATAGGTTGTCCTGTAGGAAGTATAGCAACGAACTCCCCTATCTCCACTGACCTTGGGGATGCAGCCGGTCTCTCGGGGACTGCTGGCCTGGGAATGTTCTCCTGCCTCCACTGCCATGCTCCTCATCAACTGCAGGGACAGAGATGAATGGGAAAGGTGGGTGCATGACAAGCAGGTGATTTCCCAGACACTGCTGCTAATCAGACTGCTGACATTAAGCCCAGACAGAGAAGAATTGTGCTCACAGAGAGATGGAGAGCATGCCCTTTATCTGAGTGTTTCTGGGCATGAATAGTTGGTCCTGGGTAAAACAGTAAAGTTTAATAAAAGTTTGTTCCGATTTGGTGCATCCCTCCTACCCCCAAGTATCCTAGGCTCTTGCACCATTGCCTTCAGCTGCTCTGAGCCATTTCAAATCTCATATCTGAAAAAAATGAAAATAAAGCCACTAAGTGTTTATTTGTAAAAGGAGCTACTCAGAGCAGCTAGGCCAAGAGCTAGTGTCAGTTTTCATGAAGGACATCACTCAGTTCAGGACTGGTGAGCATATCTTCTAGCTGCTATGCTAGTTCAGTCTAAGAAACCTACCATGACTTGTGTAAGGTATCGTCTCCTCCTACTGGCTCTGAATTTTGGTAGAAACAACTTAAAAATCCCCCCTCCCTTTTCCCTCTTCTTCTCCTTCCTCTTTTTCTTTTTTCCTCTCTATCCTTATTATTACTGTTTCAAAAGCCAAGGTAACAATATAAAACCGAGAATCGATTTTAATGAAAATCGTGAGTGATGAACATGTGTAGCTGGAGTAGAATTTAAAAGGAAATGCCCATGGCATGTGGGAGTCACTTGCCCCACATAACACAGAGCCCCATGTGACATTACTTCCATGCCAATGACCTGGCAGGACTAGCCATTCCCCATCCTTCCCTCTTCTTTGTGCTCTGCAAACTGGTACAGACACGACCTCCATTGCTATTGAAAGGGGTGGACAGCAAACCATTCCTCTTCTCAAACTTGTCATTGGAATGGGATGAGAAGTCACCCTAATGTGCACTTACATGAAGAGTAGCTCCTGTAAAGGGTGGGCTGAATGGCAGAGTTAATAAACCACCGGGCAAAAGGCGGTTTCTCACCTGAGAACTTAATTGCTACAGTGAATTTAACAAGGAGCTCTTGACATTCTATTTCATAAAAAGTGTTTTATTCTCAAATTGTACCCTTGATTTATAAACCACAGAGTGAGGGCTCATCAATGGCCATGGGGAATAATTCTCTTCCTAAATATCAAGGTTTAATTTACACATGTCAAGACAGAAGCTAATTTATTTGGCTTACAATATAACTCAAAGTGTCTCAAATTTATGTCATTGTAATTTTGAAAAATTACCTTTGAAAATAAATTAAACCATTGTCTATCTTCACAATTAGGCATTAGGCTTTGGAAATTTTTACAAACCAAGGGTTTTAGTTATCACCACAAACTCTGAATGAGAAGATCCTGCCCTCCCCCACCCTACAGATTTTAAAATAGGAATAAGAGCATATTTCTCTGAATTGTTCAAAAATATTTAGGACTTATTTTTGTTAAGAATCTTAAGGGCAAGCTTACATTATTCATCTTAAAGGAATTTGCCAGAAGATTTAATGTGACAGACATTTTAGGCATACTTTGTTTCCAAACAAATACAAATTTTGGAGAGTAGTGATTTCATTAGTATATATGGGTTAGATATTGAGTCTGTATCTAAGCAGAAAATGCACGGCACAATCAATATGTACACTCCTTGGAAATTTTGTACAGTTTACAAAGGTGCGTTAGGGATGGTGAAAGACAATGTACGAACCCAAAGGTGACTGACATACGGGGACAAAGACAAGGAGTTCTCTCCAGATCCTGGAAGGAGACACTCCAATGTTGAAAGCCATTCCAGGCTCAGTGGCCTGGGCAAGGTTGGTTCATTGCCATAGAAGAGCAAGCAATTGAAAACCTTCCTCTGGCTCTTTCGCCTCCTTGATCTTTACTTTGTCATTTATCTTATTTTAATTTTTGTTCAGAAACTTCTGTTTTCCAGGACAAACTGGGATCCAGGGAAGGTGACAGCTCATTAGTGTGACATACAGTGTTTGACCTTTGGAAACAGGCAGCACACTGGAGAGAGATGGCTACTGGATTAAGAAGGGGCAGGTGGATGATGTCAGCTCACCTATCAAATTCAAGGCACTGTACTTAGTACTGGATGAGGACACGAAGATGGGTAATGCTCCAGTCTGCCCTCAGGCAGCCTATGTTCTACTTGGGAAAGACTCCTGGAATTAAAATAAATGATACATAGCGAGTAGGGAGACAGCTCAGTCAATTAAGTGCTCACCACACGAGCATGATTTTAGGTCCCCAACAACTATGTAAAACACAGACATAGTAGCATGGACTGATAACTCAAGCTCTAGGAAGGCAGAGAGAAGTGGATCCCTGGAGCTTCATAGCCAGCTAACCTTACATAATGGTAGGCCCTAGGTCCAGTGAGAGTCCCTAGCTCAAAGTATAAGACAGACAGCAATTAAAAGGGATACCTGACATCAACCCATGACATTTACATTCAAGAACATGGAGGTGTGTGTACACACACAAGCACAGAAATAAATGAAATACAAATGAATTTTTCTATTTCTCCTAAAGGATTGTAAATAAAGACAGTTATTACATTAGCATTATTCTTTCATGCTTGTGTGGGAGCCCTTCTCAAAGGAACGGCATCCTTACTATCTATAGGGTAGTGGTTCTCAGACTTGAGCAGGCAAGTAACTCACCAAAAATGGTTCACAAAACACAGACTTGTGGGATAGCCATCATTTACCCCTTTTTCATTATTATTATTTTTCATTTATTGAAAACAGATTATTTTCTCATGCACTATGTCATGATTATAGTATCCCCTCCTTCTGTTCTTCCATGTCCCTCCCACCTCTCCTCCCCTCAAGATCCACTCTTTTTCTGTCTTACAGTAGGAAAGAACAGGCTTATAGGAGATAATAACCAAACATAAAAAAATAAAACACATCTGAACCAGCACATCAAGGCTAGACAAGGCTACCTAACAGAAGGAAAACAGCCCCAAGAAGCATAGACCCACTCGTTCATATACTCAGGAGTCTCAGAAGTCCCATAAAACTGCTAGGGGGTGAAACCTACATCATATACAGAGAGGATTCGTGTAGGTTCTGTTCCAGCTGTTTCAGTCTCTGTGAGTTTATGTGCATCTTGGTGCCCTCCATCCTCTCTGGCTTAGATTCCACTATTGTAGGGTTCCTTGAGCTCTGATGGGAGGGATTTGATGGAAACATCCCATTTAGAGCTGTGTGTTTCAAGATCTCTCTTTCTCTCTAATTTATCACCGTGGGACTGTGTACTCCCCATCTGGCTCAGGAGTAAGTTTCTTTGGTGATAACCATAATTTCTAATAGCATCCCAAGTGATATTGATGCTATTGGTGACCAGGGACATCAGTCGGAGAAGTACTACTTTTTTCTAACTTTCAATTCTGTGCCTGTAGCCAAGCTGTCAACTCCTGCTCATCAATGTTGGGTCCAAGTGGATGCCTGGCCAATCAGTATCATCTTCTCTCCTGAGTCCTCCAGGACAGTTTTGTAACAATGCCAACTGAAGTAGCCCTGACTTGGGACTTCCTATCTCATTGCTTTTCTCCTCTGGAAATCAGACTAGTTCTCATTTGCACACCACTTTGTTAATTATGGAAATTTATCTTCTTGGAAGAATTCAAGTGCCATGCCAAGACTTGGTAACAAAAACAAAAACACATCACAGCACTACTTACTATGAAAATGTTCAATTATTTGAGTTTGATGATATAAAGTATGACAGAATCATAGAATGGTATTCCACAAACCTGTTAAATTTTAATGCAAAAAAAATGTAGTAGAGACTGGAGAGATGTCTCAACAGTTAAAAGTGCTCTCTGCTCCTGCAGAATACCTGAATTCAGTTCCCAGTGCCTACCTGATGGCTCACAACCATCTATAACTCCAGTTCTATGGGACCCAACACCTTCTTCTGGTACTTGAAAGTACTGCAAACTATTGTGTAATAATATCCTCAACTTGGATATTGGGAAATGGGAGGCGGTGGTGGGGAGGAGGCAGAAATCTTTAATAAAATGCCTTCCTTTTTATTTAAACAGAAAAGGGGAAATGGTGTGAGAAGTCCTTCTATATATGTGTTGATTTTATTGGTTAATGAATAAAGCTGTTTCAGCCAGTGGCTTAGCAGAATAGGGCAAGTCAAGAATTCCAAGAAGATAGAGGAGGAAAGAAGGCAGAGTCAGGGAGAAGCCATGTAGTTGCTGAAGGAGACAGAAACACCCCACCGGAGCCTGCCGGAACTTTGCCAGTAGGCTATGACCTCATGGTGACACACAGATTAATATAGATGGGTTAGTTTAGGATATAAGAGCTAGTTAGAAATGCATTTAAGCTATTGGCCAAACAGTATTGCAAATAATACAGTTTCTGTGTGATTATTTCGGGTCTGGGCAGCCGGAAATGAATGAAAAGCCTCTGTCAACACTCCCCAATTATATATAAGCTGTAAATATTGCTGAAAGATACTCTCAGACAAATTGAGCTGCCTAAAAGAGGCTTGGAGAAGGTAACCAAAGTGATGTTGATGCTATATGGACACCTATAGCAAAGATATGTTCAGTTGCCTGGAAGAGGGTCAACTGATCCACCTGGAAAGGATACTCTCTGAAATACTGATCTGCCTGCAGGTTGTGCAGTATGATCCAGGGTTCCAATGTTTATGAATTATGACCCATGCTGAAGTAGACTTTTGTGATGCTGAGTCATGTCTATTCCTATAAGGAACTTCTTGTCCATATTCATGTAACTATCCCCAAGAAAAATCATTGCTTCACTACTTTGGGCTTTGATAGAATCATTACTTTTGTCATTGGTTCTCTATCCAGCATGAATAGATGTTTACTCATGTATTCCCAGGAACAGTGTCACACAACATGTGTGTGTGGTACACAGACACATACATAGGCATTCACACATATACTTAAAATAAATAAATCCTTTCCCCCACCAAAATGTATTACTTAATAAATGCTAGGAAATGAAGTTATGGGCTCTTTGTAAGACATTCTGCTCTTTGAAAAAGCTTTGTGTTAACAGATCATTCCTAGATTGTAGAATAATGGCCATTGTCTTAGTTAGGGTTTCTTTTGCTATGAAGAGATGCCATGACCACAGCAACTCCCACAAAGGAAAGACATTCAATTGGGGGGGTTTGTATCTTTAGAGGTTAAGTCCATTATTATCATCGGGGTGTGCATGGTGACATATAGGCAGACATGGTGCTGGCTCCATCTTGATATGCTGGCGATAAAAAGTGGACTGTGACACTGGGAGAAGTGTGTGCATAGGGGAACTCAAAGCCACCCCCACAGTGACACACTTCCTCCAATAAAACTATACCTACTCCAACAGAGCCACACCTCCTAATATTGCCACTCCCTTTGGGATTATGGGGGCCAATTACATTCAAACTACCACAGTCAGATTTTCATTTTCTGTTTTACCTGTGCATTCTTTCCAATATGATCATGAACTACTTTATAATAAAAGCAAGCAATGAAATAAAATCCATTTGAAGCACAAACACACCTCTTATTCTAACTGTAGTTTTTGAGCTCAAAAAATAAAATAAACACTCACATTTGCTTTCACTTTTCCCAGACCTCTGTACTGCTATTAAATTAAAATGTGTTTGCTATAATTAGGTGTTGTTGTATGTGACCTCACACTCAAATTAAGAAAAACTTAGGGCTGAAAAGGGTTTCATTTTCTCCCATAGCATTTTTGAAAGCAAGCAGTAAGGAGCCAGTATGACAATCTATGAATTTGTGGTGTTTGAATGTAATTGGGCCCCATAATATCATAAGAAGTGGCACTATTAGGAGATGTGGCTTTGTTGGAGTGGGTGTGATCTTGTTGGAGGAAGAGTGTCACTATGGAGGAGGGCTTTGAGGTGTCATGTATGCTCAAGATACCACCCAGTGACCCAGACTACTTCCTATTGCCTTCACAAGATTTAGGACTCTAAGGTCCAGCACCATGACTGCATGCTGCCTTGCTTCCTCTCATGATGATAATGGACTAAATCTCCAAACTGTAAATGAATCATCACAATTAATTGTTGTCTTTTATAAAAGTTGTAGTGATCAAGGTGTTTCTTCATAGTAATAGTAACCCTAAGGCAGAATTCAAGTAACTTTGATGTTATCCAGTCTTCCACTTTTTGTTCACATATGGTCCACTACTCTTTAAAGTCTGATATCATTTCTGAAATCTTACTTGTTATGTCTCTAATCTATTCAGTTAGTAGGAGAAAAGGAAAATACACTGGATGTACCATTCTTGCTGGTATTTTTGCCCATAAGATAGCTCTTAACCACAAGCTGTAAGGGAGGTTGGAAAATAGTTTCACTTACTGGTGACATCTATATATTGAACTAAAAGTGTGAGTTCTATTAAGTAGAAAATGAGTATATATGAACACTGGGATATATGACACACCATAGAAAAGGCGTGAGCTACTTCAATTCCACCTCATAACTCCTCTAGATAAACCACTCCAGATAGGAAACATTTGGAAATATTTCCTAATAATACTAAAACTTGATATTTCCACCAAAATTATACCACCAAACTGCCTTTGTTGGTGGTGATGGTGTTGGTGTTGGTGGTGTTTCTGTTAAGAAGTTTGGGCACAACACTAGTTAGGGTCCAAGGAATGGTCAAGTGGGGAAAGAACTTGGAAAATCTTTATTCCCCATCCATTGTCATAATTTAAAGAATTATGCTTTAGAGAAACTGAACACCATAACATGTAGAAGCTAAATTGACCAAAGAACCTACTCTGTTCTCATTGTGTAGGTCTTATATAAGACCTAACTTCAGAAATATAGCTGGCTTCCACAGAAGAAAAGATCATTCACCACCCCCATGAAGCCACTGTGGCCTCTTGTGTGTGTTATAGGTGACAAGTAGCTCAGTGCTTTGAACCTGTTTGTTCCCTGTTGAAATGCTTAACTTACTGATTCATTCCTTCACCTCCTTCAGCTATTCTTAAATATCACTTCATCATCAAGGCCTTTATAGTCCACTCTACTGAAAATTGTAGTTGTCTGCACTCTACACAATTATTTCTGCCTCCTGGATTCTAATTTATTTTTGTTTTTAACATAGATTTATGTCTAATGTCATATATGTTTCAAGTGTGCCATCTCTACCCTCAACTAAAAGATGAAAACTCATGAGGGCTATGATTTTTCTTTGTTTTAGATAATCTTTGCACACCTTGACTTAGAGTAAAACCTGACACATAATAAGTATTCAGTAAATAGTGATGCAACAAATCAACAAGCAAACAAACATGAACATCAGCACCTTTCACAGAAAGGTGCACCTAAAATGATTCATGAATAAATAAAATAAACAGTTCTAGAGATGCCTTGGTTATTTTTCAACATCTGTGAAGAGACACAGTGACCAAGGCAACGTATTTTATTGGGGATTAAAGTTTCAGACCATCATAGAGGGAGCATGGCAGCAGGCAGGCAAGCATAGCAATAGCTGAGAGCTTATATCTGATCCCCAAGTAGAGGACAGGGAGTCAAAGGCCTAATTGGGTGGGTGTTTGAAACCTCAATGCCCACTCTGAGTGACAGGACCACATCTTTTAATCCATCCTAAACAGTGCTACCAATTGGGGACCAAACATTCAAACATATGCACCTATAAGGGTTATTCTCGTTCAAGCCACCATACTGGGTGACTCATTAAATCCGAATCTCAGTTATGTAAGTATCCACCAGGCTGTTTTCTTGTTAAGATGAGCAGAATTTGGACAGCATTGTCACAGAATGTTCAACATGAGAAAATCAAACATACATATCATCACAAACAAATGCAATACTGAACTGTAAAAAAACACTTGCAGAGAAGCTGGAGCCTTCTTTTAGACACTAATTTTATAACGCCTTTGAGGGTCCATAATAATAACAATATGAATGCCTTCTCCCATGTTGTTTTTGCCTAGATTAGTGCCTGGCACATTGAAAGCAGAGGATAACTAGTGTTGTATGGGTGAATGTTGAAAAATGCCATGGGTATCAGGTGTTCAGAAAAGTAAGGAGTGAAAGCTTAATATGCAAAGGGAAGGCTAAGGAAGAGCTGATTAGCTAGAAAGAGAGATGAGAGAACTCTACAATCAAAGTGACAAATGACAAGCTCGCATGCTCTGTGATCAGAAGGAATGCCCCTATCAACCCTCTCCAAACCCTTCTAAGTTGGAATCTGTGATTAACAAGAATGTAGCATTTTGTACTTTAACCAACTCTCTAGATAATTCTAGTGTGTATTATTCACCATAGTAGAGGGTAAGATAAAACAAGTACAACCAGCAATGAGATTGGAGAAGTTATCAGCAGAAGGCCACCTTCAAACACACACATAATTTTAAGGACAAACAGAAGCTATCAAAGTGTTCTATTTTGCTTTGTTGTATTTTTAACTATCATTTTAGTCTACTGTATTTGGTGGTACACAACTGTAATTCAAGTACATGGGACATAGAGGCAAGTTGAGAGTCATCTGCACCTACCTAACAAAATCAAAACTACACTGGGATTCACACAACACTGACTCAAAATATAATCTTAATTATTCATAGTTTTGGAGTACAGAAAAATGATGAGATGCCTGGGGGACTAGCCTGTTATCATTGTGTAACATAAAGTATCCTGAAACTTTGCCAATCCTTCTGTCTTAACTTCCTAAATTACGGGAATATAGTTAGCAAAACAACTC
This sequence comes from Microtus pennsylvanicus, assembly GCF_037038515.1. Lineage (NCBI taxonomy): Eukaryota > Metazoa > Chordata > Mammalia > Rodentia > Cricetidae > Microtus > Microtus pennsylvanicus. The sequence goes on along the minus strand of NC_134586.1, from coordinate 35,180,098 downwards.
AAAACTTGTATATAGTGTGTAATTATCATTAAGGTAGTTAATATTTCCATCTCCCAAGATGTTTTAATAACTTTCATTAGCATCAAATCATTATAAATATTTACAGAATAGAGTGTTATATTTTAGTAAATAAATATAATATTATACAAGTTCAAATCAGGTAATCCATCTCTTTATTGTTGTTTTATGCTGCTTTCTTTGGATGCCTCTCTTCCTGTTATTCATAAAATATATAGTAACCTATTCTGTATTACTGTGAATTGGTAGGCAACTCATGTGCACAAATTTAAATTACTGTCCCTTTTGTTCTGGTGTGAAAAATAAGCTGAAGGGAGTGCTAGAGCAAGACAGCAAGATCAGCCAGAAAGCCGTAGCTTCCTGGAGGGGAATGGTATTGCTGTCACCAAAGAACTAATGAGAAGCAACTTGAGAAAAGGATGTTTACTTCACTTCATGGTCTGAGGAAATACAGTCTATTGTGGAAGGGTATGCATGACAACTCTCTGGCAGTGGGAGTGGGTCTGAGCTACAGACTTCAGGACTTACCACACAAAGCCACTTCTCTAGCTTAGCCCTACCTTTGAAAGTATCCTTAACTGCCAAACACAGTAATGTCAGCTGGGGACCAAGTGTTAAAACACAGTTTACATCTGTGTCGGCTTAAATGAGAATGACAACCATAGGCTCGTTTGTGATGTGGGAGTCCCCTCTGTATGCTGTGATTACCATTAATGAATAAAGAAACTGCTTTGGACCTATAGCAGGGAAGAACATGAATGAATTAAGAGATCAAATGTGATCAAAACACATTTCATATATATATGAAAGTTTCAAATATTTTTCTCAATGGCTGGCACTGTGGAACGTGTTTAGAATCCCAACATGGGGGAGGAAGAGACAGGCAGATCCCCAGGGCTTCCTGACCAGCCAGCCTAACTAATTGTTAAGCTTTATGCCAATATTAGACCTTATCTCAAAAACAAGGTAGACAGTGCTCTGAAGAAGTTGTCCTCTGATACCCTACATGAATGTACACACATACACATGCTCTTACACATATAAGCACATATAGACACATACCCACATATACATACATGTAAATAAGAATTCTTAACAATGAAAAGGTATGACAAACAAAATACCATCACTTGACATTAAAGAAACTTAAGCCTAAGGAATCCTCTTCTTGAGATCATATATTCCTTCTGTCTCACTCTCATGTATTTATCTCTTGAAATGTTGATTCTCACAATTGACTTTGGCCACCCTACAGCATGCCAAGCTGGAAGTAGTTAGACATCATTTTCTTCTACCTCTAGCAAGACTAGGGTTTCCATTTATAGTGAGGGCTTTTGGGTTTTTTTTTTTCGAGACAGGGTTTCTCTGTGGTTTTGGAGCCTGTCCTGGAACTAGCTCTTGTAGATCAGGCTGGTCTTGAACTCACAGAGATCCACCTGCCTCTGCCTCCCAAGTGCTGGGATTAAAGGCATGCGCCACCACCGCCTGGCTATAGTGAGTTTTAAAGTATTATCAAAGGCAGTGATAAACTCAGTCCTCTAAGTCTGGAAGCTAATTGAGGGACTCCAGTATTATTATGGTCATGTGTAAAGATTTCTTCTATAAAGAGACTCATTTATCTTAACTGATGGTCCACCTTGTTCTGAAAGGAATATAATATGGCTTCTAAAAATGCACATGTCACAGAAAAATAAATTAAAAGAAAAGAAAGACTAGACAAAGGGTAAGACACAGGAAAAGAAAGTGATTTGGAACTGTCTGAAAAACCTAGGACAGGGCTACTAACTTAGCTCTGGGTTTTCTAGAAGTCAGTATGTCAAGAAAGCCACAGAGACTTCTGAAATGCATGGAGTTCATCAGGCTAACATACACCAGTGCTCCAGAGAAGCCCTTAACACACAGGCCAGAAAAAGATGACTCCCTTGGGCTGCAGAGCGAGGATTCTGAGTAACTGCACAAACAGCATCCTTGTCAGTTTCCAAAGCAGCCTTGAAGAACTGCTTCCTAGTTGCTATGTTTTGCAAAGCCAGGATTCAAGTTGGCATCATCTATAATTTAAGTGGTCTCCTTGGGGGTTGAGGACTTGATGTTAATATTTCAAAGTACTGTCTTAGTCACATGCAAGGAGAACATAGAAGATAAAAAGACAGAGTAGTTTCCTAGCCCTCAAGTGACTTGAATCTCTCAAGTCAGATGGAGATGCCTCAAAGGTGGTGTCTACAAGACAGCCCACAGTCTTTTTATTTTAGAGAAATGGACTTTCTTAAAATAATATAAAAAATTAAGTCTGAGGAGATGGTTCAGTCAGTAAAGTACTTGCTTTGCAACAATGGGAACCTGAGTTCCAGCTTCCAAAACCCACATTTAGAAGGCCAGACAGTAAGGGACACACCTGCAATCCCAGCATTAAAAAGACAGAGAAAGGCAGATTCCTGGAGCTTTCTGTGAATTGGCCTGTACCTGAACAAACATACAAACACACACACACACACACACACACACGCACACACACACACACACACACGCACACACACACACACACGGGGGGGGCACAATATCCTTTATATGGTGAAGCAATTTGATAAGTGGACATTTGTCATCTATGCAACACAGCATCTAGGTTCAAATATAAAAACTGATACTCACAAATTATGGATATCATTTCTTTGTACCTTGGTTTTCTATAATGTTGAAGATAAGAGATACAGATAGATAGATAGATAGATAGATAGATAGATAGATAGATAGATAGATGATTGATAGATAGATAGATAGATAGATAGATAGATAGATAGATAGATAGATAGATGATAGATAGATAGATAGATAGATAGATAGATAGATAGATAGATAGATAGATAGATAAGCAGGCAGACAAAGAGACAGAGGGAGACTTAAGATAACCTCTTTCTCTATAGCCCAGCCTAGACTGGACTCATTAATTATTCCCAGATTGGCCTGAAGCCCAAGGTAGATATCCTGTCAGGCTTTTGAACACTGGAATAATCACAGGCATGTAACACACCTGGCCAGGTGAGGATATGAACAGATGCTAGCATACTGGTGCTTGACATAGAATAAGTACTCAATATGAGATGAGTAGCAGATGTTTGAACAGAATATGGCCTTTGACACAGAAAGAGAAAGCTACTGTAAAAATATTCTGTGCACAAAAAAACGCTACAAAAGAAAAGTGCTCTAAAATTAAGTGACCTGACACAAGTCATATTATTAGCAAAACACTTGACCCCAGGGCTCCTCACTTTTTCTCTCATCTCCTATCTACCAGGAAAGGCAAACAACTTCCACTTCTCACAGATAGGCTTGGCTTTGCTCAAGCTCACTCCTCTCATCCATTGTGTTAAAACCATGAAAATGGACTAGGAAGTAGCTCTCAGTGCATGTGTGAACTCCAATTGTTCATGAAATAGAGGAGAACATTTTTAGATCATATCCAAGATTCATAGGGCTGATTACACCCCATTAGTGCTGTCAGCCAATGGGATGAGGCATGCCTATAGATATGACACTCCAGAAGATGCCAGGCTATGAAATAACTCACGAAGGGTGGCAACTAAGTCTGGGTACTGCCAATTCTCCAAAGCACATCTCTCCTCTCTGAGTACATACTAGATCATGTGTCACTGTATTCAGAATGACTGATTGATTGATGATGAGATATTTAATGAGCATGAAAGGCAGTTATGATCGGATCTAACAACCTTTTCCAACCTATACAGAAAGCAGTAGGGCTTGAGGCTGAAGACTGTAAGAATTCAATTATTTACTTTCTCAGGGTCCTCTTAATGTATGGCAATGCATAATGATTTCAGAAGGTCCATTGACTGAACAATGGGCAGGAACACTGCACTGGTTTCTATTAGGAGTGCATTCATCAGAGAAAGTCCTGAATCACTTCAGGATGCTTGTACACAGCCTGGCTTCAATACAAATTGCTTCTAAAGCTGAAATTGCTTATTTTCAAATAATTTCCACACTGCAAACAGTAATTGGGCTCTTACTTTATCCAGACACTGCTGCTAACTATAAGTCATCGCACAAAGAATCGGAGTTTCTAACTACCAACACAGAGATAAAAGCCAATGAATCTTGCTAAATGTAGGAATGTAGATTGCTACTAATATTAGAGCAATAAAGTGTTGAGAGAGGGGTGGGTGTTCCTCTCCACTGCTAGGAACACTTCTGTTGTAAGAGCTGCGGGCTGCGTTCCTGCCACCCCAGCTTCCAGCCGCCTGGCTAGCTTATGCCCCAAAATAACAACACACAAACTGTATTCATTTAAACACTGCCTGGCCCATTTCTATTAATGTGTGTAGCACAGAGGTGCGCTTACCGGGAAGATTCTAGCCTATGTTCATCCTGGGTCTGAGCTTCATCGTGTCTGCCCCAGAGAGGTGAGCTATTGAGTCTGAGCTCACTTCCTCTTCCTCCTGGCATTCTGTTCTGTTTACTCCACCCACCTAAAGGCTGGCCTATAAAATGGGCCAAGACAGTTTCTTTATTAGCCAATGACCTTCCTCCATCACACTTCCTTGCCTGACAGACAGAAACTAACATATTCCTTCTCTTATGAAGGTCTGCCTCCTGTTCTGGATTCCTTGTTGCTTTTCTAAATTCAAAGTAGTGACCTACCACAAAGCTCAGTCACTGTGTTTTGTCCTTCACATTATAGCACATATGTCTGGTGATCTCAAAAAGCCTGATGGCATTAAATCTAATCTATAAACCGACAGCTACCATCTTGACATCTGTGGTCCTTGTCTGACTTCTGAACTCAGAGTTGTATAGCCAGCTGTCCACCAACATCTCCACTTGGCTCTCTAGAGACCCTGTAGATATAGAATGCCCCAAGCCAACTTCCAACACCTACTTCCAAACTTAGTTGTCTTGAGGTCTGCTCAGTGCATTATCTTGTAATTCACTATAGATCAGAGTGCCCATTGGGCTAAAGCCCACAACTCTTTAAAGTCATGGCTTTGTTCATGACTCCTAACCAGTCCACAGTCAAAGCTCTATGTATTTCCTGACTCAGAATGGAACCTTATTCTCCACCTTAACTCCACTACTGTCATTTCACACTTGAATTATAGCTGTTCACCCCCAATTGATTCCCAGAGTGTGATCCTCAGCCACCTGCATTTGTAAGAACAGCAGGCAGAATATGCCCATTAAAATGCAAGTCCACTGATGCAGAGACCCTCAGCCAAATACTAGGCAGAGAGAAAGAGACTAAATTGGAGATAGAAGTCAGTTCCTCCCCACTTGAAGCTCAGGGAACTCTGCAGAAGAGGGGAGAAGAATTATAAGAGCCAGAGGGGTTGTGGACACCCGGTGAACATGGCCCATAGAATCAGGGCTCACGGGGGCTCACAGAGATTGAAGCAGCAATCAGAGCCCGCATGAGTGTAATCATTATTGCGCTCTGCATGTATGTTATGGTTGCCAGCTTAGTGATTTGCAGTGTTTCTAACAGTGGAAATGGGGTTGTCTCTGATTCTTTCACCTACTCTTGGGAACATTTCCTTCCTATTGGGCTGCCTTGCCCAGTGCTCGAAGGAGGAATTTGCCAAGTCTTTTTTAATTATTAATTTTTATCATTTATTTTACATACCACCACAGTTTCCCCTCCACTCCTCCTATTTCCTCCCCTCATGTCCCTTCATCCCTCCCCCCATAAACTCCTACTCCATCTCCATTCAGAAAGGGGCAGGTCTCCATTGGGAGTAGACAAAACATGTGTTTCATTTTATTGTATTTTGTTATGCCATGTTTAGCTGATATCCCTGGGAGGCCTGCTCTTTAATAAAGGAAAATGGAAACAGAGGAGAGAGGGGAGGAGAAGATCTGAAGAAGTAGAGGAAGGAGAAACTGTGATTGAAATGTATTTTTTACAAAAAGGAAAAGAAAATAATATAAGTCAGATAATTCAGCTAGTTTCCAAAGGGACAACCTCCTATTTCACTTAGAGTAAGCTGTGCCCTACAATGACCTGGAAGGTTCCATACGATTTATCCCACCGCCAGTATGTCCTGACCTCCTCTCCAACTGTTCTTTCTCTTCTTCACAGTACTCTATCTACAATGCTTCATAGCAGTGTCTCCTAGTGCACCCTAAAACACCCCAGGCATATCCATATCTGTGCCTCGGGACTTCAGCACCTTCTACTTCTTAATCTATGATTCTCCTTTTCCCAGACAGTCATCTACTAAAACGTTGTGTCTTCAAAGTCCTTGCCTGACCACTCTATCTTAAATGGGAAGTTCTGCCCCCAATGCTTCCTGCAGTTTATTTTCCCTTGCTTCATGCTATTTCTCCTTAGACTAAATCATAAAGTATACCAGTCAACTTTACACACAGTGACAAAATAACCAAGATGTCCAAGAAAGCAGGAAGATTCTTTCTGGCTGAATTCAGAGGTTATAGCCTGTAGTTGCGTGCTTCCTTGCTTTTGGGCCTGTGGCAAAGGAGACTATCGAGGTAGAAGAACTGATGGAGGAAAACCATAATAACATATGGTTTATATGTTATAAAAACATATGAGGATATATATATATATATATATGTGTGTGTGTGTGTGTGTGTGTGTGTGTGTGTGTGTGTGTGTATATATATATACACATCTATATATAACTTCTGAGAAAAAGATATCATGGAGTGGCTCTTGCCTTTTGCTGTGCGTCCAACAGGAGGAATAATTATGACCAAACACCAGGCACTTAGTAACTGGCTACTCAGTGAATGAAAGAATGGGAAACTGAGTCCCAGATGCAGAAAGGGACAGAGAAGATGGCAAAATGAAAAGAAATTGTTCATATTCTTTTGATTTTAAAAAATCCCATTTTCAATGTGTTTTCTGAGCTTAGAAGACCAGATCGGGAAGGAGAAACATTTGCAATAATAGAGCTATTTAATGAACACGATATAATTTGTCTGTAAATTGCAATCACTTTTATTTAAACGTTTTATAAATGCATTTTAAAGTTTGATATGTTTTCAAGTGCTTTAAAATAGTTGAAACTTATTTTTGAAACGCTTTGCCCCATTATAAAATCTTTGCTGAAAATTTTTGTAACCCATCAGCAAGTTTAGAAAATAAACTAGTTTAATACCCAAAATGTTTTCAGATTGTGCTTTAAGATGTTTGCTTTAAAATGGGGAGGGGGCTAATTTGGAAACAGTTGTGAAAACCAAATGTCTCCAAATGGATTGTTTCAAAATTTAGAGATTTGTTCATAGTTAAAAAGAGGAAATAAATGAAGTGTTTCCAATTAACATATAACACAGTACTTCTAATTATTTTAAAAGATTAAAAAATCTCCAGGGTACTTTCTCACAGTCTTGTACTTAATAGTAAAAACTTGAAAATGTTTCCCTCAATGGGAAAATATGTGTTGGAACATACTGACAATTTGGGAAAAAATTAAAAAAAATCTATAATCACCTAGGTTGCAAACTTCTGGACTGTCTGTAAGAATGTTTTAGACTGGGCTGACTGAAAAGGGAAGGTGCCATTCCACAGGCTAGGGTCCCAGACTAAGGAAGAAGAAAGAACCTGGGCACCATCACTCAACTGTCTGCTTCCCTACCATATATGTTGTGTGAGACCTCATACCTCACCATCCTTCCCTGATAGGATGGGCTGTGTCTTCAAACTGTGGGACAAAACCAAACTCTTCCTTCCTTAAGTCCTTTTGTCAGAGGAAATGATGATGATTATACAAAATGTAAGGTATTTAAAACGGCAAAGAAAGCAGACTGTGGACTAGCAAGCAAACCTAAGTCCTAGTTAATCCAGTCTTAGGATGAAAATCGTGTGCATCTTTGAGCACAGTCCTGAGCAAACAGGCTGAAGCAATGTGCCCTCAAGAAACTGCCATGGCTAGTGAAAGAGCAAGCAAAGAAAATGTTTGACAAACTGGAAGAAATTTATATTTTATTTGTGTGTGTGTCTGTGCGTGGCCAGAGGCCAGAAGACGGTATCAGATCCTCTCAAGAGCTGGAGTTACTGGTGGGTGTGAACCCCCAGGGATGGGTGCTGGGAACCAAGTTCATCCTTCTGCAAAGACATTCTTAACTGCTGAGCTATCTCTCCAGTCCCGAGTTTATTTTAATTATCTCCTTTTGCACTGTTTTAAGGTTTCTTGAAATAAGGTGAGTTACCTATCAGGGTTTTAAGAAGTAAAACTATAAAAGAAATTCAAATAGTCTCTATATCAGATGTTTTGAGATGTTAAGATAAATTCAATTTCACCCTAACCTTTGGAGAGGTTTGAAGTAAAGTACTCTGAAATATTAAAGAATAACTGGCCTACAATAAGATAAGCTATTTATCAACAGTACAAAATCCAGGAGTCATGGAGATAAAGAAACATCTAACAACCAGGGAGCTTTTCCCAGAAAACAACTGACGAGCACTGGAGGATCTCAGAGAACTGGGTCAAGGAAATAGGTTGTTGTTGGGGTAACTAGGGAGCTTAAAACTTTCTTGTGGTTGGTGCCAAGAAGGTGCGAAAATGAGCTTTTGGATAAAAGATGATTAAATGTATGTATATGTCTTATAGACCTTATTTTGGTGCAGTTTCCAAGCCTGTGGTCCTTTCATGTTGCCCCCAGACTTTCTACTACTAAGATCACTCTGATTTGTTTGCTAGGGAGAGGTTCAATGGCAAAGGCACTTTTTTATCAAGCAAGAGGAACTGAATTTAAGTACCCAGAATAGGCTAAAAGTTGATACAGTAGAATAAGGAGATGGGAGAAGGAAATGGAAGAATCCCCAGAAAATTGTGAATCAGCTGTCCTGGCATATGCATCAGAAAAACAAAGTTTGGTCTTGTACCAGGCCAGGTGAAATGCAAGCATCAAGAGCTGAAATTGTCTTCTGACCTCCACATTCACACTGTGGTACATACACATTCTCATTCACACTCATGAGGAGGCAGGTGGCAGACAGTGAGGGAAGAAGATAGAAAGAGACAGAGGGGGAGAGACAGAGACAAAGAGACTACACAGGGAGACTATCTGCCACCTTCACCCAAAGCTGTCTTTATAAAGGCAAAATGACATTTATGACTCACTGATCTAAGAAAGAGTCTTTGATAATTTCCTCTTAGATTTGGCTCACTTTGTCTACTAACCCTATCTCTCTTATGCTGACTGATTTTCCTATTTACCCAGAAGAATAGATGAGTCAAAGGTCTTCAGACAAGCACTCAAGCAGTGGTTGATTTGGAACTGGAAAGTTCATTCTCCTGTTTAGGATTTCGAGCAGCTCCTTGAATCCTACTGTGGGATGGCAATAGGTCCCATAACACCATTGCAATAACAATACTAGAGGGAGATTTTTATCTCCCCATGATATATCTTACAGGATGGAAGTTCCATTTTACTTTTCCATTATTGAAGTGACTGCAGGATAATCTCCAAAGGTGTTAAAATTGATATATTCCTACTTTAATTGAAAATATATAATTTCAAAAATAATAAGATAAAGAAGCTGGTGTTCTAAAAAGATGTGGAAGATGGGTGTGTTTTGCTTTGATCAAGAACTACCAATTTCACAAAGAAAAGATAAGTACCTGGCACATCACCAGCATCTGACTTGGTGGTTGTCTCTCCTTTATAAACTCACTTCTCTAATTGTGCTGACCTCTGAGGGAAATAAAACCCTCAGTGTATGGAAGTACTCCAATCTCATCATTGATATATGGGGATGGCAATCACAGTACTGAATGGTGAATAAAATTTATTTTAAGGACCATAATTTTGTTTCCTGCTGAGTTGAAATTGCAAGAACTAGATTTGATCTTATACCTGAAATAGCCAGAAAGCAAGGGGGCAGAACAGGAAATAGGAGACAATGACTCTTCAAAACCTGCAAAAGCAATGAAGAACAAGGGCATCTAAAAGACTGGGGATGAATGTGGTGAGCCCCAGGATTGTTCCAGAGAGAGTTCTTCTGAAAGAGTTTAGAGACTAATAAATCTTACAAGCAACATACAAAAGTCCAACCTCAAATCTTTCTCATAACAACTTAAACCCGGAAAAGCTATATAATGTAAGAATACAGAAACATCTCGTACCCAGCAAGATAAAGGTCACAATAGCTGGCATCTAGCAAACAATATTAAGAATGCCAAAAGAAAGATATTCAGCTATCATAAAGAGAAAAATACATCACTCAAATCTATCATAGTACTGATGTAGTTGTTAGAATTGTCTGATAGAAACATTAATATAATTACCATAACCTCATCCCACACAATCAGTAAAGCTGTATCTGAGATGAAGTATGCATTGAGGAGGATTGACAGACAGCTAGCCTTTATTTAGGTGAACACTCTCACCCTGGAGACATAGCAGCAAAAATTATCAGGAATAACATACACATGAGTTGTGAGGCAATTTTCGGGAAGTCTCTGAGATGGGAGCTATATAGAACCTGGAATAAAGAATGACAAAAAATTTTCAAATTTTACTACAAATATATACACACACAGTTTCAAGAAAATCAATAAAAGGGCACATGAAAGATAGTAGAAAAATAGCAAATCACATCATTGTCAGATTACCCAAAATCAGTGAAAAGGATAAGACTACTAAAAGCAGGGAAAGGAAAGACATGTCAAGATGTGTCACACAAGACAATAATGATGAGAACAATGGGAAATTCCTTCTTGTAAAGACCACAGTCAAGAACATGGAAGGACATCTTCAAAGCCCTAAAAGAATTGTCAACTGAAATTTTCCTCTGTATTGCAATATGTGCTGAAGAAGAATACAAAATAAATATATATTCAGGTTCTTTTTAAAGAACTGAAAGAATTTATCACTGGCAGTTAGGCATTGCAATAAATTTCCAAAGGAAGTTGTTCAGGCAAAAGGACACCAGTGGGTGAGAATGTGACAATAAATAAAAAACAAAGAGCACCAGGAATGGAGGTCATATGGGGCAAATGTGTTACAGTTTCTTTTATTTAAATAGCCTATTTAAAGCATTGTTTAACTGAAAGCAGTGCATGGAGAACTGTAAAAGTGTGATGTATGGGAGGAGTGGTGCAAAGGGCAGGGCAGGAGAAGTGAAGGTTGGCATCACGAAGGCTGTGCGGCAGCATGTACACGTGTGGGTGTGGTACCCACAGAGGCCAAAAGAAAGATTCTCTAGAGCTGGAATCATAGGCAATCTGAGAAGGTTAGTGAAGATCCTGGGAACCAAACTGGGGTCCCCTTCTGCCATTTCTTCAGCCCCAAAATCCGCGTGTAGATGGTATTGAATGAGTGGAGCTTGACGCAACCTCAGAAGCAAATACAATTATGACATAGTATAGAAACAAATAGGAAGCCAGAAGAGGATGTAAATCACAGTCATAAATCATGTGCAGTTAATTCATCAGAAATGTAAGTGACCTAACCCGTGAATTTACATGTAGATATTATCAAATTAGACAAAAAGCAAAGATAAAGCCATTTACTACCTACAGTGAAAATATAATCTTGCCAAATTTTTAAATACTTATATAAATATATTAAAATAATAAGGTAAAAATCATGCATAGTGCTAATCCCAGTTGAAAGAAGTATGCTATGTCTCTATTAATATCAGAAAGTTAAGTTACAGTGGGTAACAAAACACATCCTGTCAGGATAAAAGATGGCAAAAAACATTTCTTTTTTTCTTCTTGGTTTTTTTTTGTGTGTGTGTGTGTGTAACAATCCTGGCTGTTCTTGAACTCACTTTGTAGACCAGACTGGCCTCAAATGCACTGAGGTCGACCTACCTCTGCTTCCCAAGTGTTGGGATTAAAGGTGTGTCACACTACCACCCCATTCAAAGCCATTTCTTAAGAAGATATAGCAATCCTATGTGTTTATGCACCTAATAAGAGAAACAAATACATATATCAAACTGATAGAATTGCAAGGAGAAATAGAGCAATCCAGTAACACACTCAGATGGTTTAATTTTACTCAATAATTAAAAGAACAAGTATTCAGAAAGTCAGTAAGTATGGAATACAAAAGGGCTGAGAAATAATATTAACCTATTCTATCTAATTGGTATTTCTATGTATAGAGTATTCATTCTATTCAGCATCCATAGAATCACTGAAAAAAGTCCTCTCATTTCCTCTTGATGTAGAAATATCCAATTTCTCTGGCACTATTTGTTGAAAACACCATCATTTATACAGTGAATTAAATTTTCACTGTGCATCTACCACAGACCTAGAGGTAAATTTTAAAGTTATCAAAATTTAGAATAAAACAGAGGTGATCCTTTGGAAACAAAATTGCTTGTATTTGACATTAAAAATGACAACATAAAGATAATTCAAGGGGTTGGAGCAACGACTCCTTAGTTAAAAGCACTGGTTGCTCTTCCAGAGGGCCGAGATTTATTTCGTAGCACCCACATGGTGGCTCACTATCTGAACTCTTATTTCAAGGGAGAGTGATACCATGTTCTAGCCTCTGCAAACAGCAGGTAGACAAGAGGTACCCAGACAAACATGCAAGAAAAACACTTGCATACATTAAATTATTTTTAAAAAACTGAACAACATTTAAATTAAAAGTTTAGTAGATATAAACTAGATCTTTATCAAAATTTAAAATTTCTGAATTTTAAAAGAAAACATAGGCTATAGACCAGGAGGAAATATTTATAAAATGTGTAAATGATAAAAAGTGACTCCAGAATATATTTGAAAACATCTCAAAACTCGGTGATAAGAAAGCAAAACACACTATAAAATTCTGCTACATAGTGAGTCTGAAGTAAACCTGCACTCCATGAATCTTTGTCTCAAAAAGAAGGGAGAGCTAAACAGGCACCTCAATTTCTTGCCAAGCATTATATTCAATCTCCAGTATCACATGCACTAGCTCAGTATCACATGCCTGTAATCCCAACACAAAGAAGGTGGACATGCAAGAAGATGGAAGTTCAAGCTCATCCCTCAACATAGTAAGTGGAATGCCAACCTGAACGACATGTGAGTCTTTCTCAATAAAGAAATGCATAGGTAAATAAATAACTCTGGGCATGTATTTTAGGAAAATATATGAATGCTAAATATGTACATGAAAAGATGTTAAGTACCATTAGACATTAATGAAATGAAGGCTAAAATCACAGTAATATACCTTGGCACAGATAGGAGGAAGAATAAAATTAAAAGACTGACTCAGATAGTATTCTTATTGCTGTGAAGAGACACCATGACCACAGCAACTCTTGTAAAGGAAAACATTTAATTGGGGTGGCTTACAGTTTCAGAGGTTTAGTCCATTATCATCATGACTGGACATGGAGGCACACAAGCAGACATGGTGCTGGAGAAGGAGTTGAGAGTTCTACATCTCCATCCACAGACAACTGGAAGTGAACTGTCTACCACACCTACTCCATACCTACTCCAACAAAGCTACACCTCCTAATAGTGCCACTTCCTTTGGGGACCATTGTCTTCCAAACAAACATATAACTAGTTAGACTGAAACACGGTACAGCCATTTTATAAGTCAGTTGAATAGTTTTGTTTTGCTTGTTTTTTGTTTGTTTGTTTGTTTTAATTTAGCACTTCCTTATAACAGAATCCAGATAACCTACCTCTGTTTTGTCTGAAAAGACAGAAATGCTTTTAGACATATAAAGACTCACTAATGGATGATTATAGTGGCTTTATTTGTAGAATTTAAAACAAGTCAAATGTTCCCCAATACATGAAAAGATGAAACATTGTGGTATATCTACAGAATGAGATATTGGATAGCAATAAGGAGGAATGATCTCTAAATGTTTACAATATGATATTCACAGATATTGTGGTACTTTGAATGTAATTGACCCTCATAAGTTCATAGAGAACAGCAATAATAGGTGTGGTTTTGTTAAAGTAGGTATAAAGTAGGCCTTGCTGGAGGAAGTGTGTCACTGTGGGAGGCAGGCTTTGAGGTCTCCTATGCTCAAGCTACACTCAATGTAGACACAGTTCACTTCCTGTTGCCTCTGGATCAGTGGATCAGTATGTAGAATTCTCAGCTCCTTCTCCAGGACCACGTCTGCCTGCATTCCACTATGTCCAGCCATGATGATAGTGAACTAAACCTCTGAAACTGTAAACCAGCCCAACTAAATGTTTTACTGTTTAAGAGTTGTTATGGTAATGGTGTCTCTTCACAGCAATAGAAATCCTAACTAAGAGAGATGTCAAGACTAATTACTTTGAAGGAAATAACCACCCCCCAAAAGCACATAATATGTTATTTCACTTTTATAAATTCTACAAAATATGCAGGAGATTAACAACAAGCAGAACAGTGACTTCTGGGAAAAGGACCTAGGCAAGGGAGGGAAGTAAACATATATGACATACAGGCACACATGGAGGCCTTGTGTGTAATATATGTGCTCATTGTCTTGATTGTGGTTACAATTCTGCAGCTGTACAAAGCCGTTCTCTTTAAATGCACTCACATTTACTGTATGTCAATTATACTTTGAAATATTTACTAAAGCAAAGCAAAACAAAATCACTACTACAACAAAAACAAGCAAAGGTAATTGCAAAGGGCTAGGATGTTTGAAAGGAGACCAACAAACTCTTAGGGTATAAAGAAGTCAGGACCATCAGGTGTTTAGAGGTCAGCACAATATTGTCCATGTTTTTATACTTTCTGTTTGGAATGGATAGTTTCTGGAGGTGATTTTAAAATAATTTCAAAAGCTGCAAAACAACATCAAACAAGCTGTGCCTCAGTGGTAATATTTACTAGCTGCCCTTGTAGCACACCAAAATTTCAGTTTACTACAAAAAAAAACCCAGAAAACTCACTGAAATGAATGCGATATTGAGATGTTTGGCATCAGAATGAGAAGCAGTTGGTTTTGGCTTCAGACACAGCTAGGTTCAGTTGTCATCTAGTCAGGCATCCAGTTTCTCTCGGTCTTTTTCTGCTTCCTCTATATTTTTGCACCCCCATTCTCCTGGTTACCCAGTCATGACAAGAGAGCTGCCACCTTAGTATTCTTCCTTCCCTAAGTTCAGTGGGAAGATGGAGCCTGTTGTTCAGTTGATTCCAATAAAGACCTACTGGACTACCTTTGTTCACACACTCACCCATTAGCCAATCCTTATGGGTCAAGGAATGTGATATTCTGAAGTTTAGTTAGACTATATTCCATGTGTACTCTGTGCACGGAGGTGAAATGGAATTCCACCTAGTGTGCAGAGGGAACTGACTGGTGGTTGTCTCTAGAAGTGTTGGATAGCTTTCCTGAGATAAAACTGTCTGGCTTGGTAGTAAGCTCATACAGGATATTCACAAGGAAGAGAAGAAAACACACTGTTCTAAGAGAAAGTATAACACTCCACCATTCAGGCAAGTTCCTTAAACTCAAGAATAAACAATTCAAAATAGTCATAAGAAGTCCTTGAAACCAACTAGATGTACTAGTCCCCCACCTGCTGTCAGGGTTTCTGTCCTGCCCAGTTCCCACCATCATTAAGTCCCAAAGAAATCACACAGAGGTCTACATTGACTATAAACTGACTGGCCCATTAGCTCAGGCTTCTTATTAACTCTTATAACTTATATTAGCCATTATTCTTGTCTATGCTAGCCACGTGGCTCAGTACCTTATTCAGCAAGGCAGTCACATCTTACTTCTTTTTTTTTCTTTTTTTTTTCTTTTTTTGGTTTTTTGAGACAGGGTTTCTATGTGGTTTTGGAGCCTGTCTTGGAACTAGCTCTTGTAGACCAGGCTGGTCTCGAACTCACAGAGATCCGCCTGCCTCTGCCTCCCAAGTGCTGGGATTAAAGGTGCGCGCCACCACCACCCGGCCTTACTTCTTCTGTAACTGTGTTGCAATAGGAGCGGCAGGGCTGCGTCTCCAGCACCCAGCCACCCGCATGGCTAGGTTATGCCCCGAAATAATTACATGGAAACTGTATTCTTTTAAACACTGACTGGCCCATTAGTTCCATCCTCTTATTGTCTAGCTCTTACATATTGATCTAACCCATTTCTAATAATCTGTGTTGCCCACGAGGTGGCTTACCAGGGAAAATCTTAACCTGCGTCTGTCTGGAGTGGGAGAATCATGGCGACTGCCTGACTCAGCTTCTTTCTCCAAGCATTCTGTTCTGTTTACTCTGCCTACCTAATTTTCTGTCCTATCAGGGCCAAGCAGTTTTCTTTATTAATTAACCAATGAAAGCAACAGATAAATACAAGACCCACCTCCATCATAACTGGGTCATTACTGCAGACCAAGCTTTCCTCTTCCCACAATTCTTCTGTTCTTGTCGCCCTGCCTGGTTCTCCTGCCTATACTTTCTGCCTGGCTGCTGGCCAATGAGTGTTTTATTAAAATAAAATTGAAAAGGTAAAAACCATTGTCCCACAACACCCACCCTCCAAGCATATGGAAGAATCAAAGATTGCAGAGAGTCACTCTCTAATAAATCAAGATGCCTATGAAATTCTCAGACCAGTCAAGCTGCCTAGACGAGCCTCAAACCAGCCAAGCAGCTTGGAAGAAACAGAGGTCAGTCAAGCTGCCTAGAAGAAACAGAAACCAACTGAACTTCCCAGAAGAAACTCAGGCTAAATGAAATATCTGCAAAGGACACTCTCCAACATGTTGAGCTGCCTACAGGCTGTGCAATGAGCTCCAGGTTCCCAGATTTCATCAGCTGTCAGCCATGCTGGGGTAGGCTTCTTTGAGATGTTTCTGATCCTCTAAGTAGCCTCACTTATATTCCTATATGTAATTCCAATAAAATTCAATGGTTCGCTAACTTGGAGTTTGGTGGTGTGTGTATGTTGGCTTTTCATTGATTTCCTATCTGGACTGAATAGATATTTGTTCAAATCTTTTCAGAAATCATGTCATACATCAAGAAGAAAGAAAATTGGCTTCTGGAAAGATGCCATGGTCTGAACACTTGTTTCCTTTCAACTTCACATGGTATTGAAGGTAGGGACTTGGAAAGATGATTAGGTCACAAAGACAAAACTTTTGGAATGAGTGTTCTCACACAGAGAGCCTGCCAGTCTCCTCCACCATATAAAGACACAGTGAGATGCTGCCTGTGCACTCCAAAGTGAGGCCCATGCTGGACAATGGATTTTCCAGAGACTGAATCTTAGAGCCCCAGTCTCACACTGATAGATAAGTTTTGCTTGCTCATTTTGGCTTATGGTATTCTGTTATAGCATCCCAAATGGACTAAGAAAGGAAACTGTGGGAAATTCCACTCTCAAGATCAAGTTGATTTTATAGCATATGATAGATACATGATCAGGAAAACCGCATCCACGGCATTTCCTCCAGACTGAGAAGAGGCTCGTGGTATCCTCTCATGTGGCAGTGGGCATAAAAGCCAGTAAAGCGAGAAGAGCTCATCTGCTTCTCTCCAGTTCTTCATCAAAGCGGAGCAGACCACACAACCTCTGAATCAAGTGAAGAGAGAAGGATGGAGAGCTGAAAGGGACCCTGGAAAGAGTCCTGTGCATCTCAGGAAACAAAAACAATAGAGTGGAAACCCTCTTCCAGGGAGTTACTTACCTTCAGAGTATATAATTTATACAAATTTAAGGAAGACAGAAAGGAAGGAGGAAAGGGGGGAATGTGAAAGAATGGGAGGGAGGGGGGAGGAAGGAAGGGAGCGAGGGAGGGAAGGAGGAAGGGAGGGAGGGAGGGAGGGAGGAAGGGAGGGAGGGAGGGAGGGAAGAATAGAGGGAGGAAGAGGCAGATTCTTGGCAGGTAATGGCTTCACTGTGGCTTTTCCTTGCTTTCATCCTGCAGACTGGATGAGCAATGGGCTGGGTTTTGATTGGCAGCATCCTATCTTTCTTGACTGTAAAACTGTGGCTCACCTCATGGGAGGTAGTCTTCTTTTTTTTTCTTTTTATTGATTTTTATTGAGCTCTACATATTTCTCTGGTCCCCTCTCTACCTCTCCCCTCCCTTTCAAACCTCTCCAAAGGTCCCCATGCTCCCAATTTACTAAAGAGATCTTGTCTTTTTCTACTTTCCATGTAGATTAGATCTATGCATGGCCCTCCTAGGGTTCTGATTGTTGTCTAGGTTCTCTGGGATTGTGATCTGTGGGCTGGTTTTCTTTGCTTTATGTTTAAAAACAACTTATGAGTGAGTACTTGTGATAACTGTCTTTCTGGGCCTGGTTACCTCAGTAGTCTTCTATGTAATGATACACAATTGACAGAGTCTCGCATCTCACCTTCACCCCAGGTGAGAAAAAGTCAGATCACCAAGCCCTGGGTAGAGGTGTTCCCAAAAGGAATGACTTGGTCAGTATGTGGTACGATGGTGTGAAGAGGATTTCTTCCTTTTGGAAGTCTCAGGGCACAATGTTTGAAGTCATAGCACAATCTAGCTGTCAGCCAGCGCAGGTGGGTTTTCACAACAACCTCACAAGAGCGAAGCCAAGAAAGCCCTTTCCCCATGATTCTTTTCAACAAACACCACCCACAAACAATTAATTAAAATGTCATCAGATATCACTAAAATCCCACAGTTTCTAAGCCAAAAGCATACTAATCATGCTATAATTTCTTGAAATACATTTCACTTTTTCTCACCTTCAATAAAACAGACATATGTTTTTTAAAGACTAGGAATGTCAGCCAACTGCCTGAAACTCAACGGCAAGTGAATCTTCAGTAAAGTGAAGGTTGAGGATATCCCTTCAAAAGGCGATGAATGCAATAAAGCATCTATTAATGTTGTTCTTAGAAGAACAATGAGTTAGACAGCAGCAGGGAAGCTCGATGGCTGTAGATCTTTCTCTGCCCTGATGAAATGCAGCCTTCCTTAGAATGGATGTGCTTACTCGCAAAGTCAGAGCTTCTCGACTGCTTTCCTCTTCTCTGAGAGCTCTGGCTGCCTTAATGTGCTTTAAATGTGTTATAAAAACATAATGAAAAACATACATTTATTCAATGAGACTCCAACATAGGCTATAAAGCCCAAATCTTAGGAAATTGATTTATGAAATTTATGGCATTTCTTAACCCCATTCCTTCCATTAATCGTTGCCCCCACGATATTGGTTAGAATTTAGTGTTTCTCTCTCCTGCCTTCGTCTCTGAAGTGGTTCCTCATGCTGTCTCTTCCTTTCCTCTCCAAGGCTCAGACTCCTCTGTTCTACCTTAATTTGCCTTATTTTTCCACTTCTCCTCCTCAGTCCGCCAAAGACTTCCATATTAAGAGAAGGTGCACAATGAAACCGCAGGACTGTGAACTGGGGAAATGGCACAAGTTGACCTTATTAAGCAAGGGTCAGTGTCCTAGAGTTCCAGGCCAAATCTGTCCTCATGTTTTGTTTTCATAAGTAAAATTGTATTGGAATCAGGGCATATTTGTGTGTTTAGGTACTGTCTAAAGTTTCTCTTATGTAACAGGCTCACCCACAAGGAAAGTGGAGTTTGTTCTCCTGATCTTCGCTGCTCAAGCTTCCCTTTATGATTTGAGGGTCTGTGGCAGTCACTACTCTGAGTTCTGAGAGTAGTTTCCCCACCCTGCAAGGAGCTACCACAGTTTATGATTCCCAACCAATATCAACTGAGAATAATTGAGGGTAAGCAATTTATATGTGAGCTCATTGCATGCAGCCCTGGAGAACAGTAAATGAAGGAAAGTCATTGCAATGTGGATAATCAAGTCAGTTACCAGGATGGGTACCATCCATGACTCTGATGAGTCTCTGGAATACACACTGAACATGTGTTTCTCAGTCATCCCATTAAGAGGGATTAAAAGTCTTCTCAAAGTTCTCCCCATCAAATCAGGCACGAGCTGAGGGACTGTCTCTAGGGTTGTAATTATTTTGTTCTCCTAGCCCGCTAGACATACATACATACATACATACATACATACATACATACATACATACAAACATACAAACATACATACATACATATCCTGTAGCCAAGACTGAGCCCTGAGTAGAATGGTAGAGATGGAATTCAGACATAAAGCCAAAAGAAGTCAAATGTGAAAACTTGAATTCAGATCCCCAATAACATATAAAAAACCAGGTGTAGCAGTGCACATCTTTGATTCCCACAGCTAGGAAAGCAAACTCCTTGCCACGGCTCACCAAAGTACCAGTTTAGGGAACTGGTAAGCACCAGATCAGCAAGAGAACTTATCTCACATAACAAGGCAGAGAAGCAAAAGAGGAAGGCATCCAATGTAGATACCTAGCCTCTACACAACTCACACATACAAACACACAGCAAGGAAGAAAGGGAGTTAAGAAGTAGGGGGAATGAGCCAGAGCATAGTGACATGGTAAAAAGGCAAGACACAAGACACTGACACCATTAGATACTAGTGTTAACTAAACGATCCCAGTGGAGGGCAGCCTTAGGATTGGAATTGGGGGAAATTAGATCTTATGTAGAAACTGAACCATGCTGTCTAGGGTTCCCCCTGTGACTGAAAACAATCTCCTTCATTGACTCAAAGTGTTTGAATTGGGAACAGAGAATATTTATTCTTCCGATGACACTGCTCTGGGATATACGAAATAAACACGCCTCTCAACCTATAGGATGTTGGTACTGGTACTGGGCTGTCAATCAAGCTCTGTTTTCATTGAATTTGTCCTGGAAGAACTCACTCTGCTTTGTGTGCACTTCAGACACATTACTTCTCTTTATTTGGACTGTATAACAAAATGTCCTTGTAGGAGCAAATCACATTTTTAATATTTTCCTTTGCCCTCATGACATGCTAAGCTAGTCTGGTCTGAATTTTATAATCCATCAAGTGCAAAACAAGATATTTTTTTAATATTGAACCACTGCAAATTTGCTCATCTTGTTGCCTTTTGTTCATGGACCAATTCAATCAACAACTGGCTCTTGAACATGTAGCGTGTCATTTGTTAAAGGCTAGATGGGACTGTTCAAAAGTTAATAAGCCAGAGTGCCTGCCTTTGGGGAGTTTAAAGTATAATTGTGTTGCCAAGAGTAATCATTATGTCTGCCCAGCATCGTTCCTATTCCCCTCAGAAGGATTATATATTCACTATACAAACGGAAGGCTTTTCTAATGACATTCTTACTCAAGTACGTCATGTACTTTGTGCATAGCCGCCCTCATTGCATGCTCATCCTCCCCTCATGAGCTCCCAGCTTTCCAAATAGTCCCCTTTTATTTTTCACTGTGTGTGTGTGGCACATATGTGTGTATAAAATCTAGGTAAAACACGTGAGAGAACACATGATATTTGTCTGACTTTGGCATAATTTGCTTAGTAGTATGACCTCGAGTTCTATTCATTTTCCTATAAATGTCATAACTCTGTTCTCCGACTTGAGTAAAAACTACGTTGCATATGCACACCACTTTTTATTTATCCATTCATTTGCTCATGGACACCCAGGTTGACTCCATAGCTTGGCTACGGTGAAAAGTGTGGCAGTCCATGATGTGCAGGTGTCTCTCTGTTGTGCAGACTTAGAGTCCTTTGGGCATGCGCCCAGGTGTGGCATTACTGGATCACATTATAGGTATACTTTCAGGGGGTTTTGCAGTTGTTTCATTTTTTATTTTATTTTTTTTATTTTATGAACAACCCAGTTCACAATGGCTCCAAAGTCTCCCTAGAAAAAAAGCTAACCAAAGTTGCAAAAGACCAAACACTGAAGGAGGAAGTTGAAACGGATATGAGAAACAGAAAGAGGTTCCATGCTCATGGATTGGCAGAACTGATAGTGTGGAAATGGATATCCCAGCAAAAGTAGCCTATATGTTGAATACAATCCCCATTAAAATTCCAATGGCAATACTTACAGAAAATCAAAACCTAAGCCTCTTACCACTTTTAGTAATGAACACTGATAGTTCCTTATCTTGTGGGGAGAGGGGATGCTTGTCTATCTGTGGGCATGTGGAAGTTAAAGGCTGATGTTTGCTGTACCCATATTTTATGAGGGTGTTGGGGATCTGAACTTGGGCTCATACTTGCCCCATGAGCGCTTTTACCCGCTGGCCCATCTCTCCTGCCTATATTCTTTTTAAGGGAACTCTGTCCTCTCCTCCTTGGTAAGCTCTGAGGTATCCTCCATAGAAGACCACTTGAATACAGGTTTTGTTCAAGCCAACAGGAAGTCTTTGTTAGCTGACCAGTGACTATATTGAGTGTTTTGGATCTGAGTGCAATCCTAAGCCTTTCTCAGGTTGAGATTTCAAGCACACACACACCAATAAAAACCCCACATCATGCCTTGACACACCTCAGTTGCCAAGAACAGTAGAACTACAGAAGCAGAAAAAAAAACAGGCTTTGTATATTTAGGGAATTTTCACAGAACTGTGGCCTTTGTGGTTTTTGCTCTCATTTTGGCAGGTGTTGCTAGGTTCCAAGGCCTGAATGACATTTCCATCATGGCATCAGTTGTACTAAGGTCTGGGGCCTCTTACAAGCAAATATGGCCACTGTCACATTTCCACTAGTGAGACATGAAGCCCACACTAGTCAACCAGCTCCCCAAGTCTTCTGACATAGTGATTGTTGGAGAGATAAATAATCAAGTTCATCCATGGTCAAGACTAGACGGCAGGACTTACATTAACCTAAAAGGAAGTTCTGCTTTGAGAGCAGTTCAGGCTAAAGATGCTGCAGCCTTCTTCCTTCCAGGAGAGGGAACTCTGAAAATGCAGCCCCAACAGGGACACAGGGTAGAAGTATGAAGAGAGGCAAATGGAATCAGGAGTACATCATTTTCTGCCCTGGACCAAACTCAACCCTCTGTAGACATTTGGCGATAGGTCTTCTATCCGTTACTTTTCTAGTTGCTGTAAACTAACACCTGAGCAAAGCAACTTCCAGAGGATTTGTTCGGGTGCAGGGTTGGAAGAGGGTCATGGTAGGGAATATGTAGTATCAGACAGACATGGCAGTAGGATAATATAGTATATCTCAGTGAACCAGAAAGTAGAAAGGGGTCAGGTCAAAATTGGGCTGGACATCATGAATAAGCACACTCCATAGGTCTGCTCCTTCTATACAGGCCCTACTTCCAGAAAGTTCTACAAGCTCCCACAAGAGCACAACCAGTTGAAGAACCAAATATTCAAACTCATGTGCCCAAAGGAAACAATTAACATCAAAATGATAACATGCTCCCATTAAATTCCCTCATGACTTGTAGTGACTACATTTTCTGACAAACAGAGGCTTGGCCAAGAACTCTGTTCTTCTGTGTCTAGAATTCCTTTTTAAGCTTTCTCAGGTTTTATGTGGATTTAGCCGGCACACATTGGGCACCAATCTGTTGGGGAGACTGCTTTTTCATTTCCCGACCATCCTGACTCGAAATAATCATACAGAAACTATATTATTTGGCCAATAGTTTAAGCATATTTCTGGCTTACTCATATATTTTAAATTAACCCATTTCTATTAATCCATGTGTCACCATATGGCTGTGGCTTACTGACAAGATTCAGGCCTGTCTGTCCCCAGTGGTGGCTACATGGCTTCTCCTTGACTCTGGCTTCTTTCTCCCAGTACTCAGTTTAATTTTCCCCACCTAGCTTCATTCTGTCCTGTCACAGGCCAAAGCAGCTTCTTTATTAATTAACCAATAAAAGCAACACATATACAGAACTTCCCACACTGCCCAGGTAAAATAATATTGTTTTTATACTAAAGGAAATTTCAGGACTCACCAATCCCATGATATAATGATGTCATGATGCCAGTAGATTAAATGTATTCTTATGATATCATAGAAACATGGATTGTAGAATCATGGGGGTATGATCCTTGATCTTGGTCTAGCCTAATGAGACCTCAGTTTTCCTCAGTTCTTGATTCTTTATCAAATGGAAGGCATTCAGATAAGCACTAGTTTAAAAATCAACTCATAAGAATAATTGAACTACTTGAGATGCTTATGTGGGGAAGAAAAACAGGCAGGGTAGGTGTCATTTCAACCTTGGTTGAACAATCTTTAATTGTCTAAACATTTGGGACATTTTGAAGACCACCAAATCAATAAGGTCAGCTTTGGGCATTATTGGGAATGTGTTTTAAGCCAGCCTTCAGATGTTGACTTTGGCTAAAGGATTTAAAATCTGACAAGTTGCTTTGCTGGCCTGTGAAAGTCAGCCTAAGAGAAGAATTCATCAATGCTGCTTGAAAGCTAATTCTGTTACAGGCAATAGTGGAGCTCGAGTTGCTATCCATTCATCCAGGGGTGCCTGGGCTCATTCATCACTAAAGGTGACTGGTATAGAATAAGTTCTCATGCTGGCACAGTCTGATTCCTTAACAAACTGATACTTGAAGTAGATTTGGGGATGTAACACCCGAGGCCCGATCAATGTGTTCACAGCCAGACCCAGAGGTCTTCAATCTTGGGTAACTAAACAGCACAGTTAAGCATTCAGGGATCTATTTAACAAACAGTTTTGGAGTGTCTGGTGATTTCAGGACACTGCAGGTAAACTTGAGGTGCTGAGTATAGAATTCAGCAGGATACAACCTCTACCTCTGAGAATTCATCAGTTAGTTCAAGTGAAATGACATGCATCCAACAAAGCGTGTCATAGGACATTCCTAAGCAACATAAATGGCTCCATCCCGCTTCCGCAATAACACCAATAACCATAGTGATGTTTACCTTTGAGCCAGTGCAGCCTCTATACTCTCAAGACAACTCTGCAGTTAGCTATTGTGTGTGTGTGTGTGTGTGTGTGTGTGTGTGTGTGTGTGTCCGCGCGTGCATGTATCTATTTTATTGTGGGTATGCATGCTTGTATTTGGATGTATGCATGGGAGATAGAGGAAAACCTTGGGTTTTGTCCTCAGGTATTGTCTGTCTTTCTAATACAGGGTCTTTCACTGGCCTGGAACTCACCAAGTAACTGAGCTGACTGGCCAGCAAGTTGGAGTGATATGCCTGTTTCAGCTTCCCTCATGCTTGTATTGGAAGCAAGTGCCGCCACTACATCCAACTCTTTTTCATGAGCATACTAGCGACTAAATTAAGGCCCACAGCATTTTACTGATGGACCTATCTTCCCAGCTCCAGCAGGCAGCTATTCTTAGCCAATCATGTTTCATTATTCCTGAAATGAAACCTAACTTTCACCACTGAGTTGGGGTTTAGGAAGGAAAAAAAATGACCTCCACTACAGAAACAAGACAAAGTATTTGAATTGCTATGGGAAGAGTAGCTAGAAATCTGAAGAACATTCTGTAGATGAGAGCAATAGTGTGATCCAGGACTGGGAGAAGCAAGGAGGCACGTAGCCTACCTGAGGCCTGCAGAGGAGAGGTAAGAGTGCAAGGACATGGTCAGAGGCTTACAAATGGTAAGGCGTGCGGAGGTTATTTCCAGGGTACGTGGGGATGTCGACAATACTGTGCCAGTGAGGGTACATGTTTTAGAAAAGCTATTATGTGGACTCTTTAGTAAGCATGAGAAAAGCTAAAAGTAAATGAAAATCCTAACGTGAGTTAAATCGTAAAGATAAACAAGGAAGAGGTT
This sequence comes from Microtus pennsylvanicus, assembly GCF_037038515.1. Classification (NCBI taxonomy): domain Eukaryota; kingdom Metazoa; phylum Chordata; class Mammalia; order Rodentia; family Cricetidae; genus Microtus; species Microtus pennsylvanicus. The sequence goes on along the minus strand of NC_134586.1, from coordinate 35,154,519 downwards.
GGAAGGTCTGACAATGAAGGGTGTCATACACACCAAGGATGTCAGAACACAGTCAAATATTGATGTATATACAGTGAACAATGCCTTATGAAACTGAGAGAGAGGCTCCAGGTTAAAAAAAAGATAGAAGGCCTTTTACCTCAGATGAATTTTATTTTCCTGGCTTGTTCTGAGACATGATTCTGAGCCTCCTATGACAAACATTTACATTCAATTCATAAGACATGTTTATTCTTGTTGGATGTCAGCTCTAAGCAATAGAACCCAATCTGGTCAGTGTACCCTGAATCTATCTGGAGACAGCCTTGCTTCCATGCTTTCCCAGATATAAGTTATAGTAGATACCAGGCATTGTGTTTAAATGGTCTGTCCTGAGAATGTTTGGGAAAGGGCTGCTCTGTTAATATTTAGCATGCTCTTACATTTATTTACATATTTTTTACGTATTTCTTCTGATCGTATTTTTCTGAACATGTTTTTAAGAACTCAACCTTTCTTGGGTCACGGCTTTCTTTGCTACATTTATGTGTAAAAGTACACCAAAAACTGACCTAAGATTGTCTACAGCAATAGACTATAGTCTGACCCATTCTTTCAGATCCCAGGTGCAGCAGACAAGACCTCTACAAGATGGCTGAAAAGTTGACAAAGGGCTAGAGATAATTTCCAGTCAAATAGGATTATTTATAGCAAACTTTTCTAACTGCCTTGGTACTGACATTAGATAAGGCCAACAAGATCAGCCACTGTCTAAGCCCAGAGACCTCAGAGTGGAAGAAGCTAATGGGGGAACACAGCTAAGAGGTGAATATAAACCTATAACCTTAGACCCAATCCCAGCTGGACTTCCAGGTCCACACAAAGAGTATCATTCAATCGTATGCTCCAAATATATTTGGGGTGTTTCCTGAGTCAGATATTGACTTGATGGTAGGGATCCAGAGGAGAATGAAAGCTTAAGGAGCCATAATCTGTAGGGAGAAGTGTAGATGCACTTTAAAATGTTAGCAAAGCAAGAACAAAACATTTGTACAAGATGTTTGATAAGGCAGAAAAGGCTACAGCAGCTTAAGAGACTTGTTTTTTCAGTTCTAGGGATTGAACGTGAAACTTCACATGTGCTAGATAAATGTTCTATTACCAAGCTACGTTTGCAGCCCAGAGACTCCGAAGAGATTTGACCTTGAAGGGCGCTGGTGAATGGCTGGGTGGGTGGGTGGATAGATGCATGGATGAATATGGATTGGTGATCAATGGAAAGGATCAGGACTAGGTGGAGCATTCATTTATTAATAGCTGTATTATGGCATAGTTCAACAGATTGTAATAATCTTTTGCCTCTCCCCACTAGCTAAAATAGAAACTGGTCAAGTCTCTCTACTCTCTCTACTTTCTATACCCCACGAAAAGGACATTTTCATGGCCACAAATCTTTCCAATCTTTGAGAGATTTTTTAAAAAAGATTAAAAACCAAGTACATAATGGTTCTTATAAAGAAATGATGACAATGAGCAAAACCATTCCTACACACACCCTTTCCCTATGAGGTGTGGGTATAAAATAAATATTTAGAATGAGGTATTTCTCCTAGGTACGAGAGTCTCAATATGTTACTGTACCAAAGATGGGAATCCTGAGAGACCATGACACACTCCCAAGTTATGTAAAAGATCCATGTTGAAGGCAGAATCCTGGAATGAACTATATCTTGGAGTACAAACAAGAGTCTGCCACATGGCTCTCTTGTGTTTCCGAGCTTCCTTTGAACTTGGATTTTAAATCCATGTGATTACCTCGTAGGAATGAACTGTAAATGGACATGGCACATGACCCTTCTGTACAGATGCATGTGAGAGCTATTCTGTCTTCTCTGGCTCTCTACCTTCCCAAATGATTAGAAATCTAATTCTGGGTACAATAATTGACACAAAGGGAAATGTTACCAGAGTGAGAGACTTGCCTTTGATGTATTACAGCACTCAGATGTCAAGGCTTGCTATTGTGGCAGAGCCTACAATTATTCTGACCAATGCCTAATACCATTTTGCTCCCAGATTACATTGATCACAGAAATCACTTCAAATATGCTATCTATATGAAATGTAGCTTTGAGAGGCTCCATACTCATTCTCTTAGTGTTTCATCTTCCCATTTAATTCTACCATTTCCTGCTTCTAGAGAATATAAGCATGCCTACTTTTTATTAGTCCCTCTCTCACTCTTGGTCTCGCTCCCACTCCCTCTTCCACTTCACCCCTTTCCCATTCCCTTCCTCACACATACATACATACATACACACACACACACACATACATACATACATACATACATACATAGACATACACATAGATACATACACACACGCACACACACACACACACACACACACACACACACACACACACCTTTCTGATCTATGTGAAAACAAGATAGTAACCTCTGTATTTATCCAAACTAGCCACTGGATGTTTATCTTACAGACACAGTATTAAACTACTGAACGCTATGTTTTAAGGGTGGTTTTCCAGAGAAACAGAATATTGCAACAGCAATAAGAGACACAAATGATATCACATCTGTGCATAGATAGGGACCTGGCATAAAGTTTAACATCCTATGTTTAAGAGAGTTCACTTAATTTCAAAGAATACCTACAGAGGAGGCTCGTAGGATGCATCACTTTTATTTCTATAGCATTGGGGGTAAATTTTAACTACTTTCTCTCTCTTTTCTATTAAAGGGGATACAGCAAACTGACAAAAGTAATTTTTTCAATCCTCTATCATAAATATTAAGGAAAGTTATGAAGATAAAAATAAAAATAGAGAGAATGAGAAAAGTTTTTTGGGCTATTATATGGTTACAATTCACCAATACTGTTCCATAAAATTTTTATGTGACAGCTTAACACATATTTTTTAAACTGTTCCTCCTATGCTTTGCTAATCAGGGTGCACATAGAGTTGTAGCAACTACTGTACCTGAACCTTGATGGATAGCAAACAGAAGATAGGCTCAAGGGATGATACCACACAATAAAGAAAACATGTTTGCTTTTAAGCAATACCATTACCCACTGAACCATTTAAAAGTCTATTTAAAAAAACAGCCAAGTCTCTATTAGCCTAACACTAAATATTATTTTTTAAATCATAGTTACTACTCTATTTTTATTGGTCTATCTATCCATCTGTCCATTCATTACATTCATAAATCCATCCATTATTTATCCATCCATCAAGCCTTCCATACTTTCCATTTATCTGTCCACTAATCGACCCACCCATTCATCTTACATTCTTCCAACCATCCATTCATCCATCTATATTGTCACACATCCATTCATCTACCCATATAAGCCAACCATCCTTCCCATTATCCATTCATTCACCCACCCATTTATATCCCCATCCATCCATGCATTTATCTCCCTTCTTACCACCTATCTATTCATTCATTCATCCATCTATTTATATCATAAATATATATATATATATATATAATCATCCTTCTCACTGTCTAGTCATTTATCTATCCATCCTTATCCATCCACCATTCATATTTCTATACATCTACTAATATATACTCATTGCATTTATTAAATGTTCAATTAGTCTGTGAACTAAAAAACCATTACCCTTAAAAGGCTTGGTAAAGTACATAAACCTAAAACAGAGAGGTATGATACAGAATAGAAAATATGGTGTGCACTTAGAAGAGAGAATCCCTCAAATGAAGGAGGTGCTGACTGTGGAGAAGATGAGAAGTGCTACAGAAGGGTCAGGAACACCAGTGGACAAAGCACAAGTTAATAAATACCCACCCATCCCCAAGCAGGTTAGCTGAGAGTGATACACACAAGTGCTGCAGACACTCCCGGAAACTCAGGCTCTGAGCTGCAGCAAACATCTTAGCATTTTCTTCTTTGGAAGTGTGGATCGAGGTGGCAGATACGCTTGGCACTTTTGTTTCCTTAACAGTGTTAAGCACAATGTCCCACAAAGCCTTTTCAAGTGGGGACTGCAATCAAAATGTCATCAGCTTACCTCCTCCCATTCTTCCAATCTCTCAGGAAAAATCAGGTTTTTTTTAAAAGAGCAGAACATTTTGATATTATTTATATGCCACAGTCCAAAAAGGCACTAGCTGGCTAATGTCAGTGTTCAGAGTCATTCCACCGCTTCATTGTGCAGGTTGTTCTTCTGGGGAGGGGGGAAGTTTGTTATGGTGGTGTTTTTTTAATGCAAAATTTTACTTTTCTACTTTTCTTTTTTTTAAAAGAGTTTTAAATTTATTATTAGAGAATTTCACATATAAATGCAATGTAATATGATTACATGCCCACATTTCTCCTTAACTCTTCCTGAACCTCCCCCAATATGTCCTGCTCCTAATTTCCCAGCTTATAGATATTCCTGAAGCAAATCAGCACATGTGCCGGGTTTTCAGCTGGAGCATAGACAAGCTACCAGTGGCCTCATCCCCCAAAGAAAATGACCCCCCTTCCCTCAACAGACAACTACCAATAGCTCCTCAACTAAGGGTGGCCTGGGGAGCTCCCGGGATTCCCACTGGGATTGTGACTGGCCTGGTCTTATGCAGGTCTTGCACAGGTAGCCTCAGCTACCAGAGCTGACCGGGGGCGGTTTGTATTTTTCTGCTTCTATAAAGACACCCAAGGCTTTTTCCTGACTACCCTACCCCACCAGCATTCAGGTCTGCTTATCTACTTCTAGGATATCTGTTTCAGAGAGCCCCAGGTTCCCCATGAGTCACCCAACTCTCTCCTATTTTCCACTTCTCCCTTCTGAACTCCAGAGAGCCCCGTGCCCTGGGAATTGTTTTCCCATCATCTGCAGCACTGTTTAATCAAGGCCGCTAATCAACTGTGAAGTTCATCGCGGATGTCAGCACAGTTTCCTGTGTGGTGATTGATGCGTTGAACAGTGTGGTCTTAATGCCTTTGTTCAAAATTAGATGACAACAGAATCGAGATTAATACCGTGTGAGTTTTTTTTTTTAAATCCAGGCGAAGGCTGCTTGTGGGAGCAGTCCTCTCCTGGGACTGTATCACAAAGGCAGTGTTCTGGTGATTTAAAACACAGCCTGGATGGCTTTGATTCTAATAACCACAGGCTTTTGCAGTCACCAGAAAGTCCATACAAAATGAAGAATTCTGTTCTGTTTTTTCATGAATGAGTGTAAGAAAATTTCCCTTTTCAAAAAAAGTAAAAGAAAAATGAGTGCTTGCATATGTGTGCACACATGTGTAGAACAAAGGTCCAGATACATATGCATGCACACATGTGTAGGATAAAGGTCTAGACACACCTCCTGACAAGAAGCTAAACTTATGTAATTCTCTCTCCCCTTCCAAACCTTCCTTTTCTCTTTCCTTCTTTCCCTTTCTGCTTTTCTCCCTCCCTCCCTCTTTCCTCTTTCTTGCCCTTTCTCTTTCCCCTCCCTTCTTCCCTGCATTCCCCTTCCCCCCACCCCTCTCTTTCTCTCCTCATTTTGCCTCTTTTCCTCCCTCTCTTTTTTTCTCCCCATTCCTCCTCTCTTACTCTCCTATCTTCCCTCTCTCCCCACTTTCTTCTCTCTTCCCCTTCCTCCCACTTCTTTCCCCTTTTTCTTCCCCATTCTTCCCCCTCTTTCTTCCCCTTTCCTCTGTCTCATTTTCTCTTCTCCCTCTCTTTGCAAAATAAAAGTCCATATAATGCAGATTCCTCTGTAGACAATCCCCTGTAACTATCTCCTTGCTTACCGCCACAAGGTTCTCTTCAAAGGGTCAAGTTGGCCCTCCCACTAAAATCCTGCTCTGACATGGTCAGAAAGGGTCTCACCTGACATTTTAACCCTGAGCTTGGCAGACACAGGCATCACTTGCCGTTCTTTGTTTGGTTCTATTCTTCTTTTTTCTTTGATTAATCAACAGTGCTTCTCTGTAATAATCCAAATGAACATCTTGATAGATTGCAGCCATTACAGGCTTTTCCACAGAGAGATGTTCCAGAAATGTTCATTGGGTTCGGGGAAGGGGGGCTGTGGAGAAGTTCTTTCCAGTTTTAATAGGAAAATCTAATAAGAGTAAAAGCATTCATTTCAACTCTATAGGGAAAGAGTATTTTTTTAATTATTAAGTTCTTAAGAAAACAAAATTACATTATTACACTATGAAATTGAGTCAACTGCAGAAGATTTTGCATAATAATAAGTAACCATATTATCTTAGTTTTTAAAAACAATCTTCATTTAGCTCTTAGTAATTTCCTGAGAATATAGAAATTTGAACATTTATCCTTTCCTATAAATCCCCTTTCCATTTTCACTGCTCAGATTTCACATTGGCGTGTACTTTAACTTATTTAGGAAGAAGCCTTAACGTGGATAAGTCCTAACTAGGCAGAGATTCACATCTAAATATAAACTGAATTTGTCTTCTCCAGAACTCTCCAACAACTATCCACTGTAAAATTCTAGAGTTGTGGGCTACTTTCTGGGTGAAAATCCCCTTGCTGTTAAAAAAAAAAGTCTGTAAGAGCTGTCAGTCACTTCGGACTATTAAAAGTCTCAGGCTGGTCTTTTAGGCTTAGTCATGTTTGAGTGTAACTATTCATTTCCTATGAAATTCTGATAGACCCCTTCCTATTCCCTCCCCACTTATTAGTCAGCTTTCCGTCGCTATTACAAGATACCTGAGGCTCGTTACTTCATTGCTTATATTTGATAGGGTTATTTAGCTTATAGCTATAACATTAGTGCAGGCTAGCCCAATGCTGAGGCCCCTGCAAAGCAGGATGTGGCAGGACAGAGTGCTCTCTCGCATCCCTGCTCTCCTCATGACTAATGGCAATGTGACCCAATGGAGGAGTACGAGGGATAAAGTTGGTTGTGAACTTGATAGAACATAGAACCATCCAGGAGACAAACCTCCTGGCATGATTGGTTTAACTGAGATTGGAAAGCACACACTAACTGTGGCAGAGCCATCCCATAGCTGGGGTCCTAGACTGAAAAAAAGGGGGGGCTAGCTTCCTGGCTGTGGATCCAATGAGAGCAACCACATTCCTGCCACTATGACTACTCCAACTCTTTAGCCAAACAACCATTCCCTCCTCAAGTGGCTTCTGATAGCAGCAATGAGACAAGTCACCCAATCAGGGACAGAGCAGACATGCTATTTGGTGATTACCCCATAGCTAGGCTGAGCTCACTTCTTGCCTCATCATAATTGATGTTTTATTTCTTTGTCTTGGGGTCTGAAGACAGTGAGTTGGGACTCTAGCAGGTACTTCCTGTGGGGCTCTACTCTACTTGCTGTAGCAACAAGCAAAGCCCCAGCTCTGTGGCTCAACTTCCAAGTTCCTGCACAATCTGACTAAAGCTCATCACCAACCCCATGCTGCAGCTCCGTGGAACCTCTGTCAGTTTGCCAAACACTGTTTCCTGCCCAAGTCTCATTTCCAAGCAAAAGCTACTAAACTGGAAAAGAGTTTGTCTTAGTTTATAATCCCAGCTTACAGTTTCAATGCTTCACTGCAGCAGGGAAGGAGGATGGCAGGGACTTAAAACAGCTGGCACATCACACTTGCAGTCAGGAGCACCGAGAAACCAATGTCTGCCTGTTTCGTTCTCTGCCTGGTTTCTCTGTGCTTATACAGCCCAGAACCCAGACTCTGGAACGGAACCAGGCTGGATCTTCCTATATCAATTAAAACAATCAAGACAATCCCCAACAGACAATTTATAGACCAACCCAATCTAGACAATCCCTCACTGAGACCCCCTTCTCAAGTGCTTATATATTATGTTGAATTGGCAATGAAAACTAAGCATCATAATGCCAAAAAAAATGAATCAGCAGCTAAAGGTTCTTGGGGCTCTTGTAGGGGAACCTGCATTCAATTTCCAATACTGGTATGGTGGTTCACAATCTTTAATAACTCAGTTATAGAGAATTGAATGTTCTTTTCTTGCCTTCAAGAGTACTAGGCATGCATCTGGTACATATACATAGTCAGAACACCAATACACATAAAATAAAAATAAATCTTTGTATAAAAACTAGTCACCTAGCTTCCCTACCCCCAGTTAAATTACCTGTTCCCCAAGTGGCCCTGAGATGTCTCAGGCAATGAATGGGTGAAGAGTGTGGACATTCCTGGTTCACTTGGTTCCCTGGAACCCTGACTAAAAAAAAAAAAAAAAAAAAAAAAAAAAAAAAAAAAAAAAAAAAAAAAAAACCTCTGTAGCTAAGGACTTTAAATTCGAGAGAAGAATGAAAATAATCAAACACAGTCTAAGTCATCAGGACACATAGGCGATGTTTCCTTCTGTTTCCATTTCCCTCTTGAATGCAGCCACAGTTCTACAACTGAGGAGCCAATTGCAAAATAGCAATAGGTAGGCCATATGCAAAAACTACTAGGAAAAATATTCACATTTCTTTCACAGGCCCCATCATTGCTTTCTACATCAATGATGCCACTTTCTTAAGACAAATTCAACTTAAATAGATCAATAGAATAAATCACAGATCATGGCAATGACTGTTATTTCACTAAAAAAAAATGCAGGCATTACAACCACATATATACATATGAATGTGTGTGTATAGATATATACAAATAGATACATGCATTTACCCTATCACACATATACAATGCATTCATACATAAGGTAGAATTCCATCATATGTTTTTTCATATTTTTACATGTTGATTTGAATGCAGTATTCTACATAAATAATACAAAGGGATATTTTCTTTTAAAAAATAAAAATAACAATCATTAGATGATGCCAGAATACCATAGTCTACACTAGAAACAAAGAAGTAGAAAATATTCTATATTAAATATAAACCAATTGTCTTTTATAGGTCGGTGATTCATAGTGGAATTTCCTATTGAGCTGTTTACCTCCATCCTCTCTCCAAACTAACAGGATGTGTGGGAATATTCTCAAATTTAGGAAGACTATTTGCTGTAAGTGGGTAAAACATTTCTGCTTCCTTCCTGAAATGACCTTTGTTTGAGATCTCATTATGCTGTCTTCAGGGGAAAAATACAAATTGAAAATTAGTTTGAGCTTTCGCTTCCCCAGAAGGTTTAGCAAAAAATTTCCATAATGGGCTCTGTAGTGGTGGTGAACCTGGAGTCCTTGGAGAGGCTGAGTACCTTTCCTGAACACCATCGGCTTGGGTCGCCAGGACCCTCAAGAGAACAGATCTGGGCACATACAAGTACTGCAGTCTCTGCTCTCTGGCTCACAGGCTTTCCCTGCTGGGTAACTTAGCAATTTCTTCTACCTAGGCCAGAAGCACCATGGGCTTTTAAGTATAACGTAAAATTCCTCATTCTTATACTTGAGGCAAACAGAGACTCCAGGGAAACGTAATGGGTGGTTAGATCTACAGGAAGCAATAAAAGAAACATTAGCTATCCGCTGATTCCAAAACATTACACTGCAGCTTTGGTCTGTTTTTTCCACCATCCAGGTTAGATATGATATACATACCTACACACCATACACATAAACCACACACACACACACACACACACACACACACACACACACGTGCGCATAAAGTAATCAAGCATGGATTCAAACTCTGCTGTTAGACATTGAACTTAGAATCAGGAGCTAACCTCCACTCCAGAGAGATAGAACATCTCTTGAAATCACAGTTTCTGCTCACTCACTGCTCATGTAGATAAGTGATTCTTCTTATAGACACGTCTAAAGGTGTGTGCTTCCAGTGATTTAAATCTAATCAAGCTGACATTAAACACCAATCATCCTAAGAAGTCATGCAACCCAAGGCTCAGATGGCTCGGGTCTCACGCCACTGATAGCTGAGTTATGCAAGAGAAGCCTAAATTTGTGATATTTTGCTTTTTCTTTATAAGGAAGAATAAGGAACAAAGAGACTTCTGGAACAAAAACAAGCATTTCTTCAGAGCCATGGTCATCACAAAGCAAACAACAAAAGGCAGGCTGGTTATTTAAGCAAAACTGTAGAAACTCCAAGACACAGGACAAAAATGAAATATTAGCAATACCAGCAGCCCAGACGACTGGCATTTCTAGAGCAGCAGGTGGCATTTACATTGTCATCAGTACTCACTTCAGTACACGGAACGCTCTGCATCACCGCGGTCTATAATACACAGCCTTTGGCTGACGAGCTAATGGCTGGACTTGGGGAAGACATGTCATGCTCACTCATACTTTTAAAATGACACCGACTCGGTGTGTGCTTTAATTTTGTAATTGCAGTCTCCTAACAAGTGTCTCTCAAACCTGTCATGCTTTACAGTGTCCTGGGGGGGGGGGGTAGGCTGTCTCCTATGCTAGATACTGCCGATATCGTACCACCTAGACTCAGAACAGAAACCTGTAGAACGGTGGAGGAAGAGATACTGAGAAGCCATTGTAGTGCCATAAAAAGTTATTAAGAGTCCTATGGGGGAGATGTATAAACATAAGATAAATTATATGCATGTGTATGTGCGTGTGCATATATATAAACATCCTTTAAATGTGTGTGCAGAATTAACAACTCTACTCTAGTTGCATTTCAGTAGATCCTGGGAGCAGCTCTCTGTTTGAACCGATCAGTATTATTTCTGAGACCCTATAATTATCAGGATAACTAATTTAATGAGCAAAGTGACCAACGTTCACAGCCCTCCAGGGTAGGCATGTGACAAGTCTGACTGAGAACAAAGACAAAGCAGCTTCACAACCTCTTCTAAACATGAAAATTGGGGGGGGGGGTTCCCCATGTTTGTCTTGGCTATATTTCATGAGCCCCAAATGGCATTTCTCTCACTCTCCTGGGTGCCGGTAAGCTTTCTGTGTGTGGTCATGATCCTGTATCAGGAATGCCCTGACCTTTGAGAACTGATAGCCTTCTGATGAGTCCCTAGTCCTCACATAATGGCTGTGTCCTCACACAATGTACACTAGGTTCTACTCAGTTGATGTCTGTTGAATAATTTACACTCATCTTTGCTGGATGACAAAATCCCAGCAACAAGGACCATGCTGCAACTGAAAGTCCTACAGAGTATGAAGCACACTTCTGTCATACAAAGTCTGACATGGTAGTTGCTGAATAAATATTTCTGCAAAGAAGAAATGAGTCCCACTGGGAAGTGAAAAGTCATTTTAGAAATAGGCAAATGCATTCATTTCAAGCAAGTATGATATGGGTCAAAATCAAGAACTTACTAACTTTTACTGCAAAGGGCCCATTGGAAAGTAGCTTCGGCTTCCATATGATGTGAAATGACTAAATTTTATGGTTATCACATGGGAACAAAGTATAACTAATATGCAAATGAATGACCATGGCTGTGTTCTAATATAACTTGACCTAACAAAGTTCAGTTGTTCTTCTTACTAGCTATAGTTTCCTGACTCACTATTATGCAAATGAGAAAGTAAAGACAATAAAACTTTTAGATAATAATCTGGTCATGTTTCTGTTACTGGATATCAAAATGTGTGTATGTAAGACCCACAAATCAGTTACAATTAAGGAAAATGATTTGCAAGTGGAGTACGGAGTCAGAATTAAGAATGATGGGACCTTATGCAACCATGAAATGAACAGACTAGCACTGCCAACGGGACAGGAACAGGCACAATGTATTACAGCCCAGACATTGTGAACTAAAGATACTAAGTATGTATGTGTGCACATGACATAAGAGCTAGAAAGGAAAAGGCAAGCCATGAGGTGAAAGGAAATGTATTGCTTCCATAAAAAGCAAAATACATCTAATCTTTATAAATTCTATATATGTATGCATATATATACATATATGTGTGTGTAGAAACATACCCACACCCACATATATACATATAAGTAGCGGAAAGGCCAAACAGTAAAATAAATAAGGAAAGGGGTAAAAAGAAAATTGCCAAAATACTATACCCAAATTGATAATTAATAAATGTGAGCATGTGACCAAGGCCATTATTATCAAGAAATATTTGTATCATGAACAAAAATCACCATCATGTATTACTACATACTCACTAGTATGGTAAGAATGAATGACTATAATGCCAAGTGTTGATGAAGACGCTAGCTAGCAGAACTCTCTCATACTTCCCTATAAATTGTTTCAGTCCCTTTAGAAAACATTTTGTCATTCAACTTACCAATCCTAGGTGATACCTAAGAAAAAATACTTACAGAAATAAAATATATAGAAGAATATACATAGCAGTGACTGGAGAAGAGAAATGCTCAATGGTTAAGAGCACGTGTCCAATCAGGAGGGCTTGAATTTGACCCCAAGTTGTATAGAGAAGCTTGAGTTACACCTGTACAGTGCTAAAAGAGGATGCCTTTCTATGTGCCCTGTGAACTGAACATCTGTCCTTGATGTCAATGTGTTTAAGCCTAATCTCAGTAAGGTGGGGCCTTTGAGATAAAAGCAAGAAGACAGGATCCATGCAGGGGAATCAGTGTTCTCCTAGGAAGAGATCCAAAGAGGTCTTTCTCTCCAGACATGAGAAAGAGGTCCTTCTGCAGTCAGAGCTGGCTTCCCCTGACTGCCACACATTGACCTTGACCTTCAAGCCTCCAGAAGTGGGGGAAGTAAACATTTTCTGTTTAAGGCACCAGCCTAGAACTGGGGTACTGTTCTAACAAGCACCCAAGGGCTGTAGAACTTGATGGAAGCAGCAGATGCTCCCGGAGTTTTGCCTGAGGGTGGCTCAGACACTCTCATCTCTAATTCATTTGGTGGATATTTATTAATAGATGAGGCTTTGAACTTCAGTGTTTGGAGTTGGTGCCAGGATGAAATGGAGTGGGTGGGTTCAGGGTATAGATCTTGGGAACAAGGAGACAATGCTACTAACTGAATAATACCTTAAACCACTATAGTAACATATTACCACTCCTAAACTGTTAATACGTTACAACACCGTGAGTGTTGACACTCTCAGGTAAGGGGTCCACATCTCAATAAAATTCCTTTGAAATGCATGTCACAGAGGACAGAGCGCTTCTCTGCTGTCCTGTTGTTACATTTCACACAGAACCCCCCACTGCTGCCGCAATTCATACACAATAAAGATAAAAAAAGCTACTGGTCACAGGATACCTGGAGTACATAGGCAATTTGCCTAATCCCTACGTCCAACCATCACTCAAGACTTCAGGACATAGCACAGTATCATACCTGCTTACAGTTACCTTTGAAGAGTTTTATGATGAGAAAAAAAATGAAAGAATGATGAAAATTAAAAGTAATGATGATATCATCTGGCAGGCTATTTCTTGGTCCATAACACGATCACATAACACTTAGTTTTCAAAAGGTTCCTACAGCTTACTGGGTGGAAGCGCTCGGTAAATCGCAGGACAAAGTAACAGTGTGTGTATTTTTGACTTAAAGGGAAACAGTAAGAGCCAACCAGGGTCCATCTGTCACGGCAATGGACCCCAAAGAGAGAGCAGGGGAGGGTGGAAGAAGGATGGTGCATACTGTGAGAAGGTTCTTTTTCTCCTGGTCTGTGTCCTGAGCATCACACACACACACACACACACACACACACACACACATTTGCACACATACACAGGAATTTACCAGAGTGTTATCTGATATTCACTTTCAAATGAAACACAAACTTTCTAAAACAGTTCAGGTGATCAAAACAACTCAGTCTCCTAGATCCAGTGTTTCCCACAATCCTGCTCTCTTCAGGTAAGAACTCCATCAACATAGCCCCTCTTACAATGTCAGCCTCTTTAGGGCAAGCAATTTGAGCCTGTCCTGTATGGGCTACCCTTTTGTGATTGGGCACAAGTCCAGAGTCCACCAAAGAATCAAACGTCGACTCAGGATCATGAGGAAGCTCCAGTGAGCAATTTCAACCCACAGCCTTCCTAATTGGATATCTGAGAGAGTTTCCAGCATCTTAGTGGACCCCGTAGCTCCACTCTATGGAGCATACTCAGTAGAGCAGAACGTGGGGTCAAAAGAAAAAGCAGACTAAAGATTCACCTTTTGTCTCTGGGAAGAAGTAAGAAGATAGAAACTCACATTCCGAAATGTTGGCACATACTTGTAATTTCAGCTCTGAGCAGCCATAGACAGGTAGGTCCTTGGAGCTTATGGGCCAAAAAGCTTAGCCAGCCTTGTAAGCTCTCTGCAGGTGAGAAACCCCATCTCAAACAAAAGAGGTCAGCTCCTGAGAAACAGCACTCAAGACTGTCCTCTGACCTCCGCATACAACACACACATGGGTACATGTACACCTGTTCAGGTACATATACATGCACCTATACATATGGAGACAGAGACAGAGACAGACACACAGGCATCAAGAAGCAGGCAGACAGAGACAGAATGAAAGGGACAGAGGGGTTCTCTTTGATGGTTAAGTGCTTATACAGTTCTTACTTTGTCTCCATACTGCTTTAAATTTTGTAGCTGAACTGGTGCCTCCAATACAATTGGGAATCAAGAGATGGATAGTTATTCATTCAGATAGTCACCATGCTAGACCCTCAGCTCGGGTTGATAGAAAGAGCCAGGCTTTGTCTTCACAGGGCTTTTCAGGTAACAGTGTAGGTGGCAGGTCTCTGCCATCGTGACCCAGTCACAGGGAAGCAAGGTGCCCACATCTGTAGCCACCTCACCTTTGCATCTATTTGGTCATGTTTACCATACTGAGACCCAAAAGAAAAAGAAGGGATAATGGAGCAAAGTGAAAAACGTCACTTCTAGACCTGGGCCCTAACATTTCCTATCAATACACAGTTCTCTCCTTCTCACCTCCTGGATGGATATCAGTGTCTGCAGGAACCTTGCCATTAAATCGGCCAGTCTGTAAGGAGTCTTTCTTTGTCCCACCAGCCAGCTCCCAAATAATAACATGGAGACTTCTCATTAATTGTGAAAGCTCAACCTATAGCTTAGGCTTGTTCCTAACTAGTTCTTATACCTTAAATTAACCTATTTCTATTAAACTACATCCTGCCACACCACTCCTCTTTCTTGCACTCCCTGTGTCTCTCTGTGTCTCCTGGCTTCTCCTGCTCACCTAGATTACTCCTTCTCCTCCTCCTCCTTTCTTTCCGGAGAAATCTTGCCTATACCTCCTGCCTAGCTATTGACTATTAAGATTTTTATTGCACCAATCACAGCAATACAACTTCACACAGTGTACAAATATCCCACACCAGCCCACTGGCAGTCTGGAATCATTAATCTTTCAATGGAGGAAAGTTTGCCTGTAGTCTCTGCCTGGCCATATAGGCATCATTGACTGGACTTATTGCTCATGAAAAAAATCGACCTGAAATCTAGGAAGGCCTGGAGTCTACACAGTTCCTCCAATATCACAGTTACATCCTGGTAAGCTCTCAGGAAGTACTTCCCAGCACTTCCATCAACTGGTTTACTCATTTGTATAGACTGGACACAGCAAAAGCTAGGGATACCAGGGAGAAGGAGGAGGCCTGAGAGGCAACAGATAAATAAACATAATTGAAACCAGAACAATGGAACAATGCTATGAAGGAAAATCAAACATCACTTTGACAGGCAACAGTTATGAAGTCCCTGTGAGGTTCCAGCTTGATGCCTGACATGAAGGAGATAAAAAAGCCAGCCACAAACACTCTAGGAGATGTTCAAACATAAAGACTCAGAGTCAAGACATCACTAGGAAGAGTCTAGGGACACAATAAAGGTCCATATGCTGTAGAAGATAAGCAAGAAGCACACAGTAGCAGAGGGTGTCTTCGTCTTTCTCAGAACCTTCCCGAGCACTGTGACAAGGACAGTCATCTCTTCCCTGAAGTCCCAAAGACCAGGTCCCTTACTGTCATGCCACATTCTATGTGGGAACCTTCACATGACTGAATGACCACCAAAAGAAATTTTGGCATAAAGTATGATTCTGATAGGTCACTTGACATCATCTGCTTCAATTGCTGAAATAATTTTACATTTAATTTTTTTTTAATGTCAGGAGAAGTTCTAGCGGCTGGCAAATCCCTGAGATTCTTGACCTGCAGGTTTTAGAAGCAATAACACACAAATAGTTGAGTATTCCTTTATAAAATAAATAAATAAACAGCAAGGCAATAACAATAACTTCACAGTGAAGTGTTTCCTCCAGTAAAAGAAGAGGAAATTGTTAGAGTTTCATTTCGGGACCTGGGGACCACATTTGTTTTGAACTCTTCTGCCCTTACATGAAATATTGAATTAATTTCAGGTATCCATTGGAATATGTCGTTGTCTTATTCACTGTGAGTTACCCAGTTGAGGATATTTTCTAACTTTTTTCCTCCAGATTCTCCTGTACCAATAGCCTAGGGGATAAACTGTCTGATTTAGTTATACCTAAAATTACTGTTTTTATTTGACTCCTATTTTTTTCTAAGGGACAAGAAAAACATTCTCACCATTATCAACTCAGTTCTAAGAAAAGAAGCAGATATTGTCTCTGTAAAAATCTATCCCACAGCCCAGGAAAGGAGTTGCTGAGTTAGGAAGGGGCAGGCTCGAGAAGATGAAGGGATCAGTGGGACAGAAGCATTGAGTGGTTCTACATGGACCTCAGGCCTGAGAGCAAGGAGAAGAAACTCTGACCATCAAAGGCCTCCAGGTGGCAATGAGTATAGAGCAACCACTATGAGTCTTGGTTTTCTCATGTCCATGGCCATGATAGCTTACCTGAGTCCGGCACTCTTTCTAGGAAATCGTTGAACCTCGGATGGTCTTGAAACCTTTCCCTCAACCAACAATATTTATGGAGCATCTACTAACAATCTTACTTGTCCTCTGCATGTCTATACTTGTCTATAGCTTATTAACAATACTCCTAAAACTACATAGTGAATTCCAAGTCAGTCAGGGATATGCAGACCAGACTGTCCTCAAACTCAGAAATATGCCTGCTTCTGCCTCCAAAGTGTTGGGATTGAGACATGTGCCACCAAGCTTGACTTATTAACAATACTTATTGGCCACTATCATGGTTAGTTTTATGTGACATTATGCAGTCATGGGTATCCAGATATGTATTTAGCCAAGCATTCTTCTAGATGTTTCTGTAAAGACTTGGCTTAGATGAGATTAACATTTCAGTCAGTAGATGACGAATAAAGTAAATTGCCTTCTACACTGTGGCCTCATTAAGAAGGTGGTAAAACTTAAGAAAAATATTATTTTCCAAGAGAATGGGGATGTTACCTGCAGGTTACCTTTGGAACTGAACTGTCAAGTCCCTGGGTTTGAGAACCTTTAGGATTACCCTGAAACTTTTGGATGTATGAGCTCTGTATGAATTGACATGACTGCAGCCATCTAGTCATATCTATCATAACTTCCCAGAAAAAATCCTATGGGTTTTTTTAGCAAACTCTAAACAGGAAGAACCATCAAAGTGGAGTGTGGAGCTTTGCAGCTATACTCTTACTCTGCCTCCAGAGATGTCTCTGAGACTGTGAAGAGTTTGAAACAAGCCAGGTACATCTCAGGTACAATAAGGTCACCTTTGTCCTGATCAATAGCCAAGCCCTTCCCTCTGACCCAAAACAGTAAGGCTCCAACTGGTCTTGCCAAAATCCATTAATATCCTCCGCCCCGGTAAATGGTACTATGTACAGTCCTGTATATGTCTGTATCTCTCTTTGACCTCTGGCAGCTTGGACTTGTTCTCACATACAAGTTCACCTGGGTATAGAAGACTCTTTAGTGGCATGTGTGGGGAGCCAAGGAAGTCTGAAGTGAATGGACAGGGAGTAGATGAAGTCCTGAATGGATATGTCCTATTGCCAAGAACCAGTGCATCAGATCCACTGGAATGGCAAGGCCGCCTCTGCTCCCTACTCCAGGGCAGGCTAAGAATTGGCAAAGTCTTTCTTTGGTCCATGTGAAAATGTCTGTAGCATGTGCAAAAACTAACAGCTGCAGCTTCTTTCTCCTAGGTGACTGGAACCTGAGACTTCTCACCTGAGATTTCCTGAGACATCCAACCCTTCCCCCGTGCTATACATCATAAACTCACTGAGGTGTAGAGTTGTTCTTTAATTGGTGCAACTTCATCAGAGCATGCACAGGCCACTCTATTGAAGCTCATCTGTCTATCTGTCTGTCTGTCTCTGCATTCTTCATTCTCTTGCAGCTACAGTCTTATTTCCAAGACTAAGTTCTATAGGACAGGTGAGCATGCACCAATAAATATATATGCATCATATACTGCTGGGTCTATTGATATGGACAACTTTAATGCAAGCATTTAGCTTGTGCCTGGTACCATCTTAATAACTTAGGACTCACTGAAGAACAAATATTCTGACCTTCTCAGCTACAATAGACTCATCAGCTCATGTTCAAATCCTGCACCTTTCAAAGATAGCACCTTTCCTGTGGTTGCTTCTGAGAGTGGGCCATTGCACACCTGGATTCTCCTGCCCACTCGCACTTATATGGCACTGAGGTCTTGGGCCATACTACATAATCATGTTTACCATGCAATTCATAATAAAAGCTTGCTGTTTGTTTGTTTGTTTGTTTGGGACCTGGGCCATCTGCATCAGTTTGACCCCTAGGGATGGAAGTAAATACTGTTCAAGAAATTAAGATGAGTTGCTTAGGCAACCCACGCTTATATGTTTGGCCCCAGTAAAAACCCTGGCCATGAAAACTTCTGTGAGCTTCCTTGGCTGGCCATATTCTATGCATGTTACCATACATTATTACTAGGAGAATTAATTGTGATCCATGTGACACCATTGGGTGAAGACAACTAGCAGCTTGTCCCAAGTTTCTCCAACATTCTGTGGTATACACCTTTCCTTTTCACACCTTTTATTCCTTATCTTTTTTCTGCACAGTGAACCACAACCATGGGCATAAAAACTTACCTTAGTTCTGTGGTTCCTTCTAGCTAGTTATAAAACATGAGGGCAGTCTTGGAACTCCTCATATAGCCGTGTTTACTGAGCAGCCCCTCTGTGCTGATGTTGTCCATCGATAATTAGTATTTATGAGAAAGCAAAAAATAAATAAATAAACCGTGCTCACTTGGCCTTCCCGGTCTTATCTCTCTGCCAATGAAGAATGAGAGTGGGGATAGAGAGCTCACAGGCATTCACTCCCTACCATGGTCCTCAAGAACCATTAGACCATGAATAAAATGAGGATCAAAGATGCTCAGGGAGGCAAAAATAAATAAGCAAGGAAACTAAAATCCAACCCCAGTGTGATCAGAGCGTGAGTTGAAAAGATTCACTCTGCCTCTCAAATCATTGAACCATGCCTCAAATGGGCCCAACTGCGGTAGAGTCTGAAAACTTTTGCACATCCAATGGCAGGCAAACTAGAAAACGCTCAAGTCCTCATTTGTATCAAACTCTGCTCCGTGAGAGCAATGAAAAAGTATGCAGATATTTAAAGGCCTAGTCTTCATGCCAGAGCAGTGTTGGTTTCTAAAGGACATTTGCCAATATTTTGACAAAGTTTTGATGGTCACACCTAGGGGTATACCATAGTACCTAGTACAAAATCAGGATGAAGCTAGAAATTCTATACTGTACAAGACAACAGGTCTCTGTAGGGAAAGACCACTGTGGCAATGCTGCTGGGGGTGGGAAACCCTGAAGAAGATAATCGGAAGACAGAGGTCTCTTCATTGGATGAATCGGGTGCTTCATAAAGATTAAGTATTATGCCACTTGACACTTCCAGGCAAAAGTTAGTCTGTGGTTGGAAATATTAGAAGTCTCAGACACTAAATGAGTGACTCATCTAAACACTATGAGCAGCCACACAGCTAATTTGAACTTTTCACTTAGTTTAAGAAGAAATATTTTCAAGAGAACTTAGATGAGTGGCTGGCAAAGTGGCTCGGTGGATGGTGGTGCCTGCCACCAAGCCTGACAATCTGACTTACCAGCAGGACGATAGATAGATAGAAGGATAGAAGGAGGGAACCAATTTCAGCAAGCCCTCTCACCTCCACACATGCACTGGCGTGTGCGCCCTCACACACACACACACACACACACACACAAAGTAAATATGCAATGAAGTATTTCTTTCAGAGAGCTTACATTGTCTTATTTTTGTTGGAAAAAAAATTTCTTAAATCTTTAAAATTATATCATTTTATCTTACTTTTTAAAATAAAATAAAAACAGGGCTTAGATGGAATCTGAAAATACTATGGGCACAGCGTCAAAATGAACACCCTGCCATGGACTCTTGCATTGCAATGAAGAAAATTCCTATTTGGCCTGTAGTAATAAGAGCGGCGGGACTGCGTCCCCAGCACCCTGGCCGCCTGGCTAGCTTATGCTCCCAAATAACAACACACAAACTGTATTCTTTTAAACACTGCTTGGCCCATTTCTATCTAGCCTCTTCTAGGCTAATTCTCGCACCTGGACTAGCCCATTTCTAATTATCTGTGTAGCCCATGAGGTGGCTTACCAGGGAGATTCTAGCCTACGTCCATCCTGGGTCAGAGCTTCATCGCGTGTGCCTCAGAGAGCAGAGCTATCCCCACGTCCGCCCAGGAGAGGGGAACATGGCATCTCTGCTCCAGAGAGCAGAGCTGTAGAGTCTGAGCTCACTTCCTCTTCCTCCCAGTATTCTGTTCTGTTTACTCCTCCCACCTATGTTTTAACCTATTTTTAACCAATGACCTTCCTCCATCATTGGCCTCTCTCTTTGGCTGACACAATGAAAACCTATGAAGCCTGTGGCAACTACTGACAGGTTGATGGGTTAGAGTCCCACCTAGAAATGCATGCAATGTTCACAACAACTCAAGGATGGGGTTTGACTAAAGGGATCCATTTGAAACCTTAAGGGATTGTGCTGGCACCTGATCTGAAACAGCACAGCTCTCCTGGTGCCTAGCAACAACGAAAGGCAAAGCAAAGCAAGGGCTGGGTCACAGAAATAAAAGGAGTGAGAGATGTGGAAAGTGAGCTACCATGGTTGGACTCTGTTCACAAGTGACCACAGGGGTGTGGGTGAGACAGGGAAATAAACCCCTGTCTCATGATCCTTTCTTCTTTCTTCTCATCTCTGACTGGACTCAGCATTGGCTGAGTTCAGCCAGAAACAACAGGCAGGGGAGGGAGCTCCTTGATGTCTTTGCCATCAGGTATCCTCAGAGGCGGGAAGAAGACAGACAACAGAAGGAGGAGAGAAATGGAGAAGACAGCATTTTCACATCAAATGAGAGGGGGTGTTTTTAAGAGGCAACTGAGTGTAAGTGTGGATTTAATGAAGCAGACTGAACTGTTACACTGAGACATTGTTTCCAGACTGAAGCTTGGAATAAGAAGCAAGGTGTGGCTTCTAATTTCCTTTTGTTGCTGTGATAAATACCCTAACCCAAAGCAACTTAGGGAAGGAAGAGTGTTTATTTCAGTTTATAGATCATAGATCATCACTGGGGAAAGTCAGGACAGGGACTCAGGGCAGAAACCATGAAGGAATTCCATGAAGAGATGCTGCTTGTTGGCTTGCTTGATGAATTATGCTCAGCTACCTTTTTTCTAAACAGCCCAGAGCCATCTGCTTAGGAAATGGTATTTCCCCTAGTGGGGCGGGTCCTTCCTCATCACTTAGGAAATGGTACTGCCCCTAATGGGGTGGGCCCTTCCTCATGACTTAGTAAATGGTACTGCCCCTAGTGGGGCGGGTCCTTCCTCATCACTTATCAAGGCAGTTCCCTCATAGACACACCCACAGGCCAATCTGATCACGGCATTTTCTCACATGAGGCTTCCCTCTCACATGACTCCAGACTGTGTCCTCTTGACAATGAAAACTAACTAAGCTGGTTAAATTATTTTTATTCTTTGATTGATGTTTCTGTTGACATACTTAATGGTGGCATTATTTGTGTAAGCAAAAGCTTGGAATGTTAAATACCAAACAATCAGTCCATATTATGCTCCTACTGTTTAAAAATATAAACAAATAAAACCTCCAAACCTATGGAAAATTACATTGAATAACATTTAGTATTTAATAACACAACAAAGATATAAACTTAATGCAAAAAAAAATCAAGGTTCAGGCCAGTACGATAGCTCAGCACATGAAGGTGTTTGCTACACAAGACTGACAACCCGTAATCACATAAAAGTGGAAGGAGATGAACCTGCCTAACCCCATTTTGAATGCAGGAGCCATTATGCTGCATTATTAAAAATAAGTTCTCATTTACTGTAAGAACTGAGTTTCTGCTTGCTTCCTGGAGCCTGATCTGCTCAAACCCATGACCTTGCCTTGGTTTTGAGAACACTCTGATCCTCCCCTGTCCTTCCTGACCCTCCCTAATCACATGGTGACCACATGATATTTTTGAGATTCTTCAATGCTTCCTTATAACTCCATTTTCTCTCTTCTGTAAACTTGCTTGAAACTACTTTGATTTCACTCCTTAAAGGGGTCCCAAGAAATGGACTTGAGGCTGCTCTCTTTGACCCAACTTAGGTGGCAATAGCTGGCCAATTCTTGAGTGCACCCTGATAAAATCAGGCTTCTATCCCAGTGGGATTTACAGAGAGAACCAAGACTGCCTAGTTGTCTTCGACCTCCACATGCAGGCTGTGGCACCCTTGCCCACATATACATACACTATACACTGTAATAAAAACAACTTTTTCAAAATAAAATTAAACTTTAAATTATACACTGTGAAATCTAATACTATGTGTTCTATTTCTGTTCCTAGAAACCTAAATTAAGTCAGGAACGAAATACACCAAAATATTAGTTGCAGCTAACTCTGGCTGATTATGGGGGAGTCTCATATATGTTAACTGAGCACATAGGAAAAAGAAGAAACAGAAACACCAGTAGCAGCATGCTCCAGATCACTGAGGAAAGCCAGCTTTTCTTTTCAGGTAACTAGTCTGTCCGGGTCTCTGAGGCCTCTGAGTCATCCCAGAGACCCTTGATAGAGAAAGGAATAGAAAATGGTTCTGAACACTTTTCCTTCAGATGGGAAAAACGAGATTATAAAACCTAATAAAAATCACAAGCCTCGTATCTGTGATGTCTTAATGTGGTGATTTAAAGTCAGGCTTTAATTGCTTTAAACAAGAAGCCCTAAAGTTAATGACTGTTTCCAAACAGATACCTTCCCATTTTCATTAAGGGTGCCACGTACTGTGTGCTGGCCCCAAGATGCAGTGATTCTTTCCTTAGCCAAAGAAACTCCTGGGAGTCATGCCAGAAAAGGCCTTTGACAAAAGACTAGACTTTTATTTTATATGCAAAATATGATGATATATTGATATTTTAAATTTAATATATGTGTCCTATACTTACACCATTCCCCTTTCCTCTCCTGCCTCCAACTCCTCTCACCTGCCCCTATGGACTCTCAAATTTATGCCTTCTTTTCCTTAGTCATTTTCCTTTTCTTACATACATACAAAATTTAATATGTACATATAACCTATTGAGTCCATTTCATCTTGCTCGTGTAAATATATTTTTAGGGCTGAGCATTCTGCTTTACATGTACGAATTCCTATGCTCGTCTCACACTTGTTTCATATCCAAATGGAAAGGGTCATCATGTGCATGTCCTAGCTGAACCGCTGACCACTAGGGGTTCATTACTGATGTACTCAACAACCTGGAAAATGACTGTTGCAGTTTTATTTCAGAGATGACTGACAAAGCTTATCTAAGGTGACAATGGCCAGTGATTTGAACCTATGACCATGTTTGCATCTGAAAAACTACCTAAAGGCTTTTGTTTGTTCTCCAACTAGTAGCACTATGGAGGAAGTTGTTGAACCCTTTTCACTTGAACACAGCGGGTTTCTATCTTGGTGAAGGGTTCAAAACCAAAACTTAACACACGTAAGATATATATATATATATATATATATATATATATATATATATATATATATATATATAGTGTTACCTGTAGCAGGAAAGATGAGTGTGGATGCCAATTCCTAAACAAAGCCCTCCAGGGATAAAATTATCATGGAGATTTTATTCAGGAAGCCTATAAATTTTTATAGAAGAATCCATTCATTCCTAAGCATGCTCAGTTAAAGCCATGGAGATTAAAGTGATGGAAACAAATGCTTCTGAGCATGCTCAGCTTGCATCATGAAGTTTTAGCTAAACATAAAAAAGCATACTTTGTGCATTAACACAAAACTCTGCCCCTGAAGGGGTCTGTGAAAATTAATGGTTAGTGCCTCCATGAAATGGCCTGAGGAAGTAGGCTACTAAGGAAAGACTCTGAAGGTTATATCTTTGCCCTGGCTCCTGTCTGGTTCTTTACTTCCTGATCAGTATACCCTAAGGTGCCTGCACCAGAGTCCATCATCATCAAGAACTTGACGATGGCTTCCCAACCATGATGTCCTCCTTAAGTTGTTTCTATCAGCTGTGATCATTGTGACACACAAGTAACTAATTCTTCAGGAGACATGAGACATTTTGCTTATATCAGTACCCTCCACATAGCTCAGTACATTTTGAGATTTTCAACAAGGCTAAGAGGAGCATATGGAAAAGGCGGTCCTTACACATAGCTTCCCACAGGAACGCCATATGTAGAAGTCTCTATGCTATGCTCCTTGTATCACTACCTCATCAACCCAAACTGACACAATGAGACTAGTCAAAAAGTGCAACCACTTCCATAGCCAAAACCAGTTATGAATGACCCAAGGTTGCTCAGGTCATGTGACAAGATGGAATATGATGTAACATGTTTTAAATTGATGGGGGAGAGTCTTTTGTGTTAATTTTATTGGTTAAATAAAGAGACTGCCTCAGCCCTTTAATAGGACAGAAAATTAGGTAGGCGGAGGAAACAGAACAGAATGCTGGGAGAAAGAAGCCGAGTCGATGAGTCGCCATGATTCTCCCATTCCAGACAGATGCAGGTTAAGATCTTTCCTGGTAAGCCAGCTCATGGGCTTTCAAGCTAAACCAAAATGGATTTCATGAGGGTATTATGACTTCAAAATTTGGGTCTAAGGACATGATGCTTTGAAAAGGAGTTTCTTCTTTTGTTTTCACAGAGGATGAGACACTGTGGATTGTGTCTATCCCATTATGGTATGATAGACCACGCCCTCCTGAAAGGTTGCTGTGAACACCCTCAAAAAATTACTTCACTCAACTGCCAACTGAGAAGACTCTGGCACACAGGTTATACAATAAAAGACGCAATTAACGACACCCCCATTCAGCAGGAAGCAGTTTGGAGAAAAATAACTGTGCCCATGTTCCCATATATTGTTTATAACTGTTCTTTTACATTTAAAGGGGGATATAATATAGGTATAAATATATTACATTGATGTGGATTTTGCTTTAGTGATTTAAATTTAAGGTCAATTTTGTTATATGTATATGTGTTTCTGATCTTGATTAAGGTATTGTGATTGTGTAGTTCTTGTAAATATGTAATATATATATATATATAGGTTGTTAATAGATAATCATCTATAATAGCTAAGCTTGTAGTCATATTAGATTTTCTAGATATATAGAGATATATTTCAGTTAGATAGGCATTATTCATATCTTTCAAAGACTGCAGAATATGGCATTTAAATGTTTTAATAACTTAGGGCTTTTCATGACAATGAGACATGTCTGCTCCTGGCAGCACCAGCTACTTCGAGAGGATGATGGGCATCAAAAAAAAATTCCTATGGAGCTGGATAGTCATTTGGGCAAGAAACTGCTCTTGCATGGACTGTTGCATAAACTGGAAACAAAAAACCCACAGAGAGAGGACTGCTAAACTTGCCTAAAGGTGAGATGGTCTTTCGGGGTTCCTGATTCATGAGAGTCTGCGAGACATTCTGCAGGACACAGCAGAAAGTGACTAAACTGTCTTTAAAATTTCCTGCTTCATGGAAATGTTTCTGGATACTATGGGTCTAAAGGCCAAAGATGGATGCCCCAACAGTACAGAGGAACTTTGGGTGACTGTCCAGGCAGAAAGATGTCTCTGTCATTTCTAGAGCTTTGGATTTCTTGTTTGCTTAGGTAATATTATATCCTTCTGGAGTCTTTGATGGAGTTAAAGAATGGTTAGTTATAGTTATAGTTTTCCTTAGCTATGATAAAAGATAAAATAGATAAAATTATTGTAACTGTAATTCTTACTTGATAACTGTTTTGTTATATGTAATCTTACTATGTTAAAGTGAAAGCTTTTCTTTTTGGTTTAAACAGAAAAAGGGGAAGTGATGGGGAGAGTCTTCTGTTTTGTGTTAATTTCATTGGTTAAATAAAGAGACTGCCTCAGCCCTTTAATAGGACAGAAAATTAGGTAGGCGCAGTAAACAGAACAGAATGCTGGGAGAAAGAAGCTGAGTAGATGAGTCACCATGATTCTCCCATTCCAGACAGATGCAGGTTAAGATCTTTTCTGCTAAGCCAGCTCTTGGGCTACACAGATTATTAGAAATGGGTTAGATCAATATGTAAGAGCTAGCCAATAAGAGGCTAGAAATAATGGGCCAAGCAGTGTTTAAAAGAATACAGTTTCCGTGTAATTATTTCGGGGGTAAAGCTAGCCGGGTGGTGGGAAGCAGCAGCCCGCCACTACTACAACATTAAATAAAACCCCATCTTCCCCCAACCTCCACCTCCCAGAAAGCCACACAACAGTCCCAGCCCCTTCCTGTTTCTTCTCCCAAGCCCCAAGCAGTCTATACTCTATAGTATTTATGCAATTTATAAACCGTAGAACAAAAGTACTCCCAACTCTAGAAGCAAATCTCCCCTACATCTTCTCTTACGTGTTCTTCAGAAACTGCTGTGGGACAATGGTCTTTTATCCTGTCACTTGTGTTATTTTAATTAAATGCTGATTGGCAATAGCTGAGCAGGAAGTATAGGTAGGGCAACCAGGCAGGAAGTAGAGGTAGGCTGATGAGAACAGGAGAATTCTGGGAAGAGGAAGGAGTCAGTCTACAGTTGTCATTCAGAAACAGAGGAAGCATGATATGACTGTCTCACTGAAAAAGGTACCAAGCCACATGGCTAACACAATTATGGGCTAATATAAGTTATAAGAGTTAATAAGAAGCCTGAGGTAATAGGCCAATCAGTTTATAATTAATGTAGACCTCTGTGTATTTCTTTGGGACTGAACAGCTATGGGACCAGGCAGGACAGAAACCTTGATCAACAAGAAATGAACTGCATTTCTTTATTTATTTATTTATTTAGGATTTCTGCCTCCTCCCCGCCACCACCTCCCATTTCCCTCCTCCCCCAATCAAGTCCCCCTCCCTCGCCAGCCCAAAGAACAATCAGGATTCCCTGCCCTGTGGGAAGTCCAAGGACCACCCACCTCCATCCAGGTCTAGTAAGGTGAGCATCCAAACTGCCTAGGCTCCCACAAAGCCAGTACGTGCAGTAGGATCAGAAACCCATTACCATTGTTCTTGAGTTCTCAGTAGTCCTCATTGTCCGCTATGTTCAGTGAGTCCGGTTTTATCCCAGGCTTTTTCAGACCCAGGCCAGCTAGCCTTGGTGAATTCCCAATAGAACATCCCCATTGTCTCAGTGTGTGGGTGCACCCCTTGCAGTCCTGAGTTCCTTGCTCGTGCTCTCTCTCCTTCTGCTCCTGATTTGGACCTTGAGATTTCTGTCTGGTGCTCCAATGTGGAACTCTGTCTCTGTCTCCTTTCATCACCTGATGAAGGTTAATATCCAGGAGGATGCCTATATGTTTTTCTTTGGATTCACCTTCTTATTTAGCTTCTCTAGGATCACGAATTATAGGCTCAATGTCCTTTATTTATTGCTAGAAACCAAATATGAGTGAGTACATCACATGTTCCTCTTTTTGGGTCTGTCTTACCTCACTCAGGATGTTTTCTATTTCCATCCATTTGTATGCAAAATTCAAGAAGTCCTTGTTTTTTACTGCTTAGTAGTACTCTAATGTGTATATATTCCATACTTTCTTCAACCAGAACCTGGTTGTTCCCAGGTTCTGGCTATTACAAACAAGGCTGCTATGAACATAGTAGAGCTTATACTTTTGAACTGCATTTCTAAACACACAAACACACACTAGTAAGCCATCAAAACTCTTGACCAGCCTTCCCTTTTCTCGCTATTCTATACTCAGTGAATAGTACATGAATGGTTTGTTTCAATGAATGAGTGAATGCTAGGAAAAGCTTCTAGACCTGAATGGGAAAAGAGGGGGGCTATGCTGCACAGATGCTCTCTGGGCAGAAACAATCAACAGTGAGGCAATGTCAAGCATAGTGTCTGGGAGGGTGTTTCTGCTCGTCCCAGGAATACCTGAACTACTTGCAACTCTTGCTTTGGTAAGCACAGGTCACCTCTTACAAAGCTTTCTTTTTCTGTGGTATGCCGTCGTTTAAATGCCTGGCTTATATATGGCCTATAAGAAAGATAAAAATGTGTGGACAAGATTTAATTGCCTTCCACTGGCTGGAGGCACTCTGACTTTAGAACTGCCCTCATCTTTGGATTTTCTGACCTGGCCAGGGCTTTCCCCATTACATCCCATGGCCCCCTGAAGGCAAGGACCACTATGCCTACAGTCTGACTTACCAGTCCAGTGCCCATTTCCACTCCACTGGCTGGTCTTTGTCCCTCATAATGACCAAAATATTAATGACATACAATTTTGTGTCATTTTGTTCATGCCTTCCCAGTGATAAATGACAAAGACAACATGAAGATATGATGTCCCTTCTATGGGCTCAGTATAGCCATTTATACTAAATTATGATGAGCAGTAATACAGGCTATGTCTATAAACAAAGCTTATTCATAACTGGACTCCTTGCACACCATTAACTGTGCCCGAAGTCAAGAACCTCTAAGGTACACAGTTCTATTTTGCTTTTTGTTGCTATGACAATACAAAATCAATTTGGCCAAAAAAATATGGTTTATTTTGTCTTACACTACCAAATGACAGTCCATCATCAAGGAAGGTGGAGGCTGAAACAGAGAAGAACATCAAGGAACAAAACTTACTAGATTGTTCTCCATGGCTTGCTCAGTTTGCTTTATGATTCAAAACAGGTTCCCAGAGGTGATACCACACAGAATGGGCTGGGTCCTCCCATATCAATCATTAATAAAGAAAATATCCCATAGGAGGCATTTCCTCAACTAAGTTCTCATTTCCCAGTTGAGTCTAGTTTATATTAAATTGACTAAGACTAACAGGAAAGTTAATCATTGCCTCATTCCATTTGGGCTGTTATGACAAAATCCTATAGCCAGGGTAATAGATAAAGAACAAGAATTGATTTCCAACAGTTCTGGTGGCTGAGAAGTCTAAGATCAAGGCCCCAGCATGCTTAGTGTCTGGCTTCAGTCTCTGACATGGAGCCTTAGAATACTACCTGTCCTAAGAGAAGGAAGGTCATTTCCTCACATGGCAGCCAGCAGAATAGTGAGAAGATAAAGAGCTGCCATTTCATCCCATTCATAGAAACAACCCTCATGACTGGCTCTACTCCTAGGACCCCATCTCCAGCACAGTTTCATTGGTGGCTAAACTACAATGGAGGGGATAAAAACATTCCCACCATTACAGATGGGAAAACAGGCAGAAGCCAGGTCAGTAGACCCATGGATGGCTATGTGCTCAGATTTTTTGTTTTGTTTTGTTTTAATGGGCTCAGATTGTAGTAGTAGGAGCGGCGAGCTACGTTCCGGCACCTGGCCGCCCACACGCACGGCTAGCTTTACCCGAAATAATTACACGGAAACTGTATTCTTTTAAACACCGCTTGGCCCATTTCTATCTAGCCTCTTCTAGGCTAGCTCTCGCACCTGGACTAGCCCATTTCTAATAATCTGCTGTAGCCCACGAGCTGGCTTACCAGGAATGATCTTAACCTGCATCTGCCTGGAGTGGGAGAATCATGATGACTCCTTGACTCAGCTTCTTTCTCCCAGCCTTCTGTTCTGTTTACTCCTCCCACCTATGTTTTAACCTATGAGGGCCAAGCAGTTTCTTTATTGCTTAACCAATGAAATCAACAGATTGATATATGACACTCCCACATCATCAGATTTTAAGTATGAAAAGAAACATACAAAGAGTATATAAGCCTCAGAGTAATGAAATCTGATATGTTATTTTAAGGGGTGACTCTGGAACTTGTTCTATATTGGAGTTAGAACCTCTGGGAACACAGACACATTGATCACATGAATCTGGATGTTTGTCAGTTGTTTAAGATTTACTCAAAAGAAAAAGAGAGGAAGTGTCTAGCATCGAATAAGCACTCACTTTCCCTAGCAACCTTTGATGTAAGCACAATTTAATCATGTAGCTTAGACCAAGAGAGAGAGAGACAAAAAAGGAATGATAGAACCAAGAAAGTGTTCAAATCCACAAAGATCAATAATTTGAATGTAGGGGTCCTGGCTTCACAATAATCCCTTCCTTGTACTAATATTAATGTGCTGTGGTTATATATTCCTCAAGATATAATTATAATATTACACTTAATTATTTGTGTCATAGGATCATACATCTAAAGGTCAATGATAATCAGAGCATAAAAATGACAGACTGGTACTGCCATTTCACATAATTCTTCCTGTCGAGCTGCTGACTTTGACACACGAAACCTACTAGTCTTGTAGGGGAAGGGAAGCAGCTACTACAGCTGAAGTACACAAGATCTCCTTTGTGTCCCAAAGTGCATGGCAGTTTCCCTGCTTTATATTCCCTGGGCTATTTCATGAGGAAGGCAGTCTTTTTTGGCAGGTTGTTGGCTATGGAAGGAAGTCCGTGCTGTCCAGGAGCCCATTCTCAAGCCAGGCTCCTTTTTAAAATGCATCCTGTGATTCCACCTATTGAGATTCCCTGTGAGCCTTTGAACTTTCAGTGGTGTCTCTCTCCGCTTTTACCCTGATAAGAAAGAAGATAGGGGAGCAAATTCCTGTGAGTGAAGGGCTTTTATAGCGTGATAATGTGAAGGTCAGGAGAAGCAAGCTTACTCCTTCTCTCCTCAGGAGCCTCCCGCAGCGACGCTTTCTAACACAAACACCACAAAAGGGCAAAATCAAGATGAAGACCCCTCTTCTCAAACACTTGGTGAGGGGTTCAGGGGGAGCCAAGCTTTGTGGAATTTCAAGAATTGAGATTCCTGTCAACTGAGAAAGGGCAAAGGAGAATCGCTGCGGTGTCCCCCACCTTTCACTATGAAACGATATGGAGGGTGTGCTTTTGTAACACTCTCCTCCCTTTGATTCTGTTGTCTTCTGAACTGAATTATAGGTAAAGGAACTGGACAGGCTATCCCAAAGTGGGGGAGAGCAGCTTAAAGGCTTCAGATGGTCTCAGCCACTATTCAGGGTACACACAAGAAGGGGAGGGGGAAAGCAGGGTAGAACACACCCACACATTTTTAAGTCACATGACATGGCCGGATACACATTCAGTCTGCTGAGAGTTTCTGAATGTGGTTTCCCATCAGGTGATGGTAATATTAATCTACAATCACCTAGAAAACACTTCTGGGCGTGTCTGTGAAGGGGTTTCTAGACTGGGTAAACTGAGGTAGAAGACCCACTCTCAACATGGGCAGCAACATCTCATGGACTAGTAGTCTGTGCTGAATAAAAAGGAAAAAGTAAGCAGAGAAACACAATGTGATCAGTGGACCCTGCTACTGCCCCCACTGTTCCTACATTCCCTGCTCCTGCTCCCCGCTCTGCTCTCCCTGCTCGGGTAATCTCTTCACTCCCCCTGCTACTGCCCACCACTGTTCCTGCAGCCCCAGTTTCTGCCCACCCCTGCTCCTGCATCCCCTGCCCCTGCCCACCCCTGCTCCTGCATCCCCTGCTCCTGCATCCCCTACTCCTGCATCCCCTGCTCCTGCCCACCCCTGCTCCTGCCCCCCTCTGCTCCTGCAACCCCTGCTCCTGCATCCCCTGCTCCTGCAACCCCTGCTCCTGCATCCCCTGCTCCTGCATCCCCTGCTCCTGCAACCCCTGCTCCTGCATCCCCTGCTCCTGCATCCCCTGCTCCTGCAACCCCTGCTCCTGCATCCCCTGCTCCTGCATCCCCTGCTCCTGCATCCCCTGCTCCTGCATCCCCTGTTCCTGCATCCCCTGCTCCTGCAACCCCTGCTCCTGCAACCCCTGATCCTGAAGCCCATGCTCCTGCCCCCCTCTGCTCCTGTATCCCCTGCTCCTGTCTACCCTGCTCCTGCCCACCCCTCTCTTGCTACCCCTTCACTCCCCCTGCTCCTGTTTATCCTGCTCCTTCTCCCCACTCTGCTCTCCTTACTCCTACAACCCCTGCTCCTCTTCACCCTGCTCCTGCTCCTCACTCTGCTCTGCCTGCTCCTGCCCACCCCTGCCCCTGCCCACCCCTGCCCCTGCCCACCCCTGCTCCTGTCCCCCTCTGCTCCTGCATCCCCTGCTCCTCTTCACCCTGCTCCTGCTCCTCACTCTGCTCTGCCTGCTCCTTCCCACCCCTGCTCCTGCATTTCCCTGCTCTCACCAAGATGTACTATAAACCTCAGTGTGTAAACCAAAATAAACCATTTCTCCCTTAAGTTGTTACTTTGGGGCTATTTTGTCACAGCGTTGAGAAAGACAACTAACACCATCGGTTAAGAGATAGTACCTCGATTATCTGATCCACACAACCCTACTCTCCTGGGCTGCTCTGATTAAGTAGATTTTAAACTGTTTACTAATGTTATCTCTTAGAAGCCTGTTCTTTCCTAATGAGAGACATAAAGGTAGTAGATCCAGAGGGGAGGGAAGATGGGGAGGAACTGGGAGGAGTAGAGGGAGGGGAAACTATAATCAGGATTTAGTGTATGAGAAAAGAATCTATTTTCAATAAAAGGAGAAAAATGAAAGCTGTAGTGAGTAAGACTTTGGGAGTGTTGTTTGAGCACATGGCATATGCTGGATGGATTTGAATCTTTGAAGATAGACTATAACCTGAAAACGCCTATTCCAAAATATCTCCCCATACTAACCCAGTACCTAAAATTATTTTCTTTGTTGTGTTTTGAGATGGACGGCGTCCATGTAGCCTCCACTGGCTTGAACTTTGCAGCCCAGGCCAGCCTTGAACCTGCAATGATCTCCTTGCCTCTGCCTCCTGAGTAATAGAATTACAAGTAGACATAAATATCACTAGTTAGATATTTTCTGGTTGTTGTTTAAAATGGGGAAAGGTGATAAATTACGTGCCTTGAGGTAGAGATTGCCTGGATCATCTAGCTATGCTGTAAATGCAATTATGTATATCATTTTAAAATATAGTAATCAGTCAAGGGCAGTTGCCACCAAAGCCTAAGAACTTGAGCTAGATCCCCATGATCCCCATGGTGGAAGGAAAGGACTGACTTAATTCCTAACATCTGTGCCCTGACCTTCACAGGCATGCTATGATGTGAGAGTATTCCCGTATGTGTGCGCACACACATACTAGACACACATGCATGTTGTCCTGGCTATCTGCATTTCTCTCAACAGTCTTATAGCCCAAGCTCCCATAGAACAACTCACCAAGCTTTGAAGACTCAAAGACTTTTCTCACTCAAAGTTATAAAGTCCTACCACAATTATCCCAAAATCTGCATGGTCAGATCTGGTCCAGCAATGCCCCACTATCCTCATACCAATATCTGATCTAGTTAGGGCTACTGTTGCTGTGGTGAAACACCATGAGCAAAGCAAGTTGGGAAGGAAAAGGTTTGTTCAACTTAAACTTCCACATCCCATTCAATCACTGGAGGAAGTCAGGACAAGAACTCAATCAGGGTTGAAACCTGGACACAGGAGCAGATGCAGAGACCACAGAGAGGTGTTGATTACTGACTTGCTTAGCCTGCTTACTTATAGAACTCAGGACCACCAGCCCAGCTATGGCATGGCCCACCATAGGCTGGGCCCTCTGCCATCAATCACTAATTAAGAAAATGTCCTATAGCCCTATTTTATGGAGGCATTTTCTCAGTTAAGGTTCCTTCCTTTAGATAACTCTAGCTTGTGTCAATTTGACATAAAACTAACCAGCATAACTGATCTCTTGTCAACTTGACATGCAAACATAGGACTATTGAGCCATAATCTTTACTTGTTCATCCCCAAGATCATACACGATTATCAACATTACAATATAAACATTCCAAATTTTAGAAATTCCACAGTCTAAAAATTAAAACACTTAAGATTCCTGTCTCTTTCAAATATTCAGTCTCTTTGAAAATTTGAAGTCTGTAAAATTCTAAAATCTCTTTAAAAGTTTAAAGTTTCTCAGCTGTGGACTCCTATAAAATCAGAGATAAATTAAATCCTTTCTCACTTAAAGAAGAAAGAAACAGAACACAATCACAATCAAATCAAAGCAAAACAAACTCCAACTTTATAAATAACTCAATTCCCAATGTCTGGAATTCACTCACTATCTTCTGAGTTCATCCGAAGAACTTGGGTCACATCTCTGCATCCACCCTCTACAACACACACAATTATCTTCTAGGCTCCAGCTAACTCTACTCCATCCCAGGTTCTATTCTTGGTGCCCACCACATGGTACTAGCATCTACAAAATGCTGCGATCTTCTGCTGCAACTGGGTTATACTTTGACCAGTAGTCTCTCCTTGTCTCTCTTCGTGTTTCTAAGCCTCAACTACTCCCTGTTACCCCATCAATTTTGAGGCTTCAATTGCTACTGAGGCTGTACCTTCTTCAGTGGCCTTTCCTGGTCTCGCATAGCATCAAGTCTCATCTGTTCTCCTTGACTCTTTCATGCCTTCAAAACCAGTATCACGTGGGTGACTCTTACACTATCAAGATTGGCTGGCAGCACAAGGTACAATCTTGGATGCCTCTAGAACACAGCTTGTGCATACGGACTCTGAGGAAACATTTCCCAGAAGATTTTATCTCAAGGAAGGAATTAGTCCCTCTTAATTTCTCATTTCCTGCTGACCAGTATCAATTATCCCAATAAAACAAAAGTTGTAATTTTCTGGGTCTGGTTTCTTATTGATCACACCTGATTCTTCATCCCCAGCTAACCAGGATCAGAGAATCTTAAACTGTGCAGCAGGTCTGATAAAATCTTTAAACGACTCCCAAACTCCCCTCTGGAACTTCACAAGCCAGGCCTCTCGCAGTGGTCAGTTTCTCTCATCTCCCAGGCCCCTACAAAACCACCCGCCAAGCTTTCAACTCTCAATTGTTTGTTTCACCCAAAGTCCCAAAAGTCCTTCCACAATCCTCCCCAAACAGCATGGTCAGATCTGTCAGAGCAATGCCCCACTACCTTGGTACCAGCTTTAGTTCTAGTTGGGTTACTATTGCTGTGATGAAACACCATGACCAAATCAAGCTGGGAAGGAAAGGGTTTATTCGGCTTACACTTCCATATCATAATCGATCACTGAAGGAAGTCGGGACAGGAACTTAAGTAGGGCTGGCACCTGGGAACAGGAGCTGGTGCAGAGGCCACACAGAGGTGCTGCTTACTGACTTATTCCTTATGGCTTTGTTTTCTTACAAAACCCAGGACCACTACACCAAGAGTGGCCCTATCCACAATGGGCTGACCCCCTCCCATCAATCATTAATTAAGAAAGTGCCCTACAGCTGGATCTTATGAAGGTATTTTATCAATTGAGATTCACTCCTTTCAGATGACTCTAGCTTGTGTCAAGTTATCATAAAACTAACCATCATACAAACACAAATAAATAAATGAAGAAACAAGTACATCTTTTAAATAAACAATAGAATGCAATCAGAGTAAAAATCAACTACAATGGAGAAGAAAATGTGAAAATAGAACTGATAAAAACAGAATCTAAAATACTAGAGGAAATTGAGGTGCCCAGAGGCCTAAGTACCTGCCTATGTTTACCTAGTGACTAAGTGCAGGGTTCCAGTGTAGGCTGACTGGTGTCTGATGCTCCTCCCAGACTACCATGCTGTAGAGCTGCTTGTTAGAGACTGGAGAGGGGGCCAGGAGCCACCAAACCTTTACCTCGCTGTAAAATGGAGTGATGATACCTGGTTTACTTTATTCCATGTGTTGTTTTGAATTTATGTTTTAAAATACCGGCATTGCTTTGTAAATTAAATGCATGCTGTAAATTAAATGCATTTATTTCAATAAATACATTGAAAGGAGTTCTCATGATTTCGAAGATAAATATAAAGAAATACAAAAACAGGTCCCTGGAGGGTTACCCAATAGGAGGGAATCCAGAACACTGTGCTGATGTGACCTGAGTTTCCAGGAAGGGCTGATTCATTTTCTTTATCCTAAGCTAGCTGTGTCTACCAGCCAGGAAAGACACCCTCTCATTCCAGGCTAAATGTGCTGAGAACAAAAGTCTAGACACAGTATGTCATCTCTACCAAGCGGAAAAATGAGACGACGCAAAGACAAATAACTTTGAGGAGTTAGATCCATTCAAATGACACGGTTACCTTCAGAGCATTTATGAGAAGGCTCTCTGGGAATGTTTTCACAGTCAAGTGCCACTGCCCAGAAAGGGAACAAATAAACAATTCAAACTCAAGCCTTGACCTCACTGCTTGAAAGTGGCCCTGGCTTATCTCCTCAGCATACTCCCAGGAGCTGGCTCCGAAACCCCCACAGGCTGTTTCAGAAACTGAAATCTCCCTTCAAAAGACCAGCATCTGCAAGCATTGTTTTCTTTAGTGTTTACAGAAATATCGAAGGACCATTCTGAGAGAAGTTTTGAGAGTGAGCAAAGACACAGTAAATCCAGAGTTTGGATCCCCAATGTCTAACTGTATTAAACCAGGAGCTTGGTTCTCCGGGGTCTAACTGTGAAGGGGAAGCACCGGAAGCAGAAAAGTCCAGAAGAAATGACTTGAGTATTCATAGGCTGCCTTGGGTTAGCAGTCGGTTCCCTCACCCAGCACCTGCATAGATCATTTACCTTCTCAGTTTCCTCCTCCACCCTCCCACTCAGAGTACTTTGGGACGTGAAGAGGGGTCTTTAATGAATTCTCACATGAAGTTAATGAGTAGAGACTTGAACCATCATAGACAAGTCACCTTGTTGGGTCATTCTATTTCCTGAGTCCTTTTAAGGTTTTTTTAGTTTGTTTGTTTGTTTTGGGGTTTTTTTTGTTTCTTTCCTCTTCGTTTTTGGTGAGGATTCTAGAACATGGTGAATTCACAAAATCATTTCAAAAAAATTCCTATGGTGGCTCCGTATTCCATCACTTGTAGCTAACAGCTTATTCCACTGGGTCTTGCTACCACACTGGCCTTCTTGATCTCTTACAAACACCAGCCTGCATTTGCCCCAGGGCCTTTGCACAAGCTATTTCTCTACTTGAAGCACTTCTTCCCCAGATACCTCCTGATTTCTTCTTGGAAATAGCCAGGATCCTGAGTCATCCCCAAGCTAGCCTGTGCTAATCTCCCTGTCCTTTTTTTTTTTTTCGAGACAGGGTTTTTCTGTGGCTTTGGAGCCTGTTCTGGAACAACCTCTGTAGACCAGGCTGGTCTCGAACTCACAGAGATCCGCCTGCCTCTGCCTCCCGAGTGCTGGGATTAAAGGCGTGCGCCACCACCGCCCAGCCTCCCTGTCCTCTTTAACGTAATACCTCTGACAAGTATTCTCACTTATTTATTTTTAATAGAATCTTCCAGCTGAATAAAGATTCAGGGTTATCTTCCAGATTCCTTATGACTGAACCTCTTTGGGGTCACATATGAGATATCCTGCATATTAGATATTTTCATTGCTACTTCATCACGTAGGGTAGAGGGGTCATCACAAAACAAGAAACTTGAGAAGCACCAATCTAGACACTCAGCGAACCAAGAAACACATCCAAAGAAATAAAGAAGCCTCACTGGGAACTGTGAGAGCACTATAAATGTACACCCAGCTTGCGTATTTTCAAGTCCAATTTTACTGTGACTTAGCAGCCACAATCATTAAGCGGCATTTTTAAATTGAATTGCCTCCTGAGAAAGCCAGCTGCCATCATTAGGCAAGCATTGTATTGGGGGCGTGTGTCAATCAAAAATGATGTGCTGTATTGATTTTCAATGGGCAAGGAACAGACTTCTCCAGTCTGAGTTTATCCGAGAGTCTGCTTACTTGATTCTGCATCACCCCACCTCCAAACTCCTGCAGATCAGAGCAAGTCAGGGTCCTCACATATCTCTCTCCCACGCCCAATAACCAGGATGCCGGAAATGGGGAAGTCATCTCCCTTCCCTGCCACAATGGACAGTAATTTGAAATCATGAGCCAAAGTAAACCCTCCCTTAATTTAACACAACAGACCATTTTCCAGCCAGTTTGCGTGCTGACTGGTGTAAGGGTAAAGTTGTTGTTGGATCTCGGTATTTTCTCTTGAATGCACCCATTTTCTCTCATTCCCACTTTTCTAAAGTTGTCCCAACACTGTTCTGAACCAGAAAATTCAACACACACATGTGCACATGCAAGCTGGCATCTGCTGTATATATTCCACTCTAATTTTCAGGGTCAGGTTCACAGATAAGAGGTGAAAAGTCCCCAGCGTGCTGCCATTAGTGTGCGCACCATGCCTATGGCAAAGAACAATGGAGTGGATGATGCTCATGGCAAACTTGTCTAGTTATGGATCTAAATCCCAAGAAAAAGTATGCCCAGCTAGTGACTGGTGTTGATTCCACAAAGAGACTAGAGAGTTCTAGACCTAGAAGTCAGGTCTAGATAGACCTAAAAGTCAGGTCCCCAACAAGTCACAGAGAGTTCTCTGAAGGTTTTAGGGATCTGTTGTAAATTGAAGAAGGCTACACATTCTTCAGTGTCCCTTCCGTCAGAGGAAGGCACCTACTTCTTTTTGTTTTGCTCATTGTTAGTGTGTGTTAATTCTATATGGTATCAAGTTCCATTATGATATTTTCAAATATGTATAATGTGTATTTCACTGGGTAAAGTATGCTCTTAATACCAATGCTTGTGAAGTAGATTTCAAGGCCAGAGTGGTCTGCAACATATAGTTCCAAATCAGGCATGCATATACAGCGAGACCTTGTCCCAAAAACAAACAAATAAATACAAAAATAAACAGGATTTCGAGCATATTCAGCCCTCATTACTCTCTATCTATTCCTCCTTTGAAGATGAAACGGAGCTGTTCTTGGCTGCTCGGTAGGGTGGCAGAGACAATCTATCATATCCGGATAGGCATGAAGGAGACTGGCAGCTTCTGCCCTGATCTTTTGAAAGTCAACAGCTTCAAAAGTGGGGCATTACAGTACTCAGAGACCTCTCTGGCATCAGGAGCCCAGACACCAAAACACCAGGCTAGACCGAGAACAAAGATGTGTGGAGAAGAGAGATTTGTTCTGTCAGAAGTCAGAAAGATGGACCACCTTGCGCAAGAACCCTCCAACCTCGCTTGCCCTCACCAGTGCCCCAAAAATTAAAAGGAATCACTTGAGTGGTTCAGACAGTGACAAAGCAGTCACTACGGGCTTCCAAGACTGTTTAGTTTGGAAATGGCCCACGCTGCAGCAATCCAATCAAAAGCTAGAAAGCAGCACTACCTGACATCCAG
The DNA here is from genome assembly GCF_037038515.1 of Microtus pennsylvanicus. Lineage (NCBI taxonomy): Eukaryota > Metazoa > Chordata > Mammalia > Rodentia > Cricetidae > Microtus > Microtus pennsylvanicus. Next base: position 35,114,914 of record NC_134586.1, on the reverse strand, counting down.
CTCCTGACAACCTCGCGTCTAGGGCAGACCACTGGGACAGTGAGAAGACCCTTCTAGTCATTTAGTTTGTTGGTCAAACCCCTCCAGCTTGAAATGTCTTCTGCTGGGGACCCTTCATAAAAGCAGCTTCCAACAGCAGGCACCTGAGTCACATTTGACTCTACTTCCCAATGAAGCAGTCGTGTGAGCTCATCATTCCGCTAGCTGGCAATGCATCTCCTGCTCCTGGCCCAACTAAGAAATACTGGTTGGAGGAACTTGGAGCTTGAGAAATAACATCCTTATCAGAAATCTCTCTTAAAACAGAAGCCAAAAGTTATAAGCAGAACTTTCCAGAACACTTGGTGAAACAGAAATCGATCTTCAAGAGAAAAAAATGTTATAAATTCTTCTAAGGCCACTATAATAGAGCCAGGAAAAGCTTTTCTCTCTCATTTATCTGGTTCTTAGGGGTCTCATTTCTGCATAAGAGTCTAAAGGAATGTTCTTCAATTTCCCTTCTCAGTTCTTCTAAGTAAGACCCCGTACATTAAAATATCATTTCTAACAGGCATTATACCATGATACAGCAAGGCTCTCCTCAGAAAGACAGCACATTTTCCCCACCTCGGTTAAAAGGTGCACAAAGGTGCTGATTAGGTCAGATTCCTGAAATCAAAGCTGTTACCACACTGCCCTCTTGTGTGTGATTCTGATTCTGAAGCTCAAGTTCCAAAGTGGAGGAATACATAACCCTTTTTGAGAGTCCACAATTTTGAAACATTCCTGTTCGGTGTCATGGGGGCTTGGAGATGAGGAAGGACCAAGAAGAATACACAGAAGTCCCATGCTTGCTGTGTGATAGAAACTCTTGTGAATTTTTTTGTTGTGGTTTAAGATTTGAAATTCGAAGCCAGAGATACACACTGGAAAAAAGACAGCATCTTCAACATATAGTGATAGTCAGAGAGGACATCTGCATGTAGAAGAATGCAAACAGATCCATGTTTATCACTCTGCACAAAAATCAAGTCCAAGATGAAAACATAAAAATTAAACCAGATACACTGAATTGATCGGAGAGAAAATTTGGGATAGCCTTGAATGCACTGGCACAGAAGAAGACTTTCTGAACAGAACACCAGTAAAGCAGACACTAAGATCAACAGTTAATAAATCGGACCTCATAAAACTGAAAAGCTTCTGTAAGGCAAAGGATACCTTCAATTGAACAAAGTGGTAACCTAAAGAATGGGGAAAGATCTTTATTAGCCCCACATTCAACAGAGAACTAATATCCAAAATATATATAAAGAACCAGTAAATTAGAAATGAAAATAATCCAATTTAAAAATGGAGTATATATCTAAACAGAAAATTCTCAATAGAAGAATCTCAAATGGCTGGGAAACACTTAAAGAAATGTTTGGCATCTTTAGCCATCAGGGGAATTGAAATCCCTCTCATGCCTAAAACCACCCTTTCATCTTCATGTCTTACTGTCTTTCCCAACTCACTGCCCAAAGTCCAGGGAACTCCACAAGATAGAGAAACCAGAAAAGAATCAATACTCAGAAGACAGTGAGAAGTGTCACTGAACACTGCTGCCTGGATATGATGTGGTCATTAAAATCATGAGTACACAGTAGGAAAAGATGTCCTTTCTCTACTGGCATAACACTGGAGCACACAGTAGGAAAAGGTGTCCTTTCTCTACTGGCATAACACTGGAGCACACAGTAGGAAAAGGTGTCCTTTCTCTACTGGCATAACACTGGAGCACACAGTAGGAAAAGGTGTCCTTTCTCTACTGGCATAACCACTGGAGCACACAGTAGGAAAAGGTGTCCTTTCTCTCTCTCCTTTCCACACCACCAGAGCATAACCACTGGAGCACACAGTAGGAAAAGCTTTCCCTTCTGCTCTCTCCTTTCCACACCACCAGAGCTAAACAGGACAGGCGATGTTCTTGTATCAACAGAGGAGGGAGGCCCAGACAGGCTAAGTGACTTCTGCAGGTTACTGGGTAAAATACTCAAAGCCAATTCAATAACCTGCCCACAGACCTCAGCAATGTTAGGCCCTTGACCACTACTGATTACCTTCCTGCTGTCAGCAACTGAACACTTGATATTGAGGTCAAAAGCTCTTCTGGTTCCTCTGGTGTTCACATCCTTCCCTTCACCAGAATGGTTCTGAGCACTGGCTTGTGAGTCAGGAGTCCTCTGGTTAATGCTTCAGGCTTAAACCAGATACCAATCTTGTATTTTCCTGCCTATCAAGATCAAAGCTCAACTGGGGCATTTAATCAGCACCTGATCAATTCAAACTGCCTTGATTAATTTTTTCCACCAAATTGCTCTACTCTTTAGTGGATTTTTATCAAATTGATCAGTTGTATAAAGTTGAGAGGATATAATGGGATAATTCCATTAGGTTTAATTTTGGTGCAAAGATGGGATTCGGGGAGTAAGAAATATCGCTGGGGATTGTATAGATAATTTTATACCTGAGGAAATTGAATTCTCTAATACAGCTACCGGAAAAGAAAATCTATTCATTCAATCATCATGTTAACATCAATGTTGTATCCAATGAGCGCCAGAACTGTGCACCGTGGGATGTTACAGAATTGGTTCAGAGCATAGTATAAAGCTATGTCTTTTCTGCGAGCTGCAAATCCACCCTGTGCCACCTGCCCTGTGAAATTCTGATCTGAAGGTGGGACGCGTTGCCAGTAGAGGGCGCTGGAGAGACGCTGTTGGGCCAAAGGTCCTCCTCCCGCTCCGTGTGTCCTGCTAAACAGCTTCTAAGCAAATGCAGTGGAGCCAGAAGGATGCTTCAGTCTTCTCAAATGCCCACTCCCAGGGTGGCTCAAAAAACACTCACTGAAAGCTCAATGGGCAAACAAATGCACTCCATGGTGCTCCTGACGCCTGCCAAGCAAACATTTTGCTGCCTTTAGCAAAGAAACTGAAAGCAAGGTGGCCCTGTAAACATCAATCTATCAGCCTATCAAATCCCCCTAGCTTTAGAAAGCAAGCCACTTTGTGGAAAACCTTCCTAAACTTTCGTTCTTATTGAAAAGCGTTTTTTTATCCCCTGAGAGTTTACTAAAACCTCTGTGGCACCATCTGATGTCACCACCGTGATGTGGAATAAATTAACCCAGTGGAAACAGAAAGACTCCTGTCCTAGCCTTGCTTCAGTCACATGGGAGCCCTGAGGCATTAGCTTCACACTCCTAAAGGCAGAGAGAACCACAGTAGGATCCATCAAGGAAACACTGGGACCAGAAACCAGCCCTGTGCTGAGTGAGAAAGCCCAGCTGTCACAGAGATATACAGAAACGGAACAACAATAGCATGCATGTGAGTCACACCTATACAGGGGCCCCTCAGGGGATGCTCACTTGGCTCTCCCAGCTCTGGGATAAAGGGATGGACTCTGGAGTCAAGCATGCTAGGGAGATGTATGTAGTATAACGGAGTACCACAAAGCATGACAGCTGGGACCAGTGTCACAGCATAGCTAGGGGTGAAAGGGTAGACAGATGTGTCTGCGTCTTTGTGCCCCTTTGGGAAGGAGGAATCTGCACCTACCTGTCATTAATAGCCTAGCATGCGCACATTTCTGAGGACTTGTCCTGGTTATCACCTTTCCTGAGTCTGGAACTAAGAGGCTGACCTGCTGGGCACTCTAGTGAGGAATTTTTTTTTAATTAGATATCTGAAGTAAGAAGACTCCCGCAATAAATGTGAATGTACCATAAATGTGGGTGCTGCCTTCCAGTGGCAGTCTAGATACAGGGACAGGAGAAAGGGTTGTATCTGATGCCCGCTTGCTTCCACTCTTGTTTGTGAGTTTAGTTACCTTGTCTCTGCTGCTGCTGCAGTCCTTCACCAGTATTCAGACCCATCATCAGCTTACCAATAGAGTCTGAAGACCAGTGGCTCTCCAAGACTGCAGTGCCAGACTGGGACTTCTGAGACACTTACCTCATGTTCTGAGCAAATGTAGGTGGGTTCCCAGTCCGTCAGTGTGAGATGATCATGGTTAGACTAACCAGGTCAATCGAATAAATGTCCTTTAAATGTGTATCCAACATGATGGTCCCGTTCCTCTGGAGAGCCCTAACACAGCCCTGTTGATGTAGCTTTTACTGAGGTAACTTTCAACCCAGATGGTGTGAACAGCACAGCCCTGACAGTGACTAGGTCATATTCCAAGAAGGACCTCATTCCAGACAATCAGAGAATAAGGGAAGACTTCAGGGGATGATAATGAGGAACCCAAGGCGGTGGCTGATCGAGTTCCTGAACAGACTGCTTGCCTTTGTGCCCCCACCTCTATAAGGCTGGAGATGAGAGAGAACAATGTGAGTGTGTTGGTCCATTCATTCCCTTCACCAGCCAATGTTCTCTGAATAATGTACAACTTGAAGATTTAATTCCTCTCTTTGCTCATGGGTGGTTGTGACAGGCAACATGGTCCCAAGGACTAACAAGCAGCTCAGGCCAGAAGATTCTTCAGGACTCATTGCCACTGGTGGGCAGGGGTGGGGTTGACTGGGAGACTTTGCTTCTGGGAGCTGACTGGAGCTCTAACTGAGGTGAGGAGGGGGGAGGGGGTACCAAAATCATGGGAATGACAGAGTCAGCCATGTGTCTGTTCTGGGACCCTCAAGGGTCACAGAACCATCTAGAAAGTACCAAGTGGATAGCTAGGCTCAGACCAAGCTCCACAGCTCTCCAAATCTTGGAAGCAGCCCTAGGAGAAACCAGCTTTCCCATGCCAGAGGGCTGTGGGGACTGCAATGGAGACAGAAAGACTGAGACAGACCGTCCCACACTTTCTGGTGGGCAGAAATCCCCCAGACTAGACCAGGTAGAATTTCTATATGTGTAAATGTATCTGGGGGGGGGGAGCACACATACACTAGCACCTGTGTGTGGAGATCAGGAGAGAACTTTCTGGGTTTAGCTTTCTCTTCCACCCAGTTGAAGCAGGGATTCTCTCTGTGTTTCTGCAGCTCCACTAAGAACTCCACACCTGTTAGCCTGTCTGGGAGTTTCCAAGTGCTGGTCTGCCTCCACCTCCCACCTCTCAGTGGGAGTGCTGGGATTGCAGGTGCATGGTACCAGCCTGGCTTTCCATGTGGGGTTTTAGGAATGGAATTTGGGACCTCAGGCCCCAGTGGCTACTATGTTTGCTGTAATAGTCTGTTCTGTCCCTTTAAGAGACAAGCCCTGCCCACTCCCTCCCCTTTCTGCTTAGGCAAGCAGATCTTCCTCTGCTTCCAGCCTGAGTTTCTTCCTTTCTGTCTCTCTCCCAAAGAGGCAGCTTCTGCCTCACTCCCTTCTGCCCACTTCACCCCTTCCTCCTCTCTCTCTGTTTCTCTTCCTCTTTCTCTTTCTGCTTCTCTGCTCTTTTCTCTTCTCCCTTCTCCCCTTACCCTCTTTCCCTTTCCCCTCCATAACCCACTAAATAAATACCCACTTTCCGTGCATGACGTGACTAATAGGTCTCTGTCTCTACCCACCATGGCTGTGGCTCCTTGTAGGAGTGGCTGCCCTGCCAAGGTCTCTCACCTGCTGTGTGGCTCCCTGCCTAAAGACCTGCTGGCCCTAGTGGCCTGCTGCTGAACCCCTCAGAGAACCACAGCATTTTACTTTTACCATGACATTTGGTGCTCTTGGCTCAGCCAGGCTCTCTCCACATTCCCTCCAGCCCTCAGGTGAGCCGGTTGAGGATGTGTGGAACCCTGGGCTCAAGAACCAGGTTTCTTTACAACAGCCCCGTGTTCTATCTGCCTGAATACTGACCTCTATGCACACCAGTGGCTTTGGTGGTGAATTTTCCCCTTCCAATCCCAACCACGGCTATAGTTGAGCTCTTCTCTGACATTCATCTCTGGTTATTTCTCATAGCTTAAAAACATAATTGGACTACCCAGAGTTGGTCCTCCCATGCTAGCACTGCACAAGCTATGTGGTACATTCTATTTGGGGCCCAGGTTCTCTCGGATTTTTCTTTCTCCTCTCTATTTCTTTTCCTTTGAACCACTCATAAGTGGTCCCCGCCGTGGCCATGAGAGATGTCTCAGAGCAGCCTCTAGCCTCTGGCTTCCAAGCCGCCCAGACTGGAGCCAGTCATGCTTTAACACCCTGCCTGTGGAAAGAAGACATCCTTCGATAGGCACTGTGGTGTTCGTTGGGTGTTTTCGTGGGTTTTCCCATTTTCAACTATGGTATAAGCGCGCAAACTATCAGCCACCCACCTGTAAATGATCTGCTGGTGTCCCACTGGCTCTGCTTTTCCTCAAACTATCCCTGCCACCACTACCACTGATCCCACAGAAATGACAAGATTAGTCAGATCCGTGAGGCAGCTGTTTTCAGGTCTAGCCTTTGTCCCCTGCTGCAGCTTGTGGTGCAAGGGCTCAGCAACAGGGCAGATCATGCCTCTAGGTCTTTCTTGTTATTATGCTTAAAACTCCGATGGCTCAAAAAACATGGTTTCTCCACACAACTTGTGATTGCTGCCATTTTGACTGAGATCAGGTAGTCTTATCACCAGCTTAACTGAGGTCAGGTGACTTCACTGCCATCTTAACTGAGAGCCAGGACAGGTGACCAAGTCCTGCCATCTTTACTGAGGTATTCCCTGACTGGTCCCCCAGTGCTGACTCTATTACATGTGTGTTTTGCGCAGTGGCATGCCTTTGGTAGGGCCCACCTAGGGCATTCAGTACACCCAATCCACTTCACTGTGTGCGTGCATACATGTAACTTAAATACACCTATGTTTACTGTTAAATATTATAATTGTCTAGTTATAGTAAATGTACAATTCATTGTATCTCATTACAGACTACAAAGCAGTAATTCTCATGTTTTACATTGATATGTACTTTTAAGTCTCTTAATCCAACCCTGCTTTACCTTAAGTTAAAGTTGAGAGCCAGTACAGTCAAGCTCAGACCCAGCTCTCCAGGTACATTCTATACTATAGTTATAACTCATCTATACCCAGTAAACAGCCCTCAACTGCTTAGAGATCTGGAGAATATGGCATTTAAATATTTAATTATTTAAAAACTGTTTATAATAAAAAGAGACAGGTTAGCTCTAGCAGCAGCACTCTATTTCCTCCAAAGAAGACAGAAGACAAATGGGCACAAAACAACATCCATTTGCAATTCAATTCAACTGCCAAGCCCTGACCACTAGGCAAAACTGCCTTTCATTTAAACTGAAGATCACCAGACAGTGGACAGAATTGCCAGAATTGACAGCCTAGCTGCTCATGTCAAGGTAGACTTGTCTTCCTACAGGTTTCTTAGCCCACGGGACTTTCTGGAGCCTGGCCGGCCCTGCACTAAACAGTGAAAGGCAAATGCAACCTTTAGCAACCATAGAGGACCCTAAAGAGTAGCTCTAGGTGCCAATCAAGTAAGTTCTTCATCATTTTTTAATCAGTAACTCAAGTAAAATTTTATCATTCTCAAAGATCTCTAATGCAGTTTGACAGCTGAGAGGTTTTGTCAGTTTAAAAGGATAGCCTCACCAAACAAATTTCAGTAAATTACAAATACAAGTTATTAAGGTGTGTACCTGCAAGTTTTAAAGGTGTGAGGACAAATACAAGTTATCAAATTTCTCATGCTGCATTTCTTAGTCTTAAAAATACTTCCATTATGCAAAAATATCTGCCAAAGTCATTGTAATATAAATATGTTGTTGTCTAAATCTTATGTTTTAACAAACCCCAAAAATTCTTGTGAGTTCCAAGGAGCAAAATTAAAGGATCTGCCTTAAACAGGTCAGATACAACCCTCTGAATTCCTCGGTCCTAAATTTTTTTTCCTAAAATTAACTTTGTCCTTTGTTTTGCCAATACCTTAAACAGGTGTAAAAGACACCAGACATTTCCATACCACAAACACCAGACAGGAGCAAAGAGACCAGCTACCCCATCAGATGTTACCAGCACCCAGATTTCTCAGGTTTCCCCCCAGCAAGATGACACCCACAAATAAGCAGGAAGCAGTCTTGAGAATCCGCCATCCCAATTCCTTTAACCTGTTGTGCCTAATCTCCTGTCTTTTTATTATAAAATAAAAAAATGAGATGGGAATGTAATGATCTGTCCTGTTCCTTTAAGAGACAAGCCCCATCCACACCCTCCCCGATTTGCTGAGGCAAGCAGATCTTCCTTCTGCTTCCAGTCTGAGTTCCTTCCTTTCTGTCTCTCTCTTAAAGAGGCAGCTTCTGCCTAGCTTTCTTCTCCCCACTTCTCCCCTCACCCCTCCTCTCTCTCTCTCTCTCTCTCTCTCTCTCTCTCTCTCTCTGCCTCTCTGCTCTTCTCCCTTCTTCTCTTCCCCCTTTCCCTTTCCCCTCAATAACCAACTAAATAAATACCCACTTTCTCTGCATGGTGTGCATAATAGGTCTCTGTCTCTCACCCGCCACAGCTGTCGCTCCTAGGTGGGACTGGCTGCCCTGCCGAGGTCTCTCACTTGCCATGTGGCTCCCTGCCTGGGACTCGCTGCCCCTCATGGCCCCCTGCAGCCACTCGGGGAATGGCGCCATTTTATTTTTACCATGACATTTGCCTGCTGAGCCATCTTTCTGGCCCTCTTGGTACCATTGCTGCTGTCCGTTGCCCCTACACCACTTTGCTTTCTCCATATTGTCTTTACCCCCACTGTCATCATGTAACTTCACACTCAAAATGTATGGATGGATATGTTAAGTACATGAAGGTCAAGTCATAGAGCCCTACATCCTGGGTTTCTTTGCCTGCAAAATGGGAACCGGGCAGTGGTGGCGCACGCCTTTAATCCCAGCACTCGGGAGGCAGAGGCAGGCAGATCTCTGTGAGTTTGAGGCCAGACTGGTCTACAAAGGGAGTTCCAGGACAGGCTCCAAAGCTACAGAGAAACCCTGTCTAGAAAAAAAAAATGGGTGCAATAGGTTTCTAGGAAGTACTTCAAATGTTGTCCTCTTCAGCATCTTTATAGTCCTTCCTAATAATTTTGCCTGGTCCTCCAGACAACATTCTTTCCCTAGTCCTCATGGGTAGACAAGCTCTTCTCAATGTGCAATGGCTCTGCAAGTCTCTAATCTACTTCCATTTGCTTTGCCATTATGAAAAGCAAACCATTGTGGTCACCTAAGAGAATCTAAATGTCATGTCCAACTGACTGAAAGCCTGGGAGTACCAAAGCCAGCCACAGCTGTCAGAGGCAGAGGGTCCCAAAAGTAAATGCTGGAGTCCTCAGGCCCATCTTTCAGGAACAGTTGGCCAGGAGGTAGCCCAGAAATCTGTAGGAAGCATCCTGAGCTGGGCTGGTGGCCATCTGGGAAGGGGTTTGCCCAAGGGTAGGTACAAAGATGCATGGTCTCAGAAATGAGGTTTGCTAATGAACCTCAGGTTAAACTAATTTCTTAATTATATTGCCAACATCTTTCTGGCCTTGGTCAGTTTGCAAAGAATTTTAAAGCAGGCCTAAGCCTGACTCCTTTGCCTATGGGGACCTAAAGAGACTTCATCCAGTTTTCTCAAGGTTGCCAATTTGGACCTGCTCTGTGTGCTAATGCTTCTTTCCAACCCTGTGCCAACAAGATTCTGGGCACCTCATCTCAGGAATGGGACCCACCCACCCAAGGGAGCCTAGCCTGTCTGTGTGTAAATCCAGCAAGAGAGGGACAGCTATGCACAAAAGACAAATTAATGTGTATTACTCTTCATTGTTGTGATAAAATGCCCTGACCAAGGCAATTTTCAAGAGAAAAAAAAAGATTCTATTTGTGATCACAGTTCTAGGGGTAGAGTCCATAATGCAGGGTAGGTATGGCAGGTGGGCCAGAAGCAGGAAGCTGGGAGACCTTATCTTCAGCCACATGCAGGAAGCAGAGAGAGTGAACTGGAAGTGAGGCCAAGCTAGCAACCCCCAAGCCAGCTCCTACTTTCTCCAACAAGGCCCCATCCACTCCCCAAACTGCAGCACTAACTGGGCATATGGGGTTCAAATACCGGAGTCCATGGGTGGCATTTTTCATTCAAATCAAAATGTACTTTTTTTCTAAAATGAGACCACTTTTATTGACAAAGGAGGGGGAGCAATCCTTAGGTTTTAACCATTTTGTTATTTATTATGAAAAACTTATTTATTGGTGAAAAACTTATCACTATTATGAATTTGTTCTCGTTGTGAAGTAAAGAAAGCAAGACAAGCTGAATCATAGGCCGTGGACCTCTGGTATTCCATTAGTGGTAAAAGATAATTTAGAAGGATTTCAGGCTTCCAGCTTCCTGAATAGAGAGACTCACTTTGTGTGGTCTTCCACATTTTAAAGACAAGGAAATAAAGCACAGAAATGTCAAGCTATTTGTCTAAGGTAACCCAGCGGATCAATGGCATACCAGTCACTCACTCGGGATGCAAGTGGAGTTTAGAACTTCCTACCACACCTGGAAAAGTGCTCCCCCACCCAGAAGACCCACAGTAGAACCGATCATCTCAAAGCATCAGGTCTGAGCAGCCCTGGCTGTTGTTCTGAGAACAACCTCCATGTCAGGCTTAGCCGTGGGCCTCCTCAGCCCCTGGCAGCTCTTGATCTCAATCTTGATTGGTTCCCAGTGCATCTGAAGGTGCGCACACATCTGCCACCATTACTATTACCATTCTGCAGACCAGACATCGAGAGGAAGGAGCACAAAAGGTCCCCCAGTGTCCAGACAGGGACTGAGAAGCAGGCATGGCTCAAGTCAGACAATCTACAAAGTTTACAGCAGAAAACTGTCGCAAGCTTTCTTATGGGATCTTTGGATCACCACTCCCCAAATAATGACATTGAGAAGCCAAAGTTCCTCGTTTTGTCCTCCGCCTCCATCTTGTGTTTTGTGTAAGCTATTTTCCATAAAACTTTCTAGTCCTCAGAAATGGCTAGGGGAAAAGTAACAAGGTAGCCACCTGGAAAGTACAGATGACCAGAGAATATCCCCACCCGGAGGTCAGCTGATAAGAAAACTTGATGAGCAACAGGTGGGGTGAGGTTTGAAAATAAAAATCTGTGAAAAGTCCCTAGACATGAGCCAATCAGGATTTAACCCGTCACCCCAAACCCTGCTAATGTAACTTTCCTGGTTTTTGCCTTTAAATCGTGCTCTCTAGAAGGGTAGGGTAACTCCTCTTGCTGCTGTGCTGATGAGGGCCCTACCGGTTTGTACTTGTGCACGATAATAAACCTTGCTTTTGGATTTCAGTGAGTAAGTCTCTCCAGTGGTCTTATAGGGTCCCCCACGGACTTGGCTCAACAGACACAGGGACTTATTATTAATTATAAAAGCTTAGCTTAGGCTTTTTCCCAACTAGCTCTTATAAGTCAAATTAGCTTGCTTCTATTAATCTACTTCCTATCACATGGCTCGGTTACCTCTCCTCTGTACTGTATGATCAGCTTGTCTAACTGCTCATACCCAAAGCACATGCAGGCCCTGAACCCACATGAAACCCAGAGCCCCAGAGCCCTCCAGAAGGAAAGAACTTGGAATTGCAGATATGCCCATCCTCAGCCCACTCCCTGGAGAAGCAGACTGGCTTCCAGGCCCCTCTCACACAGCATTGCTGATACATTGAATTGCAGCTTGTTTCCAGACAAAGCCCAGGTTTCTGTGAGGGCAGGAAAAGCAAAGAGCAGCCAATTAGGGAGAGGTGACCACAAAGGCAAACAAGCAGCCAGCAATCGATATAATGAACGTGTCAGAAGGCAGACTGGGAGCTGAATGGGACTGCTGCTGTTGGAAGCATTCATCTTCCAAGTTGAGATGCCTCCACTCCACTTTGCATTTCAAAGAGGCTTCAAGGAGAAGTGGTACCCCAGCCTGCCAAAAGGGGCTTTGAATGTTCACAATTCCTCAGCGCCTAACTGAACAATCCCTCCAGGAGTGTGGCTTAACTCTGTAGGTGGCAGAGCTGTGTAAGGGTGTGAGGCATCTTTTCCTGGGATTTTGGAAGCTTCCACACCCCCAGGTTTAAGGCAGGGAAGTATAGAAGGGGTAATGAGGGCGGGAGTGTGTAAGTCGTATGACAGATTTGCCAAAGACCGAAGGACATGTAAGGAGTATCAGCATAGTCCCACAAGCATCAAAATAACAGGAAAATTGTGGGGGGTATTGGCCATCAGAATAGGTGAAAACAGTCTGCTTAAGAACTGTCTTCAGGGCGCTGCAGCCTCGTGGAGCATAGGAAGGATGTGAGGGGAAAGAGGGAAAGAGAAGAGAAAGAAAGAAGAGCAGCCCTCCTCCACATGCATGCTCACAAAATGAACCCAGCTGCACATGCTCACACACGGAGGAAGAGGAGGGAAAGTGAGGCAGATGTTGAGCCTGGGAATGGATGGGAAGAGGCTAGGAGACAAGCAGGTGAAGGAAGGCAGCCGGGGATGCAGAGAGCTGAGGCCATAGCGATCCATGGGTCTATGTGGCTACAGAGTGACCTGCATTCCTGACCAGTCAGTGAATAGCTACCATGTTTGCTGAGCATTTAGGCAGCCCATATGGTCACTGTTTTCCATACAGTACTGGTTATAGCAGAAAAATCTAGGACTTGGGACTAAATAGATACAGTAATGCTAAGAACAAGAAGCCAGGGCTGGGGAGATAGCTCAGTTGGAAAAGTTCTAGCTCTCCAAGCATGAAGGCCTGAGTTCACACCTTTTATTTTTTTTAAGGCCCAAAGTGGTGGTATGCCCCCATGAATCTCTGTACTAAGCAGGCAGAGATGGACAGATCCCCAAGGCTCACTGGCCAGCAAGCCTAGACTGCTTGGCAAGTTCTAGACCAGTGAATGAGAGACCCTGTCTCCAAAAGAAGGTGGACAGTGCCTGGAGAGTGATATCTGAGGTTATCACCTACCAACATACACAAAGACATGTGCACCTACACACTCACACCTGCACGCACACACACACACACACACACACACACACACACACCAGGAGGACAGCCCAGCAAGGCTAGAGAAATCCCTGTCCCCACTAGTAACACAGATCAGGGCCAAGAGTACCAAGTACTGACTCCAAGGTTTTAGATGCAACATTCCCAATGTCTCAGGAACACATTAAAGCAAGGGTTACATCAATCATGGCCCCTTCTTGTTAGACAATCTCAAGATTTTCAGGTCCCAGCAGTTGGATTCTCTCATCCCAGTGTGTACTGTATGACAAACTGCTGTAGGCTGGGTACCTATAACAGCAAAAACTCACTGCTCTCAGTGAAGAGAAGTTAAAATTTGGAAAGCATTTTTTTTCCAGTATCTAGAGAGTTTCCACTTCCTAGTCCACAAATGCCCCCTTCCCTTTCTCTCCATGTCTCCTCATGGCGGAAGGGGCAGGGGTTCTCCATGGAATGACTTTTGTGAGGACACCAATCACATGATATTGTATCCTTCTGGAGTCTTGAATGGGGTTAAAGAATAGTTATAGTTTTCCTTAATTATGATAAAAGATAAAGTAGGTATAAATATTGTAACTATAATTCTTGCTTGATAACTGCTTTATTGTACGTAATCTTGCAATGTTTCCTTTTCATTTAGATGGAAAGGGGGAGGTGATGTAGGATTCCTCTCTGTATGCTGTTAATATGTTTTATTGCCATTGGTTAATAAAGAAGCTACTTTTGGCCAATGGCTTAACAGAATATAATCAGGCTGAAAGAGATATAGAGAAAGAGTAGGTGGAGTCAAAAAGAGACGCCATGTAGCGGCCACAGGAAACAGATGCTGGACTGAACCTTACCGGTAGGCAACAGTCACATGGAGATTTTCAGATGAATAGAAATGGGGTAATTTAAGATATGAGTTAGCCAGGAATTTGCCTAAGATATTGATGAAGCAATGTTGTAAGAATAGTTTCTGTGTGATAATTTCAAGTCTGGGTAGCCAGGAATGAATGAGCAGTCTCCACCAACAAACAAACCAACATACATACAATCTCAAATAACCATAACATCAATGTCTGTACCATGCATCTGACACTGTGCCAACTCCTTCATAGTTGTCAATTACTGGTGTTGATTGTAAAACAGGAGCCCTCATTCATAGGACATGGTGCCTGGACTGGTAAAGCTTTTCCAAGCCTCTGGGTTTGAAATTTTAACATTATGAATTCATTCCCTTGGATCCAAATACAGAGTCTTCTTGTAAAATGTACATCTTCTAGGAGAAGACAAACCATCTCCCCCCATGAAGCTATCCTCTCTAGGGATAAAGCTATCCTCTCACGCCTCTTTAACGTGATGGAAAAGGTAGGAAGAAGAAAGAATATGCAAGGGTGGGAGGAAGCAGACACTAAGCGTGAGCCAGGAGATGCCAGTGTTTATGGAGTGTCCATCTCCCGCATGTATGAGGACTACCTTCCATGGTTGCCTGGAACTTTGTAGCATCCTCGGCAAGACTTTCCAGGTTAGAATTATGAACCGAGTGTCGTGAGCACAGCTGTCTGTGTTACTGATCCCACCTATGCCATTCTCTGTGATCTCACAGCAGTTCTATGTGGTAGACACTAGGAGGAGACACAGGCCCATGGACAGGCATTTCATAGGACATCTGCCATTTTGACAAGATTGAAACCAGCGTATCTCTGGATTCAAGGTCCAGGCTTCATCCAAGCAAACCGAGACAAGCAATTCCACTGACATACTTTACCCAACTGCCACTCCTCCTTCAAGCATGTCAAAGACAGTCCTGCAGTTGGGCAACCTGCGAGAGCTTGTTTGAGCAGGAGGGAGGCATGTTTGGTGCCTGGCACAATGTAAATCAGCTGCAAGAATGAACAGTCTGTTGAAGAGAAGCCATCTTGTTCCTTTCTCTAGCAACTATTTCACACAAGAACCTCCTCACTTGAACCAGCCTGGCTTGCATCCTGAGATCTGTACCATTAAAAAAAAAACCCATCTTAAAAAGGAACCTGGTTGGCTCCTGAGGAGCAGGACTTTTCAGTCCCTTATGTGGCTATCTATCTTGCCCCATGATCTTACATTGAATTCGCCATAACATGATATCTGTTACATTAGTTGATCACATATCCAGCTACCTGGAGTAAAATTTAAACGGTACTAGGCTAATACCAACCAACCACAAGTATTACCTAACTCTAACTCCAAAAAAGGAGGTGAGGGGCCATGGTTTCCCTCTTTTATGGCTTTTTAATTTAGTACTAAAGAGGGGATGTCAAAAGAAGAACTTAGGAGATGGTGGGTTCCAATTGTATGTTGGTTGTTCAAGTTCAGAAGATGGAACCTGGGACAGGGCAAAGAAAAGAGGAGACACAAGCAAAACTGGGGCTTTGCCATCCACTCTGACAACTACCTCATCTAGCCACTAGATGGCGCCAAATACAAACCGTGCTGGATACCAAGAGGAAGCCAGGGAATCTTGATGCTAAAGTTAAGCTATGTACAGATGACTGTAGCCCAAGCATAGCAGTGGTGATTTTGGTTTTTTGTTTGTTTGTTTTTTCAGCCACTAAAATGAGTGTATTTTGTATTTAATACAAACAGAGGACATTGAGAAGAAGCTCTCAGAAGATGGTAAGTTTCAGCCATGTGTTTGCTATTCAAATGCAATCTAGTGTTCAAACACAGTATCTTCAGCATCTCCCCAGGACAGTCCGGCTGTTACCCCCACTTTACAGATGAGAACACTGAGATCTGAAAGACTGTTTCCTGCTCAAGGTCATTCAGCTAGGAAGTGGCTGATCTTGGATGGAGCCCACATCGCTCCCATCTACATCAAGACATATGCCCCAAGAATATATGTGGGTGAAGATCACTGTAGCCATAAGTCACCCTGACAGAGCTCTAACAGATACAAACATCTCTATTCATCCCTAGCCATCAATTTTACAACAGCGAAGTCTAACAGTTGATGGAAATGATCAAGGCATGTACTTCCCCAAGAAGCAAAGGGGCATTAATAGTAAAGAGGACCCAGTACCCTGAAACTGGAGTTACAGATGGTTGTGAGCTGCCATGTAGGTGCGGGGAATTGAACCCAGGTCCTCTGAAAACAGAACAAGTGCCCTTAACCACTGGACCATTTCTTCAGCCCCAAGATTTTTTACTTTCTGACTGCCACACCCCTTCAACTCAAGCTCCCACCACCACCATTTCTACAGTCAAGGCTCTCCTCTCTGCTTCTGAGTTCTATTGCTTCCGACTCCAGAGTGAGAACACACTGGGCCTGTCTTTTGTGCCTGTATCACAGTCCTGTGTCCAGTTGCTCCGGGATTATCATAAGTGACTGGAGCCCCTTCTCTTCAAGGCTAAGCAGGAATCCAGCAATCCATCAGTGACAGGTAGCAATATGCTCTACCCATGAGTGCACTGATGAACACCTCGGCTGCTCCAGCTTTTGCCTTCATGCAAAGGATGCACCAAAGAACATGAGAACAAAGACATCTCATTAACACACTAGTTTCAGATTCCGTGGGTAAAGGCTGGGTCATATTTCTTTGATTACTTTGACTTATATTTTATAGGCTACACTCTATCAAAGGGATTGTACATGTGGTTTTCATCACTGTATTTCACTTCCCAATGTCATTACTCATCAGATACCCTGACTCTCTGTTGTGTAGTTATTCCTTACAAATTGAAACATTCCCACCTAGAGGGTTGTGGGAGACTCATAATACTCATTGAACTAATGAAGCATGGAAGGCTCAAGAAGCAGGTGAATGGTGCTGGACAGATGGCTCATCCATTCAGAGCACTGGCCACTCTTGCAAAAGACCTGGTTTCAGGTCCCAGCACCCACACAACTGCGCACAATGCCTGTAACTCTAGTTCCAGGTGTTCTGGTGCCCTCTTCTGGCCACTGGCAGGCACTGCACACATGTGGTGCACATAAAGACAAGCAGGAGAGACACAGAAGTGAAAAAACAAACCTTTTAAAATAGAAAAAGCTCATTAATCTTGGGGCCCTGGGAACTCTGAGATTTACAAGACTCCGACACATGCTACCCTCCAGGAGTATGCAGGCTGTAAACAGTTGTTGGGGCTTCTCCTGTCTTCCATGGAGCAGCCTACAAGTTGATCAAGGAGCTCCAGGGATGCGGTTTTCTTGAGTCTTCATCCAAGCAGGGTGAGCTTTGGTAACACAGCTGCTTTGTCACTCATGCTCCTGTAAGTTACCCTCACCCATGATTCTGAAGTTACCCCCAATAAACCCACTGTTTCATGGCACTAGACCTGGGTGGAATCCTTGTTTTGGTCAGTCATCTATGCCCTATTTGGAGTAAACAGAGGCTTGCTCTTATCTCCCCAGAAGTCACGTGATACTTTCCATATGTGTTTTGTTTAATTTAGGAAGTAAGAAAAAATGTGAGGGTACCGAGAAAACATGAAGAGACATAGCATGCCTACTTAGGGCCACACTTGGTCCCTCGGGTGCAGGAGGAGGGGGCAGTGGTGGTGTGGAGTAGTCTGGCGGAGCAGAATCCTGACTCCAGCAGGAAAACGGCAGCATCCTAGCCCAAGATCAGCTCCCACCTCACTCACGCAGGAGGCCCAGGATGGCCAAGACGTGAGGCATGTGCTTGATTTTAGACCTATTCCTGGAACAGAAAAGACCATGACAAGCAGACTTAGGGCTGTGCTTGAGAGGAAAAAAAGATAGCGGGGGAATGAAGAAGAGAGTCCAGGGGAAGTGACTGAAAATTTATGTCACAGCATTGCAAAGAGGAATTAAAGGCTGCTTAGAGAAATGCATGTCAAGCAAGAGAAACAGTAAATACTGAGACATATGCACAAAAGATGTGGAAATCCTACAGTATTTGCGGTGCCTGGTACCCTGGGAAGTTGGGACTCTGGACCAGGAGGAAGCTGGAAAAGTAATGCAGGGTGGACTAGCCCCAGTGCCAGGAGCCACTTGGTGATGTGGCTAGTCTAGACCAAGATGTGTGCCAAGTGTAAAATACCTTCCAGATTTTGGAGACTCAGTGAGAAGAGAGAAAGCTAAATGTTTTTGTATTGTTTGCCTGTGGAGATGATAATATTTGGGATATATTTAGCTCAATAAAATATACTGTTAAAATTAATGTCAGCTGCTTGTTTTTGCTATGTGAAACTGGCTACCAGATGATGGAGGGCCACATAGGTAGCTGGTATTTGGTCTCCACCAGTCATTGATGGACCTATTGGTTTGTGGGGCATCCTGTGACATGGTAGGGGCCTCAATGCTTAGCTTCGGATAAGAGGGACACCAGAATTTCTTCCAAGAGAGGGACAATTTTGTTCTCTGCCAGTTTAGGGTCAGTCGGGAAGGGGAGAGCCGGGGATGAGGAGGGGATATTCCCTTCCTGCAGAACTTTCTAAATTGCAAACAGGAAGGGTAGGTGAGAGAGCTTCCAGAAGAGAAGAACACCTGGCAGGTCAAACTTGCATTGCTGCCCTGTAAACCAAACCAAACCAAACAAAACCAGAGGATCCCATGGCGTCCCTTGGAGGGTCATCCCTACTTCTCCCTCCCCCACCCTTTCCTCACCACCCGTAAATCATAGAATCCAACCTTCCTGCAGGATGTAAAACACAAAGCCAAATAGATTGCTTTCAGGACACAGGAAAGTAAAGAGGAAAAGCTCCAGAGAAGGCTTTACTCCTCTTGTTAAAGAGCCAAGAGGACAACTCAAGCCCATTGGCCCACAGGCAGCAGTCCCCAACAGTGTGGTCCTTTGTGCCTTCCTTCAAGCCTGCTGACAGGAAGGCCCGTTGCCATGGAAATGGGCCCAGCCAGGAAGCAACGTGGAGCAAACACAGACAGTCTCACTGCCTGCTCTGTCCACAGAGTCGACCAGTTGGTAAATATTACACCAGGCACATATCAGAGACACAGAGCAAACAGTATGTCACGCGGGAGCTGCGCTGGCTTGGCTCCAGCGGGAGGGGATGTTACACTGAGAAACTGCAAAACTTGAATTCCATGTTACCAGGGGTGGGCGTTGCCCAATAGGATGGAGGGCCATCTTAAGATGTAGTGGGACAACATTACAGTGGGGATCTTGTAGTATGTAGTCTCGTAGACACTGGTGGCTAAAGAGACATCAGGTCACTCTGGCAAAAAGAAGGAAGTCCCTTTCTGTTCAGTTTTATTTATCATTAAGAAAGAGAACTTGTTGCTCTTGAGAGAAGCTGGGTTCAGTTCCCAGCACCCACAGGACAGTTCACAACAGTCTTTAACTCTAACTGCAAGGTACCTGGTGCCCTCTCTGGCCTCTATGGAGCACTGCATACACACGGGGAAAATACATGCAGATACTCACTCATATACATATATACATACACACACACACACACACACACACACACACACACACACATATATATATATACAACTTTTAAAACATTGGTATCTTTGCTATATCATAAGGTGTCAGTGTTTAACAAGCTAATGAATGATGTGATTAATGTGATCTGGTATACAGTAGGTGCTAAGTGAAGGTTACCTTCACTTTCTACCACAGTATACCCACGGACTCTAAAGAGTGTTTTCCCTCTGTACACCACAAGTACAGACCAACATCTTGCTTACTATTTATTAGTTTAAGTTTTTGTTTGCAGTGCTTAGAGATGAACCTAGGTCTTCAAGCACTCTATCGCTGAGCTGCATCTCCTACCCACTGCTTTCATTTTAGATAATGCTGTACCTTATGAAGAATATCAAGGCCACCCTGACTTCTCCACTACAGATCGCTGGGTAAAACAACAGGCTGATAACACCCCCCCTTCCTAAGCTGGCTCTTCTGCACCCTCTGCCTATGGAATTGACAGTCTAGGTGTAAACCCTGCACAGGTCAATTGTCAGAGTTCCTCCAAGCTGAAGCCACTGCTCTAGTCTGGTTAGGTCGTGGGCAAGCAATTGTTTGCTCTTGGAGAGCTTGCTGTCCAGTGCAATAGGAATAGAAACATGTCCTCCTGACCCCTGACCTGAAATGACTATTCCAAAGACAGGTTCCTTGGCCTGGTCCTAGACCTGCTCAATGAGACCATCAGGGGACAAAGTCCAGACATCATTCCTAGAAGATACCTATGCCCAGATAACTCTCAAAAATTCAATCCTTTATTTCTGCATTTTTAATATATTTCAGGTTCTTTCTCTACTTGTTTGTTGTTTGGTGAGGTTGATTTTGTTTGAGACGAGGTCTCACTAAGTGCCCAGGTGGGCTTTGAACTTGCAACCTTCCTATTTCAACCTTCCTTCCAGGTAGCTGAGATCAGGCCTGCCTTCTGCATTTTTTATTAAAAATTTTAGCCTCCTCCCTGCCTCCCTTCCCCCCCACTCCCCACCCCCACTCCCCTCCCCCTCCCTCTCCAGTCCAAAGAGCAGTCAGGGTTCCCTGTCCTGTGGGAAGTCCAAGGTCCTCCCCCCTCCAACCAGGTCTAGGAAGGTGAGCATCTAAACAGGCTAGGCTCCCAAATGGTTCTTGAACCATTTGTGTCAGAATCTCCTAGATGGATGTTAGGCATGAAAGATTCCAAGCATAACACCTAACTTGCTATATCACTTCTTAAAACACTGGGTCAGTCACATAAAACAGAAATATAACACACCCATGTCTTGTGGCAGCCCTTGCCTGTGTTACCAATTTAGGGGTACTGCTTCAATTCCATTGCCCTTTCCCTTATTCTAAAATGAACAAAGTATCTTGCTTCATGACCATGTCTAATCCAAAGGACCAAGCATGAATATACTTAGCATCCATAATCAAGTGATGAATGAGTGCCTGCCTTGGGCCTGGGGCTGGTCCAGGTGCCACAACTGGTCCAATTGTAGAAGCAGAAAAGTACAATCAGCTAAAAGAATATCCAAGACTGCTGGGGGATAGCATTGTGTAATCTATGCCCTATTCCTTCCCAAAAGAGCTCAGAAATAGCTTATATTTTTAAAAGAGCACAATGTTGTTAATAAATAAATGCTGTCTTAATGAATGCACATAAGGAAAAGGAATTAAGAAATATGATATATATAGTGTGATAGATAACCCAGAATCTATGAGTAGTAACAAATCTACCTAAGATCTTTCTAGCAGTTAGGTAGAAAAAAAAACAATATAAAATTCTTAGTTTCAGAAATAGACATTTATATATTTTTTAAAGGAAGGCGTTTTCTAAATGAAAAAATTTTCAAAGGCCATTTTCCATGAATTCAAATGTCTCCTAGCAATTCCAACCTAAGGATATGATGTTTCCCTGACGACTGACAGACTGCTTCTGTTGCAGTGCAGGACAAGCCCCACGAGAAGCTGGAAAGCTATACATCATAGTTAGGAGAAAGGGGCACATCAGGAGCGTGCTGGAAAGGATGTGGGGACTCAGCCTTTAGGCTTCAAACACTCTGATAGAGCCATCACCAACATCAATAATGGTCTCTGCTACACATCCCTGAAAGTGGAACCATTCCAGGGTTGTAGATAGCTTTCCAGGAAAAACAGAATGGAAGCTCTCCAAGACCCAGAAAAAAGAGAACAATTCCTTTTTTGGAGAGAGAGAATTACACACATGTGAAACATGGAGAAACGCAGATCTGGGTCTCTTTATGAGTTGATGTCTCCTTATGAATTGATGAGTCCTAGGGTTAAAGATGATCCCACTACCAATACCCAGAGAAGTCATAAAGCAAAGAGCTTTCCTGAAGAGTATCACTGAGAGGCTGCAAGAGGGCTTGGTGTTTGCTTCACAAGCAGGAGGGCCTGAGTTCAAGTCCCAGCACTCACATAAAAGCCAGGCACGGTAGTGTGCACAGATGGAACCTTGGGGCTTGCTAGCTAGCCTGTTTAACCAAATAAATGAGTTCTCTAAGATTTCCTACAACAGACTTTGTCTCAAAAACTGAGGTAAAGAGCAATACTAGAAGATATCCCGTGTTTATCTCTGGCCTATACACATGGGCACATGGCTATACACACACATATGCAGGCACACATGCTCACAAACTTGTATGCACACACATACATCACACACATATGCAAAAGAAGAGATGGTTGAGTACTTTATTTAACTAACTCAGCATCCCCTGGAGTGACAAGAAATTGCCTAAAGAATATACACAAATGTGAGAAATAGGAAGACTGGAAACATAGAGACAAGAAGAAGCAACCATGGTCAAATGCAGGTCTCCCCTCTATTCTGTGTCTGGAAATTTTCCAGTCTTAAATGACTGTTACCAAGTCGTAAAATTGAATAGATTAATCATTGTGTCTGTGAAGTTCTTTCATGGGAGACAACAGAAACAGATTTGGGTTAACTGAAGCAGGGATTTATTAAAGGACACAGGGTGACTGAGTCTGAGGGTCAGATGGAAGCTAAAAGAAATAAAAAGGACTCAAGAGGCAGAGACCAAGGTATCTATGGTTGAAAGCAAGAGCAGCCAGTCTCTTCAAGATTTAGCCTCTGCCGTCAATCAGCAACCATGGATCTCTCAACTCAAATAAAACTCTATGGAATAAATTTTTGATATTTCAGTATAGCCCTGAAGTTCACCCTCTGGTAGGGAAGGCTGGTGACCTTGATTGAGGTTCCCAGTGTGGTGAATTGCTTGCTAGAAGACACCTGGTTCCACATGAAGACATTTTTGCTTACCATACTTGAGTGACATCGATGGGTTGTCACCAGCAGGGATACTGCCAAAGATCTTACAGTACACAGAATACACACTGCTTTCCTATGATAACAACAGTGTGAATACTGAAACCTTGATGTTGACCCCAACCGAGGCATCTATTTAAAGGAAAGCCAAGGTTTGCAGTAGACATGCCTAGGCTCTCCCCCTCCAGACTCTGAAGTCTCTGTCACACTGAAGTCATGTTTCCTCCTCCACTTAGCTTTCAGTCATTTTCCCTCCTCCACCTAGCTTTTAATCATATTGATGTGGAATTCCCCTCTATATGCTGTGAATATGTTGCGTTACCATTGGTTAATAAAGAAGCTCTTTTGGCCAATGGCTTAGCAGAGTAAAGCCAGGCAGGAAATCAGAACAGAGATAAAGAAAGAGAGAAAGTATGTAGAGTCAGGGAGATGCCACATAGCTGCCAAAGGAGGCAGATGCCATGGAGCTGCCCAAGAAGCAAGAGGTAACAAACCATGAGCCTCATGGTAGAATATAGAATAATAGAAATGGGTGAACTTAAGATGTAAGAGCTAGTTAGAAATATGCCTGAGTCATTGGCCAAACAGTGTTGTAATTAATAAAGTTGCTGTGTGATTATTTGGGTCTGGGCAGCTGGGAAATGAGTGGACAGTCTTCTCCTTCATCATATTGTTTCCACCAGTTGTCATTCACAATTTCTTCAGAAGATAGTCCTGAACCACTACAGGAAAGTCTATAGAGGTGGGCTTGCCAGGAGTTCATATCTACATGGTGAACCAGTGCAAAAGCAGGAAGTCCATTTTGCCTTTCCTCAATCCAGGCATGCTGTGCATGCCAAATCTCCTCTAGCTGAGGCTAGGGACTTGACCAAAATGATATCCATGTTTACTATTTTACTTGCTGGTTCCTTCTATCAATTCTCTTTCCTACCTTCCTTCCTTCCCACCTGCCTTCTTTCCTTCTTTCCTTTTATACTTTAAGACAGTGTCATGTAGTCCAGAATGGCCTTCAACTAGCTTTACATCCAAGGATGAACTTGAATTTCTGATTATCCTGCCTCTACTTCCCAAATTCTGGAATTGTAGACATCAACCATAATTAGGGTTTCTATTGCTGTGAAGAGACTCTCTCTCTCTCTCTCTCTCTCTCTCTCTCTCTCTCTCTCTCTCAGGACTTTATTCTTTTTCTTTTTTCTTCCAAACCTACCTATTTCTTTACTGTATATTCCTTTTTCTGACCACATTAGTCTTTAATTTGCTAAGCCATATGGCTAGAATTAAGCTGTCATTTTGTCGGCTGGATCCACCCTATTCCTTGGCATTCTGAAAGTCTAGCCTCATGGTGGAGGTACCAGCTAGAGCTATGTTTATTGCCACAACTCTATGGAGTTTCAGGTTCCCTGCTACCACCAAAAAGCATGTGGTCAGCTATTCATCAACACCATTTAAGTGTTCCATGGTGGGGCTGAGACAGGAAATCTCTCTTAAATGAGACACGCTTACCTCTAGCAGAGCCCACCTGAGAAAATGTTGCTACCAAGAAGCCAAGCTTAACTGTGTTCTTTTATGTCTAGAATTACTTCCCAAACTCTCTCAGTTTTTAAGTGGATTTAGCTGTCGACATTTGTGCCATTTTTTGACAGAGATTTCTGTCCCACCCCATCCCAATTACTCTCTTTCTTTCGATCTAATAAGCCAACCAGTTTATAATTAATGTAGACCTCTGTGTGTTTCTTGGGGACCACATGACTGTGGGACCAGGCAGGATAGAAACGTCTGTCAACAGTATCTTTAGACCCAACAGCTACATAGGCACATGTCTCGGCGTGTTTGTGTTAACCCATATCCTCCATATCCATCAGAGGAGGAAAGTCTTCTGCCTCCAGGTCTTTGGGCCTACTTGAGCTGCATAGCTGTCCCAGCCATGGTCATGGCCCTTGGAGATTAACCTATACCAAGACAGGCCGGGTTACTTCTATACTGTGGACAGCACAGTTGTCTCTTTGTGGTCCAGAAAGACTGATTCTAGGATGGGTCTCCTTGAATACCTGAATCCTAGCAACCTTAAATCCCTTGCATTAAATGGGAGATATTTGCATGAAACCTGCATATCTTCCCAAACACACCATATCATCTCTGGCTGACTAAAAATATTTAATACAATATAAATGTTATACAAATAGCTGTTGCACTATGTTGCTTAGAGAATCATGATCAGGAAACCTGTCTTTATACATTCCATATGGTTTCAATAGTTCTCTAAATTCTGACCCAAACGTGGTTGCATCAGTATGGCCATTCTGCAGACATCAAGCCCCTCCACTGCTTCTGACCCTTCTACTGGAATGAGGGGCCCCTGTTGGCCATGCAAAACACCTCAGCCCACATTCTTTTCTGTTTTTTTTTTCCAGTGGAGTTGAAGCTTAACAAAGAAATAAGCAAAAATGCATATCTAAGGATCTGCTTCTAGAAAGCCTACACTATGACAGCCTGGGGCCCCAGGAGCTTGGTAAAGTGTGGTAGGCAGAACAAAACAATACTATGAGGATTTGATTACAAGTTCATGCCAATTAATAGTGATACTATGGGTTAGAAACTAGAGGATACTGCTGACATGTGGGATGTGGCAACACAGCCTCACACATTAACTCACTGGAATACCCACAGTACTAAGTGTTTCAGGGGCCATGAATATAAGTAAAGAACGGGGACAGACACCTTGAGCAACTGGTCTGAAGTCCCATATGTATGCAGTATAAACAAGATCCAGGTATTTGGAGTCTGGCTTCAGAGTCTATTCTTTCTTATCCACCCATTCACACCATCACCACCCCACTGGTCTGAAGTAATTATGCCCCTAGGCTTCAGTTTCTTCTTTTATGTGATGTTTGGATAGGACAGCCCCTAGAGCTCTCCAAAGCCACTGTTGGGTGTTCTTGCTCAGTGTATCCATAGTAACAGTGTGAGTAAAAGGCTTAGGCTGTGAAATCATAGGTCACTACTGTCACCATGCCTGAAAATCTTGGTGCCATTATGGTTTGACTTTACAGGAAGAAAGATGGAGGACTCTGAAGGAGGTTTTTACCCTGCTTCATGCTCTTCGGGAGCAGGAGGAAGACACTCCAAACAATCTACCCCAGTGCCTCCTCCAGGACACAAAGAGTGACTCTCCTTAACTTTGCCAGGCACTGAATGCCTGGCACTGAATGCTTAAGCAGTCATTGAATTCAATGGCAGAGGCTCGAAGTGGTAAAGTCATTTCCCTAAGGCTACAAAGATGGGAGGCGGTTGCGGGGAGGAGGCAGAAATCCTTAATAAATAAATAAATAAATAAATAAATAAATAAATAAATAAATAAATAAAAAGAAAATTCTGCCTACAAGAATTGGGTAGGAACTTCTGTGTGAAGAATGTCTGAAAATAAATTTTGGCAGGTAAAAAAAAAAAAAAAAGATGGTCACCAAGTAAGCATGGGCTCATAACCCAGCAGGCTCGAATATGAGTGTTCACCATCTCTGCCATCTTTTGCATATGGTTTGAGTTTGTCACCCAGGGTTTTTACATGGAAAGTTTCATCCTAGATGTAGTATGTTTAGAAGTGGGACCTAGTAAAAGTTTCTTAGATCATTAGGGCCGTTTACCTAGAGGACATTAGAATTCAGGAAATTCCTAGGGTAGTTATCTCAAGCAGGGATTTAGAGATGGGCCAAGTCTCTGCCTACCATCCCCTTGCTCTGGCTTCTGGATTTTCCTTGTAATCCCTCCCTCTTGCAGGCATTTCCACCACAACGGCATCACCATTAGGCAAGTCCTTTTCTCATTTACAGAGTGATCTAGTGATATTAACTGAGGCACTACTCTTAGGATTAGAACAGCCATGAAGATGGATGTCGCTCAAAGTACACCAGAGATAGCAGTCATAATACAGTTACAAAGAAGGAGAATCGTTAGAGGCAATGATCGAAACAGTCACAGACAGACGACAAGAGGGTCACTTAAAAAGAGGAAGAGAAAGCAGGGAGGAGAAAGGTGGAAAGGGGAAGGGGAAATGAAAGAAAGAAGAGAAGGAAGAAGAGGAAGATGAAAAGTCACAACACCCAGGAAAGACAGGTGAATCAGTCACTGCACAGAGTGTGTCCTGTAGACTCAATCCTCATGTCTGTCTTATTAGGAAGCTCAGAATCATCATGCCCACTTTACAGATAAGCAAACTGAGGTCTGAACTCAGAAATATCACCCTGTGCCAAGAGGCAGTAGAGTGTAAACCGTGGCATCTCATACTCCCAGCTGCCTCATGGTAGCCAACCAAACAGCACTCTCACGGGAATGGCCATGTCCTTCCAACTTTGCAATGCCCATTCCAAAAGGCTTGTTATAGCTAATGAGTTGACCCTCCTGTCCTCTGAATTAGAAGAAAGCCTAGAATTAACTTCCCTCAGATAAGAGCCTTTATAAATAGTTTCCAAGGAATGGCCTCTGCTTTGTTGGAAAGGGCGGCGTGAGACTGGTTGTCACCCAACTCTCTGTTGACATTTCCTTTTAAAAGAACATAGCATACATTCTTGGGCAGGACTCACACATTCTTACATTTTGCTTTCATTTTTGAACTATTTATGGCAAAAAAAAAAAAGATTATTAGAAATGCTAGGTGGGAGCCCAGAGTTCCTCTCTCTTGACGGAGGCATCAACTGTCAGCCCTCCAGAACTCTGGAAGTAGCTTCTCCCTCTTCCTGGCCCTAAAGACCTCATAACTGTTCATAATGATATGCGAAAGCACGGAGTAGGTGGTTAGAGCATGAAGAGGAGCAGAGGGCACTATGCAAAGTATTCTGCATGCACTGTGCATTGAAATTTCACTATTACCTTATGACCCAAGTCATACATTAATCATATTTTATTGAGGTAAGTAGGCCAGGAGCACTCTGCCCTTATGAATGGACTTATCCATTCATGAATGCATGGATGAATGGATTCTTGACAAAACAGTTGTGTTATAAAAACAAATACTATTTGGCTCTCTTGTTCTCGGTCATCACATGAAGCCACCACTCTTAAGATATTAAGCCAGGAAGCGCCCCACCTGGAAGCTGAGGATATGTTGGCTCTATTCCCTCGGACTTTCCAGTCTCCAGAACTGAGAACCATGTGAACTTACTTCTATTTTTCATACACAGCTATGTGCCATGTATCTTTTTATAGTACCAGAAAATGAACTCTGTCACCCAGTAAGCAAATGTAAAGAACTCTTAAACACAGTCCTCCATGAATCCAAACAAAGATTCCCAGACTGGGAGTAGCTGGAAGTCACTTGCCAAAGGAACAGCATGTGTGTGGGAGCCTGAAAAGTCCAGAAGAGGGCATCAGATCCCCTACAACTGGAACAATTGGGTGCTAGGAACTGAATCCTGGGCCTCCACAAAAGCAATAGGCCCTCTTGACTGCTGAACCATCTCTCTAGCCCCCATCTAAGAAATTTTTATACAACCATAAATATACAAGCATATAAAATAAGTATGCATATCAATTACCAATAATAAATAAATGGTTTATCGTAAAACCATATTTTGACACACACACACAATCACACACACACATATATATATAATTTTAGCATTTATTAAAGATAGGTTATGGACAGTAGGGTGGTAGGTGTAATGGTATGAGGTAGAAGACCTAGGAAGTTTGTTGATTCAATGAAAATAATAAGGCAAATCAGTACAAAGATTATGTTCATCTTTAGGGGAATGGATAAGTACTATCTATTTTAGAATAAGGTAGACTGGTATTTGTTGGAATGAGTGAAACTTGTTAGTGATGAGACCTTTGGAGGGAGATAACATTGAGGGAAACATAATGATAACAATAACAATCAGAAGTCCTATTAGTGTAAGGATGATGAAAGAGACAGATAAATTTCAATCATTTTGTTTCTCATGGCTTGCTGTCTTTAGTGTTCTATAACTTTAGGAAGTTGAGCTCTTGGGTAAATTTGGGAAGAAATTTTTAATTGGAATAAAATAAAACGTGTACTAGTTTAGAACAATAAAAACTCATGTAGATGCATCTAGTTTTTTTGCGTTCTGGAGAATTTGGGTCTTGAACTTTGCACACTAGTGAGGAGAATGTGCTTGTTTATTTTTACATAAAGAATTAAATCTTGGCCGAAAACTTAAAATCGCAGAGCAGGGAGAATCACCAATGTTTTTCATAGTTGATCAACATCTTTACTTAATAACTGTCCATTCCTCTTTGAATAAAAACATATTATGCAATGGCCCAAGTATGTGTAGGGCCATTTCAGACATTGTTGGAAGTTCTATCTTAATCTCAAGTCAAAATTAATCTAGTGATTTTGCATGTGTGTATGTGTGTGAGAGAGACTCAACTCGGTGACTTAAACGATAACTTTTAAAATCAAACATTTTAGCACAATACAATCCAAAAATACACTCACTTGATCCTTACATGGTAAAGAATGATGGTAGAAAATATTTCAAAATCCTTTGTTTTCTATAGTTAAACCATTAAGTTTCTTTAAGCTCGGAAAAGTTTTAATGTATAATACAAAACCCTGCAATTTATAATATATGAGAATCTTGAATCTGAGCAGAGACCTGCCTTTCAGGCAACATCCATTGTCGTGGGACGTGATGGGCACACGAGGTCAAAAGTGCACTTGTCCCATGTACAGAATCAAGGCTGTAGTGAATGTGAGCTGTTTGATTTTGAATTTAATTTTGGTTGCTGAGAATGTAGAAACCATTTATTGCTGCCAGACATATTGTGACCTGCCACACACACACACACACACACACACACACACACACACACACACACATTCAGTTATGCAACCCCAGCTCAGGTCTGCAACACACAATGTAGGAAGCTGGGCTAAGGAAGACCTGCAGTAAATGATTGTAGTAAAACTCAATCATGCATGATGCCAATGCTTCCAGACGTAACCTCAACTATTTTTTTTTTTTCATTTTTGAATAGCAGTAGCCTCAGTCACACTAGGCGAGCACTCTACCCAGGGCCATATCTTGGGTTGTCTGATTCATTTTTGTTTTTAAACAAACCTTACTACGTTATCCATGCTGGCTCTAGATTATTCTGGCATTATGAAGCTCAGAAGTCTCTAAGGTTTGTGGTCCTCATGCCTCTGCCTCCCAAGTAGCTAGGAGTACAGGCTTCTGCCACCAAGTCTGGATTCCCAGGTTTTTTTCCCTGCCAGTGCCTTGCTGTGGTCCTGAGGTATCACATGAAATTGACAGTCATTAGGATTCTCCTGTCTTGTTTTTGTTTCTGATAACACTCCTGCCCCCTCTCCAGTATCTTTCTCCTCACACTCCACTGTGGTGGGGACAGAAAGATGCCTCTTTTTAACTAGTCAAAACTTGTTTAAAAGATACAAAACAAAAGGAAGGGAAAATAAGAAAAACGAAACACACATGAAAGACAGGGCTAATTGGATACAGTCTACCGTGGGGAATAAAGTTTGACAATGGCTCCATGGAGAAGCCAGCACTGAGCATCAGAGACTCTGCTGGCTAGGAAGGGGATAGAAGGAGGAGAAAAGGACTTGGCCACTGTGCTTTCGTGACTGTGTGCCTGGCATTGAGCAGGTTTTCTGAGTCAAGAGGAAAAAGCCAGCAAGGGCAGGTGTAAGCTGCAAGAAACAGCAAACTAGCACTTAAACTGGCTTCCAACTTATATTAACTGGTTCATAGAGTAGAGAAACCCATGTTTGTCTGGTTTCAAGTTTTCATTAGATGACATTTTGGTCAACAACAAACAATAAATGGAATGCTGATGTGGGAGTGATTTCTTATTAATAAAGAAACTGCCTAGACCCATTTGATAGGCCAACCCTTTGGTAGACGGAATAAACAGAACAGAATGCTGGGAGAAAGAAGCTGAGTCAAGGAGTCGCCATGATTCTCCCACTCCAGACAGACGCGGGTTAAGATCATTCCTGGTAAGCCAGCTCGTGGGCTACACAGATTAATAGAAATGGGTTAGATCGATATGTAAGAGCTAGCCAATAAGAAACTGAAACTAATGGGTCAGGCAGTGTTTAAAAGAATACAGTTTCCGTGTAATTATTTCGGGTAAAGCTAGCCGTGCGGGCGGCCGGGTGCCGGGGACGTAGCCCCGCCGCTCCTATTACAACAGAACGCTGGTTTCAAAAGGTGACATCATCTATTGACATCATTGCTGCCTTAAGTTTCCTAAGCACATTCTATGACATTCACACAAAGATTGAGTCACCATGCAATGGGTGTCTCAGAATGCATCCTCATTGTTAAGATCTCTAAAACTGAACGTAAAGAAAGAAAAAATAAACTTTCAGTAGTGACTCAATTAATCTCTCAATTCTACTTTAAAGAAGGCAGTACCTAAACAACTGCAGGTCTATCTACATCCTTCCCAGCTCATCAACAGAAAGGGAGGTTTTCTTCTTCCATCTTCCATCACAAGACCTCACCCCAGGCTCTGCAGCCTCACCCAGATTATCTGCCCATAGTCTTCTACAAGGCTAAGGCTCGTAAGGCAGTATTGGTCAGCAATAGATCACATATTCATTGGCTCTCACTCACATGACCGCCAATGACAGAAAAGAGAAGAGGAGGGTTAATGAGAGGCAAGGCAGAGGGGGTCCTGCGACAAGGCCTAGGACATGGAGGAGCTGGGAGAGAGCTGTGACTTGGCTCTGTCACTTCCTCTTGATTCCTGGTAGTTTTTCTTTGGCAGGTAGGAGTCAACTGAGAAGTCTGTGCAGTACTGTTGTCTCCTCTCTCTGCTAAACAAGAATCTATTCCAAGAATGGCAGACCAGGAGTAGGGTGGGTGGATGCAAAAAGGCGTCCTGTTTTGTTAATGAGAACTGACAGCCCTGAGATGATGTCAGTGAAGAAAACTTCCCCCCACTTAGGGAGACCGCTAATGAAGTTGTACTTTCCATGGCCCCAGTGAAAACAAAGCAACAGTATGAAATGGCATCCTTTGTTGAGAAGGTCACAAATCCAGAGAGGGCCAGTTGGCATGGGGACACAGCAGAATGAATGCAGCAGGCACATCGCAACAAATACTGGCATCATTAAGCATGCCAAGTTGACTAAGAGTTTGGAAAAGAGTGGCGCTGAGATCCTAAATGGCTTTGTGGAAGTGAGAACCCATAGGAGACCCCAATTATGAGTTTTCTGCACAAGTCTACAGGAGACACAACACAAAACACATCACACCCTCTACAAAGACCATGTGATAAACATAGGAACACATGCTATGAACATTTGATTTAGAAGTAGTCTGTGACTCCATGCTCCCTCTGTCTGTCCTTTTCCCTTGCTGTTCAACACAGCTGGTTCTTGCACAGCTACCTCAGTCTCCATCTTCAGAGCCCAACTTGAATGTTACTTTGTCAGAGAGGTCAGGCCCATCATAGATTTCATAAGGTCTTCTTATTGTTGCTTTTCTATTGCTGTAATAAAATGTCATGACTATAGAAACACACAGAAGAGGGGCTTTGATTGGGCTTATGGTTCCTGAGGATTAGAATCCACAATGGCAGAGCAAAGGGACAAGAATCTGGAACAGTAGCTGAGACAGAACAACTCTGACCACAGACAAGAGCAGAGAGAAAACTGGGAATAACTTTAGAACTCTGAAAGTCTATCCCTGCTGTGGGACAATGGTCTTATAGGCTGTAAAATTTTGTTATTTGTATTTTAATAAAACACTGACTGGCCAATAGCCAGGTAGGACATATAGGTGGGGCAACTAGGCTGGAAGTATAGGCAGGGCAATGAGAACTGGAGAATTCAGGGAAGAGGAAAGAGTCTGCCGTCGTAATCCAGACACAGAAGAAGAAAGAAGAGAATGCATCACTGATAAAAGTTACCAAGCCATGTGGCTAACATAGACACAAATAATGAACTAATTTAAGATGTAAGAATTAGTTAATAACAAAGGCCTGAGCTACTGGGCCAACTAGTTTATAATTAATGTAAGTCTCTGTGTATTTCTTTGGGAATAAACAGCTGCAGGACCAGACGGGACAGAAACCTCTATCAACATGTCTCCAATGACATACTTCCTCCAGCAAGGCCATAATCCCTGGGTCTCCCCAGACAGCACCAGTTAGGCACCAAGTATGCAAATACCAGGCTACAGGAGCATTTGTCAATCTGATTTCTCATAAGACTGCCATATGATATTTGCTTAATGACATGTGCAGTTCAAAAAGAACTCCATAAGAGTGGGGTCTTGGTCTAATCTTAGTTATCCATAGATGGCCAGCAATAGATGGTCACCAAGATATGGTCTTTAGCAGCAGCTGACCCTCAAAGACTTGCTGTAAACATAATCATTTGTCCCTGGCCTCTTCTCACAGATACTTGAGCTACCGCCAGACTCTTTTAAAAATACTTTCATATTTTATTTACATATATGTGTGTATGTAACACATGAAATCACTGGACCTAGAGCTACAGGTAGTTGTGAGCCACTAAGCATGAGGTCTGGAGACCCAAACTAGAGTTCTCTAGAAGAGTAGTAAGTTTTCTTACCTACCGAGTCATCTCTCCAGCCCCTCAACAGACTCTTTCCATATGCTCTAAACCCTTGCTGTTTCTCTATCAAAGGCAGACTTGCTCTCCACTGCCATATGTCTGGACTACCTGGTAACTAATATTTCTTCTCCAAGGCCACTATGTCCTTGTTTCTATAGCCTACATAGACCCTCAGCTCTTCTACAAGAATAAATGCTAAAACACACACCATGGAGAAAGACAGTCCATGTTCAACCTTTGCTCCAACACCTACTAATATGGAAGCATAGGAGAGTCTTTAGGCTTTCAGGACCTATTTCCTGTGGAAAATGGTGGTAATAATAACATTGACCAATAGCAGTTCCATGAGAACTAAATGGGGAAAAGTATTCAGCTCCAGGACCTATGACATGGCAGGATTCTGACTTTAATGGCAATCCATATCTACACATCACAATTAAGGGGACAGTTTAAAGCCATTTCTCTTTACATTCTCCAGTCTTTCACTTTGCCTAACACAAATAGATACTCACCAAGTGAGCGCTGAATTACATTGGATGCCATTCTAGCACTACGCAGGCATTTAATGGCCTTCTACATATCGCCTTGCCTACAGCTATCCCAAGAAAGCATCCCCATGTGGCCCATGTCTTCCACAAAAATCTAAGAAGATACATCACTAGCCATGAGAATATAATCACACCCACATTCCCACCATGAAATGAATTGTTGTCCATTGACTTCTAGCCTGTGCCCTCTGCCCTTCAGGCCCATTTTTATTAGTGTGAACTAGCAAGAGCAACTACAAAAGACAGGCAGGAAGTAACCCTGGTATGGTATCCATCTCTCTCTCAGATGGGCACTTCATAGGCAGGAAGTAACACTGGGATGGTATACATCAATCTCTCAGATGGGTGCTTCACAGGCTGAACTTGTTAAGCTGTTCAGAAAATATAAGACCTAACGCTTCAGCCTTTTGCTGCCTGGAACTGCCAATGCCTACTGTCCTCAGCCTCAATGACTGTGTCACATTTAAGGTCATGACTATGGGTCACAGAGGATCCAGGCTTCCTAACAAAATACTATTTGCTTCCCTGATTTCTGGTGCATTCAGCAGGAGACTTCAGTTCCCAGAGGTCAAGGGTTCTAATTTGTTTTAATTCCAACCCGTAACATCACTAGTACCCTAGAACTAACCATTTTATCAGACACCTAGGTTGGGTCCAGCAACGCTGTCCGAGTTCTGACTCTGCTTTCCTTATTCTGACATTATGAATATGTTTCTTTTTAAAACTGTTTTTGTTGGAAAGTTCCGTATGTCCTCTTTGAAGTCTTCCAGAATTTACTGGCACCTAAGGAGGCCCCTTAAAAAGTCAATGGCAACAAATGAAATATACCTGCAATGGATACCCTTGACAGACAAGAAATGAGATGAACAAAATCAAACAAAAAAAGGTGATGGAAAGGGAGGGGAGCGTGGCAACAGCCCTCGGGCTGCAGAGGTACCACGCAAGTACCACCCCTCATTCAGCAAGTGGTTGTTTGTTTGGCCAGTGTCCTCCATTCCATGGATTTTAAGCATGTTTGCACACTCAATGGGAAAATGGAAGAAATAGGTCATTGAGACCTTTCATTTTTCTCATTCCTCTCATATAAACATGAAGAAATTAAAACGTTGCTAACTTAGGATAGCCCAAAGATAGTTCAAGCCTTCGTTTTGGCTATTTCTTTCTGTTTGATGCAGCTTTCTGTTCTTGCAACAGATGAAAATACTTCTTGCCATGGCAACACCATGTAGAGATATGGCAGTTTTTATTTTAAAAAGAAAAAAAAAAGACCATGCTGTTTATCTTGAATCTAAATCAGATTCTCTCCACTTTTCTCTCATCCACAGCTACACCAGTGTTGGCAGGTTCCCTCAAGGGCATGTGAGGATGTTTAGGTACTTTTACCAAAAGGTGTTGGTTCTCATCTCCAGTCCCCCATATTATTCCGGTCTTGAACACTCGAAAATGCGTTCAACATTGTGTACTCAAGGCCAAGTTCTCAGCTTACTGTCCATGGCTCCCCACCATTGTCATGCCTCCCTCTTTATTTTCATATCCTTCAATGGCTCACATCTTACACTGCATGCTAACCCTACTGAACTGTTTAACATAGGCACCTAAATGTATTTGGCTTTCATAGAAACCTGCTGTTTTATTACAGTCAAGTTCAACCTGACTTCACCACTGCATGCATAAGCTGACACACTCATGTATGGAAATACATAGACACACATATCTCTTCCCTATCACAAGCAACTGGACAATAAAGCCAATTTTACTGAGGGTCTAAGAAGAGTACACTGCCAAGGGAATACCACTTGTCATGCGTACTTTACAAATTCCTCAGAATTCGGGGGTTACCTGATGCATCTCTTTCCTCCTTTCGCAAAACTATCTAGTTGACGTCATCTCTTCCTCCTTATCCTTTTCCCAGTCTCACAGCTCACTGGAAAGAATGAAATTCAGGGACTGAGCTGAGAAATCTCTATGAGACCAGATCATTGACAAATTCTGATAATTCAGCAATCCAAGACCAGAGAAAGGTGGACACTGATCTCAGTTCATCGGCACCAGTGGTTACATGAGAGAACATGTTAGTTCCCTCTTTCTGGAATAGTCTTCTGCATTGCCTAAGTGATGTAACATTTAAAGTTTCAAGAGTCAAGGAGAAAAATAAATAAAATAAATCACTATTGAGAAAACTTGGGCATTTCAGGTACTTTGTTGTTGTTCAAAGAGGAAATGGCAGTAGTGTCGGTCCCTCTACAGTGCACTGAGATTTACACAATACACACATGCTGGCATACATAGAAATTCATCTTAGGAAAAGATTCACTGTTTATCAAACCTATCTTTGTGACAGATAGAAATCATCACCAAAAATCACAGCCAATAAAAATGTAGAGTCATAGATCATATTCCCAGAGGATACATCTCTAACACAACACCTATACCTAAGTCTTGAAAGTCATTGCTGAAAAATGGGCAGAAAGATTGTAAGAGCAAAAAGAACAGTGTTTGCTATAAGAGTGTGTCTCCTAGGAATGTCAGAAGCTATACCCATAAGGTTTCACCAGCATTACTCTCTAAATATGAGCTGAATACAGATAATAATACAATAATAATAATAATAGACACGCTAATATGGATAGGGGCTAGGGGAGCTCAGGAGGCCTTGAACCTACATGAAGAACTACAGGTAACTAAGAGATGCTGAGAGTAAGAACAAATAGTCTTCCTTAGGAAAGGGCACACCAACTGATTATCCAACACCAAATGTTTATCCCTGAAATAATACATACAAGTAACAATATAAGATTAAGCAGGTTGGATTTATGTATTTGTGTATATATGTCTTTGTGTAACAACAATTAATGAAATAGGAAATTAATATGAAAGGGAGCAAGGAAGGATATGTGATATGGGGTTTGAGTGAGGAAAGGGAATAAAGAATGATGTAACTATACCATCATCTCAAGTAATCATCATCATCATCATCATCATTATCTTACTACTAATAACAATAATAAATAGCAAAAATGATCAGCTCATGATTGGCTCTGTCTTCTTTCTTCTGGGTCTAAGGAGAGCCTCTCCTCCATCATTCTGAGGCCCAGAGTAGAGATGGGGGAAGGGCAGAAATAAATCTCACCCAGTGTATAGCACTTTATTCTGTAAGCCTCTGATACTTCAGGGTTATATAATATCTGTCTCAGATAACTGACAATTTGACATAACCTAAAGTCATCTGGGAAAAGACTCACAGTTGAGGAAATGCCTAGATCAGGTTGGTCGGTGGACATGTCTGAGGGGAATAGCTTTGATTAGTAATGGATATAAAAGGTTCAAGCCCACTATGGGTAGCACCATTCCCTAGGTGAATGGTCCTGAACTATGTAAGAAAGGTATCTTGACATGAATCTTCCTTCCAGTCTCCATGCAACACCCTCCATAAGTTCCTGCTGTGTCTTTGGCTACAAAGGAATTCCGTGGTCAGAAGTAATGATGTGTGGAGTAGTAAGCAGGCCTACCTTCCTGTTCCTAGCTTGACTTCCCTCAATAAAGGACTGTGACCTACAATTGTAAATGAAATAATGTTTTTCTCCTCCAAAGCCTCTTTGCCCCAATAATAGAAATGAGGCTAGAACATTACCGTGGTATAATGTAGTCTAAGAAGACTAATGAATTCTAATACACATCTGGTCTTTTTGTAGTGCTCAAATGTCAAACAAAAAGATCAACATCTATCTCTTTATACAAGCATTAACATATTATAGCATCATTCACATTACATGGTGTTAGAAAGTCATTTGGTGCCTCCCAATTGCTCTACCTTGGTCTCCCAGGACCTGACTGAGATTTCTTCACTGATTGCTTCCTGTCCCATATTCTCATTTGCATTCAACAGTCCACCATGCTAATCTCCTCACTCTCAATGAAGCCATATTATTTTTAGTCTTGTCTATGCTCCTACATGGAATTCTCTGGCCTACCCACCTTCATTCTCCACTGCATTATTCAAATGGCACCTCTTTGTTGAATGGCACCCCCAAGGAGAATTATGAGCAACTCCATTTATTAGGTGTGTTCTTTGAAGCATGCATTTTCTTTTTTAGGAATTTGCAATATTAGATGTGTTTATAAGGTTGTTTAATGAAATCTCTTCCCCAGCTAGACTATGTTTTCTGGCAATGAGAATTGCATCTAACTTATCCAACCACCTAGACTGCCAAATGCTTAAACATGGTAGACATCCACAATATTTTATGGATGAAGGAATGAGTGAACTGTGAATAAGGAAGTTTTTCTAGTCTTTGGCTCCTTACAAGACTTGAGAAATAAAGTTGCTGTTTCTATTGAGCCAGAATTCAGAGAACTCTTCTCATTGAATCTTTTAGGTCTGAAAACTCAAGTCATTATATTTCTGGCACTGTTTACACAGGTACCTCAGGATGGCACCTTGTTCTCTTAGGCTTTCTGGCCATGCAGATAAAGAAGTAAAATCCAGAACTTCTTTGAACACAGACTCTGACCCAAAAGCTCGTAAGAGGAATGTGAGCACTCAACGAGCAGGGCTGCTTTTCCACGGCTCACAGTTAATGCACTCATGAGCTAAAATGGACTGTTCATGTTTTGGAATGTGTCAGCGTGGTGCCCAGAAATGGAGTACTGGATGCTATTTTCTCTCCACAGCCGACTATGGCTTCAGGCATTCCGGGGGCATGGTCTGAGCAGTTCCATATAAACAACCCCAGAGGCCCAGAGCAGGACCCCTCTGTTTTTTTAGGCCACTGTTCAAGACATTGGATGTGCCACTGGTCTTATGGCCAGGGGTTAGAGGGCAAGGGCTGGGCCAGCTGCCATGAGATGCACTGTGATCAGCAAGTCTCTACTTGTTGTTTCACAGGGCTCTTGAACGAATCCTAAAAAAAAAAAAAAAACAGCCTCATCACAAGTCACAAGAAAGAGGAGCCCAGGTGAGATAAAGTGATACCACCAAGGGGACCAAGGGACACATTCTCTCTGATCTTTGGGTTCAAATTCAGCATAGCCAATGACTAGTGATGTGAAGTTGGGCCTGTCACCACACTTCCCTAAGTCATATTATCTTCAAACAGGAGGTGAGAGAGCTGGGGAGATGTCTCAGTCAGTAAAGTGTTTGAGATGTCTCAGTCAGTAAAGTGTTTGCCTTGTAATATGAGGATCTGACTTCAGTTCTCAGGACTCATGGACAAACAGCCAGGCATGGCAGCTTGAATTTGTAACCAAAACACTGGGGAGGTAGACACTGGTAGATCCCTGGGTTCACTAGCCATCCAGTCTAGCCAATTAGGTGCTCTTCTGGCCAATGAGAAATCCTATTTCAAAACTCAAGGTGGCTGGTTCCTGAGGAAACTTCACTAGAGGAAGTATCACACACACGCGCGTGCAAACAAACACACACATACACACACACAGAGGTGAAACAAAAATCATTTCTCCTTGCAAGCATATTAAGTGATGCGATGTTTGCCATGTAGCAGGCTCCTCCTGATAGTAAACATCCCTCCACTGTGTTTGTGACTTTTCTCATGACCAGCAGCAGCAGCTTAAAGGAGACAACATTTTGGCTCTTGGTTTCAGAAGGAATAGTCCAGCATAGTGAAGAAGATATGGTAGCATAGTGGATCTGTCCATGGTGGCAGGGACATGTGATGTGTGCTTGTTAAAGCTTGGTAGACCAGGAAGCAGAGAGTTCAATAGGAATTGATATAACCTTCAAGGCCTATCCCCAACAACTCACTTCTGCTAGCTAGACCCTCACCTCCTAAAAGTCCAAAGACATTCAGACTTAAACCATAACCTATTCCTAATCCTTCTTCTGATCAGGCAGTGGACTCAAATCCTCAATCTATGTCTCAATAACTAACAGGATATTCGAATTTCATTCTGTTGCTATGAAAGAATATTTCAACACCAACTTGGGAAGTATGGTATTTATTTCAGCATATGCTTCCAGGTCACAGTCCATAATCAAGGCAAGCCAGAGCATAAACTCAGGAAGGACCTGAAGAAGAAACAACAGGGGAATGCTGCTTACTGCCTTGCTCTCTGGCTCATGTCCAGTAGCTTTCTTGTATAACCTAGACTCATCTACCCAGGGATGAAGTTACCCATAGTGGACTGGGCCCTCCTACCACATTTGGAAATCAAGACAGGCATGCCTACAGGCCAAGCTGATTGAATCAATTCTGCAATTAAGTTTCCTTCCTCCCAGATGACCCAGGTTTTTGTCAAATCAGCAATAAAAACTAACCATGACAGAGTATAAGTCAGGCTCTCATTCATACTTTAGCAGAAGGGACCAAGTTGTATGACTGTTAGAGGTGAGCTCTGTGATAAGCAATATCATGGTAGAGATGGCAAAATATTAATCAATGGCCACCTCTTCTGCAAAGAGCATCCCCTAAGGACCAGGCACTGGAGTGCATAATTTACACTCAAGTTGGTAGTATGGCCTTAGTAAGTTGTTGATTTTTACAATTACTCTAATAGAAACAGTGATACCGTCATCATTTTGATGTGTGTGTGTGTTTGTATGTGTGTGTGTGTGTGCGCACACGCACGTGTGTGAAAAGATGCCAAAGATCAACCTTCACCTTGTTTTTTGAGACAAGGTATGGTAGTTTGCATGAGATGTGCCCTATAGCCTCTTGTATTTGATTACAGGAAAGGACAAAGAAGCAACTCATTTAATGAATGTGTGCTATGGTCTAGATGTGAAATGCCCTTGTAGACTCACGTGTTGCACATTGAGTCACCACTTCATAGAACTGTTTTGGGAGATTCTGGAAGCACTATGGTATGGGATCTAGGTGGAAGAAGAAAGTCCATCTATGGCCCCAGACCCTTCCCTCAGCCTGTGATTCTTGTTACTCTTAGATAACAGCTTTCTCCTCCACAGCTTCCTACCTCCATGATGCTCTGTCTCTCCACGAGCCCAGAATGAAGAAAGACAATAACTGTAGACTAAAATCTCCAAAACCATGAGACAAAATGTATCTTTCCCCCTTTATGTTAATTATGTTAACTATTTTGCTAGGTTTTATATCATTTTTCTCAAAGATTAAAACCTTGCATCTTGGAAAGAAATTTTAATAAGACACAAAGTGTTTACAAAGAGGTGTAACAGGATGTTCTAAAAGAAGATGAAGCATTCTACCTTGCAAGGAAGCTCCATAAACCCAAGAAGTAAACAGCCCAAATACTTCAGGAAGTGCCTGAAACTGACCAGTTTTGCTATGCTCTGCCTCATAGGCATATGTAAATAGTAAGGACTCTAAGAGACACTCTCAGACAAGATTAGCTGCCTAGAAGAACTGACCTGCATACAACTGATCTATATGGAAATGATACTCTCCAACCTGTTAAGCTGCCTATAGACTGTGTAATATGCCCCATGGTTCCAGCTTGCATAAGCCATAACCTATTTTGGGGCAGGC
Source organism: Microtus pennsylvanicus (assembly GCF_037038515.1). Lineage (NCBI taxonomy): Eukaryota > Metazoa > Chordata > Mammalia > Rodentia > Cricetidae > Microtus > Microtus pennsylvanicus. Next base: position 35,073,707 of record NC_134586.1, on the reverse strand, counting down.
TTTGATGATGCAACTGTCTGTGTCATTTCTGCTCATTAAGTCACCCCTCACCCACATTCCTGTAAGTAACCCCAAGAAAAATCATTGCTTTACCAACTTGTACTTTGGTGGTATCCATACTTTGGTCTGTTATTGGTTCCCTACCTGGAATGAGTAGACATTTATTTATGTCTCCCCAGTAACAGTGCCACACAACATACCAGAAAAGAAAAACCTAACACAACCAACAGGTTCCTTACATCTTATAAGGATCTCAGAAAGAAACAACATGTCTAACCTGTTGATCAGATATTTCCAGATGCCTTTATAATAACATTTTTCTTTCACTCTCTCATGGTGCTTTACCAGTGTTGACTGGTTTAATCCTAATGACATCCTAAAATGTGCTTACATAATTGTCTATCCCACTTTAAAGATGTAGCAACTGAGCCTCATGGAAGCTGTGTGGTCATCCAGCATAGCAATTCACGTCTAGTTGATGTCTAACTCCAGCCACTGCATTCTCAGTCATGGTTAGAGACTATGTCTCCATGATAGCCAGTATTTGTTCCAACTCTCAACACAAGATCTGACCCCTCCTTGGCCCTGGGAATTTAGTGGCACTTTTTCCAAATATTTATGGACAGCTTCAAACTTCACCATGGGAGCAGAAGGCAGTTTACACATGGGTTGAGCATGTGGAGTTATTCTGTCACTGAAATTCTGATCATCTCCTGGGACTCTCCTTCAGAGGAGCTGGGTGCTGATAGCTGAATTCTCGAAGGGGACAGTCCCAGGCTGGTGTGTGGGAAAAGATCGGCAGAGTGGCTTAAATCTTTCGGCATTTGCACATTGAATAAACTGATCCTTACTGATTTAAGAACCAGTTTTTTATTTCTGCCCCTTTTTTTTATTTTTCCTTATTCGTTATTTTCCAAGAGACCGGTTCTTAAATACTATGTGGTTGATGCTGTCATTGAACTCATGGTCCTTCTGCCTCAGCCTCTCAAAGCCTTGGATTACAGATATGTCCACCACACACAACTAAAGACTGAAACCTAGAGAGTTCTCAGTTCACAATGTTAGGAGGAAATGAGATAACACCAATCATGATCTGATTCCAAACACTTCTCCAGCCCTTATAGAACAACTTATAGAAGAAAGAGTTTACTGGGACTCATGGTTCCAGAGATAAGATTCAGGACAACATAGTGGAAGCATGGAGCTTAGAATAGGAAGCTGATCCACAAGCAGGAAACAGACTGCGAACTAGTTTTAAAGTGCAAGACTTTAAAACTCTCATTGTCTCTCCTTTTCCAGTGGTATTATTATTCCTGCAAAGCTACACCTTCTAATGCTACACAAAAAGCATCACCAACTGGGGGCCAAATATTGAAATATATGAGACTGTGGGAGTCACCTCATTCAAACCACCAAAGATGAGTTCACTATTCCATGCAAGAAAGCCTTGCAGGTGATCCTGATGCATGACCAAGTTTGAGGGATACAGTTTCCATCTCTAGTACCCTCTCATAGTCTCCAAGTGTCCAGCTTACAACCTTTTTTGGAGAATCTATTGCTTTTGTGTATCCCTTCGTGAATCTTATGAGTCCTGTTTACCAGACCCTTCATTCCTGCTATGCCTGGACTAAGCCATCTAGTTGATGCAAACATGTTAACGGTAATCATCAAGTGAACTATTGACCCTACTTCTTTAGCACTCCCTATTTCCAGAGCCCCTTTTTCATGAAGCCAGGAAGTTCTTCCACAAAAGGCACACTGGGTAATGCTACGCCTTTGTGTGATTTGCGCTTTGGTCAAAAGGATACTAGCAGATGTATTTGAGCAAGGCCTTGAGATGTACATACACTTAGTCATCCCTGCACTTCTCCAGGGACTTGATTCCCCTTCAGCCTGGTCCCAGAGTGAACCCAAGTGAAACAGACCTAACTTGTCCACTTAAGCTGATATATGATTCCTAGTGAATGAAACACTTCTTGTTGCAAAATGGAAGACTCTGGGCTTATTTGTTACCCAGTAATAGCAGCCTGGTGCATTGAACATCGGTGGGCTTTGGTTGCCTGAATAAACTATTTCACTTGCAACATACGCCTTCTGATATCCTGGTGCCTTATGGTGAAGGAGGATTTTCATTTTTTTTACATTTTTTAATTAAGATTTTTAAAATACAGTGTTTTCTCATTTTACATAGCTATCCCCAGCCCCACTCCCTCCCCTCCTTTTGCCTCACCCTGATCCCCACCGCACTCCGTTATCCACTCCTTAGAAAGAGTAAGGTTTCCAAAGGGAAGTCAGCAAAGTCTGACATTTCGCTTCAAGGCAAAACCAAGGCCCTCCCCCGAATATCTAGGCTAAGCAAGGTATCCCTCCAAAGAGATTGTGCCCCTAGATGCCAGTTCAAGCAACAGGGATAAATCCTGGTCGCACTGCCAGTGGCCCCACAGACCGCCCAAGCCTCACATTCAATGGGCCTAGTTTGGTCCTACGTGGGTTCCCCTGCCCTCAGTCCAGAGTCAGTGAGCTCTCATTAGCTCAGGTCAGCTGTTTTTGTGGGTATCACCATCATGGTCTTGGATTTTCAGGACTTAATTAGAGGGAGGGAAATATATTTTGGGGAAACCATGCTGGCAGTAGGGAGGGTTCCACTTCTCTACAGCAAGCTGAGCCCTGGAGTCAGGTGATACTGAAGATGCTACGGGTAGGATGGGAGATAAGATGTGAACAAAAAATAATGGTTTGGGCATTAGGATCAGAAGATAGAGACATGGCAATGGTCCAGGTTAATTGGGGCTGAAAATAAAGGGTATAGTGTCAGACTAGAGTAGCCCAATCTGGCAGAAAGTGATGGGATGCTATTTACCTGAAGGGAATGATTTGCTTCAGGCTCAGATCATCCATCCAGTTTTGCTGTACACTAGCTGTTCCCTGGGTTCTTTCTTAGATGGGGGACATGTCAGTAAAGTGCCATGTGTACTGGGGACCTGGATGATGAGACAAGGCATGGGAGTTACACACTGTATGGTGATAGGGAAGGTGGAGGCTACTCCTGGTCATAGAGCACTTGGCCTCCTGTTGGCATCCCAGAGGCATGCATCTTTTAGGTCGAATGCCCTTGAAATAAGAAATTAAAGAAATTTCTGGGTAGCCAGACGTAGGTACACAGATATTTTCAGTATTAATTGGACAGAGTCTTAGACATACAGTAATATACCCTTCATTCTCAGTCCCAATTATCCTAGCTTGTCTGAGACATAACAGTACTGTAGCATGACTAATAGAAACCCAGAGACAGATATTGGGGTTCAACCTGAAAGTGGAAAAGCAAAACAGTCAGCCACTGGCTTTCACCTCAATCCAAAATGGTGATCCTGCCTCCAGGAATCTCAGAATGAGGCTGTACTATCCACCTCACATCAGTGCCATAATCAGGGAATACTTAGCTATGAGATAAGAAAGAAAGAATGGAATGACAACTAGAGGGAGAGAGGGAGGAGGAGAGAGAAGAGAGAGAGAACTGTTGTTTGGGGCTTGCTGTACACTAGGCACTATAGCTAGTGGTTTATATAAATAACCTTAATCATATTCCTAATGTTGTATATTTACACTCAGTTTACAGATAGAAGTCTTAAAACGTGAAGCAATACCCTGTCCCAGTTTGCTTTCTGTTGCTAGAATAGAAGTGCTGACCAAAAGCAACTTGGAGAAAGCAAAGTCTGTCTGGATTGCACTTCTATACCACAGTCCATCACTGAACTATGCCAGGTCAGAAACTCAAGCAGGAACCTGGAGGCAGGAACTGAAGCAGAGGCTGTAGAGCAATTCCACTTACTGGCTTGCTCCCTATAGTTTGCTAGGCCTGCTTTCTTCTACATCCAGGGACCATCTTTTATGCCCAGGGTGGCATCTTTTATGCCACAGTTAACTGAACCCTCCCCCACCAATCATTAATCAAGAAAATTCCCTATAGATATACCAGTAAGTCAATCAGATGAAGGAAATTTCTCAGTTGAGGTTCCTTCTTCCCAGGTGACTTGAGCTTGTAGCAAGTTGACCAAAGACCTAACTAGCCCTAACTAGACTGCACAGTTGCTGAGTAGGGAGCCCAGAGTGGAAGCCAGGCTTACCTAAAAGCCACGGTTCACACTGGTGCTACAATCCATCACAAGAGCTTCTCAATTGTTCAACTACAGGGTAGCTCCTGTCTCTCCTGGGTTAAGTTTTATAAACACCATCTCTGGTATCTTCTCATAACTGGTGTCATCCTCATTTCGTTCATGGGAGGTAATAAAGCTTAGGGAGGCTGAATGACTGGCTGAACAACAATGTAATAATGCCCCCCAAAGGGAATGACACTGTTAGAGGGTGTGGTTTTGTCGAAGTAGGTGTGTCTCGTTAGAGGAAGTGTGTCTCTGTGGGGCAGTCTTGGAGGTCTCTTTTGCTCAAGCTTCCCTCAGTGTGACACACAGTCTACTTCCTATTACCTTTGGATCAAGATGTAACCAGCACCATGTCTGACTGAATACCGCCATGCTTCTTGCCATGATGATAATAGATACACCTCTGAAACTGTAAATGAGCCACCCCAAATAAATGTTTCTCTGGTCTCTGGGTTAAGTTTTATAAACACCATCTCTAGTATCTTCTCATAACTGGTGTCATCCTCATTTCATTCATGGGAGGTAATAAAGCTGAGGGAGACTGAATGACTGGCTGAACATACAATGTAATAATGCCCCACAAAGGGAATGACACTGTTAGAGAAATCCTAACTAAGATACACAGTAAGCAACACAGTCAAGATCTGAACCTATCTCATTTCAGATCCCCATCCCTAATCAGTAGGCCTTCCTTCATGTTGTCAGTGTCCACACACTATGATCAAATCACATTCCCAAAAAAGTGATTATAAGTCATTTAAAGAGTGCTCTGAAGAATATGGCTTTCATACACCTAAATCTTACAGTTGCAAGTGACTCTGGTGACATATGAGTCTATGGCAACCTTGAAGCATGGAATATACTTTGGTAATGAACTCTGTCCCCAAACATACACACACACACACACACACACACACACACACACACACACACACATGTACTGGGCCAGCATCAGAGCTTACTTCTAGAAACATCAATCATAAAAAATAACTGTTTCTGAGTGTGTCTGTGCTCCATCATGGTCTCCCACTTAGCACTTTTACACTCTTAGGGCATGTAGTAACAAACTTTTGGTCAACTTGACACAGCTAGCATTGTCTGGGGAAAGGGAACCTCAGTTGAGGAATTGTCTCCATTGGTGATGCCAGAGTACAAGAATGACCCCCTGTGAAACAAATCCCACCCAGACAGAGTGGTATAGGCCAGTCATCCCAACATCGGGAGGTCTAGGCAAGAGGATTGCAAGTTCAAAGCCAGCTTGAGATAGACAGAGATCCTGTCTGAGTAAAGCAAGTGCTGGAGGTGTAGCACAGTGGTTGAGTGCTTGCTTGCCACATGCAAGGTGCCAGGTTCTAGTCCAGAAAAAATAAATAAAAAAGCAAGTCACTCTAGCTGAGAAGCAATTTAAAAATATATATTTCAGAGGTCCCTGAAAAGGTTATGTTCGTAGACATGACCCAGGATGATGGCTGGCAGGGACTGGAGGGAAGAAAGCACTGGAAAGTTAGTGTGTAATGCCCTTGGAGGTTCAGGTTGTGAAGATAAGGAACATTCTAGATATAAATAGTGCTACATAACACTAAGTACATTTAACGTCACTGAATAGTAAACCGGAAAATGGCCAGTGCAGGGAATGGAGAGCAGGCTCAGTGATTAAGAGTACTGACTGCTCTTTCAGAGGTCCTGGGTCAGGATCCCAGCACACATATGGTGGCTCAAATCATCTGTATCGCCAGGCCCCAGCGATCTGACACCCTTTTCTAATGTCCACAAGCACTGGACATGCACAGGGTACACATACATACATACATACATACATACATACATACATACAATCAAAACACTCATAACATTCAGTAAATAAATTGTCAAAAGTTTAAAAAGCAAGAAAATCTCTTGACGCAGCTCCCAATCTGTCTGTGGCTCTCCTGAGCTTACAAATAAATGTAGTTTTTCCCTTCTTGTGGGGTATGTTCTTTTAAACAGCGCTCAGCTCTTGTCTGTGGAAAACAAGACCCAGTTACGTTGGGAACAGGCTGTTTGAATAGGGAACTCTTGAAGCTGCCTAGATGCATGGGCCCTCCTCTTTCCTTCCTCCCCCATGCCCATCCTGCTCTCTGCCCTGGTCTTCTGTGGGATTTGACCTGGCCTGGCCTCTGGCTTCCACCCAACTGTTGGTAAAAGTTTGCTTGCTCCTCCCACGTGACCCCAGGAACAGAGGAGCCATTTAAGCCATATAAATACTGGCAGGCTCAAAAAGTAAGTCTCCAGCCTCAAAAACATGTCTCTGTTTCCTTTGGCAGATTGGCAGATCCCGTAATATTTTCAGATAAGAAGGTAAACAGTGGGTGGAGGGGATTAAGGCGTCCTAACAAGGCCAGTGTCTTTACAGAGAGAGAAAGAGAAAAATTACTACTCAAATCATTTCCTTTGGGGGAAAAGGAAAGAATCAAGCCCATCAGAGCCCCCAAAGCTGGGAGAAGTGGGGGAGGGTTAAGTGGTCACTTCTCTCTGTTTTTTCAAGAAAAAAAATATAAGAACAACAAGGACAGACTGTAAGATACAATCTTGCACATGCCACCCTCAGAGTTTAGAGACAAGGAAGAAGGTGAGAAAAGAAATTTACTCAAAGCCAGGCAGTGGTGGTGCACGTCTTTAATCCCAGCAAGGCAGGAAGATCTCTGAGTTTGAGGCCAGCCTTGTATACAGAGTGAGTTACAAGACAGTCAGGTCTACATAGAGAAATCTTGTCTTGGGAAAAATAAAAGAAAGATAAAGAAAAGAAAAGAAAAGAAAAGAAATTGATTGAAACCTCAGTCTGAATTCTGGAGTGTGATGATCTTTGAAAGTGCTAGCAAATCCACTCCTTACAAAAAGAAATAAGGAAGTCAGACCCTTGCTTTATGTTCAACCCTCAGAAGCTGGGGAGGCAGGGAAGATGGACTCTAAGACCGAGAAGAGAAGTCTGAATAGCTCAAGTGTGGGTGCTTACCGAGCTTCCATGATAGTCTGGAAGAAAGAAAATAAGCCGTATAAGACAGTATCTTCAGGTGCCTCGCCCCCAAGCCTTCCTGTGTGTCACTGAATTACAGCTCAGGGAAGCAAGTATTTTTTAAGACTTAAAGATGCCCTCTACCTGGATAGGAGGTCCAGGGAGAAGGGCAATTGTGTGTGTGTGTTCTGTTTACTGTCTGTATGTCTTAGCACATACTACGTACTTAGGAAAATATGTATGAAGTAGATGAACACCTCTAGCCAGAGCCTGACATTTTCTTCTCTTTCTTTCTTTCTTTCTTTCTTTCTTTCTTTCTTTCTTTCTTTCTTTCTTTCTTCCTTCCTTCCTTCCTTCCTTTCTTTCTTTCTTTCTTTCTTTCTTTCTTTCTTTCTTTCTTTCCTTTTTTGATGTATCTTGGTGTAAGCCATAGATGTGCTTTGTGGGACCTTAGGAAATACACATCTTCAGATCATATCTATCCTGCACTGATGGCTAATCCCCACCCCACGTTGTAATAATAGTGTCAGGAATCCAACGACTTCACACCCCCCACAGCAAGGCCACCTTCCCCAGAGTAGAAAGGAAGGTGGTAGCTATGGCCCTAAAAGCCAGCTTTATAAAAGGCTTGCCCTGTCCTGGGCTTGCAACCATTCTGTTATTGACATTGAAACCTAATTGTGTTGAGCTTGGTCTCCAAGGTAAACAAAGTACGTGGAGGAAATGTTTGGACCTGAAGATTCCTGTTTGTTTCCCTTTTGACCTACCGGCTGGGATCCTGAATGGTTCAATTCTCTTCCTTTTAAAGTGCTTCTGATACGCAGCGAAAGGGACAGTCCCTAACTGCTGATCCTTTTCAAAATCAGACGCAGACATACAGTTGGGACTCCTAGTCTCATGGAATTGCACTTACAAAGAAACACCAGGAGCTAAGCCTCTCCAGGGGCCCCAAGATGCTGAGGAAGAGCTAAGGGGACATGAAGGAGGGATGAGTATTGTGGTCAGTAGTTGCTGATCTATTGTGGAGTTTTTGTTTGCATTTCTTACAGTGTGTATATATGTGTGCCATATGTGTGTGTGCATGTGTGTACAAACAGGAGCAAGAAGCCAATGCCACTTATCTTCCTCAGTTGCTCTCCACCTTATGTTTCTGAGAAAGGGTCTCTCACTGAGCCTGCCTCTCACTGATTGGCTAGATGACTAGCCAGTGAGCTTCAAGGATTCACCTAAGCCCCACCCTCACCCCTGCAGGTGGGGTTACAGACTTAAGCTTACTTGTCTGACTTTTAATGTGGATGATGGGGTATGCAAACCTGGTCCCTCCTGTGAGGCGGGCACTTCATCAGCTGAGCCATCTTTCCAAAGTCCAGTGTGTGTGTGTGTGTGTGTGTGTGTGTGTGTGTGTGTGTGTGTGGTGCTGGCAATTGGAGATTGAACTTGGGACCTTGTGTAAAATCTTGCAAATCTGAACATTGATTAAATACCTGGAGCAAAGTTAAGACTTTCAATAAGTGGTCTCACTGAATTCTTTCAGTGGGTCCAAAACAAAGGCCCATTTTCTCCCCTTTACATGTGAGAAAACAGAGGCCCAGAGATGGCCCAATGTATGTCTTGGTGCCAAAGCCTTAACCACAAGGTAATGCTGCTTCTCCAGGCTTGTTCTCCCTGGTACCGTAGCATTCCTTCCCCTGAGTATGAGGGTGGTTTCTTAATTAAATGGTCAGATCTTCGGCCTGGAGAGAAAAGACAATAAATGGTTGGATGAAGACCTTCCTTCATAGAGTTTCCATCCAGGAGACAGCAGACAACAAAGGCTGGAGCTGGAAGTGGAGTTTGGAGACAGGCAAATGAGCTTGACCTTCTCCTGTGGGATAGAGGGGCCAGAGCAGGGCTCCAATGGGTACAGGGCATGGCCGGACCTGTGTGCTGGAAATCACATGCCAGAAGTGGCATGCCAGGCCTCCTGGTGTCCCAAGCAAGACACACACTGCTGAGCTGTGCTGAGCTGAGGAAGTTGTCTCGCCCACAATTGGCATTGTTGGTAGGGACCTGCCTGGCAAACCATGGCCTCCTCATAACCCAGTCTGGAAAGCTGGCTTCTGTTGCATTTGGCAGGGAGCCCTTGATGAGCTCAGCAGCGAAGAACGCAGAGTGTCACTGCTTCCCGATGTACAACGCTCTGCTTAATCAGGACCACAGCTGGGCCGTCGTATGGGGGCTTGGGAATGTATCCAGGGCTGCCTGTGTTTTCTCACACATGTGGAAACAGATGAGCTGAAGTCAGACTCCTCCTTGGCACACAGGTTCTTAAACCTCTGAGCATGATCCCTGGAAACCTTGGTATTCCACATGCGACCTGGGTATCAATCATGTGAGCAACTCCTGCCATCCATCAGAAACGCAAACTCCCAGGCTGCGGAGATGGCTTAATGGATTAAAGAGCTGGCCACACAAGTTCCGAACCCAAGATCTGATTCTCCGAACCTATAGGAAGTCAGGCATGGTTTCATGCACCTCCAATCCCAGCAAGATGGGAGTTGAAGGCAGGAAAACCCACAGGAATTCGTAGGCCAGCTAACCCACTGCACACTGTGAGAACAAAAGACTGCTTCAAAAATATGCAAAGTGAGGGTTAGCACCCAATGTTGTCCTCTGACCCCCACCACACACACACCAGCACATGTGTGAGCACCCTCCCTGCAACTCACAAAGATAAATTATAAAAGAAAGGAAAGAAGTGCAAACTCTGGGCTCCACACAGATCTACTGTATGCAAACGTGCTTTACCATGCTCCCCACATGAAGGAAGTTTAGACATGCTGTCTTTGACCATGCCCTGATCAGATGAGTCAGACTTTCTGAAGCCGTACTTCCGCAACATGTGTGCTCTCTGAGACGGAGATGCCTGGTGGAGTTTGTTTATCAGCACAGGAAACCCCTGAGACATCCTAAAAGACCAATCATGATCCAGATAAGCAATATCTCGTATGTGTCTCCCATAGTCAACAGTGCCACAAAAATTCCCTTTGAAGGGGTGTAGAAAGCATCATCAGATGATTCTTCTGACCCCTGCTAAGGCTTTGAGACTGTCTATAAACAGAGTGGGGGGCCTGGTGAGGAGAAGAGCAAAGGTATCCTGAGCAAATCCAGAGTTTCATTGCCCATGAATTCACTCTGGTGAAAACAGAGCCTGCCATCTTTTGACGGGTGACCTTTGTGATTCCTTGGGGAAATGAGCTGAGGGACTGGAGATAACTCAGTGCTTAAGAGTGTGCTCTGCGCTTGCAGAGGACCTAAGTTTGGTTCCTAGTACCCATGGTGAATGCTAACTCCAGCTCTAGAGGACCTGACAAGTCTAGTCTCAATAGACACCTTTACTCATGCACATACCTACACATACAAACTCACATGCACACACATAATTTTTTTTTTTTTGGTTTTTCGAGACAGGGTTTCTCTGTGGCTTTGGAGCCTGTCCTGGAACTAGCTCTGTAGACCTGGCTGGTCTCGAACTCACAGAGATCCGCCTGCCTCTGCCTCCCGAGTGCTGGGATTAAAGGCATGCGCCACCATCGCCCCACACACATAATTTTTAAAAAAAGAAAAAATTCAAATTACTTTGTTGTTTTGGGATTTTCTTCTGGATAAAAAAGCGTACTTATCCTAAAACTAAGTGTCTTAGTTATGGTTTCTATTGCTGTGATAAAACACCATGAACAAAAAGCAACTTTGAAAGAAAAGGTTTTATTAGTCTTATATTTAGAGGTAACAGTCCATCACTGAAGGGAGTCACTCAAGAACTCTTGCAGGGCAGGAACCTGGAGTTGGGAACTAATGCAGAGGTCATGAAGGAACACTGCTTACTGCCTTGCTCTTCATGACTTGCTCAGCCTGCTTTATTATAGCGCCCAGATGCACCTGCCCAGAGGAGGAACTGCCAACAATGAGCTAGACTCTCTCACATTAATAATCAAGCAAGCAAATGTCCTACAAGTTTATCAACTGGTCAGTCCAGTGAGGGAATTTTCTCGGTTGAGGTTCTCTCTTCCCAAATGACTCTAGCTTGTGTCAAGTTGACGTAAGACTAGGGATCACACTAAATCATGGTGACTCCAGAGTTTGTGGTTGTGTGTGTGTTTTCATGTATGCACATGCATGTGCAGTATATATAGGTACATGTGTATGTGTGCAGAAGTGTACACATGCATGTAGGGGCCAGGGATCAACATTAAGCATCTTCCTCAATGGCTCTCCACCTAAGATTCTGAGTCAGGGTCTCTCACTAAACCTGAAGTTTGCTGGTTTGACTAGACTGGTGGCCAGTAAGCCAGAAGAGTCTCCTGATTCCTCCTCCCCAATTTTAGGGTTTCAGGTAAACACAGAGTACTTCTCTTTCTTATGAGAGTTCTGGAGATCTGAGCTCAGGTCTTCCTGTTTACACCATGTCCTTCACAAACTGAGCCATGTCTCCACCCCCAAGTCTATTTTCTTGATGACGCTCTCTCTGCCAACGGAAAACCCTAAGGGCTGTTTCCTTTTCATCTTCTCCACCCTTCACACCTTGCCTGCCAGGGCCCACAACTGATCCCCGACTGCTATGCCTGTTCCTCTGCTCTCTGCTCCACGAAGCAATTAGGAGGTCCCAGAAGAACAGAAACCAAAGATGCTTGAAGTCCGTGAAAGCTGAGACCAGCCTGGTCCAGCTTCTCAGCTGCTGTAAGTAATGACTACAAACACAAGTGGATCGAGACAACAAAAATTTATTGTCTCCCAGGTCTGGAGGCTGGAAATACTAAATCAATCTCACTGAGCTAAAATTGTCCTGGAAAATCCAGAGCCTGCTGCTGACCTGTTCCAGCTTCTAGAAGCTACCATTATTGGCTAGCTTGTGGCTACATTCCTTACTCTGTGCCTCCATCATTGCATGCCCCCTCCCCTGTTCTCTGTGTCATATCTTCCTCTTCCTCACTCTAACAGGGATGTGTGTGCATGATTACACTGAGGACCCACATGCTTAACCATCATGACTACAAAACCTGGCTTTGTCTTGTCTTCTGATATTTATGGCTCCAGGGATGGGATGTGTGTATCTTTGGGGAAGAGGCATTTTCTAACTACTGCATGGTCGTTCCAATGCACTTACCACACCTAAACTCTATTTACTGTAGCCACTAAGGTGTCATGGCTCCTGCCCACCTCTGAACTCATCTTATCCACCTCTTCTTCCTCTCAGCCCATTTCTCTGGACAGCTTTTAGACCCCCAAACAAGTATGTGCCTGCCACAAGGACTTTGCTCTTACAGATTCTTTGCTTGGGATATTACTGCTTTTGATATCATTTCCTGAAGGAATACACGAATTAATGAATGAGAATGAGTGTCTTATTCCCAAATATATCAAAATTATCAAGCAGCCTCATGGATTGACTAGCTTCATCTACTTCTTAGTTTTTCTCAGTATGAATAAAGACTTTATCAGATAATCATTTTTTCAGTCATCAAACACTTCTAAACATTTGTAAGTTTTAGCCATCCGCAGACTGGCTAGAAAGAAGCATATTCTCCCATTGTGATGAAGCGTGAACTGAGGACAGGCATGACTAATGTTGTATAGCACCTTCCCCATCTCTTTGCTCTTGCAGAAGAAAAGTCCTAGGAATAGAGTCTTCTTGGATATCCAGCAGTGGTTGTCATGGGGCTTTGTCCAGGGGCCAGTGAATACTCATCGCAAAGAGTGGTGTCTCTTTTACAAACACCACTGCTCATAGGCTTTATCCTTCCCTGGAGACAAAATGCCTGGTTGTGGTCAAGTGACCTTGAATTTCTTTCTGACTCAGACAACAGGACTGTCATCAGGGAAATTCTAATAATACACCAAGATAAAAGCATAAACCAAAGTTGTTGAGGTCTTATTGTTGTTGTTCCCAAGACAAGAATTCTAACATGTCTAGATCTACATATTAGTAGCAGTTATTAGATTATAAACAGATCTAGAGAGAATAACTCAACTCCCTCTGATTTGTCTGGGACTTTCTCTATCAGCATTTTAAATCCTGTATCCCAGGGAAAACCCCCTGAGTCCCAAACCAGGACAGCTAATTACATAGTGGTGGCTTACAGGCCCATCCCTACCACTTGAGGGCTGGAGCAAATGGGTACAAGCAGGGTCCACATAATATATGTCCAAATATGTGCAAGTTGTAAATCAAGCTAACATTCTGTAAAACAAAAATATGCTTTCTCCTCCCGCCCATGACAACTGATCTCAAAGCAACATGGGAAATCAGGTTTGAATTTCAAGCTCATGAGTGTCTCTCTAGTTTCTGGTTGATTTTCACTTTTTCTTTCAACTTATAACTCTGCCCTGTATCTTAAGGGATATTACATAGGTGGGGAGGTTCAAACTTCATCTACACACACTAGGATGGCCTGCTCTTAGTTATTTGTTGGCCCTAGGGTAAACTGTGGTGGGCCTATGAAAGAGACGTAGTCATCTCTGAAGTGGGATTATGGTCCATTACACAGGGCTTCTAGAGTTCAAAGTCCTTAAATTCTGGCTGAGGAGAGCCAGATTGTGGTCCCCAGGACTGGAGAAATCCCTCCTAAGTCTCTTGGTCATACTGGGAAGCACTACTCAGGGAAGTATCCACATAGTTGGAAACCATGGGTGACCTCTAATTCCCAAATGTACCCACAGCTCCTCCACAGTCTGAGATCACAGTTATTCAACTAATGTAATGAATCCTACAGAAAACTTTATAGTTGCCCTCAGGCTATTCCTAGAAAAACCTTTTTAGAACAATTGAAATTATGATAAGAGTTAAGAAAAAACTCATGTAGCCACTGAGAACTAAATGAAAATGATTCCCACCCTCATGAAATTCAGAAAGAAAAGGCCAGCCATGAAGAATCCAGAACTTTCCCCTACTCTCCATTCTGAGTCCACACAAGTGCAAACATTTCAATTTAATTTCATGGAATTTATTTTACTGAATTACTTATACTATGGCAAACAGTGACAGGTAAAATGCCACATGATCAAAGTCTCCTCCTACAGCCATACCCACATGAGTTAATAAAATTAGGAAAACAAGCACACAGCTAATACAAGGTGGTAAAAAAGATGATTTCTTAGAGTTTCTATTGCTGTGATAAAACATCATGACAAAAAGCAACTTGGGGGAGGAAACTGATTATTTATCTTATATTTCATTACCATAGGCAGCCAAGGCAGGAACCTGAAGACAGGAAATGGAACAGAAACCATAGAAGAGTGTTTGCTTACTGGATTGCTCACCTTGTTGTTTGCTTTTTTATACATCCAGAACCACTTCCCAGGAGAGGTACCATCTACAGTGGGCTGGACCCTCCTACATCAATCATTAATCAAGAAAATGTCCCACAGGTTTGCCTGCAGATAAATCCTATGAAGTCCTGTTAAGGCATGCTGGCGAAGGGCCGCTTGTTGACTTGTTGATTCCCGGTTGCCCACCCCGAAATAATCATACAGAAACTGTATTAATTAAATCACTGCTTGGCCCATTAGTTCTAGCTTCTTAATGGCTAACTCTTACATTAATTTAACCCATTTCTACTAATCTGTATATCACCACAAGGTCGTGGCCTACCAGCAAAGTTTCAGCATGTCTATCTCTGGCTGCGGCTCCATAGTGGCTCTCTCTCTGCTTTCCTTCTCCCAGCATTCAGTCCAGTTTTCCCCGCCTACTTAAGCTCTGCCCTATCAACAGGCCAAGGCAGTTTCTTTATTCATTAACCAATAACAGCAATATATAGACAGAAGGACCTCCCACACCAAAGGCATTTCTCAGTTGTGGTTCCTTCTTCTCAGATGACTCTAGCTTATGTCAAATTGATTTTAAAAAAAAACAATGATTAAAACCATCTAGGATATATGTTAAAGCCAAGAAATATGGTTGTCAAGGTGAAGAGCATGGAAGGTGATTTTAGATGTTGCCTCTAAAATTTGCCACCAGTGTGATCCCAAGGGAGTTTCATTGCTCATGTGACCCTTGATCTCTTCTTCAACAGCATGTACTATACAGAACTGGAGGGAAGATGGGAAGAGGTGGGACAGATAGAGGACATAACCAGTGTCTATGGCATCAAATTTCAAATCATACATCTTCATAGTAACAGACATGCTGGTGGCTGTTACTGGAAAACTACACTGGCAGAGTAGTTCTAACAACCCGCATGGCATGCTGTAGCCATAGCACCGTGACGTAGATTAGCTAACTCTGAGGCTTGCTGTTAAGGAGAGACGACTTCAGTGATGACTGAGAAGTCAGGTAAAGAAACCCAGCTAGAGCACCAAAGAAACAGCTTTGTTGGCAAAGGACTTGCCTTGCAAGCACCAAGACCCGAGGTTGATCTCCAGAGCCCATGTAAAAAGCCAGGAGTAGTGGTAAACATCTGTAATTTCAGCATAGGGAGATGGAGACAAGGGCTCCCTAGGGCTGTCTGGCCATCCAACCTAGCAAAATCAGTATGCCACAGGTCCCTGACAGAGACCCTGTCTATTATCCAAAGTGGATCGCTTCTGAAGAATGGCATTCAAGGTTGATCTCCAGCCCCCACACAACCTACACATAAATATACATATACAAAAAGAAACCCCTCATTGGAGAGAGTTGATAGTCTAAGTCTTCAATAACTACAGAATGATCAAGAAGAACCTACGAGGAGATCCTTGGAGACACATATTGTTCAGTCTTCCTTGGAATACGTAGTACTGGGTGAGCAGTGCCCATGAGGACAGATACACCTCAGCCTACATGGGACACATAAGAGCAGCTACGAAAAGAACTAACCATGGCATTCACAGTCACACTGACGCCACCCCTGTCATTGCAGCCATTCAGTCACATCTCAAATAACAGAAGACAGGTCACTCACGGGCAAGCCCTAGTCACTCTCATCTTTGGTGATTGTCCCTAACTCTGGCCAGACATAGGCAACTACTCATGTTGTGCATGAGTCATTTCTAAATTAAATGTGAACATCACCAAATTAGCTCAAAAGTGATCAAACATCTGGACCGATGGACCCTATCACTAAGTTGACGGAAGGAGACGTAAGGAATTAAGGGGAAAAAAATAGAAGCCTACATTCTTTGAAAAGTTTGTTTTCTTTTGAAATGCAGGACTATTTTTGTAAAAATGACTGACTCACTTCCTTTTTTATCATTGTAAAGGAAAGAGAGCGTGTGTAATAGAGTGCTTTACAACCAAATGGAGATGTCATGTGGACATTAAGCTCTCTAGTTTGGTTTACTTTATCCTAGCGACATCCAAAATGTGCACATGAGCCTAAGATTGATTCGTTTCTGGGTTGCATTGCTTAAGGACTCTCCATGATTGCAAGGAACTTCCCGACAAACTTTCTCACGCTTTCTGGGAGGCAGAACATGGCTTTCCCCAAAAATACTCTCTTGCCTGGTCACCTACATTCTTACATTTGTCCTCGTGGGATGGAAACCTTATTGCGGGATCTTGGGAGGAAACTAAGAAGGTCCAAAGATGCTTCCTACCCCGAATTCTTGACACCCTTTGTCAAGCTTTTCCAGTTCAGGGGACTGGTACGGCAAAGAGAATGAAATCCCACTCATTAGAGCTCTGCTCCTAGTGGAAAAGCTGCTGCTCTCTCTGAGCTTCAGCTTCCTCATCTGCAAAATGGGGAGACTCAGGATTGTCGGGAGGATTAAGTGTGACTATCTTGGTAGAGGCTTTGGCTCTATGCCCAGCCACCTGGCACACGCTGCACAAATGTTCACTCTTCTTTCTAAGGAGTGTTCGCGGTTATTTATGTAGACACTCTAGAAGCTAAGCCACTGGAATCTCAACTTTGGGGTAATAGAAAACTTTTAAAGCTCTTGCCAAAGTGAATTTTTGCTGCAAGGCTCCTACCCTCCCTGTCACAATCCTCCCCATTCATCACCTTTTGTTGCAATTACTTGTTTACAGGGTCTGTCTTCTCCAGAATAGCCAGTCCTGTATCTGCCTTAGTTCACTGCTGCCTGCCCAGTGCTCAGCACAGCAAGGCACACAGAAAGAAAGCACAAAAGTTATTTGTCCAGTTAGTGAAAGACTGGACAATTAATGGACCGACCCATGAAATGGCAGATGGAATGAAGCATGGAGCAATGTTAGACCAGATGAATGAATAGCTGTTTCCATTGATGGAAATAATGAATGAACTATGAGATTGGGGTTGATCATGCCCGTGGAACTGAGTCAGATGAAGGTATTTTGCATTCATGACACAACATGAGCCTAACTAAATGTTAGATCTCAGCTTGGAGTGAGTTGTTCAGAGATAGATGATGGTTATTTTTGAATATCTTGAGGAGTTGCAGTCAGTGCTGGGATAGGTGATAATGCCCTACAGGAAAGCATGACTCACTCCATGCTCACGTGGTACACAATTTGCACGTCCCTCTCACCTTCCATCACAATCCAGGATCTGTCTGGCAGCTTCTGGCTTTGGCACATCTATTCATGTCAGATGACATCACCAGCAAGCCATGTCTCTGGGGTTATGACAACAAGTGGGGACATCAACAGGAGCCCTCAACCCCCAGAGTTTTTACAACTTGATTTTGGATAACTAAGAATCTTTCCTGAAATCTCTCACCTACCCCTTCTTCTGGGTGAGCTCATCCGGTCTTTCGAGAAGGATGATCATCGACGAAGCATTGCTGGACTTTGTCAGGGGGATTTGGTGTCTACATAGTCTGTGCATCAGCCATGGACACACTCATCTTTCAGCTGCTCTGGAGTACTGCCCACGACTGTCTGGGCATTCCACTGCTTCCCCAGAGGTCTCTACAGTGCCCAGGGTTAGCTAAAGAAAGTCTGAATGATTTTTTTTTTAATTGCAACTTGCCTTGAACTGATAGGTTTAAAGTGAACATTGAACTATCAAACTTCCTCTAAACGTCTGTGACTATAATGGGTTTAAGGGAGACACTTAATGCCACTTTATTCACAAAGAAAGAAGACCCGCACACCCACGCTGAGTATGCTGAGCATGGCCTTAAAGGTCACTAAGGAGATTTTCCTAAAGTAAACAAACAGGATGGCCACTCCCTACCTGGCAATTAGCAAATCAGCCACCACTTGCATTTCCCAAGTGAAGCATTGCAGTGCATGTTCTACAGACATCTGTACATGTGGCCCACATGCCCAGTGCCAGGAGCTTGATAAGGCTGCCTTTATTTCACAGGTAGTTGAACTGAGCAGGTGGTCAACAGAGATTTGAACCAAGTCTGCCTGTCTTATAAACAGACATTCTTACAACTCTGCACATCATAAAATGGCCCTTGTCACCCAAAGTGGGATGGAACACACTTAAGAGAAAGAAAACTATATATACATACCTGGAGGACATCTCCTGACAGCTAAAAGAAAGAAAATTATTTCTATATTCTATAAATAGGGGGAAAGACCTCTTGAAGACATAATCACATTTTTCATGCATGTGTGTGTGTGTTCATGCATGCATGCATGGTTATCAGTGTGCAAGTACATGTGCACATATGTGTGCATGAGTATGGAGAAGAGTAGACAAGTTCAGTCGCTCTTTGTTGAATGCCTTGCATCTTGTTTTCTCTCGAAACAGGGTCTCTCCCTGACCAGGAACTCAACTAGTAGGCTTGGCTAGCTGACCAGTGAGCCTCAGAGATCTATCTATTTCTGCCTTCTATCTCGCTATCACTGGGCTTACATGTAAGTTCCACAATGCCTGGCTATTTTATATGTTAGTTCTGGGAATTAAACTCATGTCCTTGCGTTTGCAACGTGAGCACCTTACCAGCTGAGCTGTCTCCCCAGCCCTGATCGCAGTCTTCTAGTAGATTCACTATCTTCACGTACATAAGAACAAAGCCTTTCGGATACACCATGAAGGCAGGAACGGGACAGATGAGTGACGTTTTCTGAAAGGCAGATTTTTGTAGAGTATTTGTTTAAGATGTGTTACACTCGTTTGAGGTCTGGAACATTACTTTAGCTGTGTAAAGGTGTGTTCTATCTGCTTATGTTGCATTTGTTTAATGATGTAAGGATGCATGCTTACTTACAGACCTGTTGCTGTTTCACCTTGCCTGCCTAAGACACCTTATTCGTCTGATCAAGAACTGGATGGCCAGTAGGTAGGCAGAGAAAGGATAGTTGGGGTTGGCAGACAGAATAAATAGCAGGAGAAATCTAGTCTCAAAAAGAAAGAGAATAAGAGAACAAGGACAAGAAAATGAGTAAGAGAGAGAGGGACACACCTGGGGCCAGGTGCCAGGCAGCCACCAGTCAGCCAGACATGAGAAGCAGTGAAAGCAAGATATCCAGAAGGAAAGCAAGGCAAAACTCCCTGAGGCAAACATAGATGAAGAAAAACAAGTGAAGTTATAAGAGCTAGCGGGACAAGCATAAGATAAGGCTGAGCATTCATAACTAATAAGTCTCTGTGTCATGATTTGGGATCTTGTTGGTGACCCAAAAGACAGACTGGTACAGCAGAGGTCAGCTCATACTAAGAAGAAAACTTATAATAGTGAGATGTTATGTTTACCTAAATTGTTCTAGTGTTAATAAAACTCTAAAATTGAGATAAAACCTTATAAATCCAAGGACAGCAGAGAGACAATCAGCTGACCTTATTCTCCACATTTTTCTGATCCCAAACCCCGAAATCTCCCTTAGCCCCTCCTTCTTTCTTCCTGTTCCTGTCTATCCAACTTTCTTAGTCCCCCAACATCTTTATGGATAATCCTGGTCAGCCAATCACTGATTCTATCCTTAATTCAAGGTGTCTTTATTGGCACAGTGGAGTGGCATTGCGAACAATTCTCCAGCAACAGTGAGAGACCCCAGATACCTGGAACAGGTCAGTGAGCAGAGGGATTCTCACAGACAGCCTCAAGCAGAGGATGGCAGATGTTACCCAGGTGACACAGATAGATGTGGGAGACAGGATTCCTGGAGGTTCTGCCAACTCTGTCTCCTCTTAGAGCATTAAGTATCCAATACAATGTACTTTGCACTATACTAAGCAGTCGCTTCCTGGGTGGCTGTGCGGAAGCCACTGCTTATTATACCCGTGTGTACAGGAACATCTTGGGGAATCAGGCCAAGGTTGCGGTGTTGGGCACTAGGGAGAAAGATAACAATAGAGGCAAATGCTATTCTAAGCCATTTGTAATCTAGGAATAACTGGGTGGACATTATAAGAGAAGAGAATTTTGGAAAAAGAGTAAATCATGGTGTCATATGGCTATTATGTAGGCCAACAGCAGTGGGGTACTTTGTATGCCCACCCTCCTCTCAGTGGGTCCATCCCGGGCTTACAGTCCCACTCCACAGCTGGAACAATCAGGATAAAATGAAAGTGCCCACGATTGAATAGCTGAGACGCAGAAAATCATGAATACAACCTAGGCATTCCTGACTGAAAAGCCACACTTTCCTCCCCAGCATCTGTCAGACCCAACGGAAGGAAGACTGGAGAGGACCCAGAGTCAACAGTCGTCAGGGTGATCCAACAGTCAAAAAGGTGAAGGGAAGCTGAAGCATGGAGTGGGGCACAAAGGACTAGACCAGTGTGGGATCCTCAGACAGGGACTCTAATCCCTAAAGAAAGCTGGGCGACAGGAAATGGCTGGATTACACACTTGACTCATCACTGTGTGACTTAGTTTCATTTCTGGGTATGAGATGAAGCACTGACCAAAAGCAACTTAAGGGAAGAAAGGAATTACGTCATCATATAACTTACATCACAGTCCATCACCGAAAGAAGTCAGGGCAGGAACCACAGATCGAGGAGCGGAGAGCTAGGCTGGAAGCAGAACTGGCCACAACCCACAAAAGATCACCCTCAATGACCCACCTCCACCAACCAGGCCCTGCATTCTCTCAAACCACACCACCAGCTGGGGACCAGCTGAGTTTGTGGAGGACATCCAGAGTTGAGCCATAATGTGGACCAAATCAGACATCCCCTCATTTAAAACAAGAGTCTAATTTGGTCCTCAAGCCCAGCCATAGAAATGAATCTCAGTCATAAGTGATGCCAGTTCGTGGGTGATACCTCACCTCTTCTGATAGCCACAGAGCATGTGCATGCCATTCTTGGGACCAGATGATTCACATAGGCATTTTTAGCAGCATCTCACAGGGAGGTGTTACCAGGTGAAAGTTTCAGGATGCCTTGGAAAATTAAAATGCCAATATGGCAAACAGGATGGAAAGTGCAGTCATGGAGAAAGCTATCAAGGAAGGTATCCGCATACTGATTTTTATACCTTCTGTCTTTTCAGTTTGTCCCAGAGTGAAGAATGCAACAATATTTACCTCTACCTCTCATAGATGAGGGATCTCTTAAGAAGCTGGATTTTCTCCATTACCTGTGTTCAGATTACTTCAAAAATACGATGTTATTTTAAACAGTCCCCTAGAGCTGAATAGATAGCTCAGTCCATCTGCTGAGAAAGCACAAGGACCTCATATCAATCCCCAGAATGTACAGCCAAACCAAAGCCGTGTGTGTGTGATGGTGTGTACTAGTAACACCAGCCCTCGAGACAGGCTGAGAGACAGGCAGATCCCCGAGAAGCCACCTAGCCAAATCAGCAAATCTCAGGCCAGTGAAAGACCCTGCCTCAGAAAAACAATGGGGATGATGTCCTGAGGAATGACACTTGAGGCCAACTTCTGGCCTCTTCACACATTTACACACATGTGCACACTGATATTCATAAATACATGCATGCACACTCTTACCTGCACAGTAATGAATAAATGGTATCCATAATTAGACAACTGAGGGATATTCACAATCAGCCCATAGCTGGAAAGTGGCAAGAAGGAGAAAAGATTTTCATTTCTAAGCAATGGTTCAATATCATATATACATAAATATGTATATTTATATTTGCTTGGCACATGGCTGTAGTATTATTAATACAAACCCAGAGACAGATATTGGGGTTCAACCTGAAGGTCAGAAAAGCAAAACAGTCAGTCATTGGCTCTTACCTCTTCTTCAGTCTGAAATAGCGATCCTGCCTTCAGGAATCTCAGAAGGAGACCGAATGGGAGCTGTCTTCTCCCATTTTATATTCTGCTCTAGTACTAAGATTAAAGGCATGCACCACTATCACCTGGTTTCTGTGGCAAACGAATATGGCTACTGGGATTAAAAGTGTGTGTTACCACTGCCTGATCTCTAAGGTTAAGTAGTGGGGCTATTTTATTCTCTGATCTTTAGGCAGACTTTATTTATTAAAATACAAATGAAATATCACGACACATGGCCAGTACCTCAGGAGGGGCTGCTGGTGTTTTTAGCTGTGGTTTATAGTATTAACACTGGAATCTTGACACATGAAAGCTCAAATCAAGGCTTTTCAATCAGCTACATGACCATGGGAAAATTATTTCATGTCTCCAGGTATCCTAGTTAGCATTAACTGTCTGTTCAGCACACACAAAAATCACCTGAAATGAGTCTCCACTGAGTAACTGTCTTTACCAGGTTGGTCTATAAAAGTGTCTGTGAGGAACAATCTTGATAATCTTAATGGAAAGAGGAGGGGCTAGCCTACTGTAGGTTGTACCGTGGTCTCGGCAGGCAATTGGGAGCTTTATCAGACAGTGCTCCTGAGAGTAATTCAGCAAGCAGTGTTCCTTCATGGTTCCTGCCTCCTGTTTCTGTCTGAACTACCCCTCAAATGGACTGTGAACTGAAAATATAAATAAACTCTTTGCTCCTCAAGCTGTTTTTTTGATCAAAGTATTTTTGCACAGCAACAGAAATCAAACTTGAATACCAGGGCTCAGTGCAATGGGAACTAGATCACTTTCCTCAAGGAGCTACCATAGGAAACTTTGCATGGATAGAAGCTGGCCATGTCATTTCAGCAGCGGCCCAGAAATCACACTTGATATCAACTATTTTGAATATGTCTTTTGAAGTTGGTAGGTCCTCTCTTTACCAAGCCACTGAAAATCTATGAGACAGCTCCTGCTAAACTAATCCATCTCTACCACTACCCCCTCCAGACCCCAAGGCTCATAATGATTCCTAGAGTAGGAATTTGGATCTCTATCACTGAACTTTAATCTTACGGAATGTTCTTTTCCCTTAGTGAGTCATGACAACATCTCCCACCCACTGGGTCACATTGAACATAAGCAAGTATTTTCTACACATTGTTTGCAAACTGCATGCCAGCTAATCACAGAATGATTCAAGCTCAGTCAGTCCAGAAAACTTCACTGATAGCCCCGGTGTCTCATACCCAAATCTAATCCCCAAAGAATCAAGATGAAATCAAAACGGAATTGATATCAGAAGGATGGGACCCCTGATGTGGGATTCCCCTCTGTGTGTAGTGATTACCATTGATTAATAAAGAAAACTGGCTTGGCCTAATAGGGTAGAGTAGAGCTAGGCTGGAAAAACAAAACTGAATGGTAGGAGAAAGGAGGTGGAGTCAGAGAGAAGTCATGTAACTCCATCAGAGACAGATGCCAGACAGAACTTTACCCAGTAAGCCACAGCCACGTGACAATACACAGATTAGTGGAGATGAGTTAAATTAATATGTAAGAGTTAGTCAATAAGAAGTTAGAGCTAATGGGCCAAGCAGTGCTTTAAATAGTACAGTTTCCATGTGATTATTTCAGGGCTGAGTAGCCTGGAACCAACAAGTGGCCTCCTCTAACAGACCCCCATGGTGGCATCATATAAGAAGAAGGGAGGGTCAATGAGTTTGCTCTGTACATAAAGGTACTTGCTGTCATGCCTGATGGCTTTGATTTCCAAGATGCACCAAGGAGAAGGAGAAAATCAGCTCCTACATGTTGTCTCCAGATCTCTGCACATAGACTAAATAATTAAATATAATTAAAAAGAAAAAAGAACAGGAGGAGGAGAAAGAAGAAAATGAAAAGGGGGAGGAAGTAAGAGTGAGAAGAAGGGGAGACAGAATTGAGGAAGAAAAAAGGAGAGAGAAGTTGGGAATGGGGGCAGAGCTGAGGTGTTTTCTGCTTCACCACACAATGAGCTCCACAGTGTAATCATGTATCCTGAAGCTCCCTGCACCTTCTATGTGCTGAATACATTGCAGTCCCCCGCCCCTAGGTCTCTCATCTCCTAAATCCACCAGCTAAAATAAGTCCATCCTCTATAAATTACCTTGTTTCGGGCATTTTGTTATAGCAACAAAAAATGGACAGTAATGCCAAGCTTTTATCTAAGCCCCACATTCCCACATCCACTCCTCAAAGCAGACAAATTTATTGACAGTTATTTTAATAACATTCTCCTCGCACACCCTCAGCCGAGTTTATACAGTGGTTCTGTGTGTAGGCATTCCTGAGTATAAGGCTAACGGCCTAGGATTAAAATATTTTTCAGCTAAGAGAAAACTATAAAGGAGGAAGGAAACTCTTGGTGAGCAAGAAGGCGTTGTACACCTGTGGCCTTATCAGCCAGGAGCTACAGTTTGTGGTACCTGGTGGTACCCTGCAGTACCCTGGTGCCATTTGCCGTGCCTCATGGAAACGGTGACAGTGACAGCTGCCTGCATCTCCCAAGCTCTTCACATCCTTCCGTTGTCTCTGCACTAGATATGCTGTGTTTACAAACCAGCTACTTTTTTTCTCTTACGATCCTGGGCATGGAACCCAGGGTCTCCAGCAGGCTAGGCAAATTATCCACCACTTAGCCATATCCTGGACCCAGTTACATTATTTTTAATATAGGTAAACTGAAGCACAAAAGACTTACATGCCTGAAGTAGCGCTCCAAGGCTGAATAACTTCACAGTTGGTTTCCTTGTGACTTCAAAGCAACCAGCAAGCCAAGCTATAAGGTACCTCATTTCCCACCTTACCTTCCCAGCATTTCAAACTGGTTGTCATGTTCCCATTGATCACCAAGCCTCACATCCTTATCTTGACTCATATATAACAGAGAACACAAAGAATCCAAAACAGATCACAGGGAGTCTGCCAAAGAGCTTGCAGACACCAAGCCAAACGAGGAGCATTGCATTTTGGGTCGGAGTTACAGTTAGAATCCTAGAAGGGATTGCTGAAGGGAAATAATGAAGGGATTTATTATAAAGAAGGAAAAAGGGGCCAGTAGTTTCTTAAAGAAAAGGGGAGCACCCAAAGTCAGCAATAACTAAAAGCAGAAAACCGAAGTGGCAAAGCAACAGAGTTATCACTGTTCCGTGGGAACTATGCATATGTAGGTGTTCTGGTTAAGGGAGAAAGGGCTTATTTTAGTTCATAATTCCAGGTTAAAGTCTATGCCTTCTGAAAAGTCAAGGCAGTGGAACTTGAAGCAGCTAATCACATCATAGCCACAGTCAAGAGCAGAGAGAAAGAAATTCATGCATGCTTAGTGTTCAGCTAGCCTTCTACACTTACGTAGCACAGGACCCACTTCTTAGGGAATGATTCTGTCCAAATGGACTATGTCTGCTCACATGAATTAACATAAACAAGACAGCCCCCACAGACATGAACCAGAGGCCAGTGTGATCTAGACAATTCTTCATTAATACTCTTTCAGGTTAGGGAAGATAGCTCAGCTGTTAATGGCTCATAACCACAACTTCAAGTCTCTCTTACTAGGTGATTCTGCATTGTCAGGTAGACAAGTATAACTAACCATCACAGAGGGGGACATGGCTAGCACAAAATCCTGCCAAGGGAGGACAAGAGGAGAATAAATATATGCACTTATATTCTACCACTGGCTGGACCCAATGAGAAGACAGCAAAGTACACATGAATGGAGTCTGAGGATCTGCCTCTGGGCACAGAGCTAGAGGAAGAAGAGAAGATGAAGTCAAGGGCCATGCAAGAAACATCAACACCAAAGTTTGGGGGACCCATCCTTGCCCAGAAGGTTCTCACCCAGAAATCAGGGACTCCCTGAGTGATCCCAGTGTGAACTTGTACCCCCACTAGCTGGGAGGCCTTTGGCAGCTAAATTGACGTGGCTGAGCTCTAGATTCTATCTGGAAATACAAATGACAGCCTTTGGTCATCTCAAGAACTTCACTCATCAAACACTACAGATGCAAAGCAAGATAGACATGTGTTTACTTCCTTCCTGTGACTTTTTCTCTTTCAGGTAGGAAGAGCCACTCTGAATGTTTAAGGAGGAAAGGAGGAAAGGAAAAAGCCATATAAGAACCAGCATTTGCCTGTTTCTGCTTATTGGAGTGTAGGAGATGGAACTCAGAGCCGCAAGCGTGCTTGGCAAGGGCACGTGTATGAGTGTTCATGCAGTTATGTGTACATATGAAGGCCATCAGAGGTCCATGGTGGTGCCTTTACCAATCATTCTCCACTTGATTTTTTTTAAATGGGGTCTCTGCTTAACCTTGGAGCTCAGAAGTTAGCTAGACTGGCTGACCAATAAGCTCCAGGGATCTTCTTGTTTCTGCCTCCCTAATATTGAGGCATGCATTGCCCAGAATATGAACTCAGGTTCTCATGACAGTGAGAACTCTTTCTCTTGACAAAGACAGGAGAAATCCCCCCCCAGACACTTTTGGACTAACAGGCCCACAAACAAACTATCCCATCTCAATCAAGTTTATGAACTGAACTATCTGCTTAGTTCCTTAAGATGCCTTTCCTGAGTATTTGGTTACACCAGTGAGAAAGGTAACTAACAGAGTAACTTAAGGACAAAGGAAGCTGTTTAAGGAGATACTTGGGCCAGAGATATGGCTCAGTTGAATAACATCTAACTAGCATGTGAAAGTCCATGAGGTTCCATTCCCAGCACTGAAAAAAAAAAAAGAACTAAATCAATCAATTAAAAGAATGGGTACCCCATTCACATGATTTTCTGCCCAAGGAAGATATAAGACCTCACAGGAGTGTCACTTTTAGAGAGACAAAGCAAACTTGTTCTTCCTAAGAAGTAACAGAAAACTAAAGCTTTAACACAAATTCAATGATTATGGAATGATGCTGCTTGGGTCTTTTATTTGGTGTAAAAGATAAGCAAAGATCCAGCACCTTCATGTTCTTTTCACATCTACACATCCCTTGGCTTCCAGTGGGGTACAGCCCTGTCAGTTACTGCTTATTACCATTAAGAGTCAATGTCAGGGAAGATGTGTTTGTTCTGCTTTAAGGGTTGATGGGTACAGTCCATCACGCATGGGTGGTTTGGAGGCAGGAGCTTCAGGTGGCTGCTCATAGGGAGCAGAGAGTCATGACTGTCAGCACTCAGCTGGCTATCTCCTTTGAATACATCTTGAGAGTATATACAGCCCATGATGTGGTGTCATCCTCATTTACAATGGATCTTCCCATTTTAATTCCTTAATCTAGACAATTCCTAACAGACATGTGAAGAGACATGTCTCCTGGGTGATTCTTGTTTCTGTCAAGTTGACGACATCAACAGTCGCAACCTATCTCAAGTAAACACAACAAATTCATTCTAAACTGAAAATGAATAGTTTAAATAAATGCCCCAGCTCAGCAATTATAGATATTCACTCACTCTTGAGATTGTGTGGCTGACCAAGAGCTGTAGGCTTCTGGCCAGCATCAGCAGAATCTGCTGGACCATCAACTGATAACTCCAGGAAAAGATAAATGTTCAAACAGTGAAGTCAAGTTCATCACTTCCATACTATCATAAAGTTTTGTTTGTTTGTTTTTAAGTCGGAGGCTTGGAAGATGTCTCAGTGGGAGAAGATGTGCCAAGCAAGTGTGTGGATATGAATTCAGGTAGCCAGAGCCTATGGAAGAGCCAGCCAGATAAGGTAGTACATATCTGTAATCCCAATGCCCCTTTGGTGAAGTGGATGGCAGAGCTGGGAAAATCCATGGAACCTTGCAAGGCAGCTAGACTGGCTAAAGCTGGAGCAAACAAGAAGTCCTGACTCAAGTGGGAAAGTGGGGACTGATACCTGAGATTGTCTTCTGAGCCCCTCAGGCTGTGCACCAACATAGAGGAGCATGTTCACGCATGCACGCACACGCAGACACACACAGGAGAAAGGGTAAAAAAGACGTCTAAATCATTGTTACAATGGTTTGGGGGGGGGGCAGTTCAGGCACACTTAACTGGTTAATTGGGTCCCTGGCTCAGGGC
The DNA here is from genome assembly GCF_037038515.1 of Microtus pennsylvanicus. NCBI lineage: Eukaryota > Metazoa > Chordata > Mammalia > Rodentia > Cricetidae > Microtus > Microtus pennsylvanicus. The sequence continues at coordinate 35,045,403 of NC_134586.1, read as the reverse complement.
CTCACAAGACTTAGTTCCAGCTGTCAGCTGGCATGAGGTATCCAAGAAGACCTCCTCTGAGACAGGAGACAGGCTCCATTCTTCATCCAAGCTCATCTGCTGTTGGAAGAAGTCGTTTTCTTGCAGATGTAGAACTGATGGTGGTTGATTCCTCAGATCCAGCAAGACAGAAAGAAGGGCTATTTCTGTCAGCAGTGGGCTCTCTTCTCCTAGGCTCAGCCCAGGCTCCCCTCTGTAGCTTATTCTAGACCTTAATTCCAGCTGCAAAATCCCTTATCTGTGCCAGAAGAAACATAATCATGGCATGATTCCCAACCCCTTCACCATCTTGTATTTGTTAGAAGTAACTTGCAGGTACCAGAATGGCGAGCCACTTTAAACTTCTGTGTACTGAAAATGGAGCAAGAAAAATGTACGTGCATTTGCAGTAAGAGGGCAACAACCATCATTATCTTCCGTTTAAAGAGACCATGAGATTCTCAAGTAGCTTCTAACTTCTTCATCCATGGTAGATAGAGCTGTAGCAAGCACACATTCTCTCTCTCCCTCTCTCCCTTTCTCGGAGCTATTTTTAGGTATACATCCTGTTCTCTTTTTGTATACCCTTTACCCGATTAAATGGGCAAAGGCTACTATTGCACCTTAAGGTAGATTGCAAAGCTGACACCAAGGACAAATTTACCAGTCACTTCTAGTAACTTACAGCAAACTTGAGTTGCAAGGTGGGGGTCAGGCTCAGTGATGTTAGCAGAATCAGGCTCAACATTATGCTCCTGGCATATTGTACTTTTCAAAGAGAGTCGCCTCATGTCTTTCTCCACCCCTGTCAAAGACTGTGAAGCAGAACGCTGGTTGGATCCAACAATTGTGGTTTTTAATCCAGATGTTTTGACCCTATAGGCAAAGCTTTTCTTGATCTGGGAGGTTATCCAAAAATCTGGAGAAAATTAGATCTTTATTCTAAAATTAAAGTTCCTGTAAAAAGAAAATAGCAGGAAAGAAACCAAAAAATTTAAGTTGTGGACAAGTCACAAAATATATGGCACAAATGTGGGTTGAAATTAACACAAATTAAGCTATCAGATGTCACTCATGCATATTTATAACAGCTAATTAAAATAGACTATGTGGTCTGTGAATTATTTATATCTACTAATCCTTAAGTGGTAGATGTTTTTAATGAATACAGGATGTTCTAAAAAATTCATAACCAAATAAAAGTCATTATTCGTGTTCACTCATGGAGACAGCTTGGGCCATGTTTACTACACCCTAATGGTAAAAACACTGTAATCAGTGGGGATGCATGAAAGTATCTGGTGTGCCTCCAGGAAATCTGGGTTCAAATCTTGCTTCAACGTCCCTCTGCCTTTGTAACGTTGGCAAAAATCTCTCTTAGTACAAGCTGCACCAGAGGCCATAGGAGACCCATCCATAACTGACTTCATAGCCCATTATTTCACCAGGTGGCAATGGGGGAATGTCTATTATCAGCTAAATTTCTTTTGTTTAGTCTGCAGTGAAGCCCTGCTGGCCGCATGAGGCCACTGAACCTTTGCAGTAAGGCTAATCTTGAGGGAGATGTACCGAGAGGATAAGATGTTTCAAAGATGTAACACAAAGCAATAACAATAACAGAAGAGGTTGATGAGATGGCTAAGTTGGTAAGGGCGCTTGGATGCTGTTCCGGAGAACCCAGATTTAAATTCCAGCACCCGTATGGAGACTCACAACTGTCCATAACTCATTCAGGGGATTGGCTGTCCTCTTCTGGCCTCCAACGGCATAAAGCATGCACATGGTCCACAGACCTGCACTTTACACAGCCAAGACACCCATACACATAAAACAAATTAATTAACTAAATATCTAGTCACTGGCTGAAAATCGCGTCCATCCACTAGAGAGCAACCTGTGAGGACAACCCCCTCCCTGCTGTGTTTACCATTGTGTGCTCAACCTCAGGACTGAGCCCACATTAGCTCCCAATTCAGTGTTTGCATCTTTAGTTGAATAGAACTGTCTTGAACCAAGTACTTACCTTTCCCTGAGAGTGGCTCACTCCTCTGTAATAGCGACCAGGGTCAGGGGAAGGTTACATGGAACAGGTGAAAACACCTAAAATTTGAGACTGTGAATTTGAATTTCAGTGCTGGCAATTTCTAGTTCTGTGATCTTTGATAAAGAAAGGCCTTTGAACTTTCATTTTCTGAGTGGTCAAGATCTAGTAAGATATAAGTTTTAAAAGGTAGAGTGACCTAGTGTTAGTTATTGGACCAACAATCTCCAAGCAGAAGGATTTTTCTTTAATGTATGGAGTATCCCCAGCAAGTAGGCCAGGGCTTGATTAAGGCAGGTGCCTGAGACTCCTTTGTGAATGAATTGGTGTTTCCAGCACCTCAAAACAATGAACCTTGAGAAAATCAGACCTTTCTACTGTTACCCCCCCAAAAAAATACATTTCCAGATTTCTATTTTCTTCCCCAAAGAAGTAAAGAATTCCATCCCTAAAGTACATACAGGCATAAAACTATACAAGCAAAAGAACCAGAATTCAATTCTCTGTACCCATGAGAAAAGCCAGGCATGGAGGCATACATGTTTATAATCCCAGCCCTAGAAATGTAAAAACAGAGAATCTCTGGGACTTACCCAGTCCAGTGTCAAGATCCAGGTTCAATAAGAGACATTATCTCAAAAAAAAAGGATATGGCATACACATGTTTGACCATTGACCTCCACACACATGTATGGCATGTATGTACCCATATACGCCATACACAGAAAAGGGGAGAGAGGAGGAGGAGGAAGGAGAAGGAGAGGGGAAGAAAAAAGAGAGAAGAAGAAGAAGAAGAAGAAGAAGAAGAAGAAGAAGAAGAGGAGGAGGAGGAGGAGGAGGAGGAGGAGGAGGAGGAGGAGGAGGAGGAGGAGGAAGAGGAGGAGATATCTCAAAGCTGCAATGATGCTGAGCTACTGTGGTCACAATCTCTCCATGATAACAGGCTGTAATAGTTTAGCAGCCATACAAGTCCATGGCTATAGGAGCTCCTTTGGTGCATGGTTCTCCAGGACTTGAATGATAGAAATTGGCATTATAAGCTGGAATGGGGACAGGTTCTAGAGGACAGCAGGGATCTGTCATTTGCCCATAGTATTTCTCTAGGAAACAGTGGTTTGGGCACCGAAGACAGCAGCTCTTGTATTCTATTCTGAGAATAGACCCTTACCTCCTTACCTTTACCTCTGTCTCCAGGTACATTGAAGTATACTATGACATCTGCATCCTTCAATGTACCTGGAAATAGAGGTAAAGGTAAGGAGAAGTGGAGGGAATGTAGCTGAACCTATCAGTGTCAAATTAACGCAGTTACCATGATCCCCAGAACAATGATTTCTCAAGATGAGACAGGAAAAGTGCCTGGAAAGGGAGGGGGCGGTGACTTCACTGGGAAGGCCTCTGCCTGGTCGGAAAGGGATAAAGCTTGCCTTTGTTACACTCCTGGCTTCTGTTCGCATTGCTCTGAGACATGAAAACTTCTGACATGATGTCTTTCTTTAGCACTGTTGTTCTGAGAATTTGCTACTGAGAGAGTCGCTCATGGGAAAACTTCCATCCAGGGCCAGGCTTCTGTTGACCAGGTGGATGTCTAATATTTACATGGAGCCTGCCTTGGGAGTCTGAACAAAGCAGACAAAGCCTGATGAGTGTTAATGAAAAGTCAGAATCCCAGCTAGGAAGATTGCCTAGTTTGTAAAACTCTCAACTAGTAAACACAAGAACCTGGGTTCAATCCTCAAAACCTATGTAAAATTAGCTTGGTGTAGTAGCATGGTCATAATCCCAGCAATAGGGAGGCAGAGACAGGTGGATCCCTAGGAGTTCACTAGCCAACCAGCCAAACCTACTGGGCAAAGTCCAGGCCAGTAAGAGACATTGCCATAGATTGCCAGCCCTTGACAAACAATAGCCAATGATGTCCTCTGGTCTCCTCATGAACACACACACACACACACACACACACACACACACAGAGAGAGAGAGAGAGAGAGAGAGAGAGAGAGAGACAGAGAGACAGAGAGACAGAGAGACAGAGAGAAAGAGAGAGACGCACCAGAACCAGATCTTTATTCATCTATCCAACTAATGGGCCCTCAACTTCCCTTACGTGCTTGATAGTTGAACTTAGAGCTAGGAATAAACAAAACTAATTATAGCAGAAACCTGTGAGAAAGAAATAGGCTCTCTGCCATCTTAGGGCAGGGGTGGGAGGAGGTAAAATCACCAATGCATAGTCTTTTCCAGGAATAGGAAAGAGGAATCACCGTTTGAGTCAGAAAGGGGTAGGGATGATTTGAGATTCTTGAAGAAGATGAAGGATTAGGCAACAGAAAGCTTCTGATAAGGAAGTTTCAGTATGTGACCCACAGTCCCAACCCCCAAGGAATCAACACTAAAGGATGTACTTTAAGGTCAGTGTTGGGCCTCCTACAACCAATCTTCCACTTAACATACTGGAGCCCTGGCTTCTGGTAGGCAATCTTGCCAATGTGGGTTGTAGAAAGACCACCTCATCTCATGGAAGATAAAGGAAGACTGCCTCATATAAAAGAGGACAGGGAAATCCAAGTCTGGGAGCTTCCTCAGACAGCATTGGGGACTCAGAAACAGCTTGGCATAGCCAAGCAATCCTGGCCAACTTACAGGTATTGTTATCAGATGTAACGTGGACAGTTCATTTCAAGGAGGAGAAAAATCAGATAGGCTCTTGCTCATCCAGACCTGCAAGACTCAATTTATGTAAAAATTACGAATTTTCACAGTCAGTCTTTTACAGTCTTGAGCTCCTTCCCCGGGGGCCAGTTCTGTTCTCGCCTTCACAGGTTAGGTCAAGTCTTGTTGCAGAGTGCAACTTTGGTGTCTCCTCATCTTCCTAGTTGGCATGATAATCATACTACATGAAGTAATTCTGATGCTATAATATTGAAATGGCTCCCTGGGTAAGGGCGCTTGCTGCCAAACCTGATGATCTGAGTTCGATGCTGGGAATCCATGTGGTAGAAGGGGAGAACTGACTTCTCCAAGCCATTCCCTGAAGTCCACATTAAGTGTTGTATTATATATACATGTGCACGCGCACGCACGCGCGCGCGCACACACACACACACACAGAGAGAGAGAGAGAGAGAGAGAGAGAGAGAGAGAGAGAGAGAGAGAGAGAGAGAGAATGTAAAAACATATTGTATTCTCTTCCCCTGAGAAGAGAAGGCCAAACACGTTATTAAAAAGTCATTTTAAACTTTTTTGTTATTATTGTTGTTTTTAAGAAATGTTAATTTACTAAAGTCTCTTCTCTCTGGTAACTAGAGACCTTACCCAGCTTAGGGTCGATCCAGGCTTCTGCTGACCACGTGCCTCTTGTACCCCTAGACAAGGAGGAAGAGGGTGGGCAGAGAGCACTGCTCAGCATTTATTTTTGGAGCCAGCTCTCTAAAAATACCTTGGCTCTTTTCTATTTGCTCTCTCTTTTGACCTGAATGGATTTGCCTGGGTCTCATCTGCCCCTCCCTCTGCTCCTTGCCCTTTAAAGGAGAAGGGCGTGGAAAGGGATTCCTGCCGCCTAGGGGACAGATGTGAGCCCTAGGTGGCAGAGCCGCCTGCTGCACTGACGTCAGGGTAGAACTTAGCTGCATTCTCAGCCTCCGTGCAGAGGCCACCCTAAAGGAGGGGAGCAGCCTTTTGCTCTGATTGGCTGGCCCCCAATGGGCGCCCACTCGCATTGGCTGGGGACGTTTTAGAGGGAGTCCCGCTCTCCAATTAAAGCAGACGGCGGCTCTGTGCAGAGCCCAGAGCAGCCGACTGAGCGCACAAACCTGAACTTGACCCATCAGCTGCAGTGTCCCTCCTGCACACCCTCCCGCCCCTGTCTGAGAAGCCAGGAGCTGTTTCTGCATTCCTAGGATGGCGAAGGTGGCTAAGGACCTCAACCCCAGAGTACAAAAGGTGAGCCGAGATCCCTCTGTATTGGTGTATCCTCTCATTCCCCTTGCTCTCAGTCGCACAGAGTACCTAGAAACACCCCAAGGGATGCGTCAAATCCACACAAGGCACAAAAAGCAGAATTAGGTGGTTATACTTACTTGAGTTAACAGACGCATCCCTCAAATCCACTCTTTAAGCCATTGTTAAGAAAAGTATTTACACTGAGTCTTGGTTCTTTATTGACGCTGATTAAAGGTGAATTAAAGTAAAAATTTAGGACGCAGGGATAAGCGCTTGTTTGTGATCATGGGAAATGCCCTAGCTTTCCCCACCCTGTCCCCGCCGCTTCTCTGCTTTCCTGGTGTGGCTTTAGTGAAGTTTGGGAGTCTGTGATACACACCCTCCCCCTTTGCTACCCTCCCAAAGTTGTGTGGTTTCTCCAGAACACAGAACAGTTTCTTTTGGTGCCGTTGGCAGCGGTAGCCGTTCTAGCATGGGGAACTAATTTCTGTCCCCAGGGTCTGCACGTTTCCCTTTCAAGAAAGGCTGGCCCAGAGCCCAGAAGGTCACGGGTAAATTGCTGCAGGAGGGGCCAGAAGCTATGCCTACAGCTCCAAGCTGACTGCCTACTTACCTGAGGCACCCTGAAGGCAGCAGACTGGACTTTGAGAAGACATAGGGGACAGGGAGGCAGCAGTGACAAACCTATGCTTCCCAGATGGAGAAATAGGAAGTACAGGGTCACAGGAAGGTAGCTCCTGGGGGCGGAAGTGTTCAAACCCTGGCCCTGGGTCTGCCACAATTTAGCTGTACAACAGCGAACAAGTCACACTTTCCCTATTTATGATATATGGAGGAGAGACAGACCAACAGTTTTAATAGCAATGTTGACGGTGTAGCTTAATCTCCCCAAGCAGCCATTATTAAGCTCTGCTTTCAGAACATTTCATCTTACAGGGCAAAGTCCTCCTTTGCTGACACTTTGTGGGAGGTAGAGAGGCAAGAGAAAAAAAAAAAGAAAGACATGAGGAGAGGACACGAAGAAAAGAGGGAGAGAGAGGAAGTCCCAGACCTCCTGCCCTCCCAATCCTCCGCCTAGTGAATCCCTCTGCACATGGCATCAAATCAGACTTAATCCAGGCATCTCCCTGATGCATTCACCGGACTATTTGCAGAATCAAGTGTCCCCTCTCCTCCAGAATTCACAGAACATGAGACCTGAGTGAGGGGAATACCTGGTGGTTTCCCGCTGTATTCAGGCTTTGCTCTTACTGCCCTGTATTTTTCTCAATGATTTGAGGACAGGCTTCACCCTTTCTCACCTCTGCTCCAATCTAGCATCTACATCACATGCCTACAGTGAGATTCAAAACAAATCAAGTGCAGACTATCTGACGGCTAAGCCCACAGTGACTTCTCAGAGTGCCTGTGGGGTCATCTCTCCACTTGTAGCGCTGTGGTATGGAATGTTCGGATTGCTGTCCCAAATTCGGTCAAAGTACCAGAATGCAGGGGTGTGACAGCATTTCTCTGTCCTCAGAGAGGTCAAATGATTTGGGAGTGTGTTACTATAAGCTGGTTGACATCATAGAATGAGAGATGAAGTCTATAAAAGCACCCCCTCCCTTCATCAAAAGCTCAGGCTATGATCGGACAGAGCCTTGTTTTGATTGTCCCTTGCATAGGAGGGTGTGATTCTCTGGGTCAGAGATGGAACATGTTCCTCTTCTTGTCCCTGCCTAGTGCCAACTTCCTTGGTCTGCAAAGGTTTTATTTTCCATTTAGATCCAATTACAGGCTTAGAGAAAGAATGAAGCGGGCAGAGATGAAAGGGCTGCTATTTTTTTACCTCTTGGAATTTCAACCATTGGGGAAGATCACCACAGGGTGGATTAACCAATGTCTTCAACCTCAAGAGTGGAGGGAAGGGAAGGAGCCTGAGATAAGAGGGCCTTGCTGAATGGTGCAGAAGTGGCCAAATTCTGCGCCCTATCAACAGCACACTGAAAGAGTTTACTGCATATTTACTTTAAAAATCCGCAACTGTGGGGGTTTACAACATTTGGCCTCGGGGAGCATGATCACACTTAGATATTCTGAACCAGTTTCAGACTCCGAGTTGCGAAGGGCTTATTTACAGAATGTGAAATGGATTGCGGTGTCCCCATTGCCCTGTCCCCCAAGGACTGGGAGGGGTGGGAATCCCCAGCAGCTGGGAAGTCATAAAAAGGTCTTCAAGAGAAAATATAAAATCCCAGACTGAAGTGGCCTTGGAGATCACGTGACTAAGCCCAGACAGGCTGCCGGCCTCTCTAGCTGTGGGGTGCATGCTCTCATTCACAGGGGCAGAGGCTGGGGAACAATCCCAAGCCACTGGCTCTTGAGCCATCATTTGCTTTTCTCTTGGAAGAGAAGATATTCCCCCCAGGACAGGCAGGTCCCTGGGCATGGTGAAACTGCCAACATTCCTTGGCAGAAAAAGAGCCTAGAAGGCCAAATGCCTGTCTCTAGGTGGAACCAATCACTAGGACAAATTTGTTCTTCTGATGCTTATTAAGCATTCTACTGCCACAGATTTGGGCATCAGATCTGAGTTCAAATCCCAGCTCCACCACTTACTAGATGTGCACTAGAGCAATGTGATTAACTTCTGTGTTGGTGGTGTTGGTGTCCTAGAGTCAATAATGGCATTGACTTCTCACACTAACTGTGATGATTAGTGAGGTGATATATATTAAAGGCGAAGCAGCAAAGCACTTGGTAGAAATCAGTGAGACTGGGAAGACCGTTAATTTGGTAAAGTGTTGGCCACACAATCATAAGGACCTGAGTTCAACCTTTAGTGCCCGCATAAAGAGTCATGGCATATCTGTATGATCTCAGCACTCGAGAGGTAGAGACAGACAGATCCCTGGGACTTGCTGGCCAGGTTCCAGTGAGTGACCCTGTCTCAAAAACACAAAGTGGATGGCTCTGGAGAAAAAAAGTAGTCAAGGTTGGTCTTAGGTCATCACCCACCACAGCTACTTGTACACACACACACACCCCTGTGCACATGTGGACATGTATAATATATTCACACACAGAGGCACACAAAATCAGCTATCAGGATGTTTAGTGGTGATTTTCATTTTGAAAGCATGTGGATACAAGAAGGTACATGCTTTAATTTTTGCTGTCCCAAGGAAATAGTAACCAAACTTGCATTCAGCTATACCTAAGGCAGTTGTGCCCCACACCCCTTAGTAATCTGGAGCAAAGACCAATGATCTCATTTCCATTCTCACCTGATACATAGAAAGTGCGTCCATGCAGAATCACGTCTCTCCTTCTGAACCTGGATGGTCACTCAGTGAGCAGTTCACCCCAGAGATATAGAGTTGGGGGCCTGGTGGGTAGCACTTGGAGCTCTTCATCACCTTTTAGATGTGGAAACTGAGGCTCAGAGGAGTCAAAGTACTGACCAGGGGTTGCTGGAGCAGTGCCTAGAAGCCTAATAGGCTCTGAAAGATGCCCTGATAGCCAGAAGACCTTTGTAGGGATTTAGAATGGACTAGATTAGAGATTCAAAACTGCTGCATGTGCCAACGTGCTGGCTCTAAAGAGCTCTGTTACTCCACATAACACCCACGCAGCAGTAAGAGATGGGATAACCAGTTTTATGTCCAGGTTCAACTAGACATCTTTCTCTACATATTATTGCTCCACATTATATGCTTCGTGGCTATCTGGGCGATCCAGGATTGTTCTCATCTACATCCAAAGCCCTTCCTGTTTTCACCTCTAATTCTTGCCGTGTGCAAAATTTCTGGCACATGATTTGGGCAGGCCAGTCCAACACAAACAGGACTCTTCAAGAATGTCACTGGCTCCCCCACTCTTAAAAAACATATTAAGCTGTCACTTAAAGACCTTAATAGCCAACACGTTGGAGGTATGCCCATAGGTGTATAAAACAGCTTGTCCCCAAAAGGAGCTCAAAGGGGGAAATTAACCAAGGTTGTTTTTTATTTTATTGGTGTGTGTGTGTGTGTGTGTGTGTGTGTGTGTGTGTGCCACAGCACATGTGCAGAGGTAGAGGACAACCCTCAGGCAGTAGTCCTCCCCTTCCACTGTGAGTACAAAGGATCAGACTCAGACAGTGAGGCTGCTGGGGCAAACACTTTTACTGGCTGGGTCATTTCGCCAGCCCTCTCTAAGTCTTTTTGGGAAAACTGTGACTCTGCACAGGGCAGGTGCTCATTCTAACACACAGGTGTGTCTGAAGAGGCTCAGCAAGGGGATCCCAGGTAACCTGCGGTAGCAGGGCATCAGCCACCTGCGGAGGTGGGAGCGAGGTCTTCCGGGCACATGACTGCAGGCTTGCTGAGGCAGGACAAGAGCAAGCTGAGCTCCTTTGAGCAGAAAGCCAGACCACCCAGCTCCTGCGTGTCTCTTGTGCCTGTACTCTGAGCACTCTCAGGAGGAGACGCCAGTGAGCCGACTGTGTTCCAGAAGAAGCCTAGTGCTGGCCTGGGGTGGAAGAATCACCCTGCCTTCCCGACTCACATATTCAAAATAGCCTATGTATAATAAAGCAGAGACTCGCCATGACTCACAGCAGGCCTGGCATGCTCTTATCTCACCACCACTTACCCAGCACCCTTGAAACATTCATTTTTTCTAGCAGGTGGCTGAATCACTGCAGTTAATACAGGCCTGTGGTGGGTTTGGAATGCACCTCAGAGGTAAAGCCTATGCCCAGCACACTTGAGACCCTGGATGCTACCCCAAGCACCTCAAAATCAATGAACTAATGAACTAGTCGCCACTATTCTTCTTTCAGGCATTTGCTCACTGGAGGACTATTGCACAGATCATTTTCCTAAGAAGTGGCAGAAGTTAGATAAAAATCCAGTTTCCTTCTACTTTCATTCTCTGCTGCCTTTTACGTCAGACCATCTCCTAAACAAGTGATTGTGGCAAAACAGGCCTAATGCTCCATTCTCAGGAAAGCAGACTTGTCCAGGAGCCTTCTAGAGCACTGCAGAGGAAGAGACAACTGCTGCCCTTCACGACTTTCCTTTGAGACTGTCCTCTTCTTCCTTTATATTACAGCAAGAGGATCTGGTCAGCAGCTGTCGCCCCCTTGACAGGTGTAGGGTCAAAAGCCACTTCTCTAAAATTCCTGTCAATATCAGGGGGCTTCCTTGACTACACTTAGAACATTTTTGGTGTCATGCATGTCAATAGCATACATTTCTTGGAGATTTAGGAAATGCCATCTGCGGAATTTCTCTCGGAGCCAAAGGTAAAGTAGGGGTCTGTGGAAGCTGAGATTCTTTTTAATAGTTGACACATCTATATTTGGTTTCAAAGGTTAGATACTTGAGGGAGACATCTGTTATTTTTAATTATTTTTATTTATTATTTATTTGGGGGGGGGTGTGCACATGTCATAGCGCACATGTAGGAGGACAACTTTCAGGAGTTGCTTCTCTCTGTTACATAGGTTCTCAGTTCAGACTGGGGACATCTGGCTTGATGGCGAGTACCTTTCCCTGCTGAGCCGCTCTGTCAGCCCAGATCCCAGCTTTTACAAATTCAGAAATGACAAGGCAATCACAAAGCGCAAAATTCTCACATCAGTTCTGTAGCTGGAGTCTGCTCTTTTCTCTGAGAAATGAACCTGTCCACCTTCCCCCCCCCCCCTCAAAAAGACTGTGTTTGTTCTTACTATTATCAACTGTTTGGATTCCTTCCTCCCAGGAGACTTGTCTGCTCTCTGTTAAGACAGACAAGTTTGGGGGAAAGTAAATGAGAGAAAGGGTAGACTCCCTCCTGAATGCTCAGGTTGCCTGCCATGGACTCCGACAACAACATGATCAAAATCACCAAGTGAATACAAAAGTGTCCTTTCCACATCTGAGTGGATTTAGACCATGTGTTTAACAGGTTAAGAAGTCAAAACCGGGTCTCTCAGATCACACAGCCTAAGCTCATCTATCCAAAGAGGGTAGCTTCACACATATACTAAGTTCTCCCAGCTCACTAAACTCGGTGATAGTCTGGGGAACAACTTCCCAGAAGTTGCCCAATGTCACCAGGCGTCTGTTCTTCTGTGATATATGTGAGCACCCCCAGGAGGATACTGTCATCCTCTTCGATTCCCAGCCATTTCTAGGGATACAACATGAACTTTCTGTATTCTTCCTGATTTTCTAGAAGGCTGGTGATATTCCATAGTTAAGAATCTTGTACAGGAACCATTCAAGGAATCACATTATTACCCTATTATCCTGATTCTTAAAATAAATCCTGGAGATACTAGACCCAAAGATTCCAGGCTATATTAGTGTGAGCATTAGCTTCCCTGGAGAATGTACATCTCAACATGCTTGGTCAGTTTGACTCATGCTTTGCCCAGTAATATATGAATCAGGACAAGAAAACCACAGCCCAGGATCCCACAAGGACATGCTTTAAAATGACATAATATTGCTAAAGGGGAAGAAATCAAATTAGCCACTCTCTACTTTAAAGGGCAAAAACTATGGATGTCCAGGCCTAGGCGGCTTTTGAAAATCTGTGTGGTTTGTTCATAGATTGAATTTTTTCTCCATTATTTTAAAACATTTGATCCTGTGAAAAAACAAAACTGTCTATGGAGACAAATGCAAATGAATCATTGTGCCAAAGAGATGAAGAGACTCAAATGGTGGTCTCTCCTATACTCCTACAGCTGTCCTAGGCCCAGACAAGAGAATCTCTGGGACTTACTGACCAATCAGTCTAGACCCCTTGGCGAGCCTTTAGGTCCCAATCAGAGATATTGTCTCATAAAATATGGCAGAGAGTTCCTAAAGAAAACACTTGATATGTATATGTGTGCACATACTCATACATGTACACACTGGGTGGGGAGACCCACATATTTCAACCATAGTGATCTAGAGATAAAACTTAATTCTGTTGTTTACCAGGTCCACAATTTTTGCCCAGTTATTTATCCTTGCTGAACATCTAACCCCTCATTTTAGAACACGGGCTAATAGTAGTTCTCCATTTAAAAGCTAGTTTAACGAGGTAAGTAAGCAATAAACCTGTCCCCCTTGCTGTTATTGGCATTCCCTCTCATCGGCACAAAGCAAAAATCTCATAGGTCATTAAGCGCTGGAATGTTGGAAGAGCAAGTTCAGTTTGCCTACATCACATGTGGCGGCTTGTAAGCTATCAGATTGCAGGACCTTCTCTTTGTAGCTAAACTTGATCCGGCCATAAATATGCTCAGGCCGCACCATATGCAAAATCATGGAAATAGCAGCAGTCCGTCTTAATCTCTCATTGCCAACCTTTCAACAGGAGACTTCGCCTTGTCCAACCCCACCATTGTGACCCTACCAGGCACTCACCCTAAGATCCTTTGCCTGCAAAGGCGAGGAAATCCACTTATCTATTTCTGTGCAAATATTTATTTAACAATTACTAGGTTTCATCCACTATCTGGTCATACTATACAATACAATGAATTCAAAAGCTCTGGGATTCCTACCATGCCTACTCGAATCTGGAGTTCATTTTTCATATGATCAAAGAAAGGCACGATAGTATTGATGTTCTAGATTCTATGTATTTCTTGACTCCCCCCCACACACACACATTCATGTGTGTGTGTGTGTATGTGTGCACCCTAATCCTCTTTTCCTGGCTATCCTCACATCTCTCAGACTGTGTACCTTTGAGGAACCCCGAACATGCTACCTTACTTTAACAGTGGAGCGTGTCATTTCTTTACCCACGTTTTATATCCTAAGCAGGACTCTTAGGAAAGCAACCATCAGAAACAGAGTTAAAAAGTAGCTCCTGGGTCCCACCAGTACCTAGTTTTAGCATTCATGCTGATAGAGAAGTAGACCAATTGTCTGTCTAAGTACATGTCCTCAAAGGCTGCTGTTCCCTGGGTTGTATTTTTTTTTTCATTGTGTTGATTTCAGGGGCACCAAAGGATTAAGAAAAAAACAGAGAAAGGGCTACTGGTTGAGTAATGCCCTATAAGAAACCTGTCCTTAAGAAGACAGCATCTATTTGGGCCACATGACTAAATGCCATTTCTAGCTACTGATTCATGAGCCTGACCATCAAGGTGACAGGCTCAAGTAATCTGCTGGCTACAGGAGGTAGAAGGAAAGAAGATCCCAGCTTTGTCCCCATCCTGGAGGACAGCCACCCACCTCCCAAGGCACTCTTACGTTCCCCACCTCAGCTGGCTGCGCAGCCATCTAGATTCCTTCTTAAGAGTACTTTGACTCGGACAAGAGGGACAGTGGGTAGGGATCGATGTAAGGGAGATTCTTTTGGAATCCCCTTGGTAGGTAAAGGCAGGGATACTTTTCTTTTTCTTTATTCAAATGGGGTCTCACCCATTTTAGTTGAGGCTGGTCTTGACTCATTTCTCTGCCTCGGTCATCCAAGTTCCAGAATTTCAGGTGTGTGCCACTATCTTGAGCCAAATCATTTTACTTTTATTTTTCAGTCCTAAGGATCATACCCAGGGCCCTGAGGTTTCTAGACAGATTTTTCTGTCACTGAACTATATTCCTCAATCATTAGAAAGATGTGTTTTTAATGAGAGATCTGTGCCTACACCAGAGGTTACCAGGCAACTTGGTGAGCCAAACTATTGCATCTTTATATTTTTCCTCTCTCATTGAAAGATAGGACTTCCTTATTAGGAATGAAGGCAAAGGCCCTGAAAGTTTATGAGTCCTGGGCCTTAAATACCAATGGATATCAGTGATTATTTAACTGAGTTGAATTTGGATACATCATTTATGTTCACTCTTCCTCTGAAAAGATATTGATGATAGCCACCAATATTTCCTAATAATATTTGAAGTGGCTCATATATTATTAATCCACAGCTCTTAATTTTTGTGTTTAAATAATTTCAATAATACTGACTTTCTTTGGGATTTTAACTTGTGCATTTAAAACAGTATTGTGAGAAGAGATGCTTTCCAATCAGATAGCCAAGAGGTCCCTTCCCATCACAAATAAAACTTTAACAGCATTAGACATATATACTTATGTGCATACACACATATATACATATATATGTAAAAGCATATATTCATATATGTGTGGTAATAGAGTAGACAAAGAAGACTCAAATTGAGACCTGCTACTCATTTTATTATGTCTTGAGTAAGTCATTTTTGAAAGAAGCCTTAGTTTCTTCATCAGTAAATGTATCTTAAACCCCTTTCTTTACAATGATCTTTTGAGTCCTTAGCATAGCACTTGACATATAACAACTATGTTAAATGCAGCTATCATACCATTAGAAGAAATTACAAGAGTGAAATCTTAAATAGACAATAAAATATTATGCTGCTGAAACTCTTTTACCCACATTTGATTTGATCAAATATAAGAATTTACTCTTTTTTAAGCTAAGCATGATTGTTCACACCTGCAATCTTAAGATTCAGGAAGTTGAAGTAAGAGGATTGCCACAACTTCAAGGGCAGGCTAAGCTATATAACAAGTACTAGTTTTGCTGGGGCAATATTGTCAGACTTTGTCAAAGGAAGGAGGGAAGGAAGGAAGGAAGGAAGGAAGGAAGGAAGGAAGGAAGGAAGGAAGGAAGGAAGAAAGGGAAGGTAGTGAGAGGCAAGCAGGCCTCCTTTTCATCCCTCCCGGCTTCCGCACAGCTAGCTTAGCCCTGGAAATAACAACACACAAACTGTATTCATTTAAACACTGCCTGGCCCATTATATCTAGCCTCTTCTTGGCTAACTCTCATATCTTGTTTTAACCCATATCTAGTAATCTGTGTATCACCATGGGGTCGTGGCTTACCAGGAAGATTCTAACCCACATCCATCTTGGGCTGGAGCTTCATGGCGGTTGCCTGACTCTGCTTCTTTTTTCCAGCATCCTGTTCTGTCTACTCCACCTATCTAAGCTGTTGTCCTATCAAAAGCCAAGGCAGTTTTCTTTATTAACCAATGAAAGTAACACATAGACAGATGACTGTCCTACCTTAAAGGAAGGAAGGAAGGAAGGAAGGAAGGAAGGAAGGAAGGAAGGAAGGAAGGAAGGAAGGAAGGAAGGAAGGAAGGAGGAAGGAAGGAAGGAAGGAAGGAAGGAAGGAAGGAAGGAAGGAAGGAAGGGTAGAAGAAGGGAAAGGAGATAAAGGAGTGAGCATTTAGTTTGTTGTATTACACAGTTATTACTTGCTGGCCTGGGAGTGGAGAAGTGGAAGAAAAGGACTCACAAACTTGATGATTTCCAAAGAGAAACCATCCGAGCATCCCAGCATTGTCCTGACTGGAGGTAGAAAAGTGATTCTGAGGAAGATGAGAGGAAGTTAATCTCCCCCAGAGTGGTCAGGGAAGTCTCCCCAAGAAGGCAATTTGAATGGTGTGTTGAAAGATGAGGATGGACACAGACCAGGCCACAATTCTGCTTTCTGCCTTCCAGATCTGATGCTAATATTCCCCATCACACTTGCTGTCTAACTTAGGGATAGCAGCTGTCTCAAACTGTGAAGAAATGCATTCCGCTGTAGTGCTCCGTTCCAGCTGTGTGTCTTTTATTTATCTAAAAATGTGTTCCTTTTTTCTCATTGAAGACCAACCGGGCTGGCGAGATAGTAGGGATGGCCACATTGGCAATGGAGAAAATATCTTAATACACCCTGCAGATGACAATCAGCCTTCTAAAAGGCAGATCCTTGGTCCTCAAGTCTCAGCATCTTACATCACAATGGTTTCTAATACATGGTTCGTTCTTCAGACTTCTGACTTGGATTCTTTCTTAAAGCATTTCAGAGCCAGTGACAAAACACAGTGAAATGTACAAGGGTTGAATATAAAAACGTCACTAGCTGACTGTTCTTGATTTTTGTTAGTTACGTGTGGTGGATGTGACTATATGACCCGGAAAAAACCCTGATGATTTGCTGCCAAGTTTTTGGGAAATGAAAACACAGTCATCATAGTTATATTTGCAAGGACTTGAAAAAGGGGTAAGATTTAATGGAGGAACTCAAGTCTGTCCTCCTACACAGCCGACAGGCCCCAACAGCTCAGGAGGAAAACACAGTCCCAGAATAAGATTTGTAACTAATTAGACTTGTAATCACCACCTCTACCTTTCCAGGGGCCCAGGGTTAGGACCATCCCAGGGGGAAAAAAATCACTGTTTTCTTATTTGAATAATGCCTGTGCTCTGCGTTTACACAATTGAAATTAGTTTTTAAAGGGTGGTAAAGACCTCAGAGAGTCTTAGTTTTCTTGCTGGATGGACGAGGCCACAGACCTAGCAAGGCCAAGTGACTTGTTCAAGGTCCCAATGCTAGTTTGTTGAAGTACTAATAGGTCAGGAATGTAGCTCAGCAGACTATTTGTAGACTATTTGTCTAGCATGGACAGGCCCAGCACAGAGACAATGAGGAGGAAGAGGAATCGGAGAAATCAGGGTGCCACAGTATCTAGGCATGTGACTCAGTTGCTAACATGCCTGAAGCCCTGGGTTCCATTGCTAGCACTGCATAAACCAGGTGTGGTGATTCTGGTAGTAGAGACAGAAGCATCAGAAGTTCAACTAAATAATAAGCTGGAGGTCCACCGGGACTACCAGAGACCCTGACTCAAAAAACAAAACGCTATTCGGCCTAACCAAAACCATCAGTGCAGGATGACGTGGGCAGCCGTGGAAATAGCTCATGAATAGATCTGCTTTTTGTTTGCTTGCTTTCTTGTTTTACTAACTTCTCTGATCCTTAGAAAGCTCTTCCTTCTCTTGAACTAGAACCTCTGACTCTATAGCTTCTCCCCAGCAGCTCTCTTTGCTTCCAGGTCATGGCCAGTTGTTTCCTAAAACTCTATTTCCAGTTCTTATGCCAAGTCTTTCACATTAGTCAGCTTGAAAGCCGAGGCTTCCATTTCCAGGGTCACCTTCCAGCTCTAGGAGACCTAGCATAAGCTTTCCACAGACTTCCTTGAAGTTTGATCTGGGGACCACTTTTGCAAGCTGTGTCATTTCTCTGTCTGGGAGGGATTTTATCTGTCTATCTTCATGTACTTCTGTGCTACCAACAATCCTGTTCTTAGGAGAGGACTCTAAAATGGAAACTCCAATAATAATATAATAATAATAATAATAACCGATGAATTACTAAGAGAAAACCTCCTACACTCCTGGGCAATACTTAAGAAAATTCGGCACTGTTGTTCCCAGTTTAACAAAAAGGTGGGGAAGCTATGAACATAAAACCTGAGAAGATTAAGGAAGGAAATAATAATTCCTGTTAAATCAAAGAAATAACACAGAGTTTGTCATGTGGGGTGTGTGTGTGTGTGTGTGTGTGTGTGTGTGTGTGTGTGTGTGTGTGCAAATATACATGTACATGTAAGGCAGTGAGCCATAGGGATCCAACTATCTCCACTTCCCCAGAAGCATGCACCACCAAACCAAGATTTTATATGTGCGCTTGGAATCAAACCTTCATTCTTGCACAGTTAATACCATCCCAAGTAAGACATTGCTCAAGCCCCTGCACAAGGTAATTACAGGGTGTTCATAGTTTATTACCACATGGAATGCTAGAATAGGATAGAATAGAGTAGAGTAGAGTAGAAATAGAACTAGAACTAGAACTAGAACTAGGATAGGATAGAATAGAATAGAATAGAATAGAATAGAATAGAATAGAATAGAATAGAATAGAATGGAATAGAGGTACAATACAAGACTGTGTACCTCTGTGACTTCTCGTCTGGAGGGAATATGCAACAAATAAATGAGAAACTGTCAATCAAAATTATCTTGCTTTCTCTAAAAGATACTACCAAGAGATGAAAGGTAGTGCACAAAAAGAACATGTTTCATGTGTTACACACATGGATGCATTTGACAAAGAGTTGTATCCAGATTATATAGATATCTTCCACAAACTAATTCTAAATGTGTAACTTAAAAAATCATTTTACTTAAATGATCAACATATATGTGGATGCCTGCATATCAGTATTGTATCATGTGTATGCAGGTGCTTGTAGAGGCCAGAAGAGGGCATCACATCCCCTGAGCCTGGAGATCCAGGCAGCTGAGAGTTGCCCTGTGGGTGCTGAGAGCTGAACCTGGGTCAACTGCAAGAGCAGCAAGTGCTCTTAATCACTAAGCTATCTCTCCAGCCCCTAAAAGCGAAGACTGGACAAAGTACATCAAGAACAGGCCTTAATAGCTTGTACATGCAGAAAAGGGAGTCTGACATTTTTATTTCAATTAGTAATACAGATTAAAAGCATAATGAGATTGTGTTGGATACTCTGGGGAAGGCTGAAATGAAGTCAGATATTATCAGGTCTGGGAGCAGCTAGAAGTCACATGATGTTGTCAGGGAGAATAAAACAAATAAAATGATACTACCAGAAGCTGCAGGTAGCTTCTCATGGGGTTTAACTGCTACCCCTGCAGCAGTTTCACTTTGAGATATATGTCTAAGAGAAAGGACCATGGGTGTCCAACATAAAACTTAGACAAAAGTGTCTGGAATGATTTTTACCTGCAATAGACCTTGATTGGAAACAATTCAAATCCCCCATTAACATGAGAATAGCTATTTAGATAACAGAAACTACTAAGCAATTTTTTTATTCTAATGTATACAACCACATGGTTAACCTCAAACAAGGAGTAAGAAACAAAATTTTATAGTACTGTAGGATATCTTTTATATGATGTTCAAGACAGGGAGAAAAAGAAGTCGACAGTGCTAGAACTCAGAATAGTAGCTATCTTTCTGAGAGAGGGTTATTATTAAGAAAGGGGAACTTGGAAACTTTCTGGAATGTAGGTTTTCTTTATTTTATCTGGTTAGTGATCTTAGGGAATATACATGTAAAGTAATCAAGTGAATACTTGAGATTTTTTAATATTTTTAAACTCCAAAGCCAGGAACAGTAGCACACCCATCTGCAATCCCTGTGATCCTTCTGGAAGATGAGGTTGGGTCCAGGAGAACCAGAAGCTCGCCAGCCAGCTGGTCTGGCATATGCAGCAGTGAACAAGAGACGTTGTCTCTGTTGTCTCTCAAGGAGGAAGAAAGGGAAGGACCAATACCCAAGGCTGCCCTCTGTCATCCACATGCATGCCATGACAAACACACGTGGACACACATGTACATACAGCATGCACCCAGGCAACATCATACATGCACAAAGGGAGGAAAGGTCTGTGTGAGTTTCGCTTTGGTTTTAAGAGACAATAATTAAGAATAAAGATAGATCTGTGAGCAGATGATTAGGGAACCGTAGGAATGAGGGCTGAGTTCCTGTAGCATCCTAGTAGATACCACTTTAAGGAAGAAGTCTGCCTCAAGGAGCTGCTGCTGGGGCTTTTAGATCTCCAGTCCATTAGTCTGGAATTACCATTTCAGTGATGGTCCCTCTTCTCTCACGGACCTGACAATGGCCAGCCTGCCCTGAATGATCTGCCACCAGTTACCCGGAGAGACTTTCTTGTACACACACCTTCTTGTTGAGAGGGACTTATTCTCTATGCACTCATCTTCTGTGAGGCAGGCAATTCAGACCAGGCCCTCTCTTTTCTGAACTCCTAACACTGATCTGCTTTCCCACTGGACACATGTGTCACCTTCAGAATGGTCCAGGGACTTCTGCAGTTGTTGACTTGCTTGCTTTAATGCCTGTACCAAAATATCCTGATTGTGCTCTCTCCCCTCTGTGCGTTCCCTGTTAGTGCAGAACACAGGAAGGCTGAGCAGTAAGGCAGTGGAATGGAGAAAAGTCAGGCAAGAAGGAGATGAGGGAACGGGAGAGTTGCCCCTTCTCCTGACAGAGACAGTCATTCCTGAGAGGATTCCAGAGAAAAAGGGAGCATCACAGTAGAGGGTATGATACAGATGTATAAGAGAGAAAGAAAACCATGCTCCTCTCCCTTGGTGGGGCCCCATGCCGCACTACCGACTCTCTGGCCTTTATAGTCATGAGCTAAAACCAGAACCAGCAAACGAGGCGTGGGATGCAGGGGTAGAGGGAGGCAGACACCTTGATGCTGTCCTTGGTGGTATCCAGGATATATCTTAAGATAAGAAGGAAACTAGTGAGATGCATGCCAAACCGAACTCAGAATTTTTAATGACTGTGTCCAAAGTCAGATTATCTTCCCTTATCTATGAAAGCAATGGCCACAGGATGCAGACGAGCCCCACCTTGATATATTTCCAGTTTCCTGAGAACCAACTCGGGCCTTCCTGTGAATCCAGCAGCCATCGCTTCCCAGCCCAAGGTCCCCTGAAGACACACTCCAGGGATTTCCATAGGCTGGGGAGACAGTTGGCCCTGGTCTCCAAACAACAGCAGTCACATCTTAGAAGAGCTGGCCCTCTTGAAGAATGACTGAAGGCTGGCTGAAATAGAGGCCAAACGGCTTCTAGCTCCGACCCATATCTAGTTTAATTTTCTACCCCTTGATGAATATTTATACCAAAATAGGCCAGTAGAAATGTTCCATCTGTGAGGGTTTGCAGAAGTTTGTCTTTCTGTAGCCACCTTGACCAAGCTTAGAGAAACAGCGGAATCACTGCCAACTGCAGTGTCTTTGAAGTATGGGAGATGCTGAGACGGCTCTGGACCGTAGTATTTCTTCTTATCTTGAAGACTAGAAGTTGGCATTCCACCCTCTTTTTCTTTTTTAATGCTTAGTATCAATGCGGCTTAGTGCTTTATAATTTTAGCCAAGCCTTCAATACCACACTGATCATGGTGAAAAGTGTTTTGAAAGCATGGATAACACTATTAAAATTTTTTCTGAGTGAGCTTGCTCAGTTAATTGTTGTTTTAAAATTTTACTTTAAAAAGAGCAGGGGTGGGAGACAATTTAGTTGGTGCAGTGCAAACATGAAGGCCTGAGTTCAATCCCCAGAACCCATGTCTTTTAAAACGACCAGGCATGGTGTCATGCTCTTATAATCCCAGTAGTGGGGAAGCGGAGACAGGTGTATCTGGGTCTTGTTGACCAACTAGCCTGGCCTACGCAAGTTGGAGCCCAGTGAGATATACCATCTCAAAATTAAGGTGAGAAATGAAATTCCAGGGTGTCCTCTGTCCTTTGTCCCCTCTTCCTCTCTCTCTCCCCCTCTCCCCATCTCTCTCCTTCTTCCTCTCTCCCTCTCCTCTCTCTCATATGTACATGTATACACACATGTACCTGCACATCCATAAACAACCACTACACTCTTACACCAGTTTCTTTCATTATCCTCTTGTTTTTTCTACCCATTACACTTCAAGACTCTCACATTCTAGGCAGCAGCCCTCTTGTCTTTACTGGTAAAGAGATGTCTCCCAAACCGTCTTCTCTGCTTCTTAGCAGCCATCCTGTACTCCTCAGAGCCCAGGCTTCTCAACCCTACGCTGCCCTCCTCATGAAAGGGTAAACTAGAATCCTTGTTCCTGAATAAAGAATATTGACTTCTCTGGCGAAGCACCGGCAGTGGGCTATGCATTGCATCAGGTCAAAGTTTCTCGCATCTTTACAGGAATCTGCTTTTACAAGAGGGTGAACTCAGGCTCAGAGGCATGATATGAATGGCTTCAGTTGCAGGCTCAATCGCTGACAAAGGTGAAGGACAGGAAATTCAGCCCTAGATCTTCCCTCCTTCCCTAGGATGTTTGCAGTTCCCTGAGGTCTAGGATATAAATTTGTTCGTGGGTTGAATTTAGTCAATACACAAACATGAACATTGACCAGACTCTATCTCCCTTCAGATCACAAACACTTCTGATTCTATTGGGAAGAAAGTCTTCCGGTACTGACATGTCTGACTTCTCAAACATTTAACTAGATTTATGCTAAAGTCACGTGAGCCAACCCAAAGTGCTTAGAAGGAAATTTTATAGAATTAGAATGTAATGAAGCTGTTTCATTATTCACTCTATTTTTAAAGGTTTATCTGGTTTTTTTTATGTATACGGACTGTTTTATCTACTTCCATGTCTGAATATTGTTGCATGCTTGGTGCCCACAGAGGTAGGAGGAGAGAGTTGGACCCTGTAACTGGAGTTACAGATTGTTATCAGCCATCATGTGGGTTCTAGGAACCAAACCCATGCCCTCTAGAAGAGCAGCCAGTACTCTTAACCCGTCCCCATTTGCTATGTCTTACGGCTGCTTTCTATTTTAAATACATTTCAGGGGTAAAGTTATTTTTCAAGAAACAAGTTCTCCAAAAGTGATCTGTGTAACTATAAATAAGCAGATAGTCACACAGATGGTATGTAGAGGACAAAGGCCATGAAGAAGGAAGACGGGGTTCTGTAAACAGCTGAGGTTTGATTTCTCCCGATCTCCAAAACACTTTGTGTTTTCCCAAAACATCTTATATGTATCATTATGTGTGATTCTCACAATGATGCCATGGAGCTGCTAAAGACTATAATTCACATTATTCAAAGATGAGAAAGGACTGGGAATTAGGTCAAGGGTAGAGTTGCATGCCTGTTATACATGGGATCCGAGGTTTCATTCTCAATACTATTATACAAAACGTCTAATAAGGCTGAATGTGGTGATGTAAACCTGTAATCCCAGCATCCAGCAGGGGAAGAGGATCTGAAGTCCAAGGCGGTTTGCAGCTACAGAGCCAATAGTTCAATGCCAGTCTGTGATACGTGAGATCCTGTGTCCAGAAAGGAAAAAGTATAATGAAATCGCAAAAGTCTGAGATTGAAAGGGCAGAAAGAACTTTCTGGAGCTACATGGTAGCACGAATAGTATCCAGAGTTTACATTTAATGCCACAAGCACCAGCATGCACAGAACTTCCCCAACACTCTGTGAGCCACCCACAGCAGGAGTGGATAAAGAGATAATCCCGAGCTGGTGCGCCAAGACCAGAAATGCCACCGAAAGCCTGCACAATTTAACAACGCTCTCAGATGGCCTGGGTTTTCACTATTTCCCAGTACTTGTCTATATTCTATTTCCTAGAAAAGTCTGGGACAGAGTCTCTATATAGAAATATGCTCTGTTCTTCCCTCCCTGCAAAGTCACTTTCCAGAAGACAGTGACAAATGCGTTTTCCTGTCCAGGCAGTGTCTCTTACATTCTGGGTACTGGCATGTAAGCTACGGCCTGAAGTAGAAATGGACCACTCTGTGAGGAAACGTCCATCTCTGAAACAAGGAGGGGGAGCAGCTCTTTCCAAGTTGGCCTTGAGTGGTTGGCTGAGATTTGGCACTAGACCCAGGTGCCTAGACAGATAGATGGAGCTAGCATAAATGGAGATCAGGTGCCAAAGAAGAAAAGGGACAGTTTCATGTGTCTACACGCAAGAGTCCAGTATCTGAGGAGGGTAGAGGCGGGAGCTGCAAGGGAGAGGTGAAACCACTTGATGGAGTCCAACAGGAGAGAAGAGCCGGTGCTAGTACCAGGGAGAAGAGGGGACAGCTGAGCAGGGCTCAGAGGGCTCTGACTAATGTCACAGAAAAGGACCATCTAATGTATTAGTTTTTGATGCCAAGAAACATAGACAAAGACAAAAACTGAGAGTGCTGGCAAAGGGACTTCCTAAACCAAAGTGTGTTTTAAGGAGCTACCATGTGCAAGGCATTCTGGGGACTAGCAGTAGACCAATGAACTAGACTCCTGAAACTCTGTCATCTTAGAACTTGCAATCTAGCAGGAAGAGTTGTTAAAGGTCATCAAAGTGGGCAGAAGATGAGGTTCACCATGATGGGTACCACAAAGAAGTGAAAGGCACAAGTACTCCAAGAGCACATGACAAGAACACATGAAATTTTCCGCAAACTACCTTGCGTTCTATAGTTTTGATTTTCTCATTTGAATCACATCTAGTAAATTTCAAAGGTGAGACCTTGACAGTGAGTTGTTTGTAGGTGAATGGCCACCTCTAATGTCCATTTCTTGTTTGGTTGATTGGTAAGGTTTTTTTTCTATGCTTGTCTTTACTTACTTTTATTTATCATTATTTGTGTGTGTGTGTGTGTGTGTGTGTGTGTGTGTGTGTGTGTGTGTGTGTGTGTGTGTGTGTGTGGTGTGGGAGTGTGTGTGTGTGTGTGGTGTGGGTGTGAGTGTGCATGCATGTGTGGTATGTGGGTGTGTGTGTGCATGCATGTGTGGTGTATGTGTGATGCATGTGTTTATAAGTACAGGTGTGCACATGTTCCAGCACACACATGGGAGTTGGAAGAAAACCTTTGAGAGTTGGTTTCTCCTTCTACCAGGGGTTCCAGTAATCGGTTTTCAGGTCATAAAGTTTGTGTTACAACTGCTCTTACCCCCTAAGCCATTTGTTTGGCTTTTGTTTGTTTATTTGAAACACGGTCCCCCTATGTAGACCAGGTTGGCCTCACACTCATATAGAGCCCCCTGCCTCTGCCTTCTCAGTATATGATTATAGGAATAAGCCACCATGCCTACATCTAATTTCTGCTTTATAAAATTAGACTTAGAAAAAAAATTGACATATGACCTTCTTAAGGTCCTTTCAGCTCTAAAGATCTACAGCTTTCTTACATTCAAAAGCCAACTGTACCTAGGGTACAACTAGGTCCTTATGCAGTGCAGAAGTCAAGGGAAGGATGAAATATTTAGGCTCAAAAGCTGTCTTTGA
Source organism: Microtus pennsylvanicus (assembly GCF_037038515.1). Classification (NCBI taxonomy): domain Eukaryota; kingdom Metazoa; phylum Chordata; class Mammalia; order Rodentia; family Cricetidae; genus Microtus; species Microtus pennsylvanicus. The sequence continues at coordinate 35,019,778 of NC_134586.1, read as the reverse complement.
TATTCAGTTTTTAAAAATGTCAGCAAAAAAGAGAGAAGAGGAGTCATTTATAAGATGGTGTCCTTTGAAACCAGAGAAACACCTCCCTAAAGGCAGCCTCATGTGTGTGTGTGTGTGTGTGTGTGTGTGTGTGTGTGTGTGTGTGGTGTGTGTGTGTGGTGTGCTGTGTGTGTGTGTGTGTGTGTGTGTGTGTGTGTGTGTGTGTGTGTGTGAGTGTGTAAAGCTTCCATTGTCAATAAGCTAACCTACAATTTAAGTTTGAGGTTCCTAGCAGGAGTGAATAGTGAAACCTGCAGACTTAATAACTGGGCTACAAAACACATTTAAACAGCAAGTTTCCTTTCAAGGTATTAAGACTCAGACAGGCAAGATTTAAAACCTTCATGCTTGATTTTCTCCAGCCCCCGCCCCTTTCCTAAGCTAAGGCCAATGAAAGCATATCATCCTGAAAATTAGAATTCACACACGCACACACACACACACACACACAGACACACACACACACACACATGAAATTATATTCTTATAGGATTACATTATTAAGATAGCACAATGCTAAATACACAAGTGTCTCACCAAACTGGAAGGTATAATGAACAGATATAGCCAAACTTAAGATTAAAAGTTATACTAGAAACAAAGTTTATGAAGAGTTGAAATCTAAGAACCATGAGATGAATTAGACTCTGAGTGTAACCTGAAGACATCAGGCCCAGAAACCCCAGCAGCTTGTTCTCATTTATAAAGTGTGGGTGTGGGGGAGGAAGGGATCCCATAAAAGGACCTTATTTTTCTTATCTTCACTTCCCCCAAGCTACTTGGATAAGATTCTCAAGGGAGTCCGATCAACTTCTGGGTCATAGTGAGGGCCGTATAGCTGTGCTCTGTTATCCACAAAGCTGCAGGTCAGAGCCAAAGAAGGAAAATGTTCCTAGGTAGGGCTGCATTGGAGGAAGAAGCACCAGGGAAGGGATCAGAAGTGCCAGGTCAGCTACTACCTCTAGGATTCCTCTTCATAACGTATACCCATGCTGTGGGGATGGAAGTGTCTCACAAGATCCATTAGAAAACACCAGGGTGTTTGATGGGCCAAGATCAAAAACACTGGTAACAAGTTATGCTGGAGAGGATGTGGGGTAAAGGGAACACTCCTCCATTGCTGGTGAAAGTGCAAACAACTTTGGAAATCAGTATGATGATTTCTCAGAAAATTAGGAAACAACTTACCTCAAGAGCCAGCAATACCACTTTTGGGTATATGCCCAAAGGCTGCACAATCGTACCATAAGGACATGTGCTCAGCTATGTTCATAGCAGCATTATTTGTCATAGAAATAACCTGGAAAAAACCTAAATGCCCCTCAACCAAAGAATGAATAAAGAAGATGTGGTACATTTACACAATGGAGTACTATACAGCAGAAAAAAATGATGACATCTTAAAATTTGCAGGCAAATGGATGGATCCAGAAAACATCATATTGAATGAGGTAACCCAAACCCATAAAGACGAATATAATATGCACTCACTCATAAGTGGATTTTAGACATAAAGCAAAGAAAAACAACCTACAATTCATAATCCCAGAGAACCTACCTAGACAACAAATAGGTCCCTAAGAGAGCCATTCATGGATCTAATCTACATGGAAAGTAGAAAGATCTCCTGAGTAAATAGGGAGCATGGGAATCATGGGAGAGGGTAGAAGGTGAGGAGGGAAGAAAGGAGGGGAATAGCTCAATAAAACAATTTAAAAAGAAAAAAAGTCAGGGTATAGATTAGGAGATCTGTGGTAGAGGGCTTGTCTAGCTTGCATGAGGCCCTGAATTCAATTCCCCAGCACTACCCAAAGCAACAGCAAACACCCAAGTGGGATATAGTAGAGTGAATGCCTGTAATCATAGAGTTCATGAGACAACTGAGGCAGGAATATTAGCATAAATTCAAGGTTAGCCTGGCTATAGCCCGGACTAGACTGGGCTGCAGCGTAAGATACTGTCTTTTAAAACAAAGTCCTCTGGTGGGTAGGGATGTCGCTCAGTTGATAAAGTGCTTGCCTAGCACTCAGAAAGCCCTGGGTTCAATTCCCCAGTACAACATACACCGTGAATGGTGATGCACTCAGAAGGTGGAGTCAAAGCTAATTCAAAGTCATCCTTTTCCATGCAGGGAATATTAGGCTAACCTGGGCTGCATTAGACTTGCAACCCCCACGAGAGGTAAGACGAAGAAGATACTGATGAGAAGACCCTTTGCCTTGTACATTTCTCTTTTCATATTAGCCCATGCAATGTTGGTAGCTAGTTCAAAGGCAGTTGGTGCCAAAGGAAAATGTGAGATCAGTCTTACAAACCTTGTCCCATCAATCCAGTGGGGTATCAAGAAATAAGATTTGTGGGCCTGCTTTGGATACTGCAGTGTGTAAACATGGGCTATCAGCAAGCTGCTGGCCGCCAAGGAGGCTGGCTTCCTCTCTCCCTCCATCACTGCAGTTCTCACCCTGCCAATAGAAAGTTAAACAAAACTGGCTGTGTCCAAGGTTTGGACGACTGAGTTCCTAGATTTTTCCATGTGCTGTCTCATGCAGCTGGTCGCTCAGCAACAAATTTCTCAGTATAAGAGTTGAAACTTTGCACCTTGCCCTAATACCTTTGTCAAAGTAACCCCAATCTCCTGACCTCTGGAAGATTCAGGGGTCTTTTGATGACCACATATAGGCATGTACTTTCAAGGGCTCTTGCCAAGGCCTAGAAGAGAGGATCCATCTGTCCAGATCAGTTCATAGAATTTTGATAGCTCTCCTTTCTCAGTGTCTCTCATCTCAGGACTTTCTAAGAACTGTAAAACCTTGGGTGAGGGTCTTATCATTTTCCCTATCTTTTAAAAATACAGGAGCTAAAAGTACAAAGTAAAATGACAGTGAAAAGAAAGAAAACGGAATAGATAACTTCCTACTTTGGTTAAGCAAGCACTTTCTCTGTTATAGCCTAGGGCTTGTGTGGAGAGGTAGACATTACTAGTAGACATACGTGCAATTCCAGTCTGCCTGTTCTACCTCAGTGCAACTTAACTGAGCTCATCATGTCATTCATGGTACATGGACTGCCCTTCTTGAAGAGGAGCATTTTCAGGAAGTCTGGCTTTGCTGTCATTTCAGGATGCTAACACCTCCCCTGGCATGGACCTAGCTTGGGAATTTAAGTACCAAATGCAGTAATTGTCCTTCTAACCAGACACAGGGAAGCCACAGCCCTTCCTCTTTCCCCAGAATGTGCTGACTGTCTCTTCTCCAGGCTGCCACTGACTGAGACCCTCCATCCTCCCTGAGGCTAATGGCAGCCCCCACACCTCCCCAGCTCTAGGGTAGAGGGGATTGAGAAACTCTTCTAGAAGGAAGTAACCAAACTGGGCTCATATGAGCTCCATGACTGCAAGTTTGCATGGAGAGCCACTGCTTTTTATTATTTTCTTAAGAGGTGCGGTGTTTGGGAGGAAGTGGTCTGGCTGAGAAGGTTTCTCTCATTCTTCTACCCAAGAACCTCCGGGGTCTTGGCAAAGGTTTAGGCTTCCACACTAAAGTATCCCAACAATTAAAAAAGAAGTAAGTTTTCCACCAAGTGCAAGGCCTTAGCACAGCATCAGTAGTAATAATAATAACAGAAGAAGAAGAAGAAGAAGAAGAAGAAGAAGAAGAAGAAGAAGAAGAAGAAGAAGAAGAAGAAGAAGAAGAAGAAGAAGAAGAAGAAGAAGAAGAAGAAGAAGTTATTCAGAGCACACTGTAATCTAAGTCTGGACTTGCTCTTTTCTGTATGGATGCCCACTGACCAGTTCCTCCTCCATGAGACAGATCCTGTGCCCCAGTGAAAGCTGACCAGGGGTGGGGTATGGAGGGAGGTGGATCCTATACACAACAGTGTTCCTTTGTATCCAGATGTTTTCCTCTAATGCACTGCAAAATGAATTCTCCCAGTCTTGCCTTTTCCACTCTCAAGAATTGTTATTCTCTGTTCATCTTCTGGTTTGTTCTTCACTCAACTCCCCAGGTTTTGGAAAATACCCAAGTAAAAACTTTAGGCCATGGCCATAAAAAAAATAGTATTTTCCCAAATATGGGAGGAGTGGGTATAAGCTGTATTCTAGAGGGTTCCATCAGTCACTTGAGCAGGCTTTGAGGGAACTGACTCAGAACATGACAGCAGCTAAGGGGAGGCATAGAAATGGCTGCTATCTTTCTCCTTAGCTGAATGATTATCTGACCTGAGTTCTTTACCATGACAAGGAAGCCAACCATGCCAATTACTTCTAGAACAATGCTGAATCTCACAAGACAGTGGCAAAGACCTTGTCTTTATTAGGGGACACATAACAGCATTCTTGGCAATCTTTGGTTCTCTCTCTCTCTCTCTCCCTCTCTCTCCCTCCTCTCCCTCCGCCCTCCCCTGTGTGTGAACATGGGTTCCTACATTCTCCATACAGGGCATTTTAGGTTCTCATCTAGATAATTATGGATGAGAATAAATCGCTTCAGCTCTGATATCCTTTCACTGAACTGTGTAGTGAGGCTGAAAATTCACAGACTAAACAAAAACTGAGATTAGCTCTGTTGGTCCAGCGCTTAGAATTCTAGGAGTGGAAAACTTTGTGTGTTGTTTGTTAGAGACATTTGAAGCAACAGACGAGGATCACAATCGGGGGGGTGGGGGGGGGAAGCTGATGGTTGCCATGCCTGACCTGGGCTTCAGGGTAAAGCATCACTGTTTTCCTTCTAGTTCAGTTGGTTCATATGTGTCATAATTATTCTGCGGACCACCTGCAGTTGAATAGGAAAATTCTCACCTCCCTAAATGTTATTTTATTAATTTTGAGACCAAGGCCTTTAGCTCAAGTTTGTTTCAAACTCCTTATGTAGCTGAGAATGGTAGACCTGGAGTTTACCGTTTTAGCTTGACTGGCTGGCCAGAAAGCCTCCTAAGATCCACACCCTACCCCACCCCCAGCACTGGGGTTACAGATGTCCCTTGCTGTGTCTGACTTTAGCTCTAAAATGCAGCTTTTAAAACAAATGCTGCACAAAACATATTTTACTCTGTATAAGGAGCATTCCTTTGGAATTTCTTAGTTTTCATCCTTTTGTTCATCTACTCATTTTCCTCAGTAGAGTTTGTGCACATTCAGTTTTGGTACAGTTCAAGTCTGGGGTAAAATCAGATTCTCTTTGTCGTCCTTCCCAACATCAGTATGTCGTGTTTAACATGTAAGCACAGTTCACCGAGGTAGAACTACCTCAGTGTAGAACTGGCATACAGATTATATGTACATGAGGCCTGCAAGTTTGCGTTCCTGTCTCTGTGGACATTTTCGAACCCCTTGACTCGTGAACCTCCCCCACAGTTACCTTTCTCCTTGTAATGAAAGTAACTAAGATCCACGCTTTGGCAAATTCTAAGTACAAAATTATAATCAAAACACTGTATTTTAGATCTCCCAGATGCACTCTCATTGTATAGCTCACACTTAGTGCCCATTTAGGACCATCTCCCCGTTTCCCTAGACCCAGACCCTGGCACTCAATATCCACTCTGTTTCTGTGGGACCCTCTTAGGATACCTACATAAGAACGAGCAATCCCTGCCTTTCTGTGCCCGGATTAACTCATTTAACCTAATGCTTCTGGGTCCATCTGAGTGGCCCAAACCAGCAGATATTATTATTGACTGATTATTAATTAACTAATTAACAATTGATGATAAATAATATTAATTATTTATTGTACTACACACATGCATACATGCATGCACACATGAGCATGCATGTGCAGAGCCTGTAGAGGTTAGGAGATTGCATCGGATCCCCTAGAGCTGGAGTTACAGGCTACTTTTAGCTGCCCTATATGACTGCTGTGAATGAAACTCAAGTCCTCTGGAAAGTAGCAAGTGCCCTTAACCACTAAGTCGTCTCCCTGGGATTTCTTTTATTAAGGATGCACTAAGGATGACATATACAGCATTCTACTGGAGGAGTTCGCACACCATTCTGTTGCTTATTCATCAACTGGTTGACACACATCTAGCTTGATTCCTTATCTTGGCTATTGTGAATAAAGCTGCAATAGACATGGGGATGCAACCACCTCCTCTAGTAGTGACCGCTTTCATTATTTCATTCATAGTTCACTATATATATATAATCTCTTTCCAGCTATATAGATACAGATATCTAGTACTGGGAGCCTAATACTGCTTTCCATAATGGCTATTCTACTATTATAACTTATATTCCTATCAACTGTATCCAAGGGTTTAGGAAAGAAAATTATTAAACCAATGGGCTGAAGAACTGTTCTGAGTTGGAGCATCTGAGGGTTGGACTAAGACAGAAGGACTGTGCTGAGATGGAAGGGCTCCCAATCTTGTCTATACCTTGGAACTCCCTGGGGAACTTCCAAATATAATGACACCTATGACCAAGGCCTGTGTTTCAGTCTAGGCCTTGGGTGTATTAAAAGATCAGCAGGGATGAAGAGATGCTTCAGTTAGTAAAGTGCTTGCCTCAAACTCATGAGGACCTGAGTTCAGATCTGTAGTACCCATCCATGTAAAAAGGCCATCTGTTGTTGTGTGAACCTGTAATTCCAGTGCTGGGGAGGCAAGACCGGGGGACCCCCAGAGCTCACTGATCAGCCAGTGTAGCAGAAGCAGTAAGCTCCAGGCTCAGTGAGAGACTCTGTCCCAAAAAATATAACAGAGATAGAGGAAGAAGTCTAAAGTCAACCTCTTGCCTCCACATGTGCACACATAGGTATGCATACAAACACCACACACACACACACACAATTCCCAAGGACTCACAAGTTCCAAGGTGCTGCCACTGTGGTTACCACCACAACTAGGAGACTACTCCTTGACATACACCTGCCTCCGAGACTTGCTGCAGCATATTGTCCAGAAAACTCTAAACCTAATACGTCTGTACCTCAGTATCTGTAAGGGATCAGTTATGGGAATATCTCAGATACCAAAATTCAAGGGTTCTCAGAACCCTTATAGGAAAACAATGTGTCACCTTGCACAAGGTCTGTGCTTGTCTCTCAACATCTCATACAGTACCATACTATGCGAAATTGATAAAAATCTATACAAACACACATTTTCTTCTATCCATGGTTCATTAGTGTTTATTTATGCTAATGCATATGGATGCTTTGCCTGCATGTATGCCTGTGCACAATGTGTGTGAATTGCCCTTGGAGGCCAGGAAAGGCACCAGATCCTTGGGACTGAAATTATAGATGGTTATGAGCCTGCACATGGACTCTGGAAACAGAATCCAGATCCTCTAGAAGAGTTATTGTGCTCTTAACCACTGAGCAATCTCACCAGGGCCTCTATCCAAGATTTTAATCCAAGGTTGGTTGAATCCATGGTTATGGTCTACAGAGGTAATGAAGAATAACTACACTTACTACAACTGCTGTTATTCCTGTATATTATAAGAAAGGTGGAACCTCAAGCCACTTGTAGGCTTGAAGGTCTCTGAGGGCTAGATAATTATGAAAAGAAGCTTAGAATGTGCATTGAAGACTTCCAGAGACCCAGGTACAAAGGCACTGAGAAAGGAATTTGAGTGGCAACAGTAAACGGAAATAGAAATGGATATATTTGAACTCGTAGCATGAACCTCATCCAATGACATCAAACTCCAAGGATCCTTACTAAGAGCTGGAAATGAATCCAGGAATGACTTCCTTCTTGGCTAAGGAGAAAGTTTGTTAGCCCTTATTTTTGTTAAGCACTAACAATTTTGAGCAGTAGACTTTTAGCACGTAGTCCCCAAACCACCATCTGTCCCACCATCTCCACCATGTGGGTCCAAGATCAAGCTCCAGATCCATGATGCTGTACTAGGTATTAGCAACCTGGTCCCTTTCCAGGCTTCTAGGAAAAGGCAGAATATATGTGATCCATGACTCTGATACACTTCCTCTAACTATGACCTTTCCCTCTGTACTTGAAGTCTATCTGTTGCCTTGAACATCTTTCAGTTTATTGATCCAAACAAGAGAAGGTGGTAGAAATCTGAGGTCAAGGAAATTGTATCTGAGCCCGACTCTATTTCTCCTAAATCAAACTTTCCTAGGACCTCATGTAGTTGTGTGCTTGTTTGTTTGTTTGTTGCCTTTGGGAACCGAAGACCTAGCTCCCCCCCAAAAAATACACAGAAACTTATTCTTACTTATGAATGTCCAGCCTTAACTTGACTTGCTTCTAGCCAGCTCTTCTAATTTAAGGTAACCCATTTCTCTTCCTCTACATTTTGCCTCTGAGCTTTTTGCCTTTCTTTATTCTATGTCTTCCCTTCTTACTACATGGCTGTGGCTGGGTGTGGCTGGGTGGCTGGCCCCTGGTGCTCTCCTTCTTTTCTCACTCACCCTCATCCCTTTTATTCTCTCTGCCTGGCTGCTCTAACTATTCCTCTCTTGTCTAGCTTTGGCCATTCAGCTCTTTATTAGGCCAGTAAGGTGTTTTACAAAGGCATAGTAACACAGCTTCACAGAGTTAAACAAATGCAACATAAAAGAAAGCAACACATCTTTGCATCATTAAACAAACATTTCACAGCATAGAAAAATGTACAAACATATCTCAAATTATTATTTCTCAACGACCTCATGACCCTACAGACCTGCATTCCTCCTTTTGTTCCCAGATTCCCAGAATCAAGGACACCTTCAGTGGAAGCTGTCTGGGATCTGGAGACTTCTGGCATGGTAGAGAGTCAGACCTGGGTTTTCATAATCCAAGTATGAACTATGTCTTAGGAAGTAAGCCCCATCAGTTCTATGGACTTGTTTTTCTCATGAGCAAAATGATAAATACCTTCCTTCTGGGATCACTATGAAGACTAAGCAAGATAAGGGGTGTGCCCCGACTTTTAAAATGTAAAGTATAGTATTCTTGGTGGGATGACCAATAGCAGGTGAGCTAAAAGCATACATAAACCTACCTGGTGCAGCATCATGGCTCAGTCACATAAACTCTTGGATCTTCCATAAGAGCCTCGATATTTCTGGACCTCAGTATTGATATCTAGAAATGAAAGTAATAAAAAAGGACCTCTTTGGTATGGTTGGAAGAATGCTTATATGAAATAGTATAGTATGTAAATGCTAGACATTTGCTCGCACAAAAGGGTATCAATAAATGTTAGCTACATTCATGATCATCGAGAAAAACAGAGCATAACACAGAAGTGGATTTAGAAGCCCCTCCCTCCTCCAGAAGGCCATATTCCTGAACATTCTGCAGACTAGGAGTAACGGCAGTCTTCAAAGGCTGATCCTAGGGGTGAACAAAGAGTGATTAAAGAAGTGAAGGCACTTGGCGGAGAGCAGTGCTGTGGGTATTGGACTATTTCCAGTAGTGGGGTGGTTTTAGGACTGGTTTAGCTGAATGTAATACTTGCTCTTTCTGGACCCTCTCAGAACTTCAGCCTGCTCCTCTTATCTCCATTCTCATTCCCTGTTTGCTAGTGGAATTTCTTTGAGTTCAACTTAAGTAACCTAATAGGTTAGCTAGTGATCCTGAATGGCCTGTATTTATAGGACTTACCTATAACAATCCCCTGACAGATCGAATCCAGCATTCATTTGAAAGATATTGCCTCAGGAAGCACTGAGGAGAGTCACGGGGTTATGTGCAGGCACAAATAGACCACTGTCAGAGGGTAAGACTGTGACCGTTCCATAATCGCGAGAGCCTCCTCCTCATACATGAAAGAACCTGGAAGATTTTAGGACCAGCTCAAAAACCCTTTAAGGAGCCAGGTCTTAGATAGTAATTTAATGTTAGGACAAGGTGGGTGACCAATTACAAAACTAGTTAAATGTCTTACAGGGTAATAAATCACAATCTGAGGAGTGAAATTTTCAAAAACACAGAGGTTATTTCTATCTCCCAGGACCCATGACTGCAAGTCAGCATGCAGGGTAACTAAGTCTTAGAGTTGAGGGAAATGGATGCCACTGCATGATACATGAATCAGGCGAGCCACAAACCAGTATCCTCCTGCCATTTTCATCTTACGCGAGTCCCGCAAGGAGAAAGAAACTGAGCAGGACACCTCTTTTCTAATCCCCACGCTCACCCTGAACACTGCAGTCGTCCCTTTTAAATTCCTCTCCATCCCAACCCCATATTATTCTCTGCGTTAACACTTTGTTATTAGCACAGTTCCTGGCGAGTGAAGGAGATGGTCTTGTCCATAAAGTAGCAAACACGAGGACCCAGGTTTGCATTGCCAGCACTCACATTCCATCCAGGCAGTGAAGAGCGGTGATGCATACCTGTAACCCTGGTGTGAGGGCAAGGGTGGGGAGAAGAGGGTTCCCAGAACTCAGTGGCCAGACACCCTAGCTGAATTAGTGAACTGCTGTTCCAGTGATAGACAGTTGCTCAGAGAAGAAGGTGGAGAACAGTAGAGGAAAGTACTCCGTGCCAGCCTCTGGCTGCCACATGCGTGGGTGCACACACACACACACACACACACACACACACACACAGAGAGAGAGAGAGAGAGAGAGAGAGAGAGAGACTTCCCCTAGAAGTTCACCAAAAAGCAAATGTTTAAAGGAGATTAGAGACCCCAGGCTGTCTCTTGCTCCCTATATATCGAGTAACTACCTAAGTCCTTTGAAGACCTAAGTCTTTAAAGGAGGTAGGGTGGAGTGGGAAAAGGGGAGGGAGAGGAAGCTTTGATTTGGATGGAAAAAAAAACAGGAAAATAAAAAATAAATGCAAGATTCAATTCTAAGAATTTATATTACATGTACCACATCCTACCAAACCAGAGCCAAAAACAGTTGTCAAAATGTATTTTCTTTCCCTCAAGAGAAAAGGCTGATTAGATGCTGCATTCTAAGAAACCTTTGTTAAAGGGATGGTCCCCTTAAGCGTCTATACTCAGCTCCTGGGAGAGGCTGGGAGACACAGTGCCATCCGTCAACAGCATCTCCTTCAGAGACGGGCACTGTTTATAAACCAGAGGCTCTTATTTGGAGCTCTGCTGCGGGCTAATTCCCCTCCCCCTCCTCAATCAACAAGGTCATCATTTCCTCTGTGTTGAAGATCCTTGGGTCTGCCTGGCTCCAGTGAACGGCATGCAGTGAACAAGTGACTGTTTACTGTGTAGAACAGTCAGCCAGAAAACTAGTTACATGCATGGCCTGACTGCCCAAATGTAGCTCTTCCTTGCAAGGCTATTTGTTTTGCTTTCCTCGAACTTTTGTTGTCATGGAAACTGGCCCACTGGCCTGCTGGAGACTACATTCTGCATCCTGGGCCTACATAGCTATGACTACCTGGCCCAAGGATAGACCTCCTCCATCATCACATGCTTGAAAACAGGGGCCTTTCTTCGTTAGGAACGGCTTGCTGAAAGAGGTTATCAAGTATGACAGCCGTTTGCAGAGACCTGCATTGGGCCTGCATGAGCCTTGCCTATGTGCAGCCAGCCACAAATGGGGGAGGAGTTCATAAAGCCCTGGCCCTCTTGCTGAACTATCAACTACTGAGAGAGTCTAGGAAGTGGTGTCTCACTCTTTTCGGTTGTGTACCCACCAGGTTCAAACAATGGTTATACACGCACAACCCTGGTTAAAACTCTAGCTCACAAAACAAAATGATGTGACGTGGGAAAAAGATTGGTAGGGAAGGGCGGGGGGGGGGGGGATGGTTGACCTAATAGAAGGGGAGATGAGAGAGGATGGGGGTGAGGGAGAATGCTTTCATTATATGTGTATGAGATTGCCAACAAACAAGTTTAATTAATAGAAAGCAGAACAAAACCAAAAGAGTTTCTCAAGGACAAAGGCTAAAATCAGCCTTGCTTAATCACAAAGTATGGAGCCTGCTTTGGCCTTGTGCTTTGTTTTGTTTGCTTGTTTGTTTGTTTTTTTTATTTTTTTAAATCAAATCACAGAGACAACAAATAGGTAAGGAAAAAAGTAGAGAATGAAAAACATATGGGGTCTGCCCTTCCAAAATTAGTTCCCCCAGAAGTCCCCATGGAAGCGAAAGCTTGAAAGAAAGTTCCAGAACATTCAATTCAAGGTCTTTTGAGCTGTCTTTCACAAGATCTAATGACAACAGTAAATACACAGTACATAATAAGTGTGTGTTAAATCCTTCCCAGTGTCTCATTTAACCTTCTTGGCAACTCCATGAGGCATGTTGGGTTCCTATTATCCCAGTAGGTCAGGAAGAGAAAGACTCAACAAACCCAGCCATTGGTCCTGTACAATAAGAGATTAGGACAAAAGTAGCACTAAAACCAGCCCAGCCTGACCCCACACCAGGGCCCTTCTCCCTGAAACAGGGGCCCACTCTCCTACTCTCTTGTTCCAGCTAGCACAGGCTGGCAACTTAAAGGTTAGCCGCCTTCGCACGTCCGGTGCCCGCCATTTGTGTTCGCTCACGTGATCCTCACTTCCACTCTGCTGCCATGAGCTACTCTGTAACATCTCCCAAATGAATGCTCTGGGGGACACAAGCCAGGCAGCCCCACCCAGGTGGTTTTCTTGTTTGACAAAGCAGAAACCTGATCTAGGCAGAACAATGGCTTGCATCCAGTTACAGGCATAGCTGATAAATGCCAGACCTAGCACAGGGAGTCTGGTCACCACATCACAGGCTGTCACGCTGAGGAACAGCCCTGTCTTACATCACTCTTTCTCAACCAAACGGGAGTTAGCAGCCACACTGAGGCTCCGCTCCAGATCAGCCCTCAAAACTAATCCTCTTCTGGGAGGACCGTTAAATAGCCCCTCATTAGAAGATCAGCTCTGCACAGGCCTGCCGTGCCACTTAGGAAATGCTTCCGTGAATGACTTCTTTCCAGGCCTCTGGGTGTAGCTGAAACACTCCAACAATGAAGCCTTATTTGTGAATTAAGCACACTTGGAACCACTCGAGTAGTAAGTGTGGAAAGATTGCTATATTTCAGCTCGTATAATTTGAGGTGTGGGGAGGAGGACGAGGAGAGGTGGATGCAAGCACAGACACAGGCCAATAACTTAAGGAACAAAGCTCTGTCTATGGAACGCGGCCCCCAACTTAAGAAAATGGTTAGTAAGTGACCTGAACCATCTCAATGCTCACACTTAGCATAGATCTGTAATCTTAACCCTCAAGGGGCTAAGGCAAGAGGATCTCATGCTTGGGGCCAGAATAGATCACATAGTAAGACCCATTTCCAGGGGTGGGGGCATGTATAACATGATTTTAGCACTAATCAGACACAAATATAAGGACACTGCCCTCTGAATGCCCACAAAACTGCTGGTCTAACTGTTGGGAGATGTGGGTGCAGGAGGGAGATATTGTAAAGGATCAGTGAGGGTAGGTTCACCTACAAACTTCACCAGGTCCCTCCCCTCCCCCACCTCCACACACGCTTTTAAAACCAAACAGAGGGCTATAGAAAAGTCCCAAAATTTCTTGCCTTACAAGCACAAGGACCTGAGTTTTATCTCCAGGTCCCACATAAACAAAAGCCAGTGTGGTAGTACATAAGGCAGAAACAAATAGATACCCTGAGCTCTCTAGACAGTCTAGCCTGGGCCTGCGCCTGTGCTGTGAGTTCACCACAGGATAAGACTCTTTCACATAAACAGTGTGGGTTGTGCCTGTGGAGAAACAATACCCATCATGGTCTTCTGGCCTTCGTGAGTGTGTGTGTGTGTGTGTGTGTGTGTGTGTGTGTGTGTGTGTGTGTGTGTGACACACACCACAATACAGTGAACCACAAAAGTCCCCAGAAGCACACTCAATTTGTGACAGCACAATACACATTCTACCACTTGTTCTCCTCACAGCTTGCCTCTTCCCACTGCCAGGCTTCCCTTTCCACCATTTTCTGTCCATTCAACCTACACAGTCTAAATCTCCAAGGGGCCTAGTTGAAGAAGCCTCCCTGTTCCTCCCATATGGGTTTAAGAATTGATGCCTTCTTCAATACTTCTGACATTTATGTCCAAATCACAGTCTGGCACCGCAACCTATCCCTCGCTGCTACTCAGCAGCGGTTTGCAAAATTGAGTGAGAAGTATGAGCTTCCCTCTCCAGATCCCCTGGCTTGTGCATCCCTTTTGGGCATACAGCCTCCAATACTAAAGCCCCCATGCAAGGCACAGAGTGGACACTAAGCAAATGCTATGCCTCCTGTGCATTTGTCAAGATGAAGAACATATTCCTTTATATTTCTAATGGGTTGAGCCCTGCCTGCTTCCGATAAGAACAAGATGGTTCACACACCTCTACCAGGTTTTCCCTTCCCCCATCGCCAGGGGAAAGCTAGGTTAAGTTTCTCAGCCTGCAGATCCATCACTAACCCGCCACCTCTCCGATTCTAATGTAATAAATGTCTGGGGATTCTGTTAAAGGGCAGTGTGATAAAAAGGGGCCAGGGATTTTGCATTTCTGGTGAGCTTGTCAGTAAAGTTGCTGGTTTGAGGACCCCACCAGAGCCACTGAATCTAATCACAGCAGCAATGGCAGCCAAAGGCACTCCTGTTTCCTAGGGCTTGTAATGAAGAACAAAAGTTGCCTTGTGTGTTTTCCCTCCCGGGAGAGGAGATTTCAAAGGCTCATGAGATTGTTTTTGGTACATTAGCAAAATATTTAAGTCCTGCTCTGAGCCATAAACAGCTAAGGCATGTTCCTTTGTTTGTGCCTGGAGTGTTGGTTCGGTCACATCCTATCAATAAATCAGAAGGCAATGAAGGAGACGCTGGAAGATTCCATTCCAGTGATAGACAGATTAAGACAGGAGTGAAGGTGGGGAAAGAAGCAGATGGCCCCTCGTAGCAATCTTTCCAGACAGCCCTGGCACTCAGAGACAGCCTTGGAGCCTGGCGGGGAGCCCCAGTAGAGCTTTTATTAGGAAGGGCCCCACCCTTCAACACTTGCCGCCTATGGCCCCATTCCCGGATGTTCTTCTCTGTTCCCAGTAAACAGTGAGTGGCAGCGTATTGATCAGGAGCCCTTTGAACCCCACGCAGGCCCTTTGCTGTTATGCCAAGTCTCCCAGAGGTCAATGTGAAAGAAAACACCCTCTCTGTGCCTCCTTTTCCAGATGTCCCTGGGCCAGCAGCAGTCGGCAAGGGGTGTAGCTTGTCTGCGGTGCAAGGGAATGTGCTCCGGCTTCGAGCCTCATTCGTGGAGGTAATGGATTTGCTCAAGGGGACTCTGCCTGCTTTTGTTACTTGATTGTCCTTTCCAAAAATGTGGGTGGTTCTCTCTGTTGGCACGGGGTTGGAGGATGCATGCTAGGAAGGGCAGCTGGGGAATGAAGCCCTCTTCTTGTTCTGATTCAGGGATGGATAATGTTGTAAAGAACTTGGGGAGCAAAGATAGGGAAAGCTGCTTTGCATTTCAGAAACCATTTTAAGGTAGATGCTATCAAGCCTGATCCAGCAAGAATTTTTTTTTCTTGCTGTGATCAAACATCTATAACAATAAGTGATTTAAGGAAGGAAGAGTCTTCTTTTGGCTAGTGATTGGAGGGGACACCATTAGCCATGCAAAGGAAGGCATGATGGCAGGAGTGTGCCATTGGTATTCCTTGCATTTTGGTGGAACAGGAAGCAAAGGCCAGACAGGAAGGAGAGAGCCTGGCTATGAGAACCCCAAGGACGCAACTCCTGTGGACCCATTTCCTCCAGCAAGGCCCCACCTCTTAACGTTTCTATAACTTCATAAAACAGCTACCAGCTGGGACCAAGCATTTGAACATAGGAGCCTAGTGGGGAGATTTTACATATAAGCCACAACAGATGACTATGGAAAGATGGATTTGGGGATGTCTAGGGGGAAGGGCTGTCGACTCTCAGGTCTGAAGATGGCCTTGGTCTCACCTCACTGAAGTAGCATCTCTGGGGTGGATTTTAACCTAGGTGTGGCTCCTGAAATAGAGGCCAAAAGTAGAAGCAGAGAGAGAGAGTTCTGCCAGGAAAGTGCTTGGCTTGAAAGCATGAGGACTTGATCTCCCTTCCCGAAAGGCAAATGTCTCTGAGGAGGCAAAGAGAGGAGGATCCCTGGTGCTTCCTGGCCACCCAGCTAGTCTCCTCAGCAAATTCCAGTAGAACTTCTTCGCAACTTCTAAAGCAATGAGAAGCCTTGTCTCAAATAACAGGAAAGACGGCACCTGAAAAATGACCCCGAAAGTTGCCTTCTGACTTCACATAGAGACACACACACACTCACACCCACATGCACGCACAGGCATGCACGCGTGCATGTAGTCAGAGGCATTCCATCCACAGTACTGGGAAACCAGAACCTGTGATTCCTATCCTTCCATGAGGAGTGTCGGGTCTGGCTAGAGTTCTGGAATTTGTCTTCTTTCTTCCTTTATCTCTGAGGACTTTGAAACAATGTGGAGGCTGCCAACAAACATAATGTCCAGGCAATCATCATGCCAGTATCTAGGCAGACAGTTGTTCTAGAGTTATGCAGGGCACAAACTGGGTGACTGTGTCTGCCACCACAGAGATAGAGGCCACACTCCATAGACCACCATAGCAAACCAAGAGCTTTTATTATCAGTGTTTTATTATAGCTTGGACATGCAATGCAGATCAAAATTCCCCAGGGCTTTCCTAAGATGTTAACATTCATGGTGAGATTGTCGTTGCAAAATATCTGCTATGCATAAGACCCTATCTCAAAAGAAAACAACCTACTTATTAATAAGCAAACTCTTCTATAAAGAAATGTTAATCAACATCATATATTAGATAATATTTCTCCTTTCTGCAAGTATGTACAGGGAAGGTGGGTAACTGGAGAGAATTCGCTAACTGACGTGATTTGAACTTAGGCCTGAAAGAAATGCAGTCTCAAGCTCGTAAACATCTGCACTATGGTGGATTGTGAGCTCTGTAGCACTTCCCCGTTCCTTTGCTCCATTCCATTTCCTGACCAGCCTCAGCCTTAGCCTCAGAGGAGCCCACATGGTCTTCCACATCGAAGGGACCTTGGAAGTCATATAACCCAGGCCTCTGTCCCCTTATAACGTCGCTCTTCAGCTGACTTGATCTCAGCAGCAAGGACTCCATCCATTCCTGTTTTAGCAATTTGAGCAGATTGTAGTCTGAAGGGAAGTTACCCTCTCCACCATGTCAACTCTACTAGTTTTGAATCTTCCTTTCATCTTCCTTTTTTAAATCGGTCTCAGACAATATTGAGGAATCTCTGCAACTCTTTGTGGATCACTTTGTAAACTTCCTGAGACCGGGAGTAAATGCTCGCTCCGTGCACAAGGGTCAGTCCTGGGTTTCTGCCACCTACAATCCCTTAGTGTTTGTGGTTTGGTAGTCAGTTGTTTACGGAGGCAGAGCAATCTGGCCCTATCCTTCATGCTTCCTAGGAAATTAAGTCTCCTTGCATTGTTTTTTTTAATTTTTTCTTTTTTTTTTTTTTTTGGATTTTGAAGACAGGGTTTCTCCGTAGCTTTTTGGTTCATGTCCTGGAACTAGCTCTTGTAGACCAGGCTGGCCTCAAACTCACAGAGATCCGCCTGCCTCTGCCTCCCGAGTGCTGGGATTAAAGGCGTGCGCCACCACCGTCCAGCCTTCCTTGCATTGCATGAGGAGCTTAAACTCAACCATGTTGATGCAGTGCTGTCTCAGCATCCCGGGAGGACACACTTCCACACATCTTCATGTCCCAGTTTTGACAGCCAACTATGAAGATGCTGCATTTGTTTAATTTCTCTTGCTGTGATAAATACAGCAACTAAAGCAACTTTAAGAGAAAAAGTTCATTTGGGCTCACAGTTCTAGAAGGTGTATAGAGCCCATCTTGGTGGGGGAAGCGTGGCAGCAGGAACATGAAGCTGGCCCATCACATTGTGCCAGCAGTCCAGAATGGAGAGAAAACAGGAAGTGGGGACTGGCTATAAAATTTCAAAGCCCGCCCCCAGTGATACTCTTCCTTTGGCAAAGCTCTACTTCCGAAAGTTTTATAACCCCATAAACATCATCATCAGTTAGGGGGCCAATTATCCAAACATCTGAGTCTATGCAGGATATTTTATATTCAAATCACAGCAGTTACTTAAATAACTTAATTTCAGTCAATCTGGTTTGAAAGGAAAGCCCATATCTATTCATAAAAGAGAGGAGGAACTGGCCACACTAATGCTACTTAGGTTCTTTGGGGTAGTGTATATGTCCCTCACAATATGGGTACCTAACAAGATCTAGGGCAGAGTGGGAAGGTGTCTGCCTCAACTGTCACAGTGAAGCAGTGTGTCCAGCAGTAAGAAGAGCATAACTATCAGAGGAAGTATCCTGGACACATCCCCAAAGATTATCCTCATGTTCTCCGTCTCAAATGGTTTGCATTCCCAGTGACTGGAGTAGCATCCTGGGATCCCACACTGACCAAAGCAGCCCAGAGCAGCTCCACATCCAGGTCCTCAAGTAGGGTATAGAGAGACCAGGGGGCCAAGTAGAACGCAAAAGACTTGGAGACGCGGCTGCCCTGTGTCGCAACACACTGGGCTTTTCTTTCCACTTCTCCTGTTGTTAGCTCTCAAGTGAAAATGACTAACACCATCCATCAGCAGCCTTCTGGTCTGCCTCTCATAAGGAGAGGTGAGAGAATCCAATGGATTGTGACTGAGATGTCCACTTGCACATAACAGGAGACTCCTTCCTGTGGGGTCAAAGAGAAAAGACTTCTCATGTGCACCCTGTGGTGCTCTTAAGGTCCTTTGTCTTCCATGGTGCTGGGATGAATCCTTCAGGTCATAGATTTAACTCTTCTCATGTGGCAGTACCCCAGATGTGCAGTAGCCCAGATGTGAACAGTCCTTCCAACAAGATGCAACCTGATGCTAAAAAAAAAAAATAGGGTTTATTTCCAGGCTTCCTTAACTCAAGGGTTTCCAGACCCTACAAGACTCCAGAGCACAGAGCACTAAACTCACATCTGTGTCCTACCTACTCACATTTGGGAGTGAGTCAAGGGTGGCAGAAATATCCCGTGCCCTGTAACTTATTGCTGTTCAGCCTTCTCCTCTTTTGTGTTACACTTCCCTCTCCTGTCCTGCCAGTTGTGAGCTCCTTGGAGGTTCCAGTTAAACCTCCTCTTCAGATGAAATGCGCTTTTCAACCCCACCCACACCACAGGCTTGTGAAGTACTGGGGCAGCAAGAGGGAGGCTGAACTACATCCAAGGCTTTTATCAACTAGATGACAGGGGCACCCTGCCTCCAACCACGATGATAAAAACTGCCAACATTGCTAACTACCAACTTAGGGACATGATCTGAAGCAAGTGACCATGGCTGTAAGACTGTCTATCCATTGATACCTGTGACAGCCAGGTGTAAAAGCAAACAGGGCTCTTTCACGTTGCTTGGACCCCATAATGCATCCACAGATAAGCCCCCTTGCGTTGCCCTAGTCCCTGCCGTTGGTCTTAACATTGCTCACATTTTTTTAAACAGTCTCTTAAATTGCATGCACTGGGGCGTCTGAGACACCGTACAGCAAACCTATGGTGACAGACCTGTGAGGGGAGGGGAGAACACTTTCCTTCTCACACCCCGGAACTCTCTTGGAGTTCCAAACCTTAACAGCATGACACAAAACAGTCAAACACTTTCTTTTATTAATTGTCAGAGAGAGAGGCACCAGGGCTTTCAAGTGAACTTGAAACTTGCCCAGAATGTATTTCCTCCTCCTGGGCCCCTGACAGAGCCACCCTCCCTGGACATCAATCTCCCCAGCTGGAAGGTTTTACTCAGTTCACTCCCTTCCCCCTGGCTTCTGTCCACAAAGCTGAAGAAAATTCCCACCAGATCTCACTTCAGTGGGCATGCTGAAGAATTTCAACCAGAGCTTATGCAGCTCATGAATCACAGGAGACAATTTTAATGATCCTTAAGAGTGGAGAACTTAGCATACCTTTCTTTTGTAAAGGGCCAAGTAATAAATATTTTGGGCTTTGAGTATCAGAAGGCCTCTGTTGTAACTATTCAACTGTGCTGTTCTAGCCCCCAAAGCAACCAAGGGTAGACATACAAATAAATGAATATGCTGTGTTTCAATAAAACTTTATTTGTAAAAAGAAAGTCAGGGGCCAGGTTCAAACTACACTCCACACACATCCATTTTGAATAAATTTGTTTTTGCCATGGTAACCACCAAGAGGAAACCGCAGCTCTTGTTTACAACAAACATGGAACACAACCTTCTCAGATGATATTTGCATTCTGAGTTCCCCAGAACGAGACAGAAAGAGACAAGTGTGCTGCCCCAATGCTATTCTCTGTCCCAAAGACCTTGCCTGTCTGCTGTCAGTCTTTCAAGGTTAATAAAGTGAAACTCTGTGCTTGGGTACAAAACGATAGATAATGTTACTGCCAAAGCATGTCATCTCTGGAGGATGACCTCACTTCTTTCTACTGTCCCCCAGGAAAATATGCAAGTCTTGTAAGTGCAGCCAGGAGGAGCACTGCCTGAGCTCCGACCTGGATGACGATCGGAAAATCGGGCGCCTGCTGATGGACTCCAAGTACACCACTCTCACTGCCCGGGTGAAAGGTGGAGACGGCATCCGCATCTATAAGAGGAACCGCATGATCATGACCAATCCCATCGCCACCGGCAAAGACCCCACCTTTGACACCATAACCTATGAGTGGGCTCCTCCAGGAGTCACCCAGAAACTGGTAAGAATTGGTTTTTCCTACTCTGTTAAGTATGAGCTGTGTCATGGTTTCCTGAAACTCAGTGATGAGGTAGAAATGGCCACAGTTTTAGCTCTGTTCCTTTGTCCGGTAATGACACAAAGACAGTCTAGGCCTCTGTTTTTCTCGTTCACAGAATGCAGAGAGGTCTTCATATGAACTCTTGAGGGATTTCCAGTTCTGTACAGGGCCATTCACTGTGTCTTTGGGGCTCCTCATTTCTGAACAGGGGCATGGTTTATCACAGTTCTCTGAATGCTCTTTTTTTTTTTTCTCTGAAAGATGTTTATTTCCATAGGCAATGATCTGGAACCCTCAACAAGCCTATGGAAAAACAGAGGAGCCATCCTCCCTCCTCAGACAAGGGAAGCCCCTTGATCTTAGATGAATGAATGAATGAATGAATGAATGAATACCTACTAAGTGTTCATGAACTCCACCACCTGCAAGGCAGATTCCCTTACAACAAGACACAAAGAGTGGCTTTTGCAAGTTGTCCAGGTGAAGCAGGGGCTGATGATGGCATCAAAGCAGTGGCAGAACCAGGGCATGCCAAGGGATCCGGAAATCCGGTCTACCCTCAGCTCCCTGGGTATGCAAACCATCAGTTAGTACTCACAAAGTCAGCTGCACACAAGCCATCAAGTCATAAAGAGCTGCTTTGAGGTATCGGGAAGCAGCTGGTGAAAGCCCCGGATATGCTGCTCCCCGTCTAATCAGGGGCAGCCATCAGAGGGTCATGGTGAAGGCTGCATTGTAAAACTGCCTGACTACAAAGCCCTCCTGTCTGCTCCGCAGCTGACTGGTCTCAGTTCTGGCATTAGCCAGCACTCTATTAGTTCACCCTCCCTTCTCTGTTTTCATTTCCAAGTGGTCGAGCCTGATTAAATTTTGGAAGTAGGGCAGAATCTGGCTGCCCGTCATCCTTCCCTACGAAAATGAAAACTAGAGAACTCTATCAGCCCTCCAAGTTGGTGGCCATCAGCCTGTCTGTGCCCCTGTATCAAGCACTGCTATGCACTGATAACCAGACTAAGAGTATTTCACCCCATAGCCTTGTATAATTTCCCAACGGGTTGGACAAATACTGTCATGGCAGTCAGGTACCTAGAGGGAAACTGAGACTCAGAGGGGGCCTGCAAGGTTACATTACACTCCACCTGTTTTAAGTGTCCACCACCACCCAATAGCACCAAGAAGGAAAACAAATCCCTAACTCATTCATCTCTGAGGACAGTCGCCACTCACAGTGTGACACCCCTGTTCACTAGCATCTGATAGCAGCTTTGGCTGCTCACTGTGGTTTTCAATGGAAGTTTACATGTTAATCCCCCATAATTCCAAGTGATTCTAGCTCTGAATGGGGGCTAGACTTGGGCCAGCTGGGTTCACAGAGGAGGACCTGTGGGAGCCAGGCAAGTTGATGATAAGGTACAGGGAAGAGATAAAAAAGTCACCCAGAATAAGCAACTTGCCTCTCAGTTTCTTGTACTGTGGCCTTGACCCTTGTCACCCCTCTAACCTCCCCATCCCTGAGACCTATTAAGCAGAGCTCTGGCTGTGAAGGAAACCATAGTCATCTGTAAATACATTAATATCCAGATAATTACCCAGTCACATAGACGGGGGAGTGCTAGTGACTTGAGACCCGGGCGATTCTACTCTTAGAGGTGCTGACACATATTTTAAAATTAACAAATCATGAAATACCATAGTCCCATAATGATATAATTATACTTTTTCTAAGAAAAGCTATTTTAAACTAGATTGATTTTTCTTTTAATCAGGGGTCTTGCCCATGAGGAAAATGAAATCAAAATGTTCCATTTGGAAGGGAACAAAATCCACCCCACAAAGCTGGCAAATCTAAAATGAGTTTTGTTTTCACCAAAAATGAGACTCTGTGGCAATGCCTCTCGCAAGTAAAAGCTCACACAAGCCCCTCTGAGGTGCTACTAATAGTCACAGCATTTCTTCTAGGAGAATTCATGTGTTTCCAAAATCCCAAAGCGCCAGGAACTTGCCTTGCCTACGTTCTCCTGCTAGGTGTTTGGGGTCCCGGTTGATTCCTCTCACACACTTGTTTCTTGCTGGGGTTTCATTGAGAAGCAGTCATGGTCAGCATTCCCCTTCTTGCTATGACAGAACAAATGTCGGGATCGGCTCAAGAAGGAGGATTGATCGTGACTCACATTTTGAAAGGGTATAGCCATCAAGGCAGGAAAGGCATGGTGGCAGGCATGGCTCCTGCCTGTGGCAGTGCGAGCGTATGGCCAATGGCCATTCACGGTACAGCAGGAAACAGAGAGAGAATGTTGGAACTCGAAGGCTGTAAATCCCGAGGCATATCCCCTTATGTGATATGCCTCCCAAAGCCTTCACAACTCTCCCAAAGTAACACCACCAGCAGGGAACCCAGTTTTGGGACACATGAGCCATGGGAGACATTCCACATTCAAACCATGACAGTAGTGTCAGGTCTTAACATTTCTGCCTCTGTGACTGAGGCTCATAGCAAGCATGCAGTTTCTTGGATGCCACGATTGCCCCGAGGAACTGGGGACTGCTGCTTGCTAGCCTACATTTTAGTGAGCTTTCCAGCAGCTTCTTGCACACTGTTGACAAACACGGCAGCTAATTGGAGGTGTGTTTCCAAAGGAGGGAAGCCGCCGATAGGAAAGCAGGGGAAAGGATGCTAGCAGCATGATGTAGGCACTGTAGGCCTGTCACCGAATCCCAGAGCCTGCTGGACTTGCTCGGTGATCACTTTACAACTGAGAAATATGTGCACAGAGAGAGTGTCAAGGAGGCTGAAGCTAGCGTGCCTAGGACCAGAATCTCAACCTAAGATGGGATAAATCCAGAACCTTCATTCTTGCTGCTAAACTCTAAGGGACAACTGCCCTTGCAGAGTAGATGGTTACATTAGAAGGTAAACACATATGTGCACACACACACACACACACACATAGACATATACACATATGAAGCTGGCCAAAGCTTCTAAGTACAGAAGAGATGACCAGGATTTTTCATTTATGAGCATCAGCCGAAGTAGCAATAAAGCACATCCACTGTAGGACCAGAGAGAAGACAGTCCCTTGTAGGTCCAGGTCAAGTGAGGTCAGCCTCTCTGCATTTCTGCTGCCATGATTCTGTAACGGTTTTGTCATCTGGTTACTGCCCAGCAAGTAATAACACAGAAGAGGTTGAAAGTAGTGACTTTGCTTTGGTGGAAGAAGCAAACTTACTTTTCTCCTTTTTCATGTTGTTGAAACAAAATACCAACTAAACATAGCATAATGGAGGAAAGGGCTTCTTGTGTCTCATGGTTTGAGGGTACAGCCCATCAGAGTAGAATTGAAGCAGCAGAAACTCTAGGAGATTGGTCACATCACTTCTGCAGCCGAGAAGCAGAGAGCGAGAGAAAGGCAGGTGCTCAGCTAGCTTTTTTTTTCTCTCTGAGACCCACAGTTGAAGGATAGTACCACCCACATTCTGGGTAGACCTTCTTTCCTCAGTTAAACCTTCCGAGAAACACTCTCCTAGACACACCCCAAATTGTGTTTCCCTGGTGACTCGAAATCCAGTCAAGCTGGCAATGCCTGTTAACTGTCTCACTTGTCACAATCACTTCACACCAGGTGACAAAGCCGATTGATCTTCATTTCCATTCTGACAGAAATTGAAATGAGCAGACAGATACCCCTTCTCTTCCTAGTGTCACCCCAAAGTGAAAATCACAGTAGCGTATGGGGAAATGGGCAGCAAATAATGCAGTCATCTACCAGCCCCGCCGTGCCTAGTCGGTGAGCAAATGGAGAGCCAGCTAACAGGTGTAAGTCTGTGCCTCTTTCTCACCTGTCAACACTGGTAGCACCACGGTAGAGCACCTGCCTGGTATGTGTGCTGGCTTCGTAAAATCTCCAAAGAGAGTTCTTAAATTCTGTGTCAGTCAGAGGACGGCATAGTACAGAGCAGGGATCCCCTGGGCCTACAGGTTGATGAATTCAGACACAGGCTTACATCCATGCCTCTAGAGCCAAGGAAAAGATCCAGTAGCATCTCAGCACATACAAGCGACAGAGTGTGCACATACAAGTGACACAGTGTGCATCTCTCCTTTGCATTCTTTCTCTCACCTATGTATTCTTACTGGAGATAAGAGACAGGTGTTGCTTTGTGACTTGTGAAAGAAAAACTAAGGTAGAAAATAAACACGACGAGGCTAAGGTGACAGTTCTGTAACTAAAGTGCGTGCTTTGCAAGGATAGAACTTGAGTTCAGTCCTGCAGAACCCACTTTTTAAAAAAAACAAGCAGACCTGGTGGTACATGGAACCCCAGTTCTGGAAGGGCAGAGATAAGTAGATCCCCAGGGCTTGATGACCAGCCAATCTACCCTATGTCGTGAGTCCAAGGCCAATGAGAGGCCTTGTCTCAAACAAAAGGTGAATGGATGGCCTCATTTACCTTCTGCTGCTGTTCTAGAGCACTCCAACCAAGAGCAATTTAGGGGAGGAAAGTGTTTATTTAGTTTATACTTTCCACATCATAATTCATGATTAAGGGAAGTTAAGGCAGGAACTTAAGGAGGATTTCAAAGCAGAACCTACGGGTTCTAATTTGCTTGTTAGCTTATGCAGGCATCTGCCCAAGGAATGGTACCTTCCTCAATGAGCTGGACCTTCCTACATCCATTAACAGTCAAGACAATCCCTCAATGCCCATACACCAACCTGATAAAGACAGTTACTCAACTGACTCTTTTAGGAGTGGTTCTAGGCTGTGTCAAGTCAACAGCTAACGCTACCTAGGACAATGGCACTTGAACAGCAGCCAAGGTTGGCCTCTGGACTCTGAATGCATGTACACACATGTGAATACATATATACATAATATACATACTTATGCATAACACATGCAGGAAGGAATGGATATGGGCAGGGAAAACATACTTATATTTCAATCCCAGGTCACAGTGGAAACCCATCAATTTTGTTTTAAGTAGATTGTGTTTTAGCTTCTATGACCATGAACTACAGCCATATGATATTATCTCTTCCACTCCATCCCCCTAGGGCCTGCAGTACATGGAACTCATCCCCAAGGAGAAGCAGCCTGTGACAGGTACTGAGGGTGCCCTCTACCGCCGACGTCAGCTCATGCATCAGCTCCCTATATATGACCAGGACCCTTCTCGCTGCCGTGGACTTGTGGAAAGTGAGCTGAAAGCAATGGAAGACTTCGTCAAGCAGTACAAGAGTGAGGCCCTCGGGGTGGGCGAAGTGGCCCTTCCAGGCCAGGGAGGCTTGCCCAAAGAGGAAGGCAAGACACAGGAGAAGCCAGAGGGCACAGAGACCACTGCGCCAACCACCAATGGCAGCCTGGGTGACCCATCCAAGGAAGTGGAATATGTGAGTGTCCCTTGTCTCCTCTGGTCTGGATGAAGCTCCCCAGGCCAGAGCTATGCTGCCAGGGCCCTATCTTGCCATACTCTCCTCTTTTCGTGTGTTTATTCGTGTTCAGTGAAGGAGGCAGGTACTTGTGACTCATGGAAAATACCACCAGATTAGTGCCATGGAACGGATAATAGTCTAGAACAGGGGTTCTCCACAGTCACAACCCCCTTGACAAGCCTCTATCTCCAAAAATATTTACATTAAAATCAATAAAAAGTAGTATAATTATAGTTGAGAAGTAGCAGTGAAAATAATTTTACAGTTGGGGTCACCACGACATGAGGAACTATATTAAAGGGTTGCATCATTAGGAAGGTTGAGAACTATTGCTCTAGGAAAATGCCACCAATGAACAAATGGTAACAACTTATAGAAAAGCATCTAGGCTCCCTTGGGGTAGGGCCAGGCTCTGAGAATGTGGTAAGGTTCAACCTGACATGTGTGAAATAACTTAGAAACACAGAAACCATAGACTTTGAGAAAGAGCCTTGTACCCCCGTAAGGAGTGATCATTTACAAAAACACACAGCTGCCGGGCGGTGGTGGCACACGCCTTTAATCCCAGCACTTGGGAGGCAGAGGCAGGCAGATCTCTGGGAGTTCGAGGCCAGCCTGGTCTACAAGAGCTAGTTCTGGGACAGGCACCAAAGCTACAGAGAATCCTGTCTCGAAAAAGACAAAAAAAAAAAAAACCAGCTTATTCAGAAAAACAAGGCACAATTGGAAGAGTAAAAGCAGTTCCATGTACATGATGGCATGACAACCTGGGGAAACCAAAAAGGGTGAGTTTCACACTGTTCATGTATGTATCTGTTGAGCCCCAGGAAGTCAAACAAAGGGGAGGTCACTGCTCCCACATTGGTGTGAACTTTGGGCTGAGGACTTGATCTAAAGGAGAAAGTTGTAGGTCAGATATAGGACATAATTCTAGCTGTGTGGTTACCAGTTTTCCCTAGCAACAGTACCAAAGACTCACATACCTGGGGTGGGAGGTGGGAGTGGGGGCATTTTGAGAAAATACAAAAGAGAAACCATGGTTTCAGAGGTGAAATTCCTGTGGATGGATTTGCTTCAAGCTATTCCACAGGCCAAGAGTGGAACCATGGGGATGATGGCCACTATGTTTCTACCCCTACTTAACATTTGACTCTAAAAGTCCCAGCACAGGGACCCCTTTGTTTACCAGGTCATCATCACTGTGGCCAGATTACCTGACATAAGCAATTTGAGAAAGGAAGGTTCTATTTTGCCTTTTGGTTTCTGAGGGTTTAGTCAGTGGTCTTTGGGCACTGTATGCTTGAGCAGAACATCATAGGAGAGGGATCACATAGGTGGATAGGAAGCACCCAGTTGACAGAAAGTGGAGAGAGGGAACAGAGGAAGGGACCAAGGCAAGATCTAGCCTCTATGACAGGTCCCCAGTGACTACTTCCCATATCCAGTTGGCCTTATTTCCTACCTTTTGTCACCTCCCAACAATGTCATCATATTTACTAGGTCAAGGCCTTCATGATGTGCTGGTCTTTAGAAAAGCCCTTGCCAACATTCCTAGAGGAGTGCTTTATTAATCCCCTGGACAATCCTCAATCTAGCCAAATGGACAACCAAGATTAGCCATCATGTCCCTGATATATGTCTTGCAGGGAAGAGGCTAACAGTCTTTCTCGTAAATCAAGCAACCCACAGAAAGATGGCCTAAGAGCCTGGCTACCCTGTCATTCCTGGCTGTGGGTTTTTTAAGTACCTCCCAGTTCCATCTACCCCACTTGACCCAACTTGGAATTGCCATCCAAGGAGTCACAGCCTCATAGTCTTTTAGCTGAGAATTCCAAGATTTGAGTTTTTCCTTATTATTTAGCAGTGAGACATATTTTTCATATATATAGTGTGTCTGTTTAGGTGTATATATGTGGGAATGAAGGCGCCTGTGGAGTCCAGAAGATAAGGTTGAATTCCCTGAAGTTAGAATTACAGGTGGTTGTAGCTGACAGATGTGGGTGCTGGGAACTAAACTCAGGCACTGGAGCCATCTCTCCAAGCCCTGTCAGTAATACTTAAAAGACTCACATCTGTGAAAGACTGTTCAAAGAAACTAAATCTTGTTACCATAGTAGCTACTAGTTTTATAAACTGTTCTCCCCCACACCACCCCAATCCTGCCCGGTATCCACCCTTTAATAGCTGTCTGTCCTTAAAGAGCAAGTTTTAAAGAATTCCGACTTGGAAGAGAATCTCTTGATGTCATTGTGACTTCTCCCAGGGGAGAGATGCTGTTCTGAGAGCATGTCTTGTCCTTGACTAAACCCCGCATGTTTGCTCAACATGGAACTAGAGCAAAGATGCTCTGAGATGCCTGTACTTAACTCTGGGGAATATCTGTGGTATTTTGGAAGCATTTAAGTAACAATATTGGCCATTAAGGGGCATATTCCACACTCAGGAATGAGCAGGAATGAGGAAGAAACTGTTTGGATGAATTTGTCTGATGCCTCTGAAAGATGTAGTTTGCTGCCCAATCCCAAATACAGTTTTAACTGGAAACTCACTTGTCATTAGTGGGGGGTCACATCTGTCCCACTCTGTAGATTCTGAGAGCTTGTTCATTTCTACATCTACAGTGGGTATCTTTGATGTAGACAGCTGGTGCTCAACAAGTAAATCAATGTTCAAGCTGCATTCGGGCTCTGGAAGATGGGAACAATTTGGATAGCGTCTTGCCTAAGAAGATAGTGGCATTCCCTTTTCACAGGGCTTAAGCACAAAGCTTTACTCAGACTTTCAGGATCTCTTTAAATTCACACAGTTGCCTGATATTCATGAGAGTCAGGTGAATTGTAGACTTTCAGGTGCACAAACAATATGTAGATTGTCTAAGATCCCATTTCCATAACAGTATGCAGAAGATGCTGAGTTAAAGTGCCCTGCTTGCTATTTGTCCCAAAAGAAAACAACTGGGTTCTCTGTCTGTCGCCTCAAAGCAGGAGAAAGAGTCACAATTAAGGCAACTCAGGAGAAAAGCAGGCCATAAAGCTGTGTCTCAAAGCAGCCTCACTGCCAAGTGTGGGCCTGTACCACTCTCTGAAGCCCATGAATGAATAAATGGACAGATGATGGATGGATGGATAAATGGATGGATGGATGGGTGGATGGATGGATGCATGGATGCATGGATGCATGGGTGACCTTAAAGGATTCCTGCCTTAAAAAAATACTACTAGGTACTCTTAGGGTACTTTGCATTGTATTCTAGAAACACAAGCATAGAATCCAACACTATTTTTGATCCCCCTACCACCCACTACTGCCCTTGACACTGAATCATGATCCTCTTCCCCTCAAGATCTCCCACCATGCAATAATGCATGCTGCTATTCAGCCTTCATTGCCCCAAAGGCTTCATATGCTAAGCTATGACCTTCCTCTAAAACCTCATTATAGCATCAATGGCTGTAAGTGGAGACTATTCTTTTGTTTTCCAGCCACCCAGACCCGAATAATCACACAGAAACTATATTAATTATAACACTGTTTGGCCTATTAGATCAGGCTTCTTATTAACTAACTCTTACATCTTAAATTAGCCCATTTCTATTATTTTAGATTTTACCACAAGGCTCATGTTTTGTTACCTCTTGCTTCTTGGACAGCTACATGGCATCTGCCTGACTCTGCCTTCTTTCTTCCTGCATTCACTTTAGTTTTCCTACCTATATTCTACCCTGCCATAGGCAAAAGCAGCTTCTTCATTAACCAATGGTAATAAAACATATTCACAGCATACAGACTGGAATCCCACATCAAATGACCATTAAACTGCTTAGTTCTCCCCACCCCCAACATTCCACTCTCACAGAGGAGTGTCATGCCAGAGTACTTTCTACACTGCCTTTGGAGAAATTTTAAAATCTACAAAATAAATGTCATTAAGTCTTTGTGATGACCATGAGATGGATTAAGGTTATCAGACCAATTTCCCAGATAAAAAGCCTAGGACACAGCCAGGGTAGTTTGCTAAGGAGTGGTAGGCTGATTCGAACCCAGGTCTTGTCATCACTAGCAGTGTGGTGTGAGCAGTCCTGAGCGGAGCCCCCTAGAAAGGAAAATACATTTGAGTGTTAATGTCTGGAGTGAGCCACAGCACCTGACAGCCCTCAAAGGCCGGCCTTCTTGAGAAGGCCCTTTTCTTTGTGTGCTGAAGAGCAGAAGAACACCCTGCCCCAGACCAAGTCTCTCCTCATGGGTCTCAGGAGCATCTCGGAGCTCTGACCCGGGGCTGTGAACTCCAGCAACATACTGGACTCTACCAGTCTGCTCAAAGCCCCTCACCCACCCTCTGAGCCCCAACCCTCACCTCTCCCAGCAGGGCAGAATTTACGAATGTCTGTGCTGGATGGGCCACAGCCTGCTTGCTCTGACTGCTTACTGTTCTGCAGGCAGTTTCGCTGTATTTAGAGAGCTCAGTGAATGTTCCCTCAGAAATTGAATATACAGGGTTCTCAAGCATGGTCACTGTGCCCAGGCATTTCCGCCTTTCCACCATCCCACACTTGAAACCCAAGAAAGGGAAGAGGATGCCAAAACAGAGGATGAAACGTACTCTCAGCTCTGATGCTGACCGTTCTTAGCACAGGCCCCCACCACTCCCACCATCACCTTGCCCCTTCCTCAGGTCAGGTGATCATCCCTAAACCTCAAGCCACAGAGAGTCAATGAAGAGGAATGGAGGCTCCCCACAGTCCTGAGAATGTATTCCTAAGATCCCGAGATACCCAGTGGGATGCCAGAAGTAGGCAAACTCTTTTTCCTCCACCTCCCCACAAAAATGCAAAGGGAGGCACAGAAGGCCTTGGACCCCACCCTCCTACATAGGACGGCCTCTCAGATGGAAACTTACAGCTGCCGGCAGCTCAGGCTGCGGCCCATCCCAAAAGGGACATATTTGTGGGCAAGGGACTTCCAAGTCTTTGTCGGAGCAGATGTTTGGCTTGTGGGCTATGCAGGCTGGCTGCTTTTCCTGCCAGCTCTGCTTGGGGACTTGAAGCCACCCCAGCCCCTCTGTGGGCCACTTCTTTCTGAGCTGGAATAAAGTGGCGGAGATCCATGTGAGACCACCAAGCCACAGCCAACCTTGGTCTTTTCAGCTTCCCTGACCCAGGTACCCATAGGTGGGAACTTGGGAGCAGCCCTCAAGATCACCATGGTAACCAGGCTCCTCAGCCTCTGCCTGCTTCCTTCTCAGTGGGGATATTTTAATGACATTCAAAAAGATCATTTTTCCAAGGGAAAAAAATCCCTTTATTCCACTTTTTATACTATAAATACTTTCCCATATGACCATGTGACTTTTACAGTCATTTTTCTTCACTCTTTTGAGTGGGCTGCATAATATTCCATTGACTAAAACAGCCACTGGTAAGCTATTTTCAATAAAGGACAGAGAGAGAATATATAGAAGTTGGCAGGCCCTACTGTCCCTGTCGCCTTTACTCAACTCAGCTTCTGTAGCACATTGCTATAAACTCTATCTAAACAAGTGACTGGCTGTGAGCCAATAAAACTTTACTTACAAAAACAGGCAGTGGTCTGGAGTTAATCCATGGAGAAATGTAGTTTGCTAATCCTGAGCAAAGAAAAAACATCTTCAGATTTTCCCTATTTTGGGTTTTGTCTCTCTTCTTTTTTCTTCTGCTTTTTGCTTTCGTAGGCTAATCAATGATGTTGATTGTGATGGTGGTATTAATGACGGTGTTAGTGATGATGGTGGGGATGGTCATAGGAATGGTGATGAAGATGGTGTAGATGATAAAGACTGCGATGACCATAGCAATGGCGATGATAATGGTGCCAGTGATGATGATGGGGATGGTGGCGATGGTCCTAGTGATGATAATGTTGATCCTGGTGTCAGTGAGGGTCCTAGTGATGATGATGAAATGGTGATGCTGATGATGTTGGTGATGATAATCAACAGGTGACAATATTGTGAGCTGCCATTCTTTACCTAAGTTATGTCAGGTACCATGCCAGGAAATTTCCAAGTCGTTTTATCTAATCCTAAAAATTACCCTGTAATTTTTACACATACACACACACACACGTATGTATGTGTGTGTGTGTGTGTTTCCAAGCTTAAAATAATTTATTTTTAAACTTTTATGTGTATAGATGCTCACCTACACATATATATGTGCACCATGTGTGTATCTAGTGACTGTCAAAGCCAAAAGAAGACATCAGATCCCTTGTAACTTACTTTCTATAGCAAGCTGGTCCTTGAACTTATGTGAGAATAAATGCAGACTATTGTTTCTATCATGAGAGTAAGTCTATGTGCTTCGTGCCCATCTCAGTGATATTTAGCTTCCATGGGCAAAGACCCCATAGTTGCAACCTGCTCCAAGAAAACACTCTTGGTAAAACGGCTGTTAGCAGTAATGGCCACCATGGGTAACAAGTTTCCTCCAAGCCAGAGAGCACCATTACTGAGGCTTGAACAAGCCCCAGCTTCCCCTGTGCTTCCCTAGGAATGAAGCCATTGTACTGACCACATTTCAGGCCTGGGGCCCTAACCATTGTGCACTCAATATGCTCCTCCAGTGCCCTCTGTGGTCTTGGGAAGATTAGTGTGTAAGAAAACAGAATTCAAGACAGCTAAGCCTGCAGAAACGATGCCAGGTCTGAAAATTGGGGGGAGTGGTACCATCTGTCAGACACAAGGCTGAGAGGCAAAGCTGGGGACTAAGCACCATAAGAGGACATGGGAGATGCTGTTTATAAATAAGTTGTTGAGTGTTTGCACGGGAGTGAAGCCAGTGCCTGAATTCAAGGCCTTGTGTTAATATTTACTGGAGTGCAATGGTAAGATTTTCACGAGGCTCTCTGGATTTAGACTGGGTAGGCTTTCGGATAAGAGCCTTCCAGGAGAGAGACAGAAGGATTGGGATGTGCTTCCGACAAGCCCAAGGCAGAGATTACTATGGCTAGAGAGGTTTTTCTGTGCCCATGAGTCCCTCTGAACCTTGGTCCTTAGGTACAGTTCTAAATAGCTGCGTGGCCCTTGGCCACTGTCCTGAACCTACTATGACCTGATATACTCTGTCTTGCTGTAACCACATGACCCCATGTGTCCCTGTTGTCCCTGTTCAGTGTCGTCCTTTCATTATGCTGTGGAGCAAGCCGTCCTGGCCAAGTGGCTAATGTCAATGAGATCATTCCTGTTCTCAGATCAGTCATTTGACCAGAGCCCCATAGGGATATCTTGGCTCTATCCACTCAGCTTTACTTGGGCAGGGGTCTGTACTGGGGGAAACACACAGCTAGGTTGGTCAGGCAGGGTCTCCTTGGGACTCTTCCTCTACTTTCTCCATGTGATGATCACCTTGGCATGGAAGCTTCCAGATGCTATAACTTCTGTCTTCTCAGGAGTCCTCGGGGTGTGTCTTTAGAAATAGAGTCCAGGAAAAAGCTACATACGTGATCCTTAACTTGTGGCAGCTCTGCTTAAGATTGTACAAATTGACACTATCACAAAAAAGGGGAAGGGATTTGGGTGACATTGAGTCTTGAAGCTTGATATTTTCCCAGATTCTCCAGAGATACTGTTTTCTCTGATGGCACTGAACAGTGCAGTGGGGCACAGCTGCTGGTCAGCCATAGCATTGTAAGAGTGAACACCAAGACTGCTGAACTATGTTGCTGAGTCAGAAGGCTGATAGCCGACAGTGCTGGGTGCATGGCAACTTATATTTTCCACTTCCGATGACCTAACCTTGTCATAAGAAGACGACCCCTCTTCTGCTTTATGTGCTATGGTGGCACTCCACCAATTCTGTTACACTGGGCTGGGACATGATTCCTCTGGGAAAGGGATGTCCTGCTGATTGAAAGAATATCTAAGGCTATGCCAGTGTGAGCTGAACACATCCCAAAGTAAGAAGCCCATGACCCAAAGACTCAGCTACCAACAATCTTGTTGGACCGCCCTTGCCTTTCTCAAATCAGATGTTTAAACACTGCCTAGGCCCAAGCACAGAATACTCAAAATTGCTCATTTTGACTTTTTTTTTTTTGGGGGGGGGGGACTTGTGTTTTTCCTATTGATTTACTTGTTCTGTTGCCCTGGATGGTCTCTTGCTTGTTGTGGAGATCCTTCTGCCTTAGTCTCCTGGGTGTTGGGATTATAACACTGCTTTTGACTATTTAATTAAACACCTTGCACTATGTGAGTAGGTCATAGAAAGTCACGGGCATGGACAAAAGCCTCCTTTCTACTCATTCTACCTCTGAAAGGTTCTGTCCCACATCCCCTGTCCCAAGGGAAAGTGCTATGCAGACAAGGTTCTCTGGCAGCTACTGGGAACACTCTCACAAGCAAGCTGAGTTTGGGCACTTGGGAACAGGAGCAAAATACAGCTGCCAGGCTCAAGATAAATGACTTTCTAAATGCCTTTTACCCTAGTCCCAAGGAAATTCTGCCCGCCTCCTTTACCAAAAAGTCCAAGGAATGGCCAAATGGGCTTCCTTGAAAAGTGTTAAAATGTAAACGTCCCCAGGAAATCAAATTAGCCTGTAGTCCCCAAGCCACAGGGCAGACTTTACACAAAGCTCACTCAGGTGTTCGTTCTCCATGGTGGTTTCTCACTGTGCAGCCAGGGGCAGTACCCATATATCCTTGAACCTTGCAAATTCCTGGCCTGCTGAATCAGTTGCTATAGGGAAAGGGAGTGGAAGAGTGTGTGGCTGCAAGCCCTCCAAGGGACATGAGGCAGAATAAGCCTGGTAACTAGGGTCTCCAACAGGTAGGGTTAGAGAAGTAGAGCGTGACCACAAGCCCAGGGCTAAGAGTCAGTGGGCATGGAACTGTGACATAAGACGATCAGCCGGGTGGAAGTTCTGACCTTGCTCAGCTGGAGACAAAGGGTACAGGAAATGCAAAGAATGGGAGGAGCATCCAGGGCGAGTCCACATGGTATAGCATCATGGGAATGAAGAGGCAGCTCCAACCCTGATCTCACCCTGGCATGGTCATCTTATGGGGGGAGGGGTTATTTAACCCCTCTGAGCCTCAACTTTCTATCCTATGAGAGAAGCAGTTTGGACAATAAATGAGCCCTTCAAACTCCCCAGTAAATCCACTGAACTCATACAATAACCCTAAAATGCTGGTGCTGCTAACATTGTCCCTATTTGACAGATGGCAAAATTGAGACATAAAGAGGCTAGCTTGCCCGAAGTCACACCGCAATCATGCTGGCACCTGACTCCGGGGCTTGGCTCCCCACCACCCTGGAGCTTCACCAACGATGGTGGTCGGGGAAGCCAGGATCATAATGCCCAAGTAGGTGTAGGGTCTGATCCTTCATTCCTGTACCTGGTGGCTGAGAGCCCATGAGACTGCCAGACCCGGACAACCCCAGAGTCCCCAGCCTTTGAGAAAACCAAGAAGACAGAAGAAGTAGGAGGAGGAAGAGGAGGAGGCCACCCAGGGGTAGAAAGAGCAAACAGTCATGTTGAAGGGGCTCATCATACTATATGTTTGTACAAACTGACAATGACATTGTTTGCTAAAAAAAAAAAAAAAAAAAAAAAAAGAGCTGGTGAAGGGTAGTAACTGCCACCCAAAAATCATGGCGGAGAGCACATTCCTCAGGCAGGGACCTGACAAAGCACTGTTAGATGGTCAGGCTGTGACCAAGGTCTGTGAAACTGACCTTCTTCCTGCTCCCTGCCCTGGTTATTAGCCTACAGCTCAAATCACACCCCCATACTCCTGGCCTCCAGAACCTGCAATGGTTCCTATTGGCTCCCAAATAAAGTTTCCATCTACCACATGACTTCAGGGTCACCCTTGAGCACCCACTCAGACTGCCTTTCTTAAAAGCCCATATCAGCAGCTCCTTTCTATGTGTGCCATCAAGGTGCTTGCCAGCATCCCCAGGCCATTTCTTTATCCCTGTCCTCTCCTTCCATGTTAAGCAACATCTGGGAATCTGGTGTGTGGTCAGCCAACAGTAAGTCCATTCAGTCCCTTCCGTGTGGGAGGAAAGGACTGGAAATTTCATTCTACAAAACGTAGACGCTAGGCAGAAAATGCACAGCATGCTCCAGCAGCCCTGTCCATGTGGTTTTTAGGGCCCAAGTGGGCAAAGCAGGCAGCGTATGAGACTAGAGCTGACTACCACTTATGATTTTGACCCTCTGATGAGTCCCAGGCTGGTGGCACTCGGTCATGGGAAGAGGTAGAGCATTTTCAGTTAACTGAGGGGCTCCCCACTTTCATTCAATGGAGAGAAGTGAAGCTGAAAAACTAGAATGTTCTAAAGTCTGTTATCAGTCAGTGAGGGTCCACTTCAGATCCATCCAGATAACCAAATGCCTTCCATGCCTAGATATTAACTCGGTACCTACTGTGCTCCAGGAAGCTATGTTCCATGGTCTCACTTGGTTTCCTTATCCTAATTGTCATCATTTTACTTCTTATTTCCTCTCCAGTGTGCAAGAGTATATTGAGTAGATCACTAAAAGAGATAAGATAGAAATAGTGTTCAGTTTTCTGTTACTTTAACAAACACTTGGAGGAATCGACTTAACAAGGGAAGAATGTTCATTGAGATCACAGTTTCCTTGGTTTCTCCCTATGGTAAGTTGCCCTTGTCACCTTGGGCATATGGTCAGGTGATGAATCATGGTAGTGGAACAAAACTGCTCATCACATGGTGACCAGAGAGCAGAGGAGTTAAAAAATGAGCATCCCACCATCCCCTTCAAGGCCACATCCTTCTGATCTCTTATGAGGCCCCACCTCTCGTCAATAATACCCATAGGCTGAGAACCAAGCCATCAACATAGGGCCTGTAAGGAATATTCTGATTCCAAAGTATAGTAAACTTTCATTTTTTTCTAATTTATGCATATGTGTGTGCATGTGCCTGCAGAGGCCAGAAGAGGGCATAAGGTCTCCTGGAGCAGGAGATACTGGCAATTGTGACCAACAGAACTTGGTGCTAGGAACCACACTTAATTCCTCTGAAAGCGAAGTAAGAGTTCTTACTCCAGTCCCTACAGTAGACTTTAACATATACCTCCTAAACTAAAGATGGCAAAATATAAATATTTGGGAGTGGGGCTGACAGGATTTAGTAAGTTAAAATTAGCATCTGAAGAAAAAAAAACCAAAGACAGCAAACATTGTAGGGTCCTGAGCCAACAGCCAAAATTAAGCACTTTGTGAGCGTTTTACACAACAAGAGAGAAAACAAATCTCCATGACATATTTATTCACGCAATTGAAAATGTAGCCTTTAAATGTGGGTCTTTTTTAAACCCTAGGTCTAATAATAAGGGAATGGAGTTCTTTTTGAGGATAAAATGTTTGCTGTACTGGAGGAGCCCCAGGCAGCTGTTTGCTGACCCCAGCTGTAAAAGCCACAGCGCATAGTCCACAGACCTAGCTGTGGAGGAGGCTGGCTAGGTTCTTATGCCAGCTTTGTCTTCTGAAAATTGGGCATCACTGAGCATGTCACCGAGTCTCTCAGAGGCACGGTTGTCTCTGGAAGGGAAAATAACCGTTTTCCTAACTCAGAAACAGCCACCAGTTATGTGTGAGGTTATTCATAATAGGCAAAACATCCCAAGCACACTGCAGGGTACAGATGTGCCCTAGGGACACGAGAGCCATCATTATCCTAGGGCTTTAGGGAGGAGAAGAAGATTTAAAATGGCTCAAGAGAGTTTATGTTGTAGGTCTGTCAAATTCCCATTCCTGAGAGAATGGAAAAGACAAAGTTACAACTATGGAAGGAAGAGAGGGAGGTGTGCAAGGATGAATGGGTGGATAAATGGATAGTTAGGTGGGTGGATGGATGGATAGATAGGTGGATGGATAGGTAGATTGGTATGTAAGAAGAATGCTGTCCAACACTCACAACTCCAGGAGATAAGTCATGCAATGGTTCTCAAAATACCTTTAGGGGAACCTGTGAGGTCAACGTTTTATATGATTCCACATAGTATATGTATTTACTTGAACCCTGAGAAAGTGGAAGGTTCATTACATGAGGAACATGGAGTATACTTCTTGCAAAAAGAGCAGTATGGAAAGAGGAACACATCTTTGCTGTGGAGAGACCTGACAACCAACTCTCAACCAGGGGGTCAAGATCAACATCCTACTTCAGCAAAAGTCAGCAATCCTCCTTGGGAGGCATAGTGACAGCATATGCCCCTGGTAGTAGATGAGGAGAGCCTGCTTGGCCTCTGGGGTCCTCATCTCAGTGTTACCCCATGATTGTGACATCAAGCAGATTGCAATTGGCACACATTTTTACCTAATATCTGACTCCCAAAATATTTATATTTTGCCATCTTTAGATAGGGAGGTATATGTTAAAAGTCTACTGTAGGGACTGGAGTAAGAACTCTTACTGCTCTTTCAGAGGAATCAAGTGTGGTTCCCAGAACCCAGGTCTGTTGGCTCCCTCAAACTGTCAAGGTTCCACAAACACAGAGACATGTTAAGAAACTGTTACCCCTTCCCCCAAAGGGGAGCCTGCAAAAGCAGAAGGCTAAGTGTGGTGTCCCAGAACAGAGGAAAGAGGTCACTTGAAATCTAAAGGTACCTTAATGAAGTTCCTCAATGACATGTTAACCACTAGCTCATTGAAAAGGTACCTGGTTAATACGAGTCAATCAAGAACAGAAAAAATGGAATGTCGTGTGTGGGAATTCTCTGCTTTTTTTTTCTTCTGTAAATCTCAAACTGTTCAAGAACAAAAAGCTGATCAGAAGACAATGCAGGACAAGAAATCTATTTAAAGTTGAGCAATATATAATATATATATATATAAGTGTGACCTTATACTATATGTGGTGACATTTTTTGCTGATATTTTTGAGAGACACACGCATGTGTCACAGCATACATGTCACACACGTATGATCAGAGGACAATTTGTTAGAGTCGGTTCTTTCCTTCCACTGTGTGGGTCGTAGGGGTCAAACTCAGGTCATCAGGCTTGGCAGCAAGCTCCCTTACCCAGGGTCCATCTCAGGTCCATGACTAACTTCTGAGAAAAGGCACTTGTTAAATTTTGATGTAGAGTCAAAGACGCACATCCTGTTTTCTTGGACAGCTATTAAAATACTCCTCCCTTCCTAGTCCAACTTATCAGAGTGAGGCCAGAGTTCCTGTACAGTTTTCAACCAAAACGGCACAAGGCATACAAACATATGAGTAGTTACGAGAATCCAGCCATCTTAAGTGAGTTATTTAAAAGATATTGAATTGTTCCTCTCACTAAATTGTTTTCGTTTTAGAAAATACAGTTGTTTTCAGACATAAAACAGATATGCTAACATGCCATATAAGCTTTTTCTATTATTGTGAGGAAGCACAGTTTTCATTTCTCTTAAGGTGACTATCACTGTTTTCCCCTTCAACAAAAACTTTGTGAAACTCTCAGTAACTCCAAGGACACAAGGGTGGTGAGACTAATCAACCTGAGGCTCACAGGGCTTGATAAGTCACTTTATTTAGCCCTTCAGATATAGAATATATATTTATGCCACTTCGCAAATGGGAAAACCAAAGAACAGAGAAGTCTTTTAACTCGTCCGAAGTCACACAGGAGGTAGAGAGGATGGAACTGGGATTCAAACCGACATCACACGTCCCTCTTTCTCCTATCCTTTCTAGGTCTGTGAGCTCTGCAAGGGAGCGGCTCCCGCTGACAGCCCTGTGGTCTATGCTGACAGGGCTGGCTACAGCAAGCAGTGGCACCCCACTTGCTTTGTGTGTATCAAGTGCTCAGAGCCACTGGTCGACCTCATCTACTTCTGGAAGGATGGTGCACCCTGGTGCGGCCGCCACTACTGTGAGAGCTTACGACCCCGATGCTCAGGCTGCGATGAGGTGAGAGTCAGGGTAGGCAGATGGGAGTAAGCGGGAGTGGCCATGCTGACAGCGCAACCCGAAGGCAAATAGGTGTGGCTTTGCTGATAGTGTATTCTTCTTTAAGAAAATTGAGGTCCACTTCACTGGGTACTCAAAGCCTAGATTTTCTCCTCTACAAAATGGGCCTGATTTGAGAATGGTGACACATGCTTACCATCTCAGAGCTTTGGAGTTTGGCTATAGAAGGGCCACCCTGATAGCTCAGCGAGTCAACTCTTGCTCTGCAAGTATGAAGAATCAAGTTTGACTCCTTATACAACAGTATTTTTTAAGCGAGGTTATATGTAAATGGAGTGACAGAGAAGTGGGTATAATTTGCCAAGTCACAAGACTGTCAAAGACCTCAGTGACAGCTCGGGCTCACGTCCTGTTGTGCTCCGAGCCCGTTAAATCAGGTCTCCATTCTGACTTTTCTCAGCTTCTGGAGTTATTTTAGGGTGTCACTTTATTCTGGGTCCAACAGACCACCCGTGGTCTCTTGTTCTTAGGAAATGGCCACTGTCTGCTTCCCCATTGTTAATTGTCTTCCAGGGTCACTTGAGTTATTTAATCCCAGCTCAGAAAATAACTGTCCTCTGGACTTGCCCCAAAAGTTTCACTGACAGATAAATAAAAACCTGTCTGTGGCAGAGTTTTTCTTTTTCATGTCTGAAAAACTGAGACACAGCCATGACCCTCAGATCATGTCAGAGTGCTTCGTGGGGGCATTTAAAGGTCACAGTACAGCATGGGATGGAATTAAACTAGCCCATAATTTATCCCCTACACACTGTCTCTACTT
Source organism: Microtus pennsylvanicus (assembly GCF_037038515.1). Taxonomy (NCBI): domain Eukaryota; kingdom Metazoa; phylum Chordata; class Mammalia; order Rodentia; family Cricetidae; genus Microtus; species Microtus pennsylvanicus. Next base: position 34,978,827 of record NC_134586.1, on the reverse strand, counting down.
AGGGCCAGAACCTCAGTCACGCCTTTCTTCCTCTGTCTCTCTCTCTTTAGATCATCTTCTCAGAAGACTACCAGCGCGTGGAAGACCTGGCCTGGCATCGGAAGCACTTCATCTGTGAGGGCTGTGAGCAGCTGCTGAGTGGCCGAGCATACATTGTCACTAAGGGCCAGCTCCTGTGCCCCACTTGTAGCAAGTCCAAACGCTCCTGAAGGGCTGCCCACCCACAGCCAGAGTCTATTGGATCCCACCAAGAGACTGAAGCAGTCCTCTGGGGCGAATGCAACAGCCAGCAAGCAGTGCATATTCTAGGTTGAGGGGTGGTAGATCCTTGGGGGTCCGTAGTTTTGAAACCAGAGGGATTCTAAGAAGTCTTAGAATGAATTTATTGTTTTCCAACTGCAGCCAACAAAAGACAGGCTGGTGTCCCGCAAGGGAACCCTAAGAGAAATCTCCCAGAATGCATTTCTGAGGGATCCAATGAAGTAGCTGTAGGCTGTGCTTTTTTTTCCCTTGGACAAGGGATCTCTCCAAGGGGCAGGATGGGATCTCAACTCTCTTTTGTTTGCCTCTTTTTCAAGTGGAATCTGAATCTGCAATAAATAATGCTGTTGGCATGATAAACATATCAATAAAAGGTTTATGAATTTCACACTTACACACATTTTGTCTAATTATTTATACCATGACACTAATTCTGGAAAAGGTGGTTATCACCAAGACCCTGATCTGGTACTGCCAGGAGATGAGTAAACACTAATGATAATCTTATACTAATATGATAAGACGTGCTTATAGCAGACTCCAGATTCCTCTCCTCCATTGCTCTTCCCATGCTCTCAAATATCTGATAGAAACACATATCCATATTTCATGGTATCCAAAAGTAAAAATGTTACTAGAATTAAGGATTGGGGCCTTGGCAGCACTAACAAGCCAGGCTCAGCCATCCATCCTCAATAAGCCAATTAAATGAGCCAAATTAATAGTGAAAAACATAAAAAGAAAAATTGTTTAACTTGACCACACATGGAAAAGGGACAAGGAGATCTGGCAATCCCCAACAAAAATCCATCTTTGGGTTACTTAGAAGAGTCTTGGGTTTAATTAGGATGTAAGAAGTGTACATAACTAAGCAGCTCTGGCCAAGGTATGGCCCCAGCCATTGATGCATCATCACTGACTCTACACAGATCAAGTCATCTCTGCACTGTGTGAAATCTCTCCGAGTGACAGATTCCCTCCCTGGCTGGCATCAAACTTCATTCAGCCTTTTCCTTCTCCCAGGATAAGTTCCTCGGAGGAAATTCCAATCCCATAGGATGCCTTGTTTAACAGTCTCATAGAGAGGAGAGAGACAGAGAGACAGAGAGACAGAGAGATGGAGGGAGGGAGAGAGAGACAGACAGACAGACAGAGATGGAGAGAGGGAGGGAGGGAGGGAAGGAGAGAGAGAGAGAGAGAGAGAGAGAGAGAGAGAGAGAGAGAGAGAGAGAGAGAGAGGAATTACTTGAATTACTTGAACAGTCTCATTCCTTTCAGGCATGTGGGTCACTGGAGCTAATGATCTTTTTAGAGTCAAAGGCTCAACTCATCAGTCCTAGTATCTAAGCAGGTCACAGGTGAGCCTTTCTGGGGGCAAGACCTGGCAGAGTGCTGGGAGCTGCAGCAGTGGTGGGACATACATGGTGCCCAGTAAACATAAATCTTTTAAAATCTCTCAATTTTCACATGTTGCCAACTGAACATTTTGTGAGCCAAATACAAAGTTCAACGGGTGTAATTTTATCTCCCTTTTATGGTCTGAGTATTTTCAGTCCTCAAATTTATTTTCTTCCCACAATTACTAAGTACCATTTCTTTTTCTACCAGATATACAAGAATGAAAAAGACACTGGCCCCAGGGGTACACGTTCTAGTCATCAGTACTCTCCTTAAAATTTCCCATCTGTTGCCCTGACTCTTCTCTGCCCCAGTCCATTTATGTGCTTTTTAATTCTGATGAAACTGTTAGGATTTCTCCTACAGTGATGGGTATCACCTCCATCACATCTCCCCCATACCCCTGCTTTGAACATTATTGGGCCATCTCAAAGACAAGTTCTAAGCACTTCTTTGTCCTCAATCAACTCCCATGGCTCCTCAGTGCTTGTCAAATTAGGAACCAGGTTTCAACTATAGCATTTGAAACCTTCCGAAATTTGGTCCCTCTGTCTCCAGTCTCAGAACTCAGTACTTCCCTCTTTTTCTTACATAGGTACAAACCCCACCCCATGATTTAGCTCCTTCTTAGTTACCTGAAGGTCAAGTTGGTTATCTATTGAAAGTTCGCATGCCTTACAAGATGCTCCTGGGGCATCATCCATTTCACAGACACTTCCCCTGAGTACAGAAGAATGATCACATATTCATCTATCAATCCATCCATCCATCCATCCATCCATCTGCCTAGCCAGCAAGCCAGCCATCCAGCCATCCATCCTAGAAATGTTCAATATGCACTATGGTTGTTGGTCCTTTGCTGTGTGCAGGGCATATCTCTCCCCCCAAAACAGTGGCCACTTCTTCCATGAATTTTACAGATTATGAAGACCAGGTTCAGAAAAACCCATCTACAGGTCAACGTGAAACTATAGTTACTGTACAAGCTATAAAAGGAAGATTCACACACAGAAAAAAGAGACTAGGCCTAGTCAGGAATGTTAAAAAAGAAAGAAAGAAAATGTGCCCCTGCGACAGTGGACCCTGATCTGAAAGAGAGAGAAGGGTCAAGGGTTAAAGATGGATATCATGTACAAAGACCCCATGAAGGAAGCCTTGTCCATTTATTCTATGCCCAGTTTTTGATATTGGAAATACAGGGATGAATACGAAGCATAGACAGGATGGATTGCACAATGTGTGACAGAAACACAAAAAGAAGAGTGAACAAGGCCAGTCTGCTCCTCCCTAGTGAGAAATATAAAAGCTGAGACCCTGTCATAGGAACCATGGGAGCATTTAAACATACTCAAGCCAGAGTTGGTGAGAGATGGACAGGGAGATGGTGAGATGCATGATCTGTCCTATTGAGACCCAAAATGATTAGATTGCCTCTGCATACCAGGAGGACATCAAGTATATCTTCCTGGAGCGTACCCCTGCTCCTCTAGTCCAGAAATAGCCCTGCCTTTGCATTGGTGGTATCACTCAGTCCAATGCCACTCCACCATTCTCTCCAATGTCATATCCTGCCTGGCACATATCCTAGCAGACAGGCAATGCTTCTTCATGTTCTCTCTGGCCGGACCTTAGTATCTCGACACTGCTACACTACTTCCAGATAAGCCACTAGCACACACATAGACACACAAACACACACACACACTTCTCCTGTGTACTCTTGCCTTGAAGAACAATCAGGAACTCCCTGATTCTTGCATAGAAGTTGAAATTTCTTTAACTTGCAATCAGGTTTCTTAATTATGCTTAATTTCTGCTTCTTCTAGGAGGACCTGGAGCTGAGGGACACTGCACCAGCATCAGAAAGACACAAGCATTCAATGCCCAACGGTCCTTGTTGCATCGTATCATCCCTGAATCAGCAGAGAGAGTGGCTGCCAACTTCATCACTCCATTGTCTTGGCCCCTTGGTCTGTGTACTCAGTCAGCCCCAGGCCAACAGCACTCTAGCACCCTTATCAAACTGCAATTATTTGTTGGTGAAAAGCTCCATTTACAAACTTCTTTCTTTCTTATTTTATTTTATTCTTAATGAGCAAATAAGCATTGTGCATTTTTATGGGGAACAAAATGTGACATTTTGATAGATGTTTGCAATGTGGAATGAGCCATGGCCCTCCTTACAATAATCTCACCATCACGATTTCCCTCGCCCTCTGTACACAGCCTGGCAAGGAACAGAAAGCGCAAATAGCCCGGGATCTGCTGTGGTTCACTTTGCTAAAGGCACCGTGTTCCCACTGATGGAGATCACAGATAGAGATTTCAGACTGAAGCAGACACTGTTGGCTATGCACCTATTCCCAAGCAGCCCTGCTTCCTACTTTGTGAGGGTGGGGTAATTCCTGTGACATAAAGTGGCTCTTATAGCTTTGTTCCCAGGGGAAAAAATGGCTTGATGCTGGCTGTGGCCTCTCCACCAAGGTGCTTCTTAACTTCCCTAATGAACAGAGAGCCTTGTTGGGGAATTCTGCTGTTGCTTTCTTTTTCTACTGCTTCTAGAGCTTTAAACTTACATGAAAAGTGCCGAGAAGGGAATGAAGAATGGTTAAAAAGCTTTTCAGACATCAGGCCCCACCACACCTGAACCTTCTTCACCACGCTAGGGATAGAGCCAGGGCCTCCCTGGGATAAGCAAGTGCTACCACTGAATCACACCCATAGCCTCCCATGAGAATGTTAGCATGTGACTTCCTACAAGAATGTTCTTATCCCACAAGCCAGCCATCAGAATCAGGCAATGAATGCACAAATATTGCTATCTTAGAATCCTCAGACCTAACCCACCATCACCAATGGTCACAATAATGGCTTATAAAACAAAAATCGCAGTCCAGGGTCACACTTCAATTTACTTACCTGACTACACATTTCTGAAGCCATTATATTTTTCCAGTTCATTTAAACTGTTTGATTGACAGATTTTAAAATGTTGATGGTGTTCAGCATGAGGCTTTGATCCAGGCATGAGTCACTTGGGTACCAGGAAACATTCTCAGAGATGCATCAGTACTGAATATCCTGGAGAGAATGCACCAGACTTCCTGTCGCAGACAAGAGTTAGATAAGCAGAAAGCAGATGCTGAGGCTGCTGCAGGTGTATGTGGCCACCACTTCATGATGAATTTGGGACTTTATAGTAAAAGAAATACACACTAATGATCATAAGTCCAGTGTACTAAACTAATAGAACAGTGACTTGTTATCATTTTTATCATTAACTAGTAATCGTTACAGTACAAAAGGCATGTGATTGTCTTTAATGACTGACAAAGCAAAAGAGTCTGGTTTTTGATAGTATGTATGTGTATATCATGTGTGAGGATGTGCACATGAGTGCAGGTACCTATAGAGGCCAGAAGAGAACATCAGATCTCTTGGAGCTTTAGTTACAGGCAGTTGTGTGCTGCCCAGTGTGGGTACTGGGATCCAAATACTGATCTTCCACAAGGACAGCAAGCACTCTTAACTACTGAATTATCTCTTCAGTCCCCAATAGAGATTTCTTAATTAATTTTTCAGTGTAGAAAATAATGAGTTTACATATGATTTTGACATCAAGTTCACCAGAAATGCTTGAGAGATACTTTTGTGCTACTGAGGTGTCTCTAGGGAAGATGAATATTTCAAATTCCTGAGGTCAAGAATGCACAGAATAGATGATATAGATATAGATATAGATATAGATATAGATATAGATATAGATATAGATATAGATATATGTTGCAGGAAGGCTGCTTGTTGGTTCCCAGCTGCTTAGCCCCAAAATAATCACACAGAAACTGTTTTAATTAAATCACTGCTTGGCCCATTATCTCTAACTTCTTATTGCTAACTCTTACATCTTATTTAACCCATTTCTAGTAATCTATGTATCGCCACTAGGCTGTGGCTTACCTGGTAAAGTTCCAGCATATCTCTCTCTCTCTCTCTCTCTCTCTCTCTCTCTCTCTCTCTCTCTCTCTCTCTCTCTCTCTCTCTCTCTCTCTGGCAGGGCTACATGGCTTCTCTCTGACTCTGCCTCCTCTCTCCCAGCATTCAGTTCAGTTTTCCCTGCTTATCTACCCTATAAGGCCAATCTAGTTTCTTCATTAACCAATGGTATTCACAGCATACAGAGGGGAATCTCACATCATATAGATATAGAAGTAGATGTAGACATAGATATAGATATACCTTGGATACCAGCTATGGATTGTGCCCCAACTTTGTATCATGAATGGATGGAGTAGCCATGAAGCCCACGGCCTTCCTAAGCATCTAGTGACTGTTAATCATAACTGGAGAAATCTTCTTCTCTCATGGCATAGTCACAGAGGGACTGGCTGAGAAAATATGCCTCACAGACGAGGCAAGTAAGGCGGATATGAGAAGGTGATAGAGGGTAAATGTAAACGGAGGCTATGCTTTGTAAGTGGAGACTACTCGCTCGTTCCCAGACACCCAGACCTGAATAATCACACAGAAACTATATTAATTACAATACTGTCTGGCCAGTAGCTTAGTGATATTTCTAGCTAGTTCTTACATCTTAAATTAACCCATTTCTATTAATCTGTGTATTGCCAGGAGGCTGTGGTTTACCAGGTAAGGCTCCAGCGTGTCCTTCTCCTTCAACATGGTGTCTCCCTGACTTCGCCTACTCTTCTCTCTATAGATCTCTTCCAGCAGCTATATTCTGCTAAGCCATTGGCCAAAACAGCTTTATTCATTAGCCAATAAAGGTAAACACATATACAGAAGGACTTCCCACACCAGGTAAACATACCACAACACATCTATATATGTAGGAGACCATCAAAACATAAAGAGAACAAAGTGTAAAAGGTTCTGGTGGTAGCACATGCCTGACACCTGAAGACTTGGAAGTTTGAAAGAGGAAGACAGGAATGTCCAAGGACAGATGGACCACAGAGCAAGACCTTGTACAAAGACTAAAATAACTATTACAACAATGAAATGATCTGAAGAGAGCAGCATCCTGGATGTGACCTCTTGTCGAAGCCCGTGTGGGTCCAACACAGATTCCCTAACTAGACTGGAATGGAGTTGCGAGGAATAAACTGACGCAGCTTACACGGTCATCATGGAAGGGCCAGATCTCTCTCCCAAGATCTCCCGTTTATTCACCAAACACCTTATATACCATCACATCAATTGAGCAGGAAAACACATTAGGCTGTCTCCTAGGCAACGGGGTGCCTGGGCTCAAGTCACTCACATCTGCATCTACCTGTATGCTAGCAGTCAGCTAGGCCATGAATTAGCATCTCTATAAGACATCCTCCAAATTTCAAAGACAGGAAGCACCAAACATCTTAACTCTTACGTCATCAGCTTCAGCCAACATCTCTTCTCAGGTAATCTACATTTATAACAAAAGAAACTAGGAGTAGTACATCCTGGCTATTGTTAAACAGAGACAGCTTGTCTGCAGAGTTACGTGATCAGCTCAGACCGGGCTAATGGCTCTCGTGCCATACAGAAATATGGGCCTACAACCTCTTGTCACCTGGAACCTCATGGCACAGCGTACAACTATGCATGCTGAAAGTTAGTGTGTATGTGACCTCGCATACCATTTCCTTGCAGGAGGGCATCTAAAATCCACTGCCCTAAATATCCTTCCAATTTATCATCAAATCTGTCCCATAAACACACAAGCACTAGTGACACTGAGAGAAGGACTCCCTGGGTCATCCCACTTGTGCTCCAAAAGCTTGTCTTCCAACATGAGAAGGTTCTGAGAATAACAAGGTCATCCATTGCCATGGAGATGCCTAGTCACAGCTTCCTCTGCTTCTTACAAGCCAAGACTGCAGGTTCTGCTGAGGACTGGGCATTCTCTGCAAGAGTTGTTTATTTGTTGGTTGGTTTTGTTGGTTGGTTGGTTGGTTGATTGGTTGGTTGGTTGGTTGGCAGGTAGGTAGGTAGGTAGGTAGGTAGGTAGGTAGGTAGGTAGGTAGGTAGGTAGTTTTGTTGATTGGTTTGTTAGTTGATAGGTATGTTGGTTAGTGGTAGATAAGTAGGTAGGTTAGTTAGTTAGTGGTAGGGTTTGTTTATAGGGGGTAGGTTTGTTGGTTGGTATCTAGGTTGGTTGGTTGGTTGTTGGTTGGTAGATAGGTTGGCTGGTTGGTTTGTTGGTTGGTAGATAGGCTGTTTGGTTGATTGGTTTGTTAGTTGGTAGGTAGGTTGGCCAGTTAGTTTGTTTTGCTTTGTTTTGTTTCAGTCAGTGTATACAGTGGGTCCTATACTACTAGTCAGATGTAAAGAGATCCTGTGTTCAAACTCCTGGTTTTTCTGAAATAGGAACTACAGACACTGGCATTATGTTTCTTTGTTCTTTTTGAGGTCATGTTGGTTCTCCATAGACAAAAAAGATTTGGATTTATGGCTAGAAGAAATAATGTTTATATATCTCTTGTTATAAGAGAAGATAGCCTAGTTCAAGTCAATATAAATACACAAAAGAAGGTGAGAGATGATGTACATTCTAGAATCTATTTTTCTAGTCAAGCTTCAAGAGAAAGTCCAGCTTCAAGAGAAAGTCCAGCTTTAGGAACAACTAGATCCAGAAGCTCAAGTTTCAAATTTAGACTCAGCTTTTTTCCTCCACCTATCCCTTTGATTTATGATATTTCTCCTCATTGCCTTTGGTCTTCTCCATCATGCTCACCCAGAGTGTCCTAGGCATGGCTGCCAGCACCATATAGATTCATGATCTTTCTTGGAGCCAATGATCCCAGTGCAAATGGAATGTCTCTTTTTATGGATTTTTATAAATGACTTTGGTCAGCTACTCTGGGTTAAATGTTTATGCCTCAACCCATTCCTATGCCAAGAGCCCTATGATACTCTAACAGTGTCTCATCATCACCAGGAGGCCAACCTCTGTTGGGGATGGGAAGATTAGTAAAGACAGCTATAGCAGCTGGGGATGAAGCTGAGTTGATAGAGAGCTGGCCTAGCATGCGCAAAGGACTGTTAAACAGTCCGCAGCACCACACAAACCAGATGTGATGGCACATGCCTGTAAGCCCAGCACTCAAGAGGTGGAGGCAGAAGGACTCCAAAGTCATCCTCAGCTATATAAACTTGAGGCTAGCCTAGTCTTATGAAAACTTTATTCGATAAAGAGGGAGAGGGACAGACATCTCTAAGAAGAGAGGCCAGGGACAGGGCAAGAAAACCATCTACCTTCCAAGTGACAAGAAACTGGGTTCCTTTTAAAGACAGAGGCCCTATTAGAGGCAGCTATGAGAAAGAAAAACCTCCCGGGTGAAGTAGAGCCAAGTCCACTTGCCAAAGTACCAGAAGGCAGCCCATATAAATAAAACAATAAGAACAAGGCACGTTGAAGTCAGAGCAAATGACCCTGGGAGAAGAGCACCTCACAAAAGCAGAGTCAGAGGGTGAGTCCCAGGATCAAGGAATGAGGCTCATAGGAGGCCTGGGGAAGCTGCAGCATGCACCCAGGCTCAAAGCCAAGTACCAGTGCTCATCTTGAAGTAATTAGAATTCTACTAAAATCTCATTTGTCTTGATATTTTAATTACTGGCAAGATAAGACAAATGTTTTTTTAAAGGCCTACATAAAATGGTAATCCCTGAAGTAAATATCTAAAAGGATTTTACTGTCCCGGCCCTTTCTTTTTCAGCTGTGAGGAATGACGGATACTTACAAACCATTTTGTGGGAAAACTCTAATAGATGGGAAAGATGGGCTTCCACAAGTTCAAATATGGAAAGTTTTAAAATAGAGAAGTGACTTGCATAGCTAATGGATCCCAGGATGTTAGATTTTGCAGACTGCTGGCACAGACTCTGGATCTTCATCAAATATATAAATTATGAAATATTGCTCCAAAGCAGTGTGAGCCTTTGCCCTAGAAGGAAATGATTTGGGCTGCACTAACAGAGAGCTGTGTAGAGTTCATCTTCAGCTGATAACAGAAAGGGGAGGAGTGGATGGGCAAGCATCCTGGGGACCTTTGGGTATCAAGGCTGGATGAGAATCATGCTCCTTAGGCCAGAGGAGAAGATGCAGTTTGCTCAGTGCATTTCCTATGTGGTCCTGTCCTCAGAGGAGGTGACTGTAACATCTTGGGTCACAGCATATAAACATACAACATTTTGTCTTCTTCTACCTGAAACATGTCCCAGGTATTACATCTGCCTTTAACTCTCAGCACTGCAAAGCACTGCTTCTCCAGGAAGGCTTTAGTGATTTTTTGAGATGTTCTGTCAGCTTCTTAGGCTCTCAACCAACCATATGATTAATATGGCTATTAACTGGGCAGTACTCACTACTCATTATATGGTTGTTTCTGAAACAATGGACAGTTCATTCACTAGTAGGATGGTTCTTTGATTTATCCACTTGCCAAGCACTTACTCAACATCTCCCTTGGCTAAAACATGGTGTCGAGCCTTGTAAATGCATAGGAAACAGGGCAAAACAATGTACCCCAGAAGTACATAGACTTGATGTAACCAAAAACTGTGTTCATTTCCCAGCTGCCCAGACACGAACAATCACACAGAAACTATCTTAATTACAACACTGCTTGACCTACTAGCTCAGGCTTCATATTAACTAACTCTTACATCTTAAATTAACCCATTTCTATTAACCTATGTATTGCCACGAGGTTGTGGCCTACCATAAGGTTCCCACATCTGTCTCTTTTGACAGATACATGGTGTCTCTCTGACTCTGCCTACTCTATACCTCTATTCAGATTTCCTGCCTGGATTTACTCTGCTAAACCACTGCCCAACATAACTTAATTTATTAGCCAATCAAAGCAACACATATGCAGAAGAACATTTCACATCATCTCCCCTTTTCTTTCTAATTAAAAAGGAAAGTTTTAGCTTTAGCATAGTAAAATTACATATAAAAACAAGTATCAAGCATTCCAGTTAACAATATTTTTGTGAGTCTAAAGTTTTATATCGAATTTATCTTTTGTCATAACTAAGGAGATCTATAACTATAGCTATCTGTCTTCAACTCCATCAAAAACCCCAGAAGGATATAATATTACCTATGTTAACAGGAAGTGCATTGTAGGCAACTTTCAAAATTCTAGAATTGACAGAGACTTCTTGCTGCCTAGACAGTCACCCAAACAAAATTCTTCTGTAATGTTGAGGCATCCATCTTCAGCCCAGACCCATAGCCTTCGGCAGACATTTTTATAAAGCAGGAAATTTGAAATTCTGTTTCACCTTTATTTGCAGTTTATCAGTCACTTTCTTCTATGTCCTGTAGAATGTCTGGCAAGCTGTTTCATGAATCAGAAAACCTAAAGGACTATCTTACCTTCTTTAGGCAATTCAGCAGTCATTTCTTTGTGGGTCCTGTATGTCCAGTTCATACAGCATAACATCAAGCTTTCCAGGCATGAGCAGTTTCTTGCCCAAATGGTTAGCAAACTCCATAAGGAGCCTCTTTGATGCTCATTATCCTCATGAAGTAATTGGTTCTGCCAGAAGCAGATGTGTCTCACTGTTGAAAAAAGTCTAAGTTCTTAAAATATTTTAATTGCCATATTCTATAAGTCTATGAAGTATTGAAGGTTGTCTATCTAACTGAAATTTATCTCTGCATATCTAGAAAATCTAACATAATTAAAAGTTTGATTATTTTAGATGACTACCTATTAATCTGTATTTCTTAATTATACATTATATTTTAAAATGAGCTCCACAAACATAATACCTTAAAAAGAGAGAAATACATATACACAGTGTAGCAAATCAACCTTAAATTTCTATCCATAGACCAGAGTCTATACCAATGTAAAGTATTTATCTCTATATATCATATCCTCCTTATTTTTTTCAGAAATTGACTGTGGCCATTAAACATTTATAACTAAACCTTTTAAAATTAAAATAAGTATTTATAAACAATAATTTTGGGAATTTCAGCATAATTTTCTCCAAACTGCTTCCTGCTTTTGTTGGGTGATGTGTTTTTAGGGTTCATGGAGACCTTTTGGGGGATCTTGTTCCATCAAGCAACATTAGCCTCGAAGAAATTTACAGGTTCACATCTTCTGTGAAAACAAAAGCAGAACCTCTTTTCCAAAGCAACATATTCTTAGACTCAAATTCTGAAGTCAAGATACCTTTATATTGGTTTAACTAACAGCCCCCAGAATCAAATGTCTTTCTGCAGTCAAAAAATTCAAAGAAAACACAGTATACATAATTCAAACTTTCTGTGTATATTCCATATTTACATGGCTTATTTTTCTTTACTCCTTTAATCTATGACTCTCCATACTCTTGTCTATACTCTTTTTCTTCTCTCTCACAAACCTAAGTACATTTTTTAAACATATTGTAAAACATTCAGAGGTTTATTTTTGTCTTAATCTGTCTTTATCACATATCTGTAATCGTTTTCTGACCAGGAGCACCTGTTTTTAAAAAAAATGCTAATCGAAAATGGCTATGACAAACTCCATGGCCCTAACTGTTGGCTCTGCACCATCCAACATGGTAGACTTTTTCACCACCTCTGCAAGGCATGCTCACAGCCCCAGCTCCAGGGATACAGCAGGTCTATGTCACCAGTAAGCGATTTGTAACATGCTGCTCACAGACCATATTTGTTGTTCTATAATAGGACCAGCATAAACTAGGAAGCTGTCTCTTAAAGGAGCCTTGGAGTTTTTGCTGCTAATGCTGAGTCAGGAATTCTTCTCTTAAAGGAATCACATCTCTACTTGCCTCTAGCAAATAGAGCCTATCTGAAAAAGAAATGAGACTACAAAGAAGCTGAACATGGCACTATTTTTGTGGGTCTAGAGGCCTTTCTTAAGCCTTTTTTAGTTCTTTTTTTATGATTTTTTTATTTATTAATTTTTTTATTGATAAAAGAAGAATAAAGAAAAAAAATTTCCACCTCCTCCCAGCCTCCCCTTTCCCTCCCCCTCCTCCCACTCTTCTCCCCCTCCTCCCACCCCTCTCCCCTTCCCCCCACTCCTCTCCCCCTCCCTCTCCAGTCCAAAGAGCAGTCAGGGTTCCCTGCCCTGTGGTAAGTCCTAGGTCCTCCCCCCCCCCGTCCATATCTAGGAAGGTGAACATCCAAACTGGCTAGGCTCCCGCCAAGCCAGCAGATTGCGTAGGATCAAAACTGCAGAAGGAAGGTTGGATAGGGGAGCACGGAACCACAATTCTTAGTTAAGGGACCCACTTTAGGGTGGGCAGGAGAATTGACCCTAGAGGGGCTCCCAGGTGCCCAAGCTGAGGTCCCCAGTTAGTTCCTTGGGCAGCTGAGGATAGGGAACCTGAAATGACTCTATCCTAGCGCAATACTGACGAATATCTTGCATATCATCCTAGAACTTTCATCTGGCGATGGATGGAGATAGAGACAGAGACCCACACTGGAGCAATGGACTGAGCTCCCAAGGTCCCAATGAGGAGCCTTTTTTAGTTCTTATATGGATCCATACCCCAGACAGTGGGTGCCCTTTTGTAATCAGAGACTGCACTTTCATTTCCCGGCCCCCCATACCCAAATAATCACACAGAAACTGTATTAATTACAACACTGTTTGACCTATTAGCTCAGGCTTCTTATTAACTCTTAAATCTTAAATTAAGCCATTTCTGTTAATCTATGTATCTTCATGAGGCTGGGGTCTACCTGTAAGGTTCTGGCATTTGTCTCCTCTGGCAGCTACATGGTGTCTTCCTGACTCCACCTACTCTCTCTATATATCTCTCAGATTTCCTTCCTGACTTTACTCTGCTAAGCCATTGACTGAAACAGCTTCATTCATTAGCCAATAAAAGCAACACATATACAGAAGGACATCCCACATCAACCCGACCTTCCCCACTCACCAGTACACATCGAATATGGCAAGCAGCTCAGTTCCTACACAGTGGGTAGTACAGATTCAACAAAGGGGGAAGCACAGGTCCTATGAGGCCAGTGGCAGGCACACATTCAACATGGAAAACCCTGTAGATACATCATGGTGGGAAGCACAAATTCAGCATGGTACACAACACAGATCCAACATGGCAGTCAACACAGCCACAATATGCTAACATGGTAAGCAACACAGATATTTTTGTCCTTATGGTGGTTGATTGAAAGCCTAAAAGCCAAAGTACCTTTGTCAACATCACTCAAGCTTAAGACTGGGCCAAGGCTACAACCTAGGTGTTGTCAGTTCTAATCCAAAGCCTTTTTTGAATCTCCTCACCAGAGATGGGGTCTGTATGCCCTAGGAGCTAGGCAGTTTTGTAAACACGGGAAAGCCTGGTACCAACAACTAGGACCACGATGCTTATGTGACTGCTCTCATCTCTCTTTTCCAATGGCTAACAAAACATTCCAGGATGCCAGTCCTTGGCTCACCTACTTCCCCAGAGCAGAGTCAGCAGGCCTTTCGATAGAGATCCTGGTAGCGAATATTCTAGACTTTAGGTTGCAGGGTCTGTGTACCAATTACTAACTCTGATGCTGTGATGTGAAAGGAAGCACAGACAACATGCACAGCAGACACGGCTGTGTACCAAACCACAACTCAGACCTTTCAGGATCAGTGGTGCTTCCTATACATCTCCATAAAGGGAAAGCAGGAGTTAATGGTCTTGTTTCCTTGATGACAAAGGGGATGAAATAAGAACAATGTCCCTGATAGTCTCTTGTATGTTGACAAGTAGTTTCTCTCCATCTCCTGGCCAGTCTTTGCTTAAGTGAGTGATGTGTCAGCGCTGATGGAACTCAGCAAAGAAGGTGACCTCCGGATAACTGGAAACCACATTGTGCAAAAATCAGCCTCAGCCTCTAAAGCCTGGTGAGACAGGTTAGCTGGTAAAAGCACTTACCACCCAAGTCTGATGGCCTGAGTTCAATCCCCAAAACCTACTGTGGAAAGAAAGGACACACTGAAAGCTGTCCTCTGACCAATGCACACATGCACACACACACATACACCACCACCTCCACACCAATCACACAATAACAAACAGTAGTACCTAAATTTTATTTCATTTATTTATACATAAATGAAAAATAAACAAAAATCTTTTAAAATTCTTTTTTCAAAATTAAGGAAATCTCCCCTGAGAGGGTTGGCTGGGACAGGATGCTGTTTGGCCTCAGTTCACAATGTAACAGGTGGAATTTCAAAGTCCCAGCCACCAGCACCTTTTCATCTGGAAGAAGCATCCCAGCTGAGAGGAGAATCCATGATTATACTTACATATTCACATTTGTAAAAATGTGTGTGCGCGCGTGTGTGCGTGTGAGTTGTTAAAATAGGGGACTAGAAGAAAACACCAAGGTTCTAGGAGGAACACCCACAACCTATAATGAAAACATCTTATTTTCGGAATGACCACACCACACAGTTAACTCCAGAGATGCTGCTTATTAACTATGAGAAGTGAAATCCTGGAGGCCTTACAGTCAGTGGCAACTCATGTGGCTTCTAGATGCCAGCTTCTCTTTTGACATCATTTTAAAGTCACAGTGCCTCTGACTGGGCCTATAGGTTTGGTTTTTACATGGCTTAGATTGTCAAGTCACAGTGAGACCCCAGGTGGTCCAGGAGTCCCCTGTGTAGAAAACTGCACAAATGACTCTGTAGGCAGCCATCTTGCCTATGGACAGTAACTTGCTGAGTGTCCTGGAGTCTTGTTCATATTTAACACAGATGGCAGTCAAAGGCATCACACGAGCCCCAGAACCTTCTTCCCTGTGTGCATCCAAAGTGAAGTGGCCTCATAACGACAAAGAGGTTCTGAAGAGCCACTTCACAAGGGTTTGCTGTGCTCTTCTGGAAAGCTGACTGTGCTCCTGGAGGACCCAGGGGCCTCATTTGGAAGATGGGGCTTGCAAAGCTAGCACAGGGAAGACATACTGCTTGTGTGGCCTGTAGCCTCATAGGTCAGCTCTGTATACTATAACGCCATGAGAACCGGTACCACAGTACCATCACTAGCTAGCAGCCTACTGTGCATTCAGAAGCAGCATGCCACTTAGAATTGTCCCATAGCCAAGTTCCAACTGGTCTCCACCCCCGTGCCCTTATGACCCATCCTATATCAGCTCATGACTAACAAGCACCAGCTCAGGTCACACTTGACAGCTCAGCGACGTCACAAAATAAAACCCAGTCTCTTTAGCCTGGCCTGGAGGACCTGCAACATGCACACCTCTCCAATGTCATCTCTTTCTACCTCCCTGGCTCACTTTCTTCCAGCACAGGGGCCTTTCCTCTGTGTCTGAGATAGCATGGGCAACTCCTGTTCCAACCCCAGAACCTCTATACTTGCTGCTCCTATGTCCAGATGCCCCCTCCATCCTTCTCCAGGTCCTTACATCATTGATTCCACGTTGCCACCCAGGATCAGTGTGGCTATGGCCCACTCCGAGAAGCCATTCCTGATTACTTCACACACAACACTACTCCTCTCTGCTTTGCCTTCACTGTAGCTCAGAGCACTGTACAGATTATCTTCTTTGTGCATCTGTTCTTTTATTATTGTCTCCCCAACAAGAAGATGAGCTTCAAGGAAGTGATTATGACATGAAAGCAGGATCTAGAGAGAGGGGCATTGGTGTTAATACTGGAAAGAAAACAATGGGAAAAAAACCCTAAATGTCTGGGTTTCAGAGACAGAACATGAACAACAAAAGTGATTGCTGCGTAAACTCGGGAGAAAGCGCATGCTGGGCAAATGACCCACAGAGGGCTCTGACTCTTATGACTAGGGACCTCTGAGCTTCCAATTGTTCCTGCTCTCTAGCTTGCTTCTGATCTTGAGGTAGCTTTTCTCCCTCCATAAGCTGCTCTTGTTCTACCAATATCCATGTGTCCCTGGTCTAGTTCTTGTTCCAGAACTGAAAAACCTAGAAATCCCAGTGGGTTCCTTCCAGATGTCAATCCATGACTATTACAAGGATGCTTTTCTATGCTTTCCCCACTAGCAATGAGCAAAGCCTGGCACAAAGGAGGCTATCAACAAATAAGTACCTAGTGAAGGAATGAATGAATGAATGAATGAATGAATGGGCAAGTGAGGGAACAAATAAATGCTTAATAAAGGAGTTGATGAGACGAGAATCTTTGTAGTCAACTCTACTGCTGCTTATTTCCCATGAGACTGCCCTGTCAATAGCCTTGAAGTTTCCCGAAGGAAGAACCACGCCTTCACAATGTCAGTAAAACTGTCTGTGAAAGAACTGTACCTTTGTGATTTTTTTTGCCTTCTTGATACCCTGGTATCCAGGGCTTTGCTGACAAAAAGGAACAGCCCCTCCCAGGCAGCCCAGCCAACCCCATCAGGCATAGACTACCTGCTGAGGAATATTTAATTATGAAAAGATGTTTAACTAGGGAGGGAGAGTAGATTTTTAACCTGATGTTTTAGAAAATTTAGTCCATCATGAAGGAGAGGGCATGGTCAAACAGGAACATCCCCATGGAAGCTAGAAAGAGGAACAGAAGCACGAAGGAGCCAGAATGTAATGCACTCTCCAATGACACAGCCACAGTGACTCACTTCCTCCAAGGCCCCACATCCAGTTGTCACTGCCTTCCAACAGCCTATTCAAATGCTGACTATATTACTGGGTCAAACCACCCATTGGGTCCGATTGAATCATTTCTAGAGTTGTCCTCAGAGCCACACCAGCATCTCCTAGGCATTTTTCAGTCTCACCAAATAACAAGACTTATCACCTTACCCCTAGGAGAACAGAAAAGCAATAGCAAACACACAGAACAGCTGTAAATACGGATGCAATCTTTCAAGCCAATAAGACTCACATTCATCCTGTGTGATCCATAATACTTTATTGCTTTCTCTACCTAGGATCTCTGGAAAGTAGAGACTATTGTTCCCAATATGCAGAGGATAAAACATGTTCCAAGAAAGAGAGAAGTAGTTTGGCCAAGCTCACACACAAAGAAATTGGCAAAGCCATGCCTTGACCATTGTTAGTCATGTGTCCGGATCCAAGGTTCTCCCAAGTAAGGGCAGAAGAACAGGGCTTTATATCCCCATGGGGCTCACAATTTCTCCTCACCCACCATACGTCCTGGTCTTGCCTCTGGGATGCTGTATCTTTTGCTGAACACATATAACATTCAGAGTGATGCCTGGATTCCAGGCATTCAAGTGAAATTACAATTAATGCCTATGAAATCATAGCAGTATTATTCTTGGCTAGCATTACAAAGCTGCTGAGTGGGGATCAGACAACAGCTGTCCTCACAATACAACTTCAACATTTTTTGTTAGTAAAAAACTGATGCAAAAAATATTTAAATCTAGGCAGAACATCTAAATGTCCCTATTGTATTGAAAATTCATAAGATCCAGCCACGCCAGCCTTCAGGGACCTGTTTCTCTAATCCCACTGCCTCTCTAGCCAAGTCATCCATTCTCCCTCAAGCTGTAACAGCAGCCCAGACAGAAGTGTACTCTAGCCCTACTCTCTGATATTCCTTGTATACCTCTTCTCGTGCAGAGGAGCCCAGGGAATTCTATTCTTTGCTCTTGCACTGGGGTCTCTTAAATATTGATATTATCATGCAAGTCAGATCCTGGCTCTAAATTGCAGATTTTTTTTATCTTTATACAACATAACATCCAACCTTCATAATGAGTCATTTCGACCCTTGTCTGTCTACTCTCTGATTACTATTTCAGTCTCAACTCTTTTCACTCCTTGCAAAACCATCTTAAACAGCAATCATATTCTAGTGAGTGAGACACAAAATAAGCAAAAAAAAAGAATGTAGGAATAAGAATGTAAAAGAGCTAAGATGGAGCATGACAGACACTATGACAAGAAATGATCACAGGACACCTTGAGAGTTAGTGATCTGGTAAGATTGCTTAAAGGAGGTAGCCTCTGATGTGAGACTGGTGAATAAGAAGTGTCTGATGACTACTAACCTCCTCTCAGGATGCACTGTGATGATGTGGGATCCCCCTCTGTATTCTGTGAATACCATTGATTAATAAAGAAACTGTCTTGGCGTGATAGGGTCGAACAGAGCTAGGGGGTGAAAACTAAACAGAATACTGGGAGAAAGAAGGTGGAGCCAGGGAGAAGTCATGGAGCCACCACCAGAGACAGACATGCTGAAACTTTGCCAGTAAGTCACTGCCATGTGGCAATACACAGATTAATGGAGATGGGTTTGTTGAAGGGAGCTGCGGGCTGCATTCCTGCCGCCCGGCTCCCAGCTACCGGCTAGCTTATGCCCTAAAATAACAACACACAAACTGTATTCATATAAACACTGCTTGGCCCATTTCTATTAATGTTTGTAGCACCACAAGGTGGTGACTTACCAGGGAGATTCTAGCCTACGTGCATCTTGGGTCACAGCTTCATTGCATATGCCTCAGAGAGCAGCAGCATGGCTTCTGAGCTCACTTCCCTTCTTCCCAGCATTCTGTTCTGTTTACTCCGCCTACCTAATTTTCTGTCCTATTAGGGCCAAGGCAGTTTCTTTATTTAACCAATGACCTTCCACCATCATGGGTTAAATTAATATGTAAGAATTAGCCAATAAGAAGCCAGAGCTAATGAGCCAAGCAGTGATTTAATTAATACAGTTTCTGAGTGATTATTTTGGGAGTCTGGGTGGCCAGGAAACAAACAAGCCACCTCCCACAACACTTTTCCAAAGCAATAAACAGCAGGAAGCAGTTTGGAGAGAACTATGCCCAAATTTTCCAAATTATTGTTTATAAATGTTTGCTTACATTTAATGAGATATGTTATAGAGATTTGCATAGGCTAGGCTTATTAATACAAATTTAAGGCCAATTTTTATATGCATATTTCTGCTTTTGATTAAGGTATTATGTTTATGTAGCTCATTTAAAAATGTAATGTATAATTAAGAAATATAGGTTAATAAGGTTAATAGAGAGTCATCTATAATAGTCAAGCTTGTAGCCATGTTATATATATGGTAGGGATATATTTTAGTTAGGTGGATAATCTTCAAACCTTTCAAAGACCTACAGAATATGACATTTAAAATGTTTTAAGAACTTAGGACTTTTTATGACATGAGACACATCTGCTCCTGGCAGCACCAATTATCTCAAGAGGAAGATGTGCATCAAAGAGGCACCTTAAGGAGTTTGCTAGCCACTTTGGCGAGAAACTGCTCTCGCCTGGACTACTTGATGTTATACTGCATGAAATGGGCAGGCAGGACTCACAGAGAAATGACTGCTGAACTTGCCTAAAGGTCAGACAATCCTTCAGGGTTCCTGCTTCATGAAAGAGTCTGCAAGACATTCTTCACGACACACAAAAAAAGGTGACTGACAACTGCTAATATAGGTAGAACTGTCTTTGAAATTTCCTGCTTCGTGGAAAAGTCTCGGACACTATGGGCCTGTAGGCTAAAGATTGGATGCCCCAATGATATGGAAGAACTTTGGGTGACTGTCCAGATAGTGAGATGTCTCTGTCAATTCTAGAGTTTTGGAAGTTGCTTACAATGTACTTTCTGTTTACTTAGGTATGATTATATTCATCTGGGGTCTTTGATGGAGTTGAAGACTAGATAGTTATAATTATAGTTTTCCTGAGTTATGATAAAAGATAAAATAGATATAAATATTGTAACTGTAAATCTTGTTTGATACCTGTTTTTATATGTAATTTTACTATGTTAAATGTAAAACCTTCCTTTCTATTTAAACAGAAAAGGGGAGATGATGTGGAGAGTCCTTCTGTATATGTATTGCTTTTATTAGTTGATGAATAAAGAATCTGCCCTGGCCTGGGATAGGATAGAGTAGAGCTAGATGTGGAAAACTAAACTGAGTGCTGGGAGAAAGAAGGTGGGATTGGATAGATGCCATGTAGTCGTGGGGGACAGAAGAGCTGGAACCTTGCCAGTAAGCCACAGCCACATGGCAATACACAGATTAATAGAAATGAGTTAAATTAAGATGTAGGAGCTTGACAATAAGAAGTTAAAGCTAATAGGCCAAGCAGTGATTTAATTAATACAGTTTCTGTGTGGTTATTGCAAGCCTGGGTAGTTGGAATCATACAATCAGGTTCCCACAACACCTGCCTACAGTGATGTACTTCCTCCAGGAAAGCTCTACTTCCTAAAGGTTCTACAGCCTTCCAGAATAGCACTGTCAGCTGAGGACCAAGTTTCAAATGAAGAAGCCTGCGGAGGGTACCCACACTACTCATTCTAACCCAAAGGCAACTGTGAGACTTCACCTCCAGATGTGAGTTCATCACAGGTCTTGGACCTTGGGAATTCAACATGAATTGTTAGGGAGGAGAGGATTCAACCAGTTCAGCACTGCTCCAACATGGAGTATCTTTGAAGACTTAAGCTAACAGAGCAAGTAAGACACTAAAGCACAGATAGATACCTTCTGAATCTCTAAAGTGACCAAATCCATGGAGTCAGAAAGTAGGACAGATGTTACCATGGTTTGGGGGAATATGCAATGAGAAGATGTTTCTTCATAGTGATGGTATATGATTAAAAAATCTAGAAAATGATGCTGGAGAACAGAATAGTAACGTGTGGTGCCATTAAACCATACACCTCACAGTGATAAGAGTGGAAAATTCCATATTGTATATATTTCTTCACTGTCAGAAATAATACTCAAGGAAATTCACAAAAAGAAATTATTTTCAATTTATTCTCGCATGTCTGAAAACTGTTGTCACAGCAAAAATTATTTCTATTTTTCTCACTTTCTAAGACAAGATATTTCTATTTTCTCTTAATTTTTCCCCTTGGATTATGTGACACCAGTCATTAGTTTAAGATATGAGGCAGGTCCACTAAAAGCAAAAAGAGAAATAAGATGACTGATGAACAAATCATTTTTAAATATAATATTAAAGTCATCTTTTGCAGCTTAAATATTTTATGTTTACTGTGCCCTTCCTTAGATTCTGCCTCCTGGCATCTCTCCCCAGGCCCAAGCTGTCCAGATCATTGCCAGTCCACTGCTGGGCCCTGTAGACAGTTACTGTGGACTTCTGCCACTAGGAGCAGGTCATACCAGTCAGAACTGGTGTGTGACCTGCCAGCCAGAGGAACTGCACCCCTCCCTGGATTCAGCCCACATCATTGCAGCACAACACCACCACTGTTGGGCCTGCCCCCAACCCAGGAGACCTTTGCCACTCAGATGGAAGCCACCCCTATCAGAACCAATGAGTGACCCACCTATGGGTAGAACTGTTTCACTCCTTAGATTCTGCATCCCAAGAACCTTCCCATGGTCCATGCCATCCCATCTCAGTGCTGGTTCTTCTGTTGAACCCTGCCCTGACCCCCAGTGGACTTCCACCACTCGGGCCCACATCGTACCAGTCAAAACAGGCACAAGCCACACCCGCTTGAACAGACTTCAGCGACTCAGGTGCAAGCCACACCAGGAAGAACAGGTGCAGGTCACACCACTCAGAAGAACAATGACACCCTGCTGCACCAAAGGCCAAGCTAACCACCAGAAGGTCAACTCACAACTTGGACAGAGGCCACACCAGCCTCCAGAAATCCAGATCACAAAGACTAGAAAACCAAAAAGGAAACAGAAACCAAGAAACAAACTATCCATCCAGTAAAGATCAACTCAGAAATGAGGGACTAGAGCTAATCTAGATGACTAAACACCGGTGTAAAAATGCAATCAACAACAGCCAGGGAAATATGTCACTACCAGAGCACAAGTATCGTATAATGGCAAGACCTGAATATTATAATACAGCAAAGCACAAGAAAATGACCTTAAAATAACTTTATAAATATGATAGACATCCTTTAAAAAGAAATGAAAAAGGTTTCTTAAAGAAATCCAAAAAAAGAAAACCAAAAACAAACCCCATAAAGAATGCCAAGAAAGCCAAGTGGTGGAAAGGAGTCAAAGAAACTGTTCATAGCATGAAAATCAACATAGAAGCACTAAATGAAACACAACCTGGGGGAATTCAGGAAGTGGAAAATCTGGGTAGGTGAAAAGGAACAATAGAAACAAGCATCACCAACAGAATACAAGACATGCAGGTCAGAATCTCAGACACTGAAGTCACAGTAGATGAAATAGATTCATCAGTCAAAGAAAATATTAAGTCTAAAAGACTCTTAACATAAAACATCTAGGAAATCTGGGATACTGTAAAAAGATCAAACCTAAGAATAAAAGCAATAGAAGAAGGTGAAGAATCTCAGTTCAAAACCAAATATATTTAACAAAATCACAGAAGAAAATTTCCCTAGACATGCCTATAGAGAGGTACAAGAAACTTACAGAACATACAAGAAACTTACAGAACATCAAATAGAATGGATCAGAAAAGAAAGTCCCTGAATCATTTAGTAATCAAAACACTAAACATACAGAACAAAAAAAAATAATATTAAAAACTGCAAGGGAAAAATGCCACGTAACATACAAAGGCAGACCTATCAGAATTACCCACAACTTCTCAATAGAGACTCCAAAAGCCAGAAGGGCCAGGACAGATGTCTTGCAGTCTCTAAGAGTCCATGGATACCAGCCCAGACCAATACACCCAGGAAAACTTTCAATCGCCATAGGTGAAGAAAACAAGATATTTCATGACAAAGTCAGATTTAAACAATATCTATACACAAATCTAGCTTTACAGAAAGTACTAGAAGGAAAACTCTAACCCAAGGAAGTTAACTATACCCACAAAAACCTAAGCAATATATAATCTCTCACACCAGCAAAATCCAAAGAAGGGAAACACACACATGCACACGCATACACGTGTGTGAGCATGCACGGGTACCCATAGAGGTTAAGCGAGAAAAGGGTGTCAGATCTCTCAGAGCTGGAGCTACTGGTGATTGTGAATCATCTGATGTGGCTTCTAGGAACCAAATTCAAGTTGTTTGGAGAATAGTGAGTGCTTTTAACCACTAAGCAGTCTCTCCAGCCAAAGAGGATATTCTGTGATGTAGCTATATATAATAATCCACACCTATGATACAAGTTTGAAATGTCTTTTCCACTGTTTTAATCAATAATAACCTCACTACCTTAGGCTTAGCTTTTCTCAGCTGTGGAAGGAGGATGATAATAGATATGATAAGGAACAAAGTATGCATCCAGGGAATCACTCAATAAGGAGAAGCCAGTGTTTCATAGTGATGGGATGTTTCTCATATCATTCAGAGTTTTATCAAATGCTTAAGCATATTGACACCTACTTTATCACTGTATCTACATAAAGATACTCACAAAGGAAGAAGCCAGGGGACTAAAATGTTAAGTGACTTAACCAAAGCACAGTGACTGCACCAATAATCAGTTTATTGTTTTGAAGTCAAGGCTTTGAAAGAAAGATGTGAGCTTAAAGATCCAGTTCCAGTACCACTTATGACCGTCGAACCTACTCTGTGTTTTTCTACCTAATTTCTCACCTAGAAGATGGTGATAATCAATCTCTTCCTCCTCTATAGTTTGCTTTGAGTCGGCTAAAAGGTTGACTATAGCAACACTTGATCATGATTAAAGTCTCTAAACACAGCAATGTCCTGGAGTGGGTAGTGCATGTCTGTCTTGCTCATCACAGTGCTCCTGGGTACTAGTTATTTGACTAGAATACAGTAGGTACCCAATTAATATACGTGGATACAAGATGGGCAAATAAATGAATTATCATTGCTTCTACTGAGCAGGAGTTTCTCACAGCAAATATTTCCTGAATATCCTCAAACTCTTGCAATCCTCAAGACAAGAACTTGAGAAGGTGGTTGTCACTAACCTCCACTCCTATTTATCTTTGATTCCAATTATAAAATAGATCTCAGGTTCCAGAAGAAACTTGGAGTCCCTTTAATCCAACAACTATAGAGAAGAATTAGGTTGCTAGATGACTATCATTGCAAAGGAGTTTGTCACTGAACCCCAGAATGCCCAAAAGGCCCTTTACTCAGGACAAATCTATTGACTGTCTCATGAATTCAAGTTCACACAGAAAAATACATGTCTATGTCATTAATGGTGTCAAGTCAGATCCTGGCCCCTCTTTTGGTGTCTTTGTTCAGGGGATGAAAAAGAGCCTCACTCAGAGTCACTCTGACTGCTATGTGGTCATCCTGAAATTTGACTTGGCCTTTCCTATTTGTCCAACAGAGATCAGACTGCCCTGGGAAACCTGCCTGGAACAAAGAAGAAATCCTTCCGGGAGCCACCATTTACTTAGCTACAGAGAAGATTAATTAAGGCCTTTTTAAAATTTATATTCAACACCCAGTTCATTGCAGAAAATGGATAGAGAAAAAAATCAGCCAGAAGTACACAAGACAGAGTCCAGAGAATCAAATAAGATTGCCTACTATCTTTTTTCCACAGACTCATGGGCATTTCCCTCACTAAATATCATTTTGTAACAAGCTTCATAGAGCATCTTAAACAGCAAAGCTCACTGGAGCCTCAGAATTCAGAGTATTTATGTAGGCATTATGTAAGATGTATGTATGTATGTATGTATGGATGGATGTATGGATGGATGGATGGATGGATGGATATGAGGGTGGATGGATTCATGGATACAGATAATATAAACTGTTTATAAATTCTTAGATAAGAGGCCAGTGAAACTGCTTAATGGGTAAAGGAGTTTGCTACTAAGACGAATGAGTTGAGTTTGATTCCCAGGCCCTGCATGGTAGAACCAATTCCTGAAAGTTGTCCTCTGGCCACCATGTCCATACCCACACCCATACATATGAACACACAAATAAGTAAGTAAATAAATAAATGAATATAATAAAGCTTTTAAAAATTAAATCTACAATAAAAATGGAATAAATCAAACTAAATTATTAGCAGTCAGCATTGAATGAAGCAGAATAAACGCACCCTTTCTA
The DNA here is from genome assembly GCF_037038515.1 of Microtus pennsylvanicus. Lineage (NCBI taxonomy): Eukaryota > Metazoa > Chordata > Mammalia > Rodentia > Cricetidae > Microtus > Microtus pennsylvanicus. The sequence goes on along the minus strand of NC_134586.1, from coordinate 34,953,196 downwards.
TGCTTCTCTGTTATTTGCTAATGACACCACATCTTCATACTGTTGATGAGAATAACTGCCTTTAAGTATGCAGAGAATAAAGGACAAGAAGGAGCAAAGTCTATTGAGACTGCCAGGCCAGCCGATGTGACACCAGGTCTGAGGGACACGGGAGACTATAAATAGGATGGGATCTGCTGACTCACCTTGGTGTGGAATGGCATGAGCTGGCTGTATCACAGGAATCCAGAGTTAGGAAATCCCAATGAAATCACAACAGTGGGGGGCAAGCAAAGAGAAGGGGGACCTGCCCAAGAGAGAAGGGATCATCAGCATAGAAGCAGGTTGACCTTGAATGAGCAAGCAAGGTTGTCCTGAGTTCTAGCAGAAGGTTAGCAGGGACGGTGACCAGGTAGAGATGGTCGATCTTGGCCTAGAAAACATGGAAAGGAAAGAGGAGTCAAAGGAGTAGGAGGGACTTTGTTTCTTCCCTGTTTGGGGGTTCCTTTGCCCAGGCCCCTGACCAGGAGCCAATAGAAGCCAGTGGCAAGGTCACAAAACCCCCCAAAGGTCACTCTGTAGTATTCATCTTGTGCAAGCCACATTGAGCAATCCATGTCAGCACCCCATAGCTTCCTGATATATCCCCTACCACAGTGGACAGAACAAGGCCCATCTGCCCACCACTACCCACCCAAGAAAATGCATCTCTTGACCCTGACTTTGCAGGGCTCAGCACTCCAAAAACGGGAAGGCCTGGCAGTTTTGACTTGAGAAATACAGTCACAGTCTCCCTCTGCTCAGAATTTCTCTTAAGAAAAGATGGCAAACAAAGAAAACAAGCAAACACAGCCAGGGAAGACCACATGCTACGATGTCTTAGTCTACACTCTGCTCAGTCCGAGCCATAAACTGTGGCTCAGTCTTCAGCTTGCCCTTGGCCCCTCTGTGTTCCATCAAGCTGGGCTTGGTAGAGCCCTCACAGGCTCCAATTTTTTCTCCTATTCAACAGCATCTTGAACCTCAGACTGACTCCAAGGTCACCTATGATGGATTTTTATTTCCTGAAGGTAAAAGAAATTGAGTCTTCCCAGAGGAATTTCACTCTATTTCAAGTGTGAACCTCAAGCTGAGAAATTGTCATTTGGCTACCAACATGTATCCACTCTAGGCACAGCCCAGTGGGTCTTGGACACTATGGGGTAATGCTCAGAGCATCATGCTTCCATGGGACCCTGAGTGCACTTTGGACCCAGCACTTAGCATGGGCACAGAGAGTGCCCATTAACACTGGCTTCACTGGTGATTGGTGAGCCAAGGACGGGGGCCAGATCTGGGGACAGGGACCCCAAGTACCAGAGACATGATGAGCACAGAGACAGAGAATAAAATAACCGTCAACAGGAGGAAAAGAAAGGGAGGAAAGAAAGGCACAAAATGGGTCCTGTTGTCCTTTTATCTGTAAAAATGTGAGCTCAGTATCTATAAGGTGAAGAATGATGACCCTCCCCTTTCCTGACACCTGTCACACTAGACTCCACCTTCAGGGGACCTCAACCAAGAATCTAAAATACCTGTCATTGAGTATCCAGGACATCTTGGGCATTTGACTGGCCCAGAATTGATTACTGGAGATGACTCTTTTCTGCCTCTGGGGAGAGCTGGAGATCTGTCGAACAAGGAGATGGCGGGAGTTAGAAATGCACACACTAGGAGATGAAGGAGTTAGAGATGCACACACTAGGAGATGAAGGAGTTAGAGATGCACACACTAGGAGATGGAGGAGTTAGAGATGCACACACTAGGAGATGGGGGAGTTAGAGATGCACACACTAGGAGATGACAGGAGTTAGAGATGCACACACTAGGAGATGACAGGAGTTAGAGATGCACACACTAGGAGATGGGGGAGTTAGAGATGCACACACTAGGAGATGGGGGAGTTAGAGATGCACACACTAGGAGATGGAGGAGTTAGAGATGCACACACTAGGAGATGGAGGAGTTAGAGATGCACACACTAGGAGATGACAGGAGTTAGAGATGCACACACTAGGAGATGACAGGAGTTAGAGATGCACACACTAGGAGATGGAGGAGTTAGAGATGCACACACTAGGAGATGGGGGAGTTAGAGATGCACACACTAGGAGATGACAGGAGTTAGAGATGCACACACTAGGAGATGACAGGAGTTAGAGATGCACACACTAGGAGATGGGGGAGTTAGAGATGCACACACTAGGAGATGGAGGAGTTAGAGATGCACACACTAGGAGATGGAGGAGTTAGAGATGCACACACTAGGAGATGACAGGAGTTAGAGATGCACACACTAGGAGATGGAGGAGTTAGAGATGCACACACTAGGAGATGGGGGAGTTAGAGATGCACACACTAGGAGATGGAGGAGTTAGAGATGCACACACTAGGAGATGGAGGAGTTAGAGATGCACACACTAGGAGATGACAGGAGTTAGAGATGCACACACTAGGAGATGGAGGAGTTAGAGATGCACACACTAGGAGATGGGGGAGTTAGAGATGCACACACTAGGAGATGGAGGAGTTAGAGATGCACACACTAGGAGATGACAGGAGTTAGAGATGCACACACTAGGAGATGGAGGAGTTAGAGATGCACACACTAGGAGATGGGGGAGTTAGAGATGCACACACTAGGAGATGGAGGAGTTAGAGATGCACACACTAGGAGATGGAGGAGTTAGAGATGCACACACTAGGAGATGGGGGAGTTAGAGATGCACACACTAGGAGATGGGGAGTTAGAGATGCACACACTAGGAGATGGAGGAGTTAGAGATGCACACACTAGGAGATGACAGGAGTTAGAGATGCACACACTAGGAGATGGAGGAGTTAGAGATGCACACACTAGGAGATGGAGGAGTTAGAGATGCACACACTAGGAGATGGGGAGTTAGAGATGCACACACTAGGAGATGGAGGAGTTAGAGATGCACACACTAGGAGATGACAGGAGTTAGAGATGCACACACTAGGAGATGGGGAGTTAGAGATGCACACACTAGGAGATGGAGGAGTTAGAGATGCACACACTAGGAGATGACAGGAGTTAGAGATGCACACACTAGGAGATGGAGGAGTTAGAGATGCACACACTAGGAGATGACAGGAGTTAGAGATGCACACACTAGGAGATGGAGGAGTTAGAGATGCACACACTAGGAGATGACAGGAGTTAGAGATGCACACACTAGGAGATGACAGGAGTTAGAGATGCACACACTAGGAGATGGAGGAGTTAGAGATGCACACACTAGGAGATGGGGAGTTAGAGATGCACACACTAGGAGATGGGGGAGTTAGAGATTCACACACTAGGAGATGACAGGAGTTAGAGATTCACACACTAGGAGATGGAGGAGTTAGAGATTCACACACTAGGAGATGGGGGAGTTAGAGATGCACACACTAGGAGATGGAGGAGTTAGAGATGCACACACTAGGAGATGGAGGAGTTAGAGATGCACACACTAGGAGATGACAGGAGTTAGAGATGCACACACTAGGAGATGACAGGAGTTAGAGATGCACACACTAGGAGATGGAGGAGTTAGAGATGCACACACTAGGAGATGACAGGAGTTAGAGATGCACACACTAGGAGATGGAGGAGTTAGAGATGCACACACTAGGAGATGACAGGAGTTAGAGATTCACACACTAGGAGATGGAGGAGTTAGAGATGCACACACTAGGAGATGACAGGAGTTAGGATGCACACACTAGGAGATGGAGGAGTTAGAGATTCACACACTAGGAGATGGGGGAGTTAGAGATGCACACACTAGGAGATGGAGGAGTTAGAGATGCACACACTAGGAGATGGGGGAGTTAGAGATTCACACACTAGGAGATGACAGGAGTTAGAGATTCACACACTAGGAGATGGGGGGTTAGAGATGCACACACTAGGAGATGACAGGAGTTAGAGATGCACACACTAGGAGATGGGGGAGTTAGAGATTCACACACTAGGAGATGACAGGAGTTAGAGATGCACACACTAGGAGATGGAGGAGTTAGAGATTCACACACTAGGAGATGGGGGAGTTAGAGATGCACACACTAGGAGATGGAGGAGTTAGAGATGCACACACTAGGAGATGGGGGAGTTAGAGATACACACACTAGGAGATGACAGGAGTTAGAAATGCACACACTAGGAGATGACAGGAGTTAGAGATGCACACACTAGGAGATGACAGGAGTTAGAGATGCACACACTAGGAGATGGAGGAGTTAGAGATGCACACACTAGTAGATGACAGGAGTTAGAGATGCACACACTAGGAGATGACAGGAGTTAGAGATGCACACACTAGGAGATGACAGGAGTTAGAGATGCACACACTAGGAGATGGGGGAGTTAGAGATGCACACACTAGGAGATGGGGGAGTTAGAGATGCACACACTAGGAGATGGAGGAGTTAGAGATGCACACACTAGGAGATGACAGGAGTTAGAGATGCACACACTAGGAGATGCGGAAGTTAGAGATGCACACACTAGGAGATGGGGGAGTTAGAGATGCACACACTAGGAGATGACAGGAGTTAGAGATGCACACACTAGGAGATGGGGAAGTTAGAGATGCACACACTAGGAGATGGGGGAGTTAGAGATGCACACACTAGGAGATGACAGGAGTTAGAGATGCACACACTAGGAGATGGGGGAGTTAGAGATGCACACACTAGGAGATGACAGGAGTTAGAGATGCACACACTAGGAAATGGGGGAGTTAGAGATGCACACACTAGGAGATGACAGGAGTTAGAGATGCACACACTAGGAGATGGAGGAGTTAGAGATGCACACACTAGGAGATGACAAGAGTTAGAGATGCACACACTAGGAGATGGGGAAGTTAGAGATGCACACACTAGGAGATGGGGGAGTTAGAGATGCACACACTAGGAGATGGGGGAGTTAGAGATTCACACACTAGGAGATGACAGGAGTTAGAGATGCACACACTAGTAGATAACAGGAGTTAGAGATTCACACACTAGGAGATGGAGGAGTTAGAGATTCACACACTAGGAGATGGGGAAGTTAGAGATGCACACACTAGGAGATGGAGGAGTTAGAGATGCACACACTAGGAGATGGGGAGTTAGAGATGCACACACTAGGAGATGGAGGAGTTAGAGATGCACACACTAGGAGATGACAGGAGTTAGAGATGCACACACTAGGAGATGGAGGAGTTAGAGATGCACACACTAGGAGATGACAGGAGTTAGAGATGCACACACTAGGAGATGGAGGAGTTAGAGATGCACACACTAGGAGATGACAGGAGTTAGAGATGCACACACTATGAGATGACAGGAGTTAGAGATGCACACACTAGGAGATGGAGGAGTTAGAGATGCACACACTAGGAGATGACAGGAGTTAGAGATGCACACACTAGGAGATGGGGAGTTAGAGATGCACACACTAGGAGATGGAGGAGTTAGAGATGCACACACTAGGAGATGGGGGAGTTAGAGATTCACACACTAGGAGATGACAGGAGTTAGAGATTCACACACTAGGAGATGGAGGAGTTAGAGATTCACACACTAGGAGATGGGGGAGTTAGAGATGCACACACTAGGAGATGGAGGAGTTAGAGATGCACACACTAGGAGATGACAGGAGTTAGAGATGCACACACTAGGAGATGGAGGAGTTAGAGATGCACACACTAGGAGATGACAGGAGTTAGAGATTCACACACTAGGAGATGGAGGAGTTAGAGATGCACACACTAGGAGATGGCAGGAGTTAGAGATGCACACACTAGGAGATGGAGGAGTTAGAGATGCACACACTAGGAGATGGCAGGAGTTAGAGATGCACACACTAGGAGATGACAGGAGTTAGAGATGCACACACTAGGAGATGACAGGAGTTAGAGATGCACACACTAGGAGATGGAGGAGTTAGAGATTCACACACTAGGAGATGACAGGAGTTAGAGATGCACACACTAGGAGATGGAGGAGTTAGAGATTCACACACTAGGAGATGGGGGAGTTAGAGATGCACACACTAGGAAATGGAGGAGTTAGAGATTCACACACTAGGAGATGGGGGAGTTAGAGATGCACACACTAGGAGATGGAGGAGTTAGACATGCACACACTAGGAGATGGGGGAGTTAGAGATGCACACACTAGGAGATGACAGGAGTTAGAGATTCACACACTAGGAGATGACAGGAGTTAGAGATTCACACACTAGGAGATGGGGGGTTAGAGATGCACACACTAGGAGATGACAGGAGTTAGAGATGCACACACTAGGAGATGGGGGAGTTAGAGATTCACACACTAGGAGATGACAGGAGTTAGAGATTCACACACTAGGAGATGGAGGAGTTAGAGATTCACACACTAGGAGATGGGGGAGTTAGAGATTCACACACTAGGAGATGGAGGAGTTAGAGATGCACACACTAGGAGATGGGGGAGTTAGAGATGCACACACTAAGAGATGACAGGAGTTAGAGATGCACACACTAGGAGATGACAGGAGTTAGAGATGCACACACTAGGAGATGACAGGAGTTAGAGATGCACACACTAGGAGATGGAGGAGTTAGAGATGCACACACTAGTAGATGACAGGAGTTAGAGATGCACACACTAGGAGATGACAGGAGTTAGAGATGCACACACTAGGAGATGATAGGAGTTAGAGATGCACACACTAGGAGATGGGGGAGTTAGAGATGCACACACTAGGAGATGGGGGAGTTAGAGATGCACACACTAGGAGATGGAGGAGTTAGAGATGCACACACTAGGAGATGACAGGAGTTAGAGATGCACACACTAGGAGATGGGGAAGTTAGAGATGCACACACTAGGAGATGGGGGAGTTAGAGATGCACACACTAGGAAATGGGGGAGTTAGAGATGCACACACTAGGAGATGACAGGAGTTAGAGATGCACACTCTAGGAGATGGAGGAGTTAGAGATGCACACACTAGGAGATGACAGGAGTTAGAGATGCACACACTAGGAGATGGGGAAGTTAGAGATGCACACACTAGGAGATGGGGGAGTTAGAGATGCACACACTAGGAGATGGGGGAGTTAGAGATTCACACACTAGGAGATGACAGGAGTTAGAGATGCACACACTAGTAGATGACAGGAGTTAGAGATTCACACACTAGGAGATGGAGGAGTTAGAGATTCACACACTAGGAGATGGGGAAGTTAGAGATGCACACACTAGGAGATGGGGGAGTTAGAGATTCACACACTAGGAGATGGGGAAGTTAGAGATGCACACACTAGGAGATGGAGGAGTTAGAGATGCACACACTAGGAGTTGGGGAAGTTAGAGATGCACACACTAGGAGATGGGGGAGTTTGAGATGCACACACTAGGAAATGGGGGAGTTAGAGATGCACACACTAGGAGATGACAGGAGTTAGAGATGCACACACTAGGAGATGACAGGAGTTAGAGATGCACACACTAGGAGATTGGGGAGTTAGAGATGCACACACTAGGAGATGGAGGAGTTAGAGATGCACACACTAGGAGATAACAGGAGTTAGAGATGCACACACTAGGAGATTGGGGAGTTAGAGATGCACACACTAGGAGATGGGGGATTTAGAGATGCACACACTAGGAGATGACAGGAGTTAGAGATGCACACACTAGGAGATGGGGGAGTTAGAGATGCACACACTAGGAGATGACAGGAGTTAGAGATGCACACACTAGGAGATGACAGGAGTTAGAGATGCACACACTAGGAGATGGAGGAGTTAGAGATGCACACACTAGGAGATGGAGGAGTTAGAGATGCACACACTAGGAGATGACAGGAGTTAGAGATGCACACACTAGGAGATGACAGGAGTTAGAGATGCACACACTAGGAGATGACAGGAGTTAGAGATGCACACACTAGGAGATGACAGGAGTTAGAGATGCACACACTAGGAGATGGAGGAGTTAGAGATGCACACACTAGGAGATGGGGGAGTTAGAGATTCACACACTAGGAGATGACAGGAGTTAGAGATGCACACACTAGGAGATGGGGGAGTTAGAGATGCACACAGTAGGAGATGGAGGAGTTAGAGATGCACACACTAGGAGATGGAGGAGTTAGAGATGCACACACTAGGAGATGGAGGAGTTAGAGATGCACACACTAGGAGATGACAGGAGTTAGAGATGCACACACTAGGAGAGGGAGGAGTTAGAGATTCACACACTAGGAGATGACAGGAGTTAGAGATTCACACACTAGGAGATGGAGGAGTTAGATTCACACACTAGGAGATGACAGGAGTTAGAGATGCACACACTAGGAGATGGGGCAGTTAGAGATGCACACACTAGGAGATGACAGGAGTTAGAGATGCACACACTAGGAGATGGAGGAGTTAGAGATTCACACACTAGGAGATGGAGGAGTTAGAGATGCACACACTAGGAGATGGAGGAGTTAGAGATGCACACACTAGGAGATGGGGGAGTTAGAGATGCACACACTAGGAGATGGAGGAGTTAGAGATGCACACACTAGGAGATGGAGGAGTTAGAGATGCACACACTAGGAGATGGGGGAGTTAGAGATTCACACAATAGGAGATGGAGGAGTTAGAGATTCACACACTAGGAGATGACAGGAGTTAGAGATTCACACACTAGGAGATGACAGGAGTTAGAGATTCACACACTAGGAGATGACAGGAGTTAGAGATGCACACACTAGGAGATGACAGGAGTTAGAGATTCACACACTAGGAGATGGAGGAGTTAGAGATGCACACACTAGGAGATGGAGGAGTTAGAGATTCACACACTAGGAGATGGAGGAGTTAGAGATTCACACACTAGGAGATGGGGGAGTTAGAGATGCACACACTAGGAGATGACAGGAGTTAGAGATTCACACACTAGGATATGACAGGAGTTAGAGATGCACACACTAGGAGATGGAGGAGTTAGAGATGCACACACTAGGAGATGGGGGAGTTAGAGATTCACACACTAGGAGATGGAGGAGTTAGAGATTCACACACTAGGAGATGGAGGAGTTAGAGATTCACACACTAGGAGATGGGGGAGTTAGAGATGCACACACTAGGAGATGACAGGAGTTAGAGATTCACACACTAGGAGATGACAGGAGTTAGAGATGCACACACTAGGAGATGACAGGAGTTAGAGATGCACACACTAGGAGATGACAGGAGTTAGAGATGCACACACTAGGAGATGACAGGAGTTAGAGATGCACACACTAGGAGATGATAGGAGTAAGAGATGCACACACTAGGAGATGGGGGAGTTAGAGATGCACACACTAGGAGATGAGGGAGTTAGAGATGCACACACTAGGAGATGACAGGAGTTAGAGATGCACACACTAGGAGATGACAGGAGTTAGAGATTCACACACTAGGAGATGACAGGAGTTAGAGATTCACACACTAGGAGATGACAGGTGTTAGAGATGCACACACTAGGAGATGACAGGAGTTAGAGATGCACACACTAGGAGATGACAGGAGTTAGAGATGCACACACTAGGAGATGACAGGAGTTAGAGATGCACACACTAGGAGATGACAGGAGTTAGAGATGCACACACTAGGAGATGGGGGAGTTAGAGATGCACACACTAGGAGATGAGGGAGTTAGAGATGCACACACTAGGAGATGACAGGAGTTAGAGATGCACACACTAGGAGATGACAGGAGTTAGAGATGCACACACTAGGAGATGGGGGATTTAGAGATGCACACACTAGGAGATGGAGGAGTTAGAGATGCACACACTAGGAGATGGAGGAGTTAGAGATGCACACACTAGGAGATGACAGGAGTTAGAGATGCACACACTAGGAGATGACAGGAGTTAGAGATGCACACACTAGGAGATGGGGGAGTTAGAGATGCACACACTAGGAGATGAGGGAGTTAGAGATGCACACACTAGGAGATGACAGGAGTTAGAGATGCACACACTAGGAGATGACAGGAGTTAGAGATGCACACACTAGGAGATGGGGGATTTAGAGATGCACACACTAGGAGATGACAGGAGTTAGAGATGCACACACTAGGAGATGGGGGAGTTAGAGATGCACACACTAGGAGATGGAGGAGTTAGAGATGCACACACTAGGAGATGGAGGAGTTAGAGATGCACACACTAGGAGATGGAGGAGTTAGAGATGCACACACTAGGAGATGGGGGAGTTAGAGATGCACACACTAGGAGATGACAGGAGTTAGAGATGCACACACTAGGAGATGGGGGAGTTACAGATTCACACACTAGGAGATGGGGGAGTTAGAGATGCACACACTAGGAGATGGAGGAGTTAGAGATGCACACACTAGGAGATTGGGGAGTTAGAGATGCACACACTAGGAGATGACAGGAGTTAGAGATTCACACACTAGGAGATGACAGGAGTTAGAGATGCACACACTAGGAGATGACAGGAGTTAGAGATGCACACACTAGGAGATGGAGGAGTTAGAGATGCACACACTAGGAGATGACAGGAGTTAGAGATTCACACACTAGGAGATGGAGGAGTTAGAGATTCACACACTAGGAGATGGAGGAGTTAGAGATGCACACACTAGGAGATTGGGGAGTTAGAGATGCACACACTAGGAGATGGGGGATTTAGAGATGCACACACTAGGAGATGACAGGAGTTAGAGATACACACACTAGGAGATGGGGGAGTTAGAGATGCACACACTGGGAGATGACAGGAGTTAGAGATGCACACACTAGGGGATGACAGGAGTTAGAGATGCACACACTAGGAGATGGAGGAGTTAGAGATTCACACACTAGGATATGGAGGAGTTAGAGATGCACACACTAGGAGATGGAGGAGTTAGAGATGCACACACTAGGAGATGACAGGAGTTAGAGATGCACACACTAGGAGATGGGGGAGTTAGAGATGCACACACTAGGAGATGGGGGAGTTAGAGATGCACACACTAGGAGATGGAGGAGTTAGAGATGCACACACTAGGAGATGACAGGAGTTAGAGATGCACACACTAGGAGATGGGGAAGTTAGAGATGCACACACTAGGAGATGGGGGAGTTAGAGATGCACACACTAGGAAATGGGGGAGTTAGAGATGCACAAACTAGGAGATGACAGGAGTTAGAGATGCACACACTAGGAGATGGAGGAGTTAGAGATGCACACACTAGGAGATGACAGGAGTTAGAGATGCACACACTAGGAGATGGGGAAGTTAGAGATGCACACACTAGGAGATGGGGGAGTTAGAGATGCACACACTAGGAGATGGGGGAGTTAGAGATTCACACACTAGGAGATGACAGGAGTTAGAGATGCACACACTAGTAGATGACAGGAGTTAGAGATTCACACACTAGGAGATGGAGGAGTTAGAGATTCACACACTAGGAGATGGGGAAGTTAGAGATGCACACACTAGGAGATGGGGGAGTTAGAGATGCACACACTAGGAGATGGGGGAGTTAGAGATTCACACACTAGGAGATGACAGGAGTTAGAGATGCACACACTAGTAGATGACAGGAGTTAGAGATTCACACACTAGGAGATGGAGGAGTTAGAGATTCACACACTAGGAGATGGGGAAGTTAGAGATGCACACACTAGGAGATGGGGGAGTTAGAGATTCACACACTAGGAGATGGGGAAGTTAGAGATGCACACACTAGGAGATGGAGGAGTTAGAGATGCACACACTAGGAGATGGGGAAGTTAGAGATGCACACACTAGGAGATGGGGGAGTTAGAGATGCACACACTAGGAAATGGGGGAGTTAGAGATGCACACACTAGGAGATGACAGGAGTTAGAGATGCACACACTAGGAGATGACAGGAGTTAGAGATGCACACACTAGGAGATTGGGGAGTTAGAGATGCACACACTAGGAGATGGAGGAGTTAGAGATGCACACACTAGGAGATAACAGGAGTTAGAGATGCACACACTAGGAGATTGGGGAGTTAGAGATGCACACACTAGGAGATGGGGGATTTAGAGATGCACACACTAGGAGATGACAGGAGTTAGAGATGCACACACTAGGAGATGGGGGAGTTAGAGATGCACACACTAGGAGATGACAGGAGTTAGAGATGCACACACTAGGAGATGACAGGAGTTAGAGATGCACACACTAGGAGATGGAGGAGTTAGAGATGCACACACTAGGAGATGGAGGAGTTAGAGATTCACACACTAGGAGATGGGGGAGTTAGAGATGCACACACTAGGAGATGACAGGAGTTAGAGATGCACACACTAGGAGATGACAGGAGTTAGAGATGCACACACTAGGAGATGGGGGAGTTAGAGATGCACACACTAGGAGATGGAGGAGTTAGAGATGCACACACTAGGAGATGGAGGAGTTAGAGATGCACACACTAGGAGATGACAGGAGTTAGAGATGCACACACTAGGAGATGGAGGAGTTAGAGATGCACACACTAGGAGATGGAGGAGTTAGAGATGCACACACTAGGAGATGACAGGAATTAGAGATGCACACACTAGGAGATGGAGGAGTTAGAGATTCACACACTAGGAGATGACAGGAGTTAGAGATTCACACACTAGGAGATGGAGGAGTTAGAGATTCACACACTAGGAGATGACAGGAGTTAGAGATGCACACACTAGGAGATGACAGGAGTTAGAGATTCACACACTAGGAGATGGAGGAGTTAGAGATGCACACACTAGGAGATGGAGGAGTTAGAGATGCACACACTAGGAGATGGGGGAGTTAGAGATGCACACACTAGGAGATGGAGGAGTTAGAGATGCACACACTAGGAGATGGGGGAGTTAGAGATGCACACACTAGGAGATGGAGGAGTTAGAGATGCACACACTAGGAGATGACAGGAGTTAGAGATGCACACACTAGGAGATGACAGGAGTTAGAGATGCACACACTAGGAGATGGAGGAGTTAGAGATGCACACACTAGGAGATGGAGGAGTTAGAGATTCACACACTAGGAGATGGAGGAGTTAGAGATGCACACACTAGGAGATGGAGGAGTTAGAGATTCACACACTAGGAGATGACAGGAGTTAGAGATGCACACACTAGGAGATGGGGGAGTTAGAGATTCACACACTAGGAGATGGAGGAGTTAGAGATTCACACACTAGGAGATGACAGGAGTTAGAGATTCACACACTAGGAGATGACAGGAGTTAGAGATTCACACACTAGGAGATGACAGGAGTTAGAGATGCACACACTAGGAGATGACAGGAGTTAGAGATTCACACACTAGGAGATGGGGGAGTTAGAGATGCACACACTAGGAGATGACAGGAGTTAGAGATTCACACACTAGGAGATGACAGGAGTTAGAGATGCACACACTAGGAGATGACAGGAGTTAGAGATGCACACACTAGGAGATGACAGGAGTTAGAGATGCACACACTAGGAGATGACAGGAGTTAGAGATGCACACACTAGGAGATGACAGGAGTTAGAGATGCACACACTAGGAGATGGGGGAGTTAGAGATGCACACACTAGGAGATGAGGGAGTTAGAGATGCACACACTAGGAGATGACAGGAGTTAGAGATGCACACACTAGGAGATGACAGGAGTTAGAGATTCACACACTAGGAGATGGAGGAGTTAGAGATTCACACACTAGGAGATGGGGGAGTTAGAGATGCACACACTAGGAGATGACAGGAGTTAGAGATTCACACACTAGGAGATGACAGGAGTTAGAGATGCACACACTAGGAGATGACAGGAGTTAGAGATGCACACACTAGGAGATGACAGGAGTTAGAGATGCACACACTAGGAGATGACAGGAGTTAGAGATGCACACACTAGGAGATGACAGGAGTTAGAGATGCACACACTAGGAGATGGGGGAGTTAGAGATGCACACACTAGGAGATGGAGGAGTTAGAGATTCACACACTAGGAGATGACAGGAGTTAGAGATGCACACACTAGGAGATGACAGGAGTTAGAGATTCACACACTAGGAGATGACAGGAGTTAGAGATGCACACACTAGGAGATGACAGGAGTTAGAGATGCACACACTAGGAGATGGAGGAGTTAGAGATGCACACACTAGGAGATGACAGGAGTTAGAGATGCACACACTAGGAGATGGAGGAGTTAGAGATGCACACACTAGGAGATGACAGGAGTTAGAGATGCACACACTAGGAGATGACAGGAGTTAGAGATGCACACACTAGGAAATGGGGGAGTTAGAGATGCACACACTAGGAGATGACAGGAGTTAGAGATGCACACACTAGGAGATGGAGGAGTTAGAGATGCACACACTAGGAGATGGAGGAGTTAGAGATGCACACACTAGGAGATGGAGGAGTTAGAGATGCACACACTAGGAGATGGAGGAGTTAGAGATGCACACACTAGGAGATGGGGGAGTTAGAGATGCACACACTAGGAGATGACAGGTGTTAGAGATGCACACACTAGGAGATGACAGGAGTTAGAGATTCACACACTAGGAGATGACAGGAGTTAGAGATGCACACACTAGGAGATGGGGGAGTTAGAGATGCACACACTAGGAGATGACAGGAGTTAGAGATGCACACACTAGGATATGGAGGAGTTAGAGATGCACACACTAGGAGATGACAGGAGTTAGAGATGCACACACTAGGAGATGACAGGAGTTAGAGATGCACACACTAGGAGATGGAGGAGTTAGAGATGCACACACTAGGAGATGGGGGAGTTAGAGATGCACACACTAGGAGATGACAGGAGTTAGAGATTCACACACTAGGAGATGACAGGAGTTAGAGATGCACACACTAGGAGATGACAGGAGTTAGAGATGCACACACTAGGAGATGGAGGAGTTAGAGATGCACACACTAGGAGATGACAGGAGTTAGAGATGCACACACTAGGAGATGACAGGAGTTAGAGATGCACACACTAGGAGATGACAGGAGTTAGAGATGCACACACTAGGAGATGGAGGAGTTAGAGATGCACACACTAGGAGATGGAGGAGTTAGAGATGCACACACTAGGAGATGGAGGAGTTAGAGATGCACACACTAGGAGATGGAGGAGTTAGAGATGCACACACTAGGAGATAGGGAAGTTAGAGATGCACACACTAGTAGATGACAGGAGTTAGAGATTCACACACTAGGAGATGGGGAAGTTAGAGATGCACACACTAGGAGATGACAGGAGTTAGAGATGCACACACTAGGAGATGGAGGAGTTAGAGATTCACACACTAGGAGATGGAGGAGTTAGAGATGCACACACTAGTAGATGACAGGAGTTAGAGATTCACACACTAGGAGATGGAGGAGTTAGAGATACACACACTAGGAGATGGAGGAGTTAGAGATGCACACACTAGGAGATGGGGGAGTTAGAGATTCACACACTAGGAGATGACAGGAGTTAGAGATGCACACACTAGGAGATGGAGGAGTTAGAGATGCACACACTAGGAGATGGGGGAGTTAGAGATGCACACACTAGGAGATTGGGGAGTTAGAGATGCACACACTAGGAGATGACAGGAGTTAGAGATGCACACACTAGGAGATGACAGGAGTTAGAGATGCACACACTAGGAGATGACAGGAGTTAGAGATGCACACACTAGGAGATGGAGGAGTTAGAGATGCACACACTAGGAGATGGAGGAGTTAGAGATGCACACACTAGGAGATGACAGGAGTTAGAGATGCACACACTAGGAGATGACAGGCGTTAGAGATGCACACACTAGGAGATTGGGGAGTTAGAGATTCACACACTAGGAGATGGGGGAGTTAGAGATTCACACACTAGGAGATGGGGGAGTTAGAGATGCACACACTAGGAGATGACAGGAGTTAGAGATGCACACACTAGGAGATGACAGGCGTTAGAGATGCACACACTAGGAGATTGGGGAGTTAGAGATTCACACACTAGGAGATGGGTTAGTTAGAGATTCACACACTAGGAGATGACAGGAGTTAGAGATGCACACACTAGGAGATGGAGGAGTTAGCGATGCACACACTAGGAGATGGGGGAGTTAGAGATGCACACACTAGGAGATGACAGGAGTTAGAGATGCACACACTAGGAGATGACAGGAGTTAGAGATGCACACACTAGGAGATGACAGGAGTTAGAGATGCACACACTAGGAGATGGGGGAGTTAGAGATTCACACACTAGGAGATGGGTAAGTTAGAGATGCACACACTAGGAGATGGGGAAGTTAGAGATGCACACACTAGGAGATGACAGGAGTTAGAGATTCACACACTAGGAGATGGGGGAGTTAGAGATTCACACACTAGGAGATGGGGAAGTTAGAGATGCACACACTAGGAGATGGTGAAGTTAGAGATGCACACACTAGGAGATTGGGGAGTTAGAGATGCACACACTAGGTGATGACAGGAGTTAGAGATGCACACACTAGGAGATGACAGGAGTTAGAGATGCACACACTAGGAGATGACAGGAGTTAGAGATGCACACACTAGGAGATGACAGGAATTAGAGTTGCACACACTAGGAGATGGGGGAGTTAGAGATGCACACACTAGGAGATGACAGGAGTTAGAGATTCACACACTAGGAGATGGAGGAGTTAGAGATGCACACACTAGGAGATGGAGGAGTTAGAGATGCACACACTAGGAGATGGGGGAGTTAGAGATTCACACACTAGGAGATGGGGGAGTTAGAGATTCACACACTAGGAGATGGGGAAGTTAGAGATGCACACACTAGGAGATGGGGGAGTTAGAGATGCACACACTAGGATATGGGGGAGTTAGAGATTCACACACTAGGAGATGGGGAAGTTAGAGATGCACACACTAGGAGATGGGGAAGTTAGAGATGCACACACTAGGAGATGACAGGAGTTAGAGATGCACACACTAGGAGATGGGGGAGTTAGAGATTCACACACTAGGAGATGGGGAAGTTAGAGATGCACACACTAGGAGATGGGGAAGTTAGAGATGCACACACTAGGAGATTGGGGAGTTAGAGATGCACACACTAGGAGATGACAGGAGTTAGAGATGCACACACTAGGAGATGACAGGAGTTAGAGATGCACACACTAGGAGATGACAGGAGTTAGAGATGCACACACTAGGAGATGACAGGAGTTAGAGATGCACACACTAGGAGATGGAGGAGTTAGAGATGCACACACTAGGAGATGACAGGAGTTAGAGATGCACACACTAGGAGATGGGGGCGTTAGAGATGCACACACTAGGAGATGGAGGAGTTAGAGATGCACACACTAGGAGATGGGGGAGTTAGAGATGCACACACTAGGAGATGACAGGAGTTAGAGATGCACACACTAGGAGATGACAGGAGTTAGAGATGCACACACTAGGAGATGGGGGAGTTAGAGATGCACACACTAGGAGGTGGCAGGGGTTACTGATGCACACAGACTAGTTAGCAGCACCACAAGGTACAGCGCTCAGGGCTCCTGGACAGAGGACTCCAATTGCTACCAGTGATAGGGTGATGAAATGAGACTGGCATTTCAGACTACAGCAAACTGGATGATGACTGTCCCCACACATATGCTTCAGGATGGCTCATGTGAAAGAGGCACATACACCCAGCACCACACAGCAGAACATCCATGACACAGGGTGACATTGGACAGAGATGGCAAATGGTTGTGGAGAGGGGCTACCAAACACTGAATGAGAGAATTAGCCCCCCCAAAAAAAATACATCCAGACAGACTGAAGCAAGACAACCAACGGGGCAGGTAGTGGCAATCTCTGTGCATGGCTCATAGCTGCCTGTCCGAGGCTCGGTGGCACAGCTTGATAACAGCGTGTGAGAGAAAAGGCAGGGGGACAGGCAGGTTTGGAGTGTGCAGGTTATGGAATGCCTGCTAGGATAGGAGTTAAGGGAATGTAAGAATGGTGTGGTCACACTGGTCTCCTATTTGCAGCAGGAGCCCTCGAGCTATTTTTTTAATTTTTTATTATTTTCTTATTTATTTTACATATTGACCACAGTTTCCCATCTTTCCTCTCCTCCCATCCCCTCCTCCTAACTCCCTTCTACCCCCATCCACTCCTCCTCCATCTCCATTGACAAAAGGGCAGGCCTCCCATGGGAATCAACACAGCAAGGCACAAGTTGAGGCAAGACCAAGCTCCTCCCCCTGTTGGAGAAGGCAACCCGCCATGGGGATTGGGTTCCCAAGAGCCAGCTCAAGTGCCAGAGACAGGTCCTGTTTCCACTGTTAGTGTCCCACAAACAGTCCAAGCTATACAACTGTCACGCACGTGCAGAGGGCCTACCTGGATCAGTCCTATGCCGGCTCCCTAGCTGTTTGTTGGTCCAGAGTCGGTGAGATCCCACAAGCTCAGGTCAGCTGTCTCTGTGGGTTCCCCATCATGACCTTGACCTCCCCTGACTTGTGCAATCCCTCCTCCCTTTCTTCATCAGGATACCAGGAGCTCGGGCCAGTGCCTGGCTGTGGATGTCTGCATCTGTTTCAGTCAGTTACTGGATCAAGGCTCTCTGGTGACAATTAGGGTGGTCACCAATCTGATTCCAGTAGATGGCCAGTTCAGGCACCCTCCCCACTATTGCTAGGAGATCATCCTTGTGGATTCCTGGAGGATTCCCTGGTACCAGGTTTCTCCCTTTCCCCAAAATGAGCACCCTTCTCAAGACACCTCTTTCATTACTCTCCCCCCCATCCTGCCCCAACCCACCTCCCATAGCCCACCAACCTGCTCCCTCAAGTTCCTATTCTCCCACTCATGCTCCCGGTTTACCCAGGAGATCTCTTCTATTTCCCCTTCCCAGGGGAATCAACACATCCCTTTTTGTACCCTCCTTGTTATCTAGCCTCTCTGGGACTGTAGATTATAGGTTGAACACCCTCGAGCTTTAAAGATTGGAAAATTCTGAGAACAGTGGGAGAAAGGGAACTGGAGCCATGCCATGTGAGTGACGGTAGAGAGTTATGTTTAACCTGGGAAACTGCTCAGCGGGGCAGCAGAGCTACCTTCATCCATCTGGAACACTGTCAGAAAAGAAGAGGGATTGAAACTCATTCTGTCTAGTGCCACGGGGTGAAACCGGAGCTATACAGGTGACATGGAGGCAGATCTGGCCTCTGAGGAAGAAAGACTGATGCTAACAGGTAGCCAATATCTCCTGATGACATGTTTTCCTCAGAGAAACTGAGCGGCCCTGTGAAGAATCAAAGATAGGCAGTTAACTATCTCTAATGAGCCCTCCAGTATGTCTAAGCCAGCAAAGACCACCTCCCCGGGGTCTCTGACCTCAGGAATGGAGTCTTTTCCTTGGAGCCCTGAAACGAGTCTGCCTCTGGAGCAGCTGACTGAAAGCACCCTTGTCTCGATTCTCTGGCTAAAGAAGGGAGGCCACACACTTTAAAGGCCTGATGTCCACAGTCTCCTTTTCCTCCACTTAGTCCTCAGGGCCTCACATCAGCTGGAGCCCAGGGACAACAGTTTGAGGAAATACTCAAAATAATTAAGGTCATGCCACCTACATGGTAACCTCCATGAAGGGCCATGTTTTCTCCAAATTACCATTCTTATGGCAGATTATGGACTTTTGCCTCCATGTGCCTGTGCTCCAACAAGGTATTTTATGCCAAAATATAACCAATAGAACTGAGAACTAGGATCCAGAAAGGGAACACTTAGTTAAGACACGGGTCAGCGGCCTGCACTATCCCTGGCCATTTCTCTCTCTGCTAAAAGCTGTAGAAACTGCCTCTTCAAGGAATCCTGCAAAGTTGGGGATGACAGCCAAACCCAAACCTGAGTAGAAGACGAAACACAAAATAGAGGCGGGCAGGTCTCTGCCTGAGTCTTGAACCAGGTTGAACAGCAGGACCTCATAGCACAAGGGCTTCCAGAATGCACCTACCTGCTCTGCTCACTTAGCAAGTTATGGACACATGAGAGGCGGTAGTCTCCATTATGACAGGTAGGAGAAAAGGACTAACAACCTCTCCTCCTGTGGTGTCTGAGGACATCAGAGCCCAGAGAGGTTGTGTGGCTTGGCTGGGGTCATGGAACAGCAGTACTAAATGGTAATTTCCTCTGAACTGAAGTCTTCCATCCTGAATGGAAGGCTGATAAGATTCAGAAAATTCTAAAGGGAAAGCCCCTTAAGACTCAGGAAGAAAAAAAAACTTACAAATCTCAGGAAGTACCTGAAATCCAGCAGGCCCCTCCTTCAAGGTTATATATGTAAAATGAAAAAGAGACTCTTCAACCTGCTAAACTGCAAACTCGTCAATCTCAGGAAGTCCGTGAAATTTCCCAGGTCCCTCCATTCAAGTTTATATACATAAAATGAAAAAGAGACTCTTCAACCTGCTGAGCTGTAAACTCACAAATCTCAGGAAGTCCCTGAAATTCACCAGGTCCCTCATTCAAAGTTATATAAGGACTATGAAAAGAAACTCCTCAGCCTGCATAGCTGTCTGCAAATCCTGCAATGTGATCCAGGTTTCCAGCTTCTCTGAGTGTCCCCAATCTGGGATGGGTTTTTTGTGATGTGGCTACCTTTGAGCTATATGCTCTCCTGTAAACGACCCCTTATCCATACTCCTAAAATTAATCTCAATAAACTGACTGGTTCACCAAGCTGGACCTTGATGATATCATTGTTTTGGCTGGCCTTCCATTCCCTCTCTGGGGTGAACAGACATTTGCTTATGTCTCCCCCAGAAAAGTGTCACAGCAAAGCTGAAGCTGAGAACCAGGTCTCCTTCCACACTCACCGTTCTCAGCAATGTCACCCTGTGGGCACAGAAGCACCAAATCGTCCCCTGAACCCTTCATTCTCTGCCCCCTCATCTCTGGGACCTCTTTTTTACATGTTACAATGTGATAAGAACGAAAATTCCTATAGGGGAAGAAACACACAATGTGTAGGCTTAAAGGAGGCGAGTAGGAAGAACACTGTTGCCTCCTCCCCAAATGTCCCCTTCTGGGGGAAATGTACACAGAAGGAATATGAGAACAAAAAGATGAAAACATGGGGGGAACAATAAAATGAGTGGACTATGTCCAGATCCTCAAAAAAATAAAGCAACTTGAGATGGATTAGTGGATCAGAATATTGGGCTTCAACTTCATTTGTTCTGAAGTACTTGCAATTAAATGATGCAGCTCCATGGAATAAGTAAACAAAGTGTCAAGCAGGCATGTTGTAAGAGCTGAAACAACTTAACAGCGACGACGGGGTATAGCACTGTAGCCAAGAGGTGCACTGTACTGAAAACCCTCATTGGTGTGTGTTTGGAATTGTCTGTAGCTCGAGATTAGAAGAGGACATGCTGTGGGTATTCAGAGCATCACCTCTAATGCAAACTTTAAAAGGATAGAAAAGGTTTGATTTTTTTTAAGTAAAGGTAAATGTTGGCATTCATAATTACACATGCTTATGAATCTTCCTGGCAAGCAGTTGAGCCAAATCAATGAGGTCCAGGCCAGTGAGAGAGACCCTAGTGCAAAGTCAAGGTGGACAGTGTCCTGAGTAAGGACAATTGGGTTGTTCTATGGCCTCTTATACAAGTACACATACATGAACCCCCATATATGCATGCGTACACCCTACACACACACACACACACACACACACACACACACGCACACGCAGACGCGCACACGCACATGCACACAGCACACGCACACATATGCACACGCACACACACACACCACATACACACACCACATACAGAGTGTTGATCCTTGTCATCTCTTCCTGGAGGCCAGCTGCCTCATTAGCCTTCTTGGTAGGAAGAACCGGGAAGCCTCTAGAAATGGAAGAGATTCTCATCCTTTGATGATCCCTGTGCTTGGTTACTATGCCCAGGCCACAGTGACATCCACAGCAAGCCTGCTTGGGGGACTGGAATGGCACTGAACAGAGCCTGGTCCAGCATACACCCAGCCGCTCACATGCATGCCTTCTCTAAATAGAAGCCTTGTCTGACAAGTGTCTGCCCTTTGCCTGCAGAAGCCAGGCAGACAAGTCCAAGCTGATGAGTTACAGGCTAATTTTTACCTGAGTCCACCTGTCAATGTCAGTTCCCATGGGTCTTGAGTAGTGCACATCCATGGCAGATGATACCGTAGTCTGTCTTTGGAGCAGACTGTCCAGAGAGCATGGTAAGAATCACTGGCCCCTGGGAAATGGGTTAAAGGGTCTAAAATCTGAGCTTTAGACAAATCTATAACATTGCATCTTCTCTTCTCTCCAGATCCTGATGGCTGTGTTGGGGTCTTACTTTAATACGGCCTGTGTTTAATGCCTATCTAGTACGAGTCAACTAAAAGAGAGGCAGCCTGAGTCTCGGTGAATCTGCAGACAACAGGCCCAGCTAATATGAAATAATTCAGATTGTCCATCATCATTTCTGGGTCTGCAATTGCCTCCTGTTGATGGGATTTCTCACATACACAATAAGACAGTGGAATGAAATGTCACCTACTGACAACTCAAGTATTAAGCAACTCTTGAAGGAATGGAGACGGGTTAAAGGCAGAGCTACTGACACTGCTGTGGATCCTGCTTGAAGCTGCTTAGCACCACTCAACACAGAGATGGCACATGGAGGGAGACAGGCGCACAGGTGGAAAGAGCCCATGGTGGAGAGTCTGTACAGCTTCCTAAGCTCTGCCAAAGCCTAAAGCCGTATGAACATAACATTAACTGTTTAAAGGCCTTTCTCAGCCATCAAATCTCTAGGAGTCATCCTTTACAGTTTCCTCCAGATCTCGTTGATCATGTCCACTCCTCATAGTAACAACCATAGAGACTGAGTCAGCCTGGTAGGAATGAAGATATTCCAAAGAGACACCCTCAACTGTCTCTCAGTCTGCCTATCAGACTGCTAAAACAAGGGACCCAAAAGAAATAAAGATTTCTCTGGAGTCTCATGCCAGAAAAAGGAAAAGGCACCAGCCAGGAAGGGAGCTTGTCTCCCTGGAAGAAATTTTAGAGTTCCAGCAGCTTGTCTCAACCTTACAGAATGAGACTGAAGCTCTGACAAGAACAGGTTCAAGGATCGTGGCTGGACCACACCTTTCCTGAGACAGCTTAGATAGGCACATCCTTGGTCCTCTCTTTAGACTCTATTCTCACTTCAGGATCCTTAAGAAGAACTTCAGTTCACTGAATCTCTGTCCCTCTTCCCAACGTGACTGCATTGAATAAATCTCCTCTTTGTACTGTCCACTTTTAATTGGCTAGTTAAAAATAGGTGGCTGTCCAGAGGCCATGCTGATGTCCACAGCTTGTGCTACTACAGAGGGTTATAATGGTTTCTATGGCCCATATTGTGGCAGAGGGCTGTGTTGATGTCCACGGTTTGCTGCAGAAACCATGTGAAAGTTCATGATCCACGCTCCCACTGACTGTAAAGAACAAGGAAGCTTTGTTTGCCGTGGTATCAATGACAGTAGACTCATAATTGAGAAAGAGAGGCATAGAAAGCTTCTGTGACAACCTCTAATCCCACTTTACCCCTCTCAAAGGTAACAGCTTAGATAAGAAGCCATCAAAGAGAACCCTTAAAACTTGTTGTAAGGATTGTTTAGTGTAGCTCTCCACAACTGATGGCTTCTGGCAGGAGAGGGGTGGAGAAGAACTCGGTTTTCTTTAAGGGACCGGCAATTGGGAGTTTGACCATACTCCAGTGAGTACATGGGCAACGCAAACTGGATTTTTCCTCTTCTTCTTTTTCTTCTTTTCCTCCTCCTTTTTCTTTTTCATCTTTTTTTTGGGGGGGGGTCCCAAGGGTGGGAGGACTGCAAAGTGAGCGTGGTTGGGGTGCATTATGTGAAATTAACAAATAATCAATAATATATGTGTGGAGAAAAGAAGAAAATGGGTAGCAGGATCTGACTTGGAGAACAGATTATATTTGGCGGCAGCAGAAGCATCATTCTCACTATCACTGTCACCCACTGTTATCACCATGCCCATCAGCCCTATCACCGCGGTCTTACTTATGGTTTCTATTGCTGTAAAGAGACTCCACGACCACAACAACTCTTATAAGGGAAAACATAAGGGGAGGGGCTTTCTTCCACTTTCATAGGTTTGGTCCATTATCAGCATGGTGGCATGCGGGCAGACATGGTGCTAGCTAGAAAGGGAACTTGAGAATTCTACATCCTGATCCACAGGCATAAGGAAGAGACAAAGCTACTGGACCTGGATTGAGCTTCTGAAAACCTTAAAGTCAACCCCCAGAGATACACTTCTTCCAACAAAGCCACACCTACTGCAACAAGAGCCATAGCTTCTAATAGAGCCACTCTCTGGTGACCAACCATTCAAATATATGAGCCTATTGGGGCAGTCCTTATTCGGACCTCCAAAACTGCCATAAGCATCAACATCAACCTCATCTCCATTCTTGATATCACCACCATCACTAACATACTCCCAATACCTCCATCACCATCCTCACCATCACCACCACCATTACTCTCAGTGGCATCATTCTCACTATCATCAGTATCAGTATCATTACCATCCTATGACAGCCCTCAATACCACTCTCATTATAGCATTTTCACTGTTGCCTTATCATTATCATCAACACCATCATTATTATCTGTTGTGTCTACATTACCACATTTACCATCAACTTATCATCATCATCATAATCCATTGTCATTATCATCACCATCACCTCTAATCATCATCACCAAAACATTTTCATCATCATCATAGTCGCTATCATCATGATCATAACTGTCAGCAACATCACCACCAACAATATATTTTTATTTTCATTACTATTACTACCAATAATTAGTCATATTTACCCAACACCAAGAGTAAGATGCTGTGCTTAACATCTCTCCAGTCATTTCAGTGGACACCATACAAGCAGAGGATCTGTCTTCCAGCCACAGATGATGATGCAGCCTTAGGTTCAGTGACTTGTCCAAGTGACGTAGGCAGTGGATCCAGGTCCATGGCTGTATCTTAAGTTCTTCATCTATTACACTTCCTTGTCATTGGTTTAGCCAATTGTGGAGGCCCAAAAATGTGAGCCTATTTCCACCTTGTCTAATAGTCAGAGAATTTGGAGGTTGCTCCAAATTGTTGACAACAATCAGAGCTACACATCCTGACTCAGATGTGGTTACTTGGTTCTTTTGATATTAAGATGGCCCATACAAGTAGATCCATTCAATCCTGGCAGATGGTCAGGACATGCAAGCATACTTCTGCTCCTTCTTTTGTATTATGAAGTTACCTGGGGAATGACTTCCTTCAGGATACTAGGTCTAGGGTGGCTTCACTGCCTAAACAACAGAATGCTAATGACTTGATATCTCAAAATGTTAAAGCAATTAACTGTTCAGGTTGTCCTTTGTATGATGTTAAAGAAGTCTTTTGTTGCCTTCTTTCTCCTTTTGTATTGGGGTATAAAAGCATACAGAAAATTAAACTCAGGTGATTTCAGTATTCACTGGAACTCCCTCCTGTTGCAGGAGGTCCTCCCGCTCCTTCAGCCAATAGCCGTTGAGATACCAGCCCATTGGGGTGTGGTCTCTCTCCCTTTAAAAAAGCAGCCACTTCCCTCTCCTCTCTCTCTTTGCTTCCTGCTCCACTTCCGGTGACTAGACTCCTTCCTGGTTGCGCAGAGGGCTGTTGTCTGGGACGGTGGTCTGTAAGTTTCCCCCTTTAAATAAATACCATCCTATTAATCATAATTCCAAACTGGTGTGGGATTGTTTGTGATTTACACCTTCATTATCTGGCGCCCAACGTGGGGCGCCATTCTGTAGTAGGAGCTGTGGCTGTGTTCCTGCCCACAGCCTGCTCCCAGCCGCCTGGCTAGCTTATGCCCCGAAATAACAACACACAAGCTGTATTCATTTAAACACTGCCTGCCCCATTTCTATTTATGTGTGTAGCACCGAGGTGCACTTACTGGGAAGATTCTAGCCTACGTCCATCCTGGGTCAGAGCTTCATCACGTCTGCCCCAGATAGCAGAGCTAAGTGATATGAGCTCACTTCCTCTTCTTCCCAGCATTCTGTTCTGTTTACTCCACCCACCTAAAGGCTGGCCTATCAAATGGGCCAAGGCAGTTTCTTTATTAGCCAATGACCTTCCTCCATCACCCTACCAGTACTAGTCTCTACTTTTCTGGTTTGTTATTGTCAAGTCTTTGTACTCTTTACTTTCTGTTCCCCACACCCCTACCCTGGCAAGTGGTATTTTTGCCGAGGCTGGTGCCTGACAGCCAGTGACCCAGCTTAGGCTTTCTTCTCTGGGCCTCAATACTACTTAACCAACCTTCGTGCCTCCCTTTATTCCCATGGAAATGAAGCCATCATCTCTAAGCCACCAGCATTGTCTGCACAGTGCTTTAATATGTCCTGGCACTTTATTTGTCTACCAAAAATTTTTAAAGGCACCCCACCATCCAAACGATATATATAAACTCCTTGTACCTGTGGGATTCTTCTATAGACATCAACAGAGATGATTCTGAGCGAACTGATGAAGGAGAAACTCCAAATGCAGACAATTCAACAGAAGGACCTTGTGGAGTACCCTTGAGTTGACATGTGGGGGCACAATGATACCATGGGGGCATAGCAGCAAGTACTCCTGACTCATTTTCTGGGCAGAGGTATGGTCAATAAATGTAAAAGTGAGGGAATAAATAATCATAATCGGAGGACATCAGCAGTTCTGGGCAGCCCTTCAACATCCTAGCAGGTGCTCAGATGCCCCAAGTGCACCAGGTCTGGATCATGCGTACTCTCCACCCCGCTACTTGTGAATGGAAAGAATTTCCAGAACGCTCATTTCCAAAGGCTTTCCATGCTTTCTAACCATAGATAAAATAAAGAATGCATCACCCAGGGTCCAAATCTCTTTACTTGTGGTTCCACAATCACCAAGTATAAGACACAGCAGCCTTCTTCTCCCTCAGGCTTTCCCTGTAGGATGGTCACATCCAGCAACTTGTACTGTCCTGTGCTCAAGAAAAAGAACCATGCTCCACAAACACTGTATAATACCAAATTAAATTCCTTCAGATCATAACCATATGTTGGATTTAATATCAAAATGAGCTATATCTAACTGTGACAGACAATGAGATGCCAGGGCCATGACAGAAAGAAAACTTTCTCGAGAGAACCCAGAACCCTGCATGTGAGTATGACAGGCAGGTGCTTAACCGCTGAGCCATGTTCCCAGCAAGAAGCCCTGGGTTTCAGCAGTTACCACTGATGATTTATTAAGTATGTTCCAAGCCCTGGTATAAGCAGAAGAAAGTTGAAAATTAAACAGGTAAGAACTGGAATTTACCACACAGCACATATACAGTGCTGTGGACATCCGTTGGGATATATTTGTACCCACTAGAGCATATGAGTATTCGCTCAATCTCTACTCAGTGAGAAAAGTTCTTAGAAACTTTCTCAAAATTAACCAAAATGCAGGAGAACACTGAGACTCAGAAAGACTGAATTCTTGTTTATATGATACCCATCTAGTGTGTGCCCACTTTTCATTTCATCTACACATCACAAAATCCTCCCTAAATATTTTGTACATTCTCCGCCAAAGGGAGCCAGGTGCTCAGACATCGCTTGGAGGAAGTGTGGAGCAGATGTATGAACTCAAGGTGCAGTGGCGTTGCTAAGAGCTTGGCACCAACACACCATCAAGCTGTCAAAACTCTCCAGCACTTATTGGGCCTCAAGTCCAAGGTCATCATATCACTTTCCCAAGAATGGTGAAATGGGCCCCAGAGGGGGAAAACATCTGGAAAGCAGAAAGCAAGCATATACTGCACTTGGAGCAAGAGAAACTCTCCCACATTGTACATGATTACTAACAAACACTGGCTTTGCCTTGGAGACCAATGGAAGAATGGTTTTTAGGTGGGAGCAGGAGCCAAAGGTAGAGCCAGGACCTGGAGTAGAGCCAAGACCATGAAGAGAATCACTGATAAATTCCATACAGGGCACACATCCTCATCCACCTTAGTTACTTCTCATAGATGTCAACTCCTGATACCTTCATCCACCATATTCGAGGTTAGGGTGTCAGCTATGAATTTGGTGGAAGAGATACAAAATTTCAATGTGCAGCCATCTTGTTTGCCAGACAAAGTGTTTTGCCAACCAAACTCAAATGAAGTCTTTGAATCAAAGGCAAAGAAAGCATCTCATTGGTCGAATGCAAAAGAAGTTTCTTATTGATCAAACCCAAAGAAAACTTCCCATTGGTTAAACCCAAAGGAAGCTGTTCATTGGCTAAACCCAAAAGACTCTGTTCATTGGCCAAACTTAGAGGAAGTCAAAAGAAAGGGAAGCCCAAGGAGGATATCTTCGGTGTACACAGAAAACTGAAAAACAAAGCAAAACAAGAATGAAAGGGCTGATGGGGAGGTATAACTAGAACAGATCCAGTCCCCCATGCTTGTGAGAATCCCTCGATAGTTTCTGCTGACAGTTCCCAGCACCCAGTACCCTGAGTTCTCCTCAAGGACACGATCTGATTCCTCCTCAGCCTCCTTCCTGGAAGCATTCCCTTTTCCTTAAGTCAGCTCCCTTCTTACTTTGAGTTTCTCCTTCTCTAATTATACAGAGCCATTTAGAAAACATCCTGCCCTCTATTCCAAGGGGTCGCCCCAACATCTCTCTTGACTGTGCAATGCCCTCCCAGGAGGCCATCTGGTAAGCAGCTTTCTCGTCTCATTTTACATGTCTGTCATTCATATTGCACTGCTTAAAACCCTTATTATCTGCAAACCCCTGCTGGGGAGTGTCGCAATGATAATTTTCCCTAATTGGCCTGGATAGACATGTGTCTGTCATTACAAATCCCATCCCTTTGTGGATCATTGGCTCCATTTACAGAGAGGAACTCCAGGGCAGAGCCAAGGTGGATTTGCTGTCACTGTGAGGGGCAGCCACTGAGCAGATCTTCCTTTGAGAGAACGCTCTCTGAGCCAAGCCGGAGGAATGAGAAAAATAAGCGGATGCTTGGAGCCAGGAGGATTTTCATGTTTCTATAATCAGATGGGATCTGTTTCCCAGTGAGAGTTTGGATTCCACGAGCAGCCACAGACTCCAAGCCACCTGCCCGCATCTATACACCAACGCCTTACGGGAGGTCACAATGGCTTCCACAGCCTGGCTGGCCTTGAGTGTATTCTGGGGCTGAAGAAGGGGCTTGGTTGGTCAAGTGCTTGCCACACAAGTCCTATTTCCAACATCCATGTAAGAAGTCCAAAATGGTTGAGAACCTAGAAACTCAACACTAGGGGAAGCAGGGGCAGGCAGATCCCCAAGCTCTCTAGGCTGCCCATCTAACCAACCAGTGAGTTATGAGCACAGTGAGCGACTGTCTCAAAAAAATAAGACCAGAGAAGACACACAATAATGACCTTTGGTGCCACACATGCACACTGAGCGCACATGCATACAAGTATACACACACTACATTCTGCACCGAGGAAGAGAACACTCTATCCCTTAGAAACATCGGCGTCTATCTTTCTCGGCATCCTTCTTCTAGGCACATGCTGATCACTGGCAGAAGGTATAGACCTTGGTAGGGTAGGGAAGCTGAGACCCTGATATTCCTGAACAGCTTCAGGCAGGATTCCAGGCAGTGTAGACAAAATGTCTCTGGCCCATAAACTCCCCCAGCCTGATGGTGTCTTACCAAGTTCATCTGTGACCTTGAACCAATGCAGACTTACTGCCTTCCAGTGAAAGATAGTAAAACCAAACTCTAAAGTATACAAATGCTGGCCTGGTCATCTGGTTGCTTAGCTGTCTGTGTCCCTCTCTCCTGCATGACATAACATCTACATTTTCCCAGGAGAACTAACTATGCAAGTTGGTTTTGCATTGCTGCCACATACAGCACCCGAAAGAAGGAATTTAAGCTCACTGTTGAAAGGGTGTCAGTCCACCACGGCGAGGAAGACATGCCAGAGCATTTCAGGCCATGGTGGTGGGAGCATGTGGCAGAGTTTGTTCCCATCATTGCAGACCAGGAGTGTGTGTGTGTGTGTGTGTGTGTGTGTGTGTGTGTGTGTGTGTGATGGGAAATGGGAACCAGGGGCCCAGTGTAGCATTTGAAGACCTACATACAGACTTCTGCTAACCTGGTCATACTTTTCAAAGCTTTTATAACCTTCCAGAATAGATCCACCAGCCAGGGATCAAGCTTGTTGTACGTGAGCACTCTACATACTGTATGATATTGTAAGTGTGTTCCATGGATGGCAGACAAGACCCTCCATACAGGATGTCCTCTTATTTTGTCTAGGCAATTATAAAAACAGAAAGTCAGAGTTAGTATTCTACCCTTGGTGGATCCAGTCTATGTTGTCAAGAGGCAAAGTCAACTTTGACAAGGTACAGCAAACCCAAAACTTCCCTCCATTAAAACCAGTCCACTTCCAGTCAGTAACTGCCAGCCAAGGTCTCCTAACAATCACTACTGCTCCTGTTCCTGATGACCCCAAGGCAGACACACGGGTCTCCTTCTCAAGCTTCATCAACAAGCATTGGGTTGAAGTTTTTCAAACTCTCTAGGCTTCAACCTCCTTCTGTTCTATGAAATGGGGATGACACAGTCCCTGAAGTCAGGTGGCGTCGCAAAGCATGAAGGGTCGCCTTTACAAAACAGTCCGAGGGGCACTTGGCAGCTGCAGAAACTGGGGGTATGGTAAACTTGCCTTGTTTAATCACTGGGATCAGAAGAGAAGACAAGCCCTAGGCAGGGCTCATGTGTGTGCATCTGCTGCCTCCTGGTGGGCAAAAGCTGCGTCTTCTGGCCATCGCACTCAGGAGCTCACAACTTCCATAGTTACCACACAAAACCTGCATATAACTGGCCATATCATATGGATAGGAAGGGGGATCATGAGACTCTGTCCCTCCCTAAGGGACTCTTAATAGTTGCGAGTTGCTGCAGGAGGAAGACTCATCTGTCTCAGTGGGGCAGCCACTTGTTACGCTGCCAGTCAATCGGCAAGGTTCCACCCCAACTCCGACAAGAAACTCTAGCTAAACTCAGTGGGCCACACACACGACAGAGATGAAAGCAACAAGGGGAAGAGCGGCTTCTGTGGAAGAGGGGAGGTGAGAGCGGAAGTGAAAACAATTGGCACTCACTGTAGGAATTTACGGAACTGTCGAGGAAGAAAAGAGAAAGGAAAAATGGAGGCTTAGACAGGTGGGGAGCCCGCACTGAGGCCCAACGCTGTGTAATTGCTACATAAGGCCAGCACCGAAAGTTTGGCCCACAAGGTGACGCTACACTGAGGATGAGAACCTAGGGAGATAGGCCTTAGTGAGGGGTTCTCGAGTCATTAGAAGTATCTCCTTGCAGGGGATTGTGGGACTTTGCTTTCTTTTTCCTTCTGCTCATTTTGAAGCCATAAGTCTACTCCCTCCCCCATATTCCAAATCAACACAACACTCACCTCCTACCCAGTCTTGAACTTTGAATCTCCCAACTGAAATATAAATAAACTTTATCTCTTTCCAAAATTAGTTGCCTCCAGTGTTTTGTTACACAGTCACACAAAGCCCTGCCAAGCTGAGAGTTGATATTTTGATACCTACGAAACCAGTTGTGGTGCTGCAAGCTGGTAGGGTATGCGGAAGAGGTAGAGGCGGTTCAAGTTCAAGGTCAGCCTGGGCTACATGCTGTCTTCTGGACATGACAAGGCCATTGGAATCTCAAACTCACAGCAGCAGGCCAACTGAATCAGTCAACATCCCAGCAAGCAGCACTAACCAAACTCAGCAAGTCTCTCTCACACACACATACACACAGGTACACTCACACACACATACACACATGTACACTCACACATACACACAGAGAAGAGAGGACCCAAAAGAGGCAAGGGTGTGTTGGGGGTATCTGTGGAGATTGGGAGGGGTAGTTGGGGCGAATATATTAAGATCAAAGATACATTGCATACATATATGAAATTGTCAAAAAATAAATTCAAAGAATGTATGTTTAAAAGCTCAAAAATTTTAACTAATCTCCTGACCTTATTGCAAACTAAAAATAAATGAGGACACTGGGCAACTCTAAGAGAATTTCAACAGCTGTCACCACAAATGTCTAGAAATAAGATCCACCAGGGGGCGACAGCGCTTCATTATGACGAACTGCTTGGCATCCACCCAGAGAGGTCCTGGTATTTTGATAGTCTTTTAGAAACCACAGTCTGTGCCTAGACACCATGTGCTTGATGACCTCTCCCTTCAGTTCTGACCTCACGTGCCATTCTCCATGGCTAAGAGAACATCTAGGAGTCTGAGTGCGCATCAGCGTCACGCACACAATGGCCTCAACACCCCACCAGCCCCAATAGTTATGGGGACCACCAAGGACAGACAGAGCAGGTAAGTAGAGCAGTATAAGGTCACAGAGGAGCACATGGTCAGAAGGCCACACTACATATGCTGCTCCTCAACCTGTATCCCAGCCACCACAACTTCTTTTCTCACTTTCTGATTGTGATATAGAAACTAAAGTAACCAAAAGCACAGAGATTAAGTTTGGCCACAAAGGTTAGCACAGCCTTTCCCATCCCCAAATCAATCTTTCTTTCAGCTGGAGGATTCAGTCCTGTCAGGTGATAAGGGAAAGGGATTGAACTTGTAGAAACACCGACAGCGCCCATCTGGAGAACCTGCTAGAGGACCCACATGTGGATGCACCCAGCTCTCTGCTCCAGACAGACTACAGCGAAGCTGTCAGCCCTCCAGAGACCCCGCAGTCAGGCTCTCCACATTTGTCACAAGCCGAAAATGAGCCTGTGCCAACAGCTGGATTCTCTCAAAACGGAACAACCACAAAAGACCGTGCAGGAAGGCCTTGTGGAGGATTTAGTCACAGTCCATCTTCCTGATTCACAAAGCTGTCCTGGAAACAGTGAGGTCCCAAGGGATTCCAGTCTAGATGCGTTCAGCTGGGCTCCTGGACCTGAAGGTTCAAGGGCAATAGAAGACAGGGTGTCTCCTACCCATGGGATCTGTTTTATCAACCTGTGTGTGCCTGTTTGTGAAGGTTGATCTTCATTGCCAACTTGAGAAGATTTGGAGTCATCAAGGAGAGACTTCTAGGAGCTTTTGTCTGAGGGTTTTCCAAAGGGGTCTGAGGAGGAAACATCTACTGACCACACCATGTGCTGGGTACCAAGACCTAGAAAACAAGCTAAACCCCCTGTCTCTCTCTCTCCTCCTGTGTGTGTATGTGTGTGTTTGTGTGTGCACTGTCTGTCTGTCTATGTTTCTGTGTGTCTGCATATATATGTGTTGTGTAGTCTTTGTCTGTCTGTTTGTGTGTTAGTCTCTGTCTGTCTCTGTCTTTCTCTCTCCTGCTCAACTGTTGAGTGTCCCTCTGAAGTCACCTTCTTCCAGGTAAAATGTTCTTAGTGACTTATTACACCAATAGCATAGTTGAATCATTGGATATCAGCCTTAAACAGCTGATGTTTCCTTCTCACCCCCAAATACAGACGCATGTGCATGCGCACACATACACACACACACACACACACACACACACACACTCATAGCCAGTATGGCTGTAAACATCCTACATAAGCTTGTGTGCCTGAACGATTGGCCCCCAGCTGGGGACGCTGGTTTTGGAGGTTGTAGGACCTTGCGGGATATGGGTTCTTGCTGGAAGAAGTGGGTATCAAGGATGGACCTTGTAGGCTAGAGTGGCCTCTGCTTCCAACACAGTTTCTCTGCTTTCTGGCTGATAGGTGATATCACCAGTCACCTCATTCTCTGGCTGTTCCAACCACAGTGCTTTCCCCACTGTGGTGGACTGTATCCTCTCAAACAGGGAGCCAGAATAACTCTCTCTTCCCTGAAGCTGCAGCTTGTCAGGTATCTGATCAGAGCAAGGAGAAAAGAAACACAATAGCCCACTTGCATCCAATGTTGAACACAAAGGAGAGATTAGAAGAAATCCCTTTATAAAAATACATGCATTTCAGCATGCAGGTGCTCAGGCATAACAGAGGGTGCAGGAATAAGCACAGCTGTGCCCATATATGAGCACATATTTGAAATGAGGTGAAAGATCTGGTAATTCAAACAAGGTAAAGGGGCAACTCAAGAGAACAGAGCTGAGCACTATGGGAAAATGAGTATTCTATGAAGAAATAGCTGGTGAGCTTTCTGTGTTTACTCATACTGAACTTCAACACCAGTGGGATATGTATACTGTAAAGCTGTATGCCATATGTCATATGACATATGTATATGTAAAGCTGTATGACATATGCCAAGGGATTAGCAACTGAAGTTTTGCTTGCCTGCCCTTCACCCACCAAATGCCAATAGCTTGCCACACTAGAGTACGGTGGTGCTCCAGAAGACGTGAGATCTGCCCTGGAGACTTCTCTCTTTCCGTGCCACCGCAAGACTCTGTCCCTAGAGAGCAGCTGCTGCCCATGCCCCAATGCCCTTCAGCATAAGAGTGTGTCCCTCCAGCCTTGTAGAGCTCACAGACTTGGCAGCAGGCAGCCAGAGCAGGAGCCAAAGTCTGGATGTGGAGAGCACTTGATTTAGTCTCAGCTCAGCCACCAGGCTCCTATCGCCTTGACTACCCAGCCCAGTTCCTGCTGGAGTCGCTTTACCTAGCCCACTGTTAACAGTGCTGCTCTCATCAGCCCTACCAGGATGCCCATCCAGACCTCACAAGGTATGACTCGCCCAGTCCAGGAAATAATGAAATAGCCAAACAGGCACGGGGAAATCCAGGGCTCAAACAGTAGCAGAGATGGCACAAACACTCTGCATCCCTGTCTCCCCCATCGCCCTCCCAGGGGCCTGTCCTTGAAGGGTAGGGACACATGATGCAGGTAAGATTGACTTTAAGTGGGAGTTCCAGACGGCCCATAGGGAAACAGGTGTAGAGGCCACTGTTTCTGCTAAGCACCTGTTCTAACTCAAAGACAGGTATCATAAAATGACAATCCTCTGGTTCCTCACAGTCAGGATCATGGTGGCCTTCCGGATCCAGGAACACCTGTCCAAAGCTGAGCCAGCATTTGGGTCTACAGGGAGCTCCCTCTGCCTGCCCAGCTCCAACAGTAGGATCCAGTTCACATCTTCTGATCCCAAACCACATCTTCTCAAAAAGAAAACATTCCGTGAAACCCATCCCATGAGCTCACCACAGGGGTCAGCAGCTAGACCCCACCATTCCAACACAGGTGTGTTTTGGTTTGGTTTTCTGAACTTTGGAGAGAGACCTCTTATTTTTCAATTGAGCACACATACTGGTGACCTTTCAAGTCCTCTGCAACAAAATGCCTGACAAACGCAACCTAAGGAAGGAAGAGTTTATTGTATTTTTTCCTCACAGTTCAAGGGTGCAGTCTGTCACGGTGAGGAAGGTGCGGCAGTGGGAGCATGAGGCAGCTGGTTACATTACGTCTGTGCTCCAGAAGTAGAAGGAGAGGAACGCTGGTGCTCAGCTCACTTTCCCCTTCTTAATTCAGTCCAAGACCCCAGTCCATGAAATGGAGCTATTCACCGCCAAGATGGGTGACATCGTCACCTCAATTTGTCTAATCTAGAAACTCTCTCATGGATACACCCAAAGGTTTGGCTGCTGGGTGATTCTAGATTCTGGCAAGTTCACAGTCAACATCAATCAGCCATCATGGTATCCATGAACGACAGTCATTATAGAGCTTCCATGTTGTGAGGAAACCCAGACTGGATGGGGGTAGCCTGGTGGGCAGCTCCAGATGGAAGTGGCCTTCGGATGACTAGGGCGCCCATCTTTGAACCGCCCCAGCCTTCTAACCTCAAAGGGAAGCCTCAGACCTGGCATTGGTACAACAGAACTATTTCAGCAGTGGCTAAAGCAGTGTTTCCAGCCCAGAGGACAGAAAGCAAAAGTGCTGGGCAGAAGTCAATCTGTAATTACATTTCAACACTTCTATACCTCTGAGCATGCTCCAAGGCTCATAGCAGAATCCAGACTAAAATAGGGATCAGCAATACAAGACCCTACATACAACTGGGGTATTAGATTGGGAGGAGGCAGAGCCCCCACCATTTATGTTACTTCTCTTCATTATTCTACAGGAAGTTGCTTAGGAGAATTCTTATAAGTTAAACATGGGCTCCACCAGCTGAGCCCCATCAGAAGTGGAGTCTGGACAGATGATTAACCAATTGTTCAGAAAGTCTTCTGGAGTTTGCAAGGGCTTGGGTTGTCCAACATCCACCAACACAACTAAACTTAAAGAGCACCGCTGTCCCCTTGTCAGATGTAACCGGTGGACTCTGGGGACAGCTCTGTCCATCAGAGGATCGTGCATCCACAGCAGTATCGCTTGGGGTAGTCAGCCACGTATACCTGGTGGTCGGTGCCATAGATGTAGTAGACAGAAGTCTTTCCTTGGTACCAGTAGTGAACTTCTGTGATGGGGATCAGCTCGATGGTCTGGCGCTGAGGAAACAAACGGCCAAACACAGAGTCACACTCTAGTCTCTCATTTTTTTACGAGGCAGCATCAGCTTCCCCAGGCTTGTGGGGTAACGTGCTGGGTGCACAGGATGTCCGGAGCTGACCATCTGAATTCATCTCCTGCTGCACTCCTATGCTAGTTCTATTTCTGACACTGTGATAAATATCCAGACCAAAAGCAACTCAGGGGAGAATGGGTTTATTTGGGCTCCTAACTCCACATTACTGTCCATCTCATCTCAGAGGGGAGCCGATGCAGGAACTTGAAACAGCTAAGGAATGCTTGCCTTTTCCTGTTTGTCATCCGTCTCCACACTCACACAGCTCAGGACTCAAACCTACGGAATGACGCTGCCCACAGTGGATGGGTCTTCTCATCTCAATGGACACAATCCAAGACAATCCCCCACAGGACAACCTGATCTAAACAAAATCTCTTTGGGAGAGACTCTTCCCAGGTGATCCGAGATGTGTCAAGTTCACAGCTAACTGCCCATCACTGTTCCTTCCCACAGTCTACGCCCTGGGAAAACCGACTTATCTTCAGCCACTGTCTGATATTGGAAGTGAGGCATGGGTATCCCCAGGGGACCTCAAGAAAGCCCCAAGACATTTCCAGAAGCATAAATGTCTCCATGAGCTACTGGATGAGGGTGAAGAACAAAGTTGTTTTCAATACTTTCATATCCAAACCAGCCGAGAAATGTCTCGAGTAGCTTATTGATTTTGATTTTGGTTTTAAGATAAAATGTCAGAGAAATGCCAGCATTTGGTGGATTCTGTGAGGCTTATCTAGCCAGATGTCCCTCCGCCACCACCACAGTTGTGTGTCAGCATAGCCTCAGAGGAGTCTTTCTCAAATGCTCTCCTTTTGGCAGATAGGAAAACAAAAGGCTCATGCGACTTTGGGTCCTGAACATCAAACACTGCAAACCTGGGCCCCTCACCTTAGCAGTCCCCTTGTCAAGCTCATATCTCCTCCCAGCATTCGCCTCTTCCTAAACAGCGCCCCACCCCGCACCCAGAAGAGGGAGCAGACTCTCTATCTTCCACAGAGTCAGTCTCAGAACCTCAACTCCAGCCCCTTCTCTGAGCAGTTAGTTCAAAACTTCAGCTCTGCTGAAGGAGGAAGTGGGGCTCCTGGGGTAGAAGGAGGGGGCCCCTGTCATCTTTAGTTCCTGGTACTATTGGGCTGTTGGCAAGGGCAACCCATAGCTGGTATACAGTTGTGGCTTCTCCAGATGTTAAAGTAGCATGTCCCTGGGGCATTTCTGTGGTCTGCCCTGTGCCTTTGGCTCATGCTGCTTCCACAACCCACTCTCGGGCATAGAATTCCAAACACAAGAAAATGGTGTGACAGCTAGGGGTCAAACCTTCCTCACTCCCTAGAAGCCCTTCCCATCAGAAACCATCAAATGGCTGCTCAGCTTTCTCTTCTAACTGTCCTTGAGTCCCCAAGGAATACTGGGGCAGAGCAGAGCCCTGGAGGAGGACCTAGGAGCATAGGACACTGCCCAGGAACAGGGTTAGAAACTTCCGTGACCCTTCCTGTGTGGTGCTGAGCTCCATTTCTCAGACCTTGACTTTCTTATATGTGGAATGATGTAAGTCTTTCAAAGTTGGGGTGCCAAATGAAATCAGAAAACTAACTCATATTCATCAGCCTAAAGCAATGGCACACAAATGATCATTTTGGAAATCAAAGGCAGAAGCCAAAACACTCCCACCAAAATTGATATGCAAAGCCTTGTAAATAAGGACTAACAGACACACGAAATTAGGAGCCAAGGCTGCTGCTCAGAGGCTTGGGCAGAAGATCAGGAACACTTTGGCTTCTAGACCCTTCTACAAGAAGCAGCAGCATCCCCGCCTCTATCCACTGTGTGCTCAGAAGATCTGGATTTAAGCCCACAAACCACCCAAGCCCTCAGCCCTTCAGAAGACGGTCCTCTTGTAATTGACGGCTTGTGTGTGTGTGCTTCTTGGCTGTACTCCACAATGGAGAGGATTCTAGCTATTCACTTGCAGCTGCTGGAACTGTGCTCACTGTGGTGGCTGCCACCTCCTCATGACTAGATTCCACTCCCCCATCGTCTATAACAAGAATAAAACACTGTCACGGACCACTGGCTCTGGCTCAATCGGGATCAAATCAGGACCAAAGGCCAGTTAGAAAAGAGGATCCCAGATGTGACCTCACCCATTCTGTCCCCTTAAAAATAAAAATACTTTTTTTTAATGTGCACATCTCTTGCCTTGCTCTTTCCAGCTCCAGGATTTTCCACGGTGGATTATGTTGCTTGAGGTTAGCTTGTCATGGGAGGAAGGCTTTAGAGGCCGCACCAGTCACTCATATACCGTATCATTTAGTTCAGCATGTTGTGAAAGGACTCACATTGGCCACTCTGCGAGTATTCCTAAAGCCTCCTGCCATGCCCAAGGTGATGTCCCATCTGGGACTCCTTTACTCAAGCCAGACTGTCACAACAGGAGTAGAGCTATGTTGGCCAGACACTCGTGTCCCTCCCTGGCAGACTATTGACACAGTGGATCCCAAGGAGTCACACAGCAGGTCAGGCACCTTGCAGAAGAGGTGGGTTAGTGATGGGTGGGGCCACGCCTTGACCAGGACCTAAAGTCTGTCGGGGTTCCAAAGGCAGACCTGGAGGTAGAAAGTCATTAGATTTCTCTGTGCATGCCTCTTCCCAGCGTGCTGCAGGGAGTAAATCTTTTTCTGCTTTTACCAATCCCTCATCTCGTTAGTTCACATATGGGGAACAGGTGGCCAAGCCCAGACTGTGGTTTACTTAGGTAACCACCATGGCACTTCACCCAATGCCAAAGCCCTCAGAGACCAGTGGGGGATCCGTCCCTGCCCAATCCCATTTCCTGACAGCCTGCTGCTGCACCCACCCCAGATCCGAGCACCGATCCCTGTAGCCCAGTTCTCTGCAGAGAACTCTGAGGGCTATAAAGCCTACCTTCCATGTCCAGGGCAGATGGTGCCAAGAAGGCAGCAGCCCAGCCTCCTGGCATTGGGGCATGACTGAAGCTCGGAGCCACTCGGGTATCAGACTGGGATCAGACTGAGGCTGCCTTGTAACTGACATGGCTTCCCTCTTAGCTCTTCCCCTATCCTTCAAGCACCCTTTTCTCAGTAAATGACACTCATATATGCATTTCTCGGGGCTGCTCTGAAGAGCCCAAACTGAGATAAGAACCAACCCCATGACTTTTCAGACACTGAGGGTCAGTGGATGGAGATTTAGGTCAAACCTCCAGAGAGTGCCAGAACTGAGAAACAGGTGCCAACTGGGTGTGTCCTGCAGTGTCTAGGTTACTGACAAGGTCCCAAGTCTCCCACCCCAGATCCCCAAAAGCCTATACTAACTTCCAGAATATCTAACAAAAGAACTGCTCCTCTTAAGAAATTCCTTCCAGTCTCTGGGCTTGCATTTATAAGAATAACCCAAGGGCTCAGATTGGACCAGGGGACACCACAGAGACTATTGGCTCAGATTCTTGTTATGATGTTGAAAAGCTGGAAGGTTCCATGCAAATGCCTGGATGATAGACAGTCTGAGAGCTCCCTGCTATGTGCAGACACAGAGCTGAGTAGAGACTGAATCTTCAGAGGGCCACCCAGGTGACCACCTGGCCCTGGAAGACAATGGAGTTTGCAGTGCCTGAAGCTCACTTTAGTCCCCTTCCAGATCCCAGGTAGTCTCAGTTCATTTTAAAGCATGCATGTTTGCTTTCTCTCTCCTTCCTTCCAGCGGGAGAGATGTGCAGAGAACAGGAAGTGGGGCTGGGTCTCATTGGGAAAGATAGAAACGAAAGCAGGTTGTGCCACAGGGTAGCACCCGGAAACCCTTAGCCCACAGCAGCAGTCAGAGAAGAAACCAGCCAAGAAGACATATGAAGAGGCTGCCTCAGGAAGCCCCAACTGAACCAGAATGCCCCAGCTACCTCAGGATGCCCCAGCTGCCCCAGGATGCCGCAGCTGCCAGGATCACATGAGGATGCAGGAGACCCAGAATCTAAGCCCTGCCTGAAAGGCCCAGGTTCCCCATCACCAATCTCAAGCACTGGGTATTCCTTGAGATCAGTACACAGACCCTCACTGAACCAGATAAGCTGGGCAGCGAGCATCATAGAGCGGCCTGGACCCCCGGGGAGAGTGTCACTACAGAGGATCTTTATGTGGAACCTTGGGATCTGAATTCAAGTCCTCATGCTTGAGCAACAAGCACTTGACTCACTGAGCAATCTCTCCTGACCCAAAGAACTCTAGTCTATGGCTATGCCATGCTGCAGAGATGGTGATTCCACTGCCACCTAGTGGCCACAAGAGGAATTTCCAAAATGCACCAGTGCACCGGCCTGAGATCTGGGTACTGACTGGGTTTCTTCCTTCCGGCTCTCTGAATATGAGGGAGTTAGAATCACACTAGGACTCATTTCCTGTGAATGAGTCCCCAGTCCTCTCTCCCAGTGACTGATGGTCCCTCCTGCCTTTTTAGTGTGATATGCTGGCCCCCAACTCCAGCACACTGCCTTAACCCTGAAGTTTCTTGGGCTGTGCATTTCCCTCCCTCTTGATCTTCCGCACCCTCACTCCTTAAGGTAAAGCCTCATTCCCGCCTCTTTTGAGTGACCAGAGAAGCAGCCCCAAGCCAAGCCCTCATCCTCAGTCCTCAGTTCTCCCTGCCTCACCTGCTGAAGGATGCGCGCACTCCGGGAGGCCAGAGCGGTATTGTGCTCCTCAATGCCCCTCTGGGAGGCCAGAGAGATATCCCGCAGGGGAAAGTCCACAATGGGGTACACCTGGGGAGAGACAGAGCACCTCACTTTCTCTTTCAGAGCACCCCCACATGGGCTATGGAAGATCCCAGGGCCAACTCCACTAGGCAGAAGAGTAGGCCCAGAGGGTGATGGGGGAAAGGCTCCGAGGCCACGCAGCAAGCTGAGGGAAACTCTTTAGACCTCATTCATCAGTTTATTAGCTCAGGGCGTCCAGGACAAAGGGGAGGGGTGCAGAGATTCTACACTCCCACCTGCAGCTCATGTTTTCCAAAAGACCCTTTCTGGGGTCCTACTGTGTGCTGAGCGAGATAAAGCTGGGACTAAAGCACATGGGTCATGTATCACACCAATATTGAAGCTTCCCACTGTGTGTCTCAGGGACACAAAATGAACTGCACAGAACCCCAAGCAGCAGGTTAGCAGCTTCATACAGCATTGACTCGAGATCGTCTCCCACGTGGAGACAAGCCCCGCCTCCCTTACAGCTCCTCCTTTAGCTCATAGCACAGGCAACCGGGTGCCCTTTTCCACATCCTCTCAACATCCCACCGCCTGGGCAGGGGGCCAGTGACCTCGTGGCCCTGACACTACACTACACTCACGGTCACCCAAGGGCCTCATCTCTGTCTGGGCAGCTCTGTCCCCACCATACACATCTGCCCTAAAGCTCACAGAGGATCAGATGCTCCAGCTAGTCTTCAGGATGCCAACTTCCTTGCACCTTCTTACCGTGGCATTCTCGTCCCTGAAGAGGTTTTCTCCTCTGGCTTTGGCAAGCAGCTCCCCGGGGCAGTGGAGGTGGTGTGGGGACACAAACTCAAACAGGCTGTTCTTCCTGGAGGAGGGAATGAAAGGGAATCGGCCCCACCTTCAAATCACTGATCATCACACCTAAGCAGGGTGGTAAAGGGGGGCTGGAGCTAGTGCACAGCCTCTCTAAGCTCAGGGCCCTGGCCTGCAAGGAGTCAGTCCCCATGTACCTTTAGTTGCCTACCATTTATCCAGGCCAGGGACAGAACATGGACTTTGTAATAGGAGAACATCCGTGGCTGACCACGGATACATGCACACGGTTTTATCCTGGGCATCAGCGTTCATGGGCCCCATGGCTGCTGCCCCGGCAGGTGATGATGACAATGTAAACTCAAAGCTAGAGCCAGGATGATAGCTCAGGGGGTGAAGGCACTTGTTGCCAAGCCTGGCAAACTGAGTTCAATATCAGGATCTAATACGGTGGAAAGAGAAGCGACTCCTACATGAGGGCCGCGGTACCCAAGTGCCTTCACTTGTACGCACGCACTTCCACATCTGAGCATGCTCACACTCACACAAAGTAGTAGGAGTAGTAACTTGAAAGATGAGAATAAAAGTAAGCTCAGAGCCAAAGCCACTCTGCATTCTCTCCAGCCACCGCTGCTCCCTCCTGGACCAGGGAGAAGCCCCCAGGAGGAGGAGGTTCTCTGTATCCGCAACAACCCCCCCACCTCCTCCAGGCCTGGCCCCTGGGTGTCACTTACCACATGATGACCAGTTGGACAAAGTGCTCCAGCTTCCTCTCTCCCTTGCAGGTGGCACATGTCTTGTTCCCCCTCCCAGAGCAGGTGC
Organism: Microtus pennsylvanicus; assembly: GCF_037038515.1. Taxonomy (NCBI): domain Eukaryota; kingdom Metazoa; phylum Chordata; class Mammalia; order Rodentia; family Cricetidae; genus Microtus; species Microtus pennsylvanicus. The sequence continues at coordinate 34,910,135 of NC_134586.1, read as the reverse complement.
TGCACCTGTGGTCACAGATAACAGCATTCCTGTGTCTCCAGAGGCCCCTGCTCCTAACCCTCTCCAATAGAAGACAAATACCTGCCCACTGTCACCCTCTCCCTCCTCTGACTGCTGAGCTAGAGTAACCCCTTGGGAGTCTATCCTCTCCATGCCCAGGCCACTTGGTTCCGCGGCTTTTTGTTCCCACCCTCTGTGGCCAGCTTGGGGTCTCAGCCTGGCTGATTACCTCATTCCATCTGTCTGGCAACCAATACATGGACCCAAGTCAATACGAGGAGAACCACCTTACAAAGTTTTGGGAACTCTTCAGAAGAATGTCCCTTCCCAGTGGGCTACTTAACCTGGTCCCCTCACCACTCCAGTTTGGTGACACTATTTAAGCACCTGGATCTAGCCAGACCTGATACCATGACACAAATATCTTCTTAGACTGTACTATAAATGTACTCTTTTGCCACAGCCAATTTTAACTGGGTTGCTGTACTTGAAAAATGAAATAAATGAATGTTCTAACCCAAAGACATTATTCACTAGTCATGGTAGAAGGTACAGTAAACCTTGGCCAGTGAGGCTCAGCCATTAACTAATCTAATTTTAAACATTTTCTCTCCTTGTAGTTTTCTGTTTCCCTTCCACAGTTTATACATATTGAGAGGACATGAGTTCCAAGACATCATAGCCCACTGTATGCAAAGCCCCAAGGGCAGAGATGGAATGTTCTGGGTTGCTTAGTCGGTCCACCGACTTGCTAAACAGCTCCTACAGCTAGGCCCTGCTCTGAGTTATATAAAGAATGCTTTGCCCAGAGCCTGGGCTCAGAGTTTAAACTGGCCCTTCCCGCTGGTGTTCCTTAGAGTGCCTCTCCACGCCCCATCTCCTCACGCGTGCATACTTTTGATGCATTTCCTGAAATGCCAGGCCCTGAAACAAGCTCACCCACACACGAAGTCCAAGAGCACCCAATAGCCACGGACTCTGGCGGTACAGTGATGAGAGGGTCAGTGACCCATGGCCTTTTCAGCTGCGCAGTGACCAGAAAGAAACCTAAGAACAGAGAGCCTCCCCCCACCTACTGCAAACACACTCCTACCTGCGCCTGCCGGATCCCGAACACATATGGCATCTCCGGGGCTGCCTGGCCTTTCGCTTGGTACCACTGCAGGACGAACACCTCACCTGTGGACACGCCCAGACTCAGAAGAAGTCTCTCCCAGAAGCAGTGCCCAAGGCCATCCTGGGACCAGCTTCCAACCCAGCCCTGTGACCCTGACCCAGGTCTCTTCCTCCCCTGGGTTTGTGGTTTGTGGCTTGAGGATTGGTGACTTTACACCACGCAGGGCACAGGGTTCCAAGACTTCATGTCCATAGATCCCTGCTTCTTCTCTCTGATTGGACCCTACTCCAAAGCCCCAAGACCTGCCTCCAACCAAGTGTCTGGAAGGAGCCAAGAGTACACAAGCTGAAGTCCAGGGTAATGGCGGGTCATTTTTAGGAAAGTACCCAGGGGTGGACTCCTGATGTTCAAAGCAAGAGAGGAGGAAAGGAGCCAGCCAGGAGGAAAGAACAAAAAGATCACAAGGAGGTGGGCCAGGAGGTGGAGGGGTGGACTGCAGAGGCCCCAGGAGGCAAATGGCAGGAGGACACATGGAGAGGAAAGAAAAGCCAGGGGTAGCCCACTGGGACCCATCATGAGCAAGTGAGAGATGAGGGCCCAGAAGGCGTCTGAATGGGGAGAGAGGCATGGTGGTACAGCAAGCAATCAATGTATGTCTGATGAGCAGACTCAAATAGTGAGCCTTGGCTTGAACTTCTAGCCTCCAGAGCCAGTGGTCTGGCCTCTGTAAACCCAGGATGTCTTAGTGTGCTGCAGCAGCCTGGGCAGATAACCCTAGCCTTTCTACCTCACCTCCCAAGCCTTGTGAACTTCACCTCTCTGCGTCTACTTCCCTGAGCTCATGGCTGTCCTCCACAGAGGGCTCTGTCTCGAGTGACTGGCCTCACAGTCAAGCAACCATCCACCATCTTGGGGTGTTCAGTTGTACCCCCTTTGCAAAAGTTCATCCAAACTGAGATTGTTGACTGTTTACACCCCCTCACAGAGGGGTGGGGAGGGTCACAAGAGTCTCACCTCAGTTCCTGTCACTCTCCACTGCCTGTTATACGCAATTCTGCCTCAAGGAGGTGCTAGAGTATCTAGGTCTGGGAAGGGGGACTCCATCTATGCTGACAGTTACCACATGCTGGCTAAGGCATTTCAGAGCCAGCGTGCTGAGGGAGGCACATCCACACCCTTATAACCAACCCTCAGAACCCCAAAACACTCATTGGCTCTCCAGAATAAGCTCAGGTGGAATTGTGCCTGGGTCTGCAGTTGGGACCTTGGGAAAAGGGACAGATGTTGTTTTCATCTTTCTTTGGGAAGGCATTTTAGCATGGCCCTAGGACCCATTCTCTGACGGGGCCCAGCCCTATGCAGATCCTCAATGCCTGTGACGAGGAAGAGGAGAAATTCCTAAACTGCACCATCAAAGCATGAGTGAGGGTTGCTGGAGGCACCCATTCTGACTATCCCAGTCACAGATGGGAAACTGCAAACTTAGAAAGGGAAGATGATTCACTGAGGTGACACCTGGTGCAAGAAGCCTCTAGATCCTGCCCCGCCATCCCTAAGTCCACCCCAACACCCACACAGGATCACTTACTCTTAGGGCCCACCCATGACTCACCATGCCGGCCCCGTGGCAGCCGCTGCACTTATAGCGGCCACGCCCGTGGCATTTGTGACATTCCTGAAAGGGAAGAGTGCTCCTTAGGTGGAGATCCCTAAGCAGGACCAGGCAGCATACTCTCAACACTGAACATAAGCAGAAAGGGCCTGGAAAACTCAAAAGCCTCATGCATTCTCCTTGGGAGAAAGGAGGACAGGAAACCCTGGATGGTTTTATTCTCCCAACCCTAGACTACCATGGGAAATATCAGGGGGAAAGACCCTTCCAAGTGGCTGGAGACACAAAGAGGTTTTGAATGCCAACCCAAGGTCTCAGGTTAGAACATCCCCGCCCAGCTCAGGCTTCCCCGGGTGCTAAGATGCGGATGCTGTGAGCCCTCAGCTAGCTAATACTCTAGCTTCCTGTCAGACTAAACCACAAAGGCTGTCTTGCCTCAGTAACCCACTCACGTGGGTCTTGAGAACACATGAAAGGGACAACGCTTTTGTGAAAGGCAAGGAGTAAGCTGCTAGACTCTGTCGCTAAATGGAAATAGTTTCCATGTTATCCAGAAACGAGCGAAATGCTTTCGTGACCCTCTTCAGCTCCTCTGTGTCTGGTTACTTTGAGGACTCAAGGAGTCAAATTACATTCTTAAATCAAGTGTTAATGAGAAAACAGCCAATTGTCAGATAAGAGAGAATGGGGGTGTCAGTCAAACACCAGGTTTCCACACTTCCTGCTAAGACAGATTTCTAGACAGCAGACATCAAAACTGTTCTCCTACTGACTTCCAAGGAAAAGCTCAGTGAAGTGGGGGGGGGGGGGTGGATTGTACGCTTGTGTTTACACAGCTCATATGGAGGCCAGAGGTCTTTTAAGTGTCTGCTTCGGTCACTGTCCTCCTTACTTTTTGAGACAAGGTCTCTCTCTGAGCCTCCAGCTCACCACTTTGGCCAGGCTGGATGGATGGCCAGGGAACCTCAGGGGTCCTCCTGTCTCTGCTTCCCAATGATGGGGTTACAAGTGCAAGCCCCCATACCCAGCTTTTTACCTATGTGCTAAGAATAAAAACTCAGGCCCTATGCTTGCTCAGCAAGTCATTTACCCGCTGCATTTCAGAGTTGAGCTCGTGCCAATGTCATTGAGTCCTCCACTACTTACCTTACTCTCAAGCAAAAACCAAGCAAGGAAGCATGCATACACACAGTTGCCCTAGGAATGTTGTCACTTGCTATATCCAGCTGGTGACGGCACTGTCGCCTCCCTAAGACACATGCTGTTCTTAAGTTGGGTTTTATTTTTACCACAGGCATGGCCTACTAGGCTGGCCTTGGGAGCAAGCCTGGTAAAGCACAGAGAAGGAAGGTGAGAAACAGATTTAGTGAGCAATACGGATGACCCACTCAGCTGTTACCTTGACCAGAGAGGAGTGAGGCACTTGGAACTTTCTGGTGTCTTCCTGAAACATCGGAGGCACCTGGACCTTCATGTCCCAGAGCCTGGGAGAGGCACCTCTCTGCGGTCCATCCACCGAGTGGTCTGACACAGAAGGGGTCATCGTGAGGACCGCAAAAGGCACCAGGCATAAACCTTTGTTTTTCCACCAAACAGCATGACTCCCCCTCCTTGGTGTGCACATCATGAGCTTGGGTTGCAGAAGAGTGGGTACAGGGCTCCCCTGCTTTCTAAGGTTAAGCATTTTGGACCTGGGTTTGAATCCTGGCTCCTCTACTTCCCAGCTGTGTAACCCTAGGAAAGTGATTTAACCTCTCTGGAATTTAATCATCTCATCTCTAGCACGGGGATAAATAATGGGCACCTAGCACGTAGGATTACAGTGACAATTAAAGTGAAGCTTGTGTATAAGATGTCTGCACAGGATGGCAACACTGAAGGACCAATGAGCAGGAACCATCACTACCATACCCTCTAGCCCACTCCCATCCTCCTCTTCCAGACAGCATGCTCTCACACTGAAAACCCACATAAAGGGCCTGGAAAACTCAAAAGGCTCGTGCATTCTGCTTGGGAGAGAAGAGGAAAAAGAAATCCTGGAAGGCTTCCTAGAGAAGGTGACACCTGGTTGGGTTTTGAAGAATGGACTAGAGATGGACAGCAGAAAACAAAAATCATCCCAGGAAAAAAAAAGAGAGACGCCTCTAGAGCACTCCAGAGTGCAAGGTGGGAGGGCACAGTTCGTGAGGAATTTAAGGGTCTAGAAATTTAGGGGTGTTAGTTAGGTGGATGTCCAAGCCCAATGCTGTCTTCACAGTCAAAGTCAACCGCTAGGCTTTCCTTAGCTTCTTGCAAACTGCTTCCCAGGCAGAATCACCTTCCAGGGTCAGCACTGGGGAGTCACTAAGATAAAAGGCATCCCACTGTTTTATAGTAAGTGGGGAAACTGAGACACACACACACAAAGACAAACATCAGATTCAGCTTTACTGACTGAACCAAGTCCTGAGATGGTCCCGCAGGCCCAGCCTTGTCCCTTCCAAGCAAACTGGGTCGAGACAGTTCACTCACTGGTAACGGGCTGAAACGTCCACTCGCTGCCCCGGGATTCGCTGAAGGTCTCCAGGCGATACTACAGACGAGAACACCAGTGCATCAGTACAGATGAGGACACCGGTGCCTCGGTACAGATGAGAACGCCAGTGCACCACAAGCCGCGCCAGCCATTCCTGGTGATAGCACTCTGCTGCAAAAGGATGATGCTTCCACCCGCATGGGTTGCTGGGAACAAAAGTGTGACTACCGCTGCCAGGACCCGGTGCAATCGCAGCTCCCCATGAAGTTCCACATAAGATCCATCTACAGGACAAATCCTGTACAGGGCAATACTAGCCCATGGTCCAGGGAGGCCCCAGGTTCCCTGTTCTAAGCACTCCCTGACTCATGACAAGGTCTCTCTCTCTCTCTCTCTCTCTCTCTCTCTCTCTCTCTCTCTCTCTCTCTCTCTCTCTCTCTCTCTGTTGTTGGAGAAAATAAAGGCTTAGAGAGGTCAGCTCTTTGCCTAGATCACAGGGCTGCAAGCTGGTCCCTTCTTTCTCTACATCCAGGACCTATCCACTCTCATGAGCTGACTTCCACTTAATTGTGTCTTCTTGGAGTAAAAGTTTGACACTAGCAAGTATGCCCTAAGATTCTGTTTCAGGGCCCCACGTGTGCAGGAGACCAAAGCACCATCTATGGTCTGAAGGTCAGAGGTGAGATTTCCCCAGTTCCAAGGCACTGGCATGACTTGGGAGACACAGAAGTCTAGGCAGGGTCAAGGGAGTAGAAGGTCTCTTATCAGTCTGTGCCTCACGGAAGTGTGCAAGGAGGCCTAGGCTTCTGGTTGACAAACCTAACTTCGAACCCTAGATCTACCACATCTAACCATAGGTGTTTGGTCAAGCATCTCAGCCTCTCCTAATCCCCAGTACTGGCTCCGGACTCTGTGGACAACTCTGCATTGTGATGGACAGTTCGCCGTGGCGGGGTGGGTGTGGTGTCTGACATGGTCTTATCTGCTTTTCACAATACCTAGTGCGCGTGAACTTGTCCATCACGATGAGATTCCTATGTTCTGATTATTAGATACAAAATCGGGAAGTTGTGGAAGAGACTGTTTGCATGCACCCCCAGCACCAATGCCCCCTTGGCTCAGTGTCCCCAGGCCCCCAGGTATGGCCTCCCTACCCTGCAGAGGGTTTGCTGTCTCAGCTCCTGGATGATGATGTTGCCAGCAGCTGCACTGCTGTAGCAACACTGAGAGTTCACGAAGCTGACCAGGGCCTCCCGGGCCACCTCCTCAGTCACCACAGGGACTCTGCTGGGAAGAGGACAAAGGAGCAGAGGTCTGGGAGGGGCCTGTGGGCTCGCCACAACTGGTCCCTTAGCGTGTAGGGCAACAACACTCAAGCCCGAAGAGCAAAGAATCCAAGGCCTGACTGTGCTAAGGAGTCAGTGGGGGAGATATCTAGCCAAGGGGACCACGTGACAGGGTGCTCAGGGTAAGTAGGACATTCTTGAAGGCCTAAAACCCACAGTAGCCCAAGTATGGGGCCTAGGAAAGAGGACAAATTGTGAATTTAAAAAAAATAAAAACATCTCCTGAGAAAACCAACTTAAAGGGAGGAAAGATGATGAGAAAGGACTGACAGTTTCCATGGTCACAAATGAGTTAGGGCTGACTGTCTCCATGGTCACTTGGCTCCATGCTTCTGAGCTCACAGTGAGGCAGAGCAACATGGTGGGAACCTGTAGGGGTGCATAGAAGCTGCCCTGGAGGACAAGAAGCAAAGAGGACAGGAAGGAGCCAGGGACCTTCCTCCTCCAATAAGATCCACCCTCAACAGTTTCCACCGCCTCCCAAAAGTCCATGCAGCTGTGCTTCACAAGGGGTGAAACCAACGACAAGGCTGGTGCCCTCAGGATCCATCACTACTCAAAGCCCTTCAGTGAGGGGGAAAGCGGGAGATGAAGCCTCCGGCACGAGAGCCTCCAGGCTATCTCATCTTCAAACTGTAGTAGATGAATGGTCCTGCTTCTACAGGTGTGGGAAACTGAGGTCTAGAGATGCTGCTACTTCATCCTATGGAGGTAGAAACAGACTAAATGACCTCAAGGACCCGGATCTTTGTCAGAAGAGCTGTGAGCATGCACGATCACTAACTGAGGGCTGGTCCCCAGGCCACAGCCTGAGTGTGATGGAGTGGGTACTCTCCAGCCCCTTCTCTGGAAAAGCTTTCTCCCTGAGATCCAGGCACCTCCTTACTAATGTCATACCCTAAAACACCTCAGTAAGGAGCCTTCTGCCCTTTACCTCCCTCCTTCCTACATGCACAGTCTCCCCGATGCCTGGAAAACCATTTTCTCCCTATTCCTAAATCTCACCACTCCCAGCACAGCCAGGCCTGGCATAGGGTCCTAAGTGAGCAACAGAGCTAGCCACTCAGTGTCACATGGGTTCATGCTAGGGCTGAGATGCAGATACAGAACAGAAGTGTATGCACACAGAGTGACAGGGACTCTGGAAGACTCCTTTAGGCAGGCCACATGCTGAGCCGCAAGGTGCATTTGGGAGGGGGCCTCACCACATCCCTTTGGCACAGAGCTGGCTGGAACCCAGAGCTCTGTGACAAGTTTTCTCGAAACAAAAAGGGTATACATCCTTCCCTCTCTGCCGCCGCCGCCAAGATAGAGATTGGGAGGGTGGGGTGGAGGACTTCAGCAACAGAGAACCAGAGTCAATATTTGAGCAGCATGAGCCAGACAGGCATGGGTCTACTGAGCTCCGCAGTGGCAGAGCAAAGGCTGCCATGGACAATGTACACACATATGACTGTGCCTGGACTCCAGTATCACAGGACTCACAGAAAACAGCCTAGGGGCTGGGTTTGACCCAGAGGCCAGAGTTTGCAAAGCCCTGATACTGTCTGTGGTTTCCACTGCTGAAGAACCCAACACGCTGAAGATTCCCAGGCCATATCCCCAGGGAGATCTGGTTCAGTGAGTCTGGAATGGAGTGTATCACCAGAGGGTATTTCAATGGTGGAGGCAGGGTCAGAGCACTCCAAAGAGAGTTCCCATGGGGCAACAGGAGCATGTGGAAATGTACTGAGACTCACCTATGCTCCAGGACTGAGGACCAAGAGGCAGGCTCCTGGGACCTTCCCAGGGACTCTAGGGATGGAAAGAAGACCTGTCCTCCTAGAGAACAGGGAGGGAAGACATTACCTCAGTTTAGAAGAACACGTGTTGATGCAGTGAAAGAAAAGGCTGGCCTGGTGCTAGTTTAAGGTTAGCCTGGGCTACAGAGTGAGTTCTAAGGCCAGCTTGTGCTATTAAAGAGAAAGGAAGATGAGGAGGAGGAGGAGGAGGAAGAGGAGGAGGAGGAGGAGGAGGAGGAGGAGGAGGAGGAGGAGGAGGAGGAGGAGGAGGAGGAGGAGGAAAAAGAAGGGGAGAGAAGAAAGAGGAGGAGGAGAGGAGAGAAGTAGAAAGGGCTGGCTCCAGCAAACAGAATAGGAATTTTAAGACCAGTATCGTTTGGGTAGCAGAAGGTTCAGCGTCACAGAACACTGCCTACTCTCTATCAAATCCCACTCCCCACACTTCTCAATGCCCTAGGAGAAATGAGAGCTATCTCAGCACTGACCTATCTACCCCCCAACCAGCAAGAGCCCCTGAAAGAAGCTGTAGAAACCATGACCACTCTGACTCACCGCGCCCTTGAAGAAGCCAGTCATAGCTGGGCAGTCCTTCCAGGAGCTCATCAGGGGGCGCCACAGGACTCTCAGCCTCAAAACTGAGGTCAGCCACACCTGCCATAAAGACACCAAGAGGACAGTGCCAAACTTTGTAGCAGCCAAGGAGATGGGGCAGAATCTGCAGCGAATTCAGGGGAAGCTGAAAACCGAGGGTGGGTACACACAAAACACCTCATTCTTTGGGGAAGGCGCCTCTTCCAAACCCTGGATTGGGCTGAGGGTGTGACATAGTGATAGAGAGTTTCCCCACCACACACAAGTCTGATCCCCACTGTAGGACAAACATCAGAGAACCCTCTAGATTGTTACTTGTACCAAAATTAAATTGTATGGCCCATTCCTTCTAGGCTAATATAAATGGTGAGCAGAATGCTAACCAGGTCTCGTGGTGTGGGAAGTCCTTCTGTATATGTGTTGCTTTTATTGGTTAATGAATAAAGAAGATGCTTTCGGCCAGTGGTTTGACAGAATATAGCCAGGCTAGAAGAGATAGAGAGAGAGAGTAGGAGGAGTCAAGGAGAAGTCACGGAGCTGCCAGAGGAGAAAGGTGCAAGCTGCCAGCTGGAACCTTGCCAGTAGGCCACGAGCCTCATGGTAAAATATAAAATAATAATAATGGGTTAACCAAAGATATAAAAGCTAGCTAGCAATATGCTTAAGTGATTGGCCAAGCAGCAGTTTAAATAATATAGTTTCTGTGTGATTATTTCGGAAGTTTGGGTGACTGGGAAACGAACAAGCAGCCTCCGACTACAGTATCGCTCTCCAGGAGAGCAGCCAGGTTCTCCTGGAAGGGAGGGCTTAGGGTTGCTGAAGATTGCAACATGTGGCTGGGGACAGTGACGGGAGAAAAAGAGAATGTCATAAAGACTGATACTCCTCCCTGACACCCTCCAAGTGAGCAAGGCTCTTCTCTAATAGTGAGACAAGCTACCTGTATCGCTAATCCTTCTTCTCAAGGCAGAAAACATGCAGGGGTGGGTTTGTAGCTAAAGGCAGTGCCCTTCTCAGTGGGAAGAGGGTGGCAGTGATACCAAGTGGCAGGGTCCCAAGCTTTTCGAAAGGTTTTGCTTTGGATGAGTTCACTCCTTAGCTGCCAGAGTCAGCCACTGTCTTCTATAAAGAGGTAGGAGAGAGGTGTTTGGACTCCATAGGCTTAACAATCCCAGTCTCGCTTACTGGGCGTCACTGCTGGCATGAAAGCAGCCGCACCTTGACAGATAAGTGTAGCTTTTGTAGGGAGTGAAGTGGGCTTCCGGGTTGGCTGCTAAGCTGTATCTTGCCACCTTCCTTGGACCCTCACAAGCCAGTTGATGGAAATAGTCACCTGTACGGAAGGGCCCTCAGAGGGTCAGGAAGGTGGAGGCTGGAATGGGGGTTTTTCTGAGCCAGGATTCACATGTGGCCATCCATTGTCATTCCCAAGAGCTCAGTAAACATTAAAGTCAGTGCTGAGTATATGCCAATCCAGAGTCAAAGGGATCAAGGGCCATCATGGCTGTGTGTGGTTATGGTCCTGGGCTCTCCAGCATGCCTGCCATGCCTTCCCAGGTGTCACACAGATCGAAACTGACACCCACATAATGGGACCGTGTGTGACAGCCTCCGGCCCTGAGCCTGGCATATAAAAGCCACTCTCTCCCTGGGCTGATCTTGATGTGTGTTCCTTTAAACTAGAAAACAACAAGGAAAATGTCAAGTGTAGCGAGAAAGGCCACTTCTGTCTCCTGGGATGGCCCTGGCTATCAGGCAGCCTTGGGTCAACTAGGGCACCAATCTCCATCCCTTGAAGGGAAGACAGAGAAAGGCCACGTGGTTGCCGTGACCTCCTAGAGACCAAATAAAAGGGACAGGATGGTGGGAAGAATGGAAGGTGGGTGACTCAAGCCCCATCCATCACCCTGGAGTGACCCTGACCTCTGGGGCTGTCCTGGTACCTCAGTGCTAAATTTATACCCCCATTCCACCCAAACAAGAAAGGACTCCAGGCTGACCCCCAGAAGGGCACATTTCCTGTACCACGGGAGGAGCACAGCAGAATTATGGCGGTCACCTACATTGTGCCACACTGTCCCCAGGGCATTGGGGTGAGTTTGGGGGCACCTGTCTGGCTGAGCACCTCACCCTGTTGCACATGGCACTGTCTAAGCTCACACAGAAGTGGCCTCCCCACGCTGCGACTGCTGCATGTTCCCACTCGTGCAACAGCAAAATGAGGCCCAGAGGTTCAACCTGAGGCCACCACTCCGCACAGGCAGAGCAGAAAGAAGTGCTCATAGCTCAAGCCCTGCCTCCTTGTCCCCAGGGCCTCAGCATCTGTCTCCAAGTCCCCAAGTAATCTGCTGCCAAGATTTGCCTTGCAAAGACAGATGCTTGCCAGTCACAAACTAATTTTCTTTTGCATGAAAAGAATGGTTCTTGGTGAGGAAAACACAGTTAAGAGAGAAGCCCTCTCATCTTTTCTCTTTCCCAATGTTATTCTCTCTGGCTCAGAACCTTCTCTGTCTTAACGGGATCCCAGTGGTATCCTCTCCAGAGCACCAGGATCTCAATGCACACCTACCCATCACATCACACGCCACTTCTCATCCCCTTCCATGCATGGGTGCTCCTCTAGAATACTGAGAAGAGCAGGCATTCAGTAGGCACATACAAGTGTTAGGTGTGCAAAGCACCCCATGTGTGCATGAGTGTGTGTGTGACTGGATCGTTGCTTAAGCTTTAAAGAGACATTCAGACCTCTCTTCCTCCAGTTCTCCTAACACCTCCCCCTCCCACCCCTAGGTCCCTCGGCTCTCTGTTTCAAACCATACAGCCTTGAAAAATGAAGTCCAAAAAGTTTGAGTGGGCTGAGCTGAGTCACCCAGCAATCTGGAGGCAGAGCTTGGATCTGAATCCAGACCCGACTTGCTAGCCTAAACAGTGGGAAGGGACGTGCCATCTGTAAACTCCAAGTCTGCTAAAGAGCCACAGCTTAAAGAAAAAAGATGTCACTGGGTATGAGAAGACTTTCAGTCCCAGGGTCCATGGAGATATGCTGAGCTCACAGACTTCTCTAGGATTCCCAGAAAAGTGACAACCTCCTCGTTGCCTACCTAGAAAGCAATTCAATGACACTGTACCCATACCCCATGGTCCCCACACTCAGATCTCCTGGTCCAATTTCCTTTTACACATGGAGAAATGGAGGCTTGGAGACATTAGGTGTCTTGGCCCAAGACCACACAGTCAATCTAACTCGGAGCCAGGATTTGAACCATATCCCCCAATTCTCCACCTGCTGCTGCCCCGACCACCACTGCGTTGCCTGTACCAAGTCAGGAAGCAAACGTTCTTTCATGTAAACATAGTCTATTTCCTCTGAAACCTGTTTCCTTTCTTGGGTTTTAAGCGGCCCTTAGGTCCCATTGTATTTCTATCCTGCTAATGACAGACGGGTGACCAGGACTGTGACAGGCAAGAGGGTGTGTTAGGAATGAGACAGAAAAATCCTGAGGGTCAGGCTTCTTTTTGGCTGGATTAGGGGAAGAGGGAGGGTCACTATCACCTGGAGAAAAGAGAAACAAACATGGACAGGGCATATAATAGGAAGGGAGATGCCCTTGAGGCAACTGTGGCATTCTGCCCATTGCTCTAAAGGATATAATAGAGGGGCTATTGGCTGCCACCATCTGTCTTTCCCGAGCAAAGAAAAAAGGAAGGAAGAGATATCAAGACAGATGCTAAAGGAAGGCAAGTGATGTGGAGCCAGATCTCGTCCAGTGCTGGCTGCAGAGGTGACCCATTCCCCCCTAGGTTCTACTCACTGTCATCCTCATTCAGATCCCGGTCCATGGTCAAAGTGTCCAGCCAAGTGAGAGTCTGCATTCCTCAGAGCTGAGGTTCCAATCTGAGGGACTACCCTCGGCCCCTCCCAGCCCATTGTTACCATTTTACACATGGCAGAGGCAAAGCTGCCACGCATCCGTCAGAGCAGAGCCCCGCCCTATGTCCCAGCTCCTTGAGTGTCCCACAAGAACCTTTAATTTGCCAAGCTAGAGACCTGGGTCCCTGCTGCACTCTGTGCGGGGAGCTTACATCCTGCCATTGTTCCCAGCTAGGATTCGAACTCTCTTCTGCCTGACACAAACCCAAGTAGGCCACTCCATGCACTGGTCAGGGGCAGGCTTTTACATCCCAGAAAAGCACAGGGAGCTGGCTGACAACCACAGGAGACTGCCCCTCATCGGAGAGATCACATAGGTGCACTGGCTGGGATCTCTGAAGTCTGGGCAGCAGTCTCTTGTGTCCTTGAAAGCTTGGAGCAGGAGAACACACAGTACATCACAGTCAAAGCCGGGTTCCCACCTAGGGTGTGTGGGTCATCCTGATACCACTCTACCTATCTATGGGGTTGTTTGGGGAGGTGTTCTGGGGCTGGAAGCCAGGGCCGCAGGCATTTGAAGCAAAGCCTAGCACTGAACTGAGCCTCAGGTCTGTCTGAGTTGTATACGTCTGTGTAAGTTTGTGGGTGGGTGGGTGAGTGGGTGATTGTATGTATGTATGTACGTATGTATGTATGTGCGTGTATACACAAATGTGGTGAAGGCTAAGGACCATCTCTGGTGGACAGCCTCAGACACTGTCCACTTTTTGTTTGAGACAGTCTGTCATCGGCCTAGAATGTCACCATGCAGGCTAGGCTGGCTGGCCAGGGATGCTCTCTCTGCCTCCCATTTCACCATCACTAGAGTTACAAGGTCACACCACGACATCTGGGGATTGAATTCATCTTCATTTTTACACAGAAGTGCTTTACTGACTACGCCATCTCTCTAGCGCCCTCTGTAGACTTGGAAAGGTCTTTACAAGCCTTTGACAGTGAGTCCCAAAAGTTCTTCATCCCTCACCCTTGGAAGGCCATTCCTCCTCCAGATGAGTCTAAATACTAAATATTGACCACCAAAGTTGGTCTCCCACTGATAAATGTAGAGGACTTGAAAGTTGGTCTTATTCTCCCCTGTGGCCTTGGCAAGGCTTCCTCTGGACCTGGGAGGGTCCCTAACCAAGGTCATGCTGCTCTGGTTGGACCTGACTTGCCCACCAGTACTCGAGGGGATGTATCATGCCACTCCTTCCCAGGGTCCTGGTCACTCTGTAAAGCCTGCCTCGGGTGGCCACAGTGCCAAGAGGCAGCTCCTGTGCTGTGTGAGCTGCCTTGGCTCTCCCTGCTGCCTTCCTCTCCTTACTCACTGTCACCCTCAGGAGGACGCCAGAGATCCACAGCAAAAATGATACCCAAACTTGACATAAAAAACAGACAACTTGCCTGGCAATGATTGCACATACCTTTAATTCCAGTACTAGGAAGGCAGAGGCAGGCAGATCTCTGAGTTCAAGGCCAGCCCGGTCTACAGAGCCAGTTCCAGGACAACAAGGGCTACACAGAGAAACCTGTCTTGAAAACCAAAAATAAACAAATGAACAAAAATACAGACAACTCAATCCTCACAGGTAGGTTTTTAATGGGTAGGAGCATTGAAGTTCCTCGCTGTGAGAATTTTAAATGTTGTATCTCTGCAGATAGAGGAGTAAGAACAGCTCCCTGCAGAAGGAATGCAGATTGGGGATTCAGTGAGCATGATTCCAAGCCAGGGGATGCGCCATCAGTGGCTACATAATGACCAGAGATTTGTGTGCTTATATCTCTGCGTATGTGTGCAAGCACATCTGAGTTTAAACCTGACGAATGGTAGATCAACGGACAGGAATGCAGATGACAGACAGATCAATGAGAGCACAGCCCTAGCACTGCTGAGCTCTTCCTGACGTCTCACTGAGCCCCTGAGGAAGAAACCTCAAGAGCTGCCTCCTTCCTCAGGCTAGTATCTGAGCACCTTGCTCCCGTGGAAATCAACTCTGTGTAGTATCCTCTGCTCAGACCAAGGATCTCATGGGATGCCATGGTGGCAGGGAGTATTAGGATCAGCCTGAGCTCTAGAATGGCAGCCGAAAAACCATCTTATGTGGCTGTTTTTTTAATACGATGGGAAGGGGGATGCCTAGAAGCATGGGTTGGGGGTGCATCTAAAGGTGTCTTTGTGTATTTTAAAGACCATCCTGGGACAGAAGCTGTAGAGTAATCATCCTGGGACAGAAGCTGTAGAGTAATCTCAAGACAAGCTGGTGGAAGAGAATCTGAAGGGGGCTGTTGTCTCCTCCCCCCCAGGCTTTTGGGTTCTGGCAAAGCAGCTGACTAAAGCTTAAGGCTTAATCCAGTAGCAGAACACAGCGTGTGGTCTCCCAGTCACGTAGACCATGCTGGGAGCCCATTTGTGAACACAGGTTTGCCTGTTCAACTTTGCTTTCTGCCTGAACTTGCTAGCCCGTTGCCCCCACCCCACCCCACCCCCTGCCTGCCCACTTCCTCCCTGAAACTAAAACCTCTCCAGGTAGTCCACAAGCACTGGCCTTTCTCCATTCAAAGGGTAGCCACCACATCTGCCTGGAATTCCCACTTAATTCACTTCCTTGGGGGTGGTCCCGGGCTCTTATTTCTTTGTAGGTGAACAGGTGTCAAATATGTGAATATGTGAATCCAGGCTCCTTCTGGGGAGCCCTGGTCAGGCCTACATGAGGCAGAACCCTGAGTGTAGATGGTTTTACAAGACACCACTGAATCCAGCTTGAGCAGTCTATACTAAACCCACTAGATGCAGACAGCCGGACTGGTATAATACACTCACTGATTGTTCCCTCCTTAACAGGGTCGCATCAATAATCAATAAACACTAACTAACAGTGTCTCTAACTGCTCCAGAAACTGAAGGAGGAGGATCACTCACTACAAGACCGAGGACAGCCTGATCTATACAGTCAGTTCTATACAGGTCAGGGCTTCAAAGCAAAGACCTCGCCTCAAAACAAACAAAATGAGTCAGTGGAATCGAGTTTTTTCCTGAGGTTCGCTCCCTCTGAGTGGGACTTTCTTCGGCTCAGATGAAAACTCACAGAAAGCTGGGAGCTTAATGAGGTCCCCAGCTTCCAGCCCCAGGGCCCATCCTCACTTTCCACCCCCAAGGCATAGATCTAACAAGATGTAATCATCTTTACAGGAGGGCTGAGAATGGGTCATTTTGCAATCATGGAGAATCTCCTCCAGGGCTGCGTGAAATTTGAGCAATTCCAGGACTTTCGAACAAAGGTATGTGGTTTTCTGCCTCGCCTCTTCTGACCCCATCGTGACCCCCATCACTACTTGAGGATTTACCCAGAATTTCCATTATTCAGGGTTCAGCTGTTACAGAGGAAGGGCTCAATTCTTGTTAACAATAAACTATACAGGAAGATGGTGGCTGTGGACTTAAAAATGTCATTAAAAAACACAAGTAGCATTTCCCACTGTGGCATTTTTTAAGGGTACAATCTAGCATCAAACTGATGCTCCAGGGGTAGGGAGATGGCTCTGAAGGCAAAGTGCATGCTGTGCAAGCCTGGGGAGCTGAGTTCAAGTCCCCAACACCCAAGTTGGGTGTGGCAGAGCATGCCTTTAATTCCAGCTTGGGGAAGTACAGAGAGGAAGAGCTTGCTGAGCAGCCAGTCTAGCCAATCAGTGAGCTCACACACATACACACATGCACGCATACATGCGTATACACATGGGTACACATACATACACACACACACAACTGAGGTTATGAACCATGAGCCCTAACTCCCGCTACCCCAAGCCTAACCATCCTGGCCCACTTTCTGACTCTATGTGGTTGAGAACTCTGGTACACACACACACACAGAGAGAGAGAGAGAGAGAGAGAGAGAGAGAGAGAGAGAGAGAGAGAGAGAGAGAGAGAGAGAGAGAGAGATTATAAACCATGAGTCCTAACTCCCGCTACCCCAACCCTAACCATCCTGGCCCCATTTTCTGACTCTATAAGCTTGAGAACTCTGATACACACACACACACACACACACACACACACACACACACACACACACACACACACACCTGAGATTATAAACCATGAGCCCTAACTCCCGCTACCCCAACCCTAACCATCCTGGCCCCATTTTCTGACTCTATGAGCTTGAGAACTCTGATACACACACACACACACACAAACACACACACTCACACACAGATTATGAACCATGAGCCCTAACTCCCGCTATCCCAACCCTAACCATCCTGGCCCCACTTTCTGACTCTATGCATTTGAGAATTCTGAGGACCTCACATGCATAGGATCATCTGATACTTGAACTTCTATGCCTGGCTTAGTTCCCTTAGCGTGTGTCACAAAGTCCATCCGTATATCAGAACTTCTTTGTTTTGAAGCTCAACTAATATTCCACTGAGAGCACGAGCTGTGTGATTTGCCCCTTTGCCCACAGACGGACACTTCCATTGCTTCCATCTTTGGGCTACTTTAACAATCTACTGGGGGCATGAGAACAGCACAGCTCTCTAAGACCCTGCTTTCCATACCCCGGGGTGGGTACCCAAGAATGAAACTGGGGGTCAATTTTTTATATATGCCATCTTCTTCAACAGCTGCAAGACTGCCCTTTCTCACCATTAGTGCAGAGTAGCTCTTCTGCATGGCCACCATCCCTCAATACCTTCTGTCTATATAGTACTTGGCAATTTACAAATTCTCATTCAGTCCTCTTGGCATATAAAAGGTTCAGAGAGGTCAGGTGCCTTACCCACAATCACACAGTAAAAAGCCCAGCTGGAACCACTGGGATCTGGTGTAACTGGGCCACTCCCCCTCATCTCTCCACACACTGTTTTATTCCAGGGGCATTCACTGAGTGCCTACTAGGTGCTAGGCTCTGCCCTGTGCCCTTTCAGCAACCATCTAAACCTAGATCCACCCAGAGCCTGGCAGAGACCAACAATGCCCAGAAAGTGATTTCTGCTTGGGCCTGGAATCCAGATAACATTGTTGTTGGCTTATCTGCAGGCTGGCGCATGGAGACCATGGTGCCCAGGGCAGACCAAGGCTGGCATGCAGGAAAATGCTTTTGACGCAAATAAGAAATGGGACTAAGTGGGGTATTCCTGCCACACTGCATCTAAAACACCCTCCTCTCTGGATCCAGGGAGCCAGGCACATCCTGCAGGCCCAGGTTACAAGCTCCTAAGCACACAGAAGGAAAAGAGACCTCTCCATGTCCCTCACAGGACAGAGTTAAAGGGCGATGTCCCCCAGAGGTGGCTCTAATCTAAGCATTCACAACAACCTGCTAGAGATGAAGATCAGGATGTAGCTCTCAGCTTCTGCTCCAGGGCTGTGCATGCTACCTTGTTCCCTGCCATGATGGTAATAGACTGACCCTCTGAAACTGTAAGCAAAATAGTTTCTTATATAATAATTGCCGTGGTCATGGTGTCCCTTCGTAACAGTGGAACAGTGTCCCATCTCCCCTGGATCACTGGGGTGTCTTCTCGCGGGTCTGCCCTTCTCTGCATGCTCCACACAGTCCAGCACTGAGCACTAGAAATGAGGCAGTGACTGTGTTCTACCCCACTCCCAGCCTGACTGCCACCTCCGGGAAAAGGAAGTCAATCTT
The DNA here is from genome assembly GCF_037038515.1 of Microtus pennsylvanicus. NCBI lineage: Eukaryota > Metazoa > Chordata > Mammalia > Rodentia > Cricetidae > Microtus > Microtus pennsylvanicus. The sequence continues at coordinate 34,891,609 of NC_134586.1, read as the reverse complement.
TTGTCATGGGCTTCAAGGACAAGCTGCAACCCTGTCCTCATCTCTCTCCCACTCTTGACTTCAGTCCTGACTGCCTCCACCCTGCTCCTGGGCCACAGCAAGCACCCTGCAGTCACAGGGCCTTTGTACACATCAACCCCTCTACCCGGAAGGTACTCCCTCACCTCAGACAAATCATTATTCAGATGTCACCTGCCCGGTGCGGCTGTCCCTACTTTCCCTGAAATTTCTTTTAGCCCAGTGGTTTCATTTTACTTCAATAGGTAGCATTTGTACATATTTATGAAGTGCATACAACATTTACAGGTGCATATGGTACGGGCTATTTATGGTATACACATTTCGGTACATGTATGCAGTATGTGCCGTCCAGTATCCTGTATGTAGCTGCTGTGTCCTGGTGTGCCTCTTCATTCATTTCTTTGTGTTTCAGACCTTTGAACTGCTCTCTTCCAGATCACTATAAAATACACATATTATTATGAACTATAGAGACATAATAGCCCCTCCCCCACTTAATGGTATTTCAGTACTCGCTGTCCCAGTCGTAACTCAACTACGTGAACCTTCCTTCTTTCCTTCCTCCTTTCCTCCCTCCCTCCTCACACACAGACACACAGACACACACACACACACACACAGAGAGAGAACAAGAGAGAAAGTCAATGTGTTTAGCATCTGCATAATGATAGCATTTTCAGTATTTCCGTTTCTTGCTTATTTCACATCACAAAAGGCCCTCAAACTCCATCATGTTTAAATTGAACATCCACTACCCCAGCTCTCACCCCTTTTCATCTCTCTTTTGTTCAAAGAACACGTTTATCTATCTCACTGCTGTTTTGTCTAGTACCTCTTCATACCCTATGATCTGGATGCAATTACAAAAACAAACAAGAAAGGGAACCAGATTTTGTACCTATCCACTTAGCATCCTCCTGCACATTTAGCAACCTGAAGAGGACCCAGCAAGCATCAGCCACTCCACACATCCACTGATGAACAAACAAAGAACATATTCAATCTAATAATACAGGGGTCGTATCTTCTCAGCACCCTGGACTTCTGAGCTGTCTTCTGCAAAGACAAGCTTTGTGCCTCCAATAAGCAAAGGAAAGAAGAAAAACCTCCAGTCGTGCTAAGCATCCCTAAGTTGCTGTCTCTAGAGACTCATTTTCAACACTGCAGTGGGGTCTCAGAGTTGCTGTGTGCAGAGAGGCAGGGGAAGTGAGGCTTGGCCAATGCTCACCTGGGAATAGTACAAGCTCTGCCCTGTGTGGTCTGGAAACTAAGCATGGTGGCTCTGGTTCCACTCCCAGTCATTTCTCACATCACTTTCCAGCAGGTCGCTGCAGAAGCCCAGCCTGAGCACTCCAGGCTAAACCCACTGGATCCAGTTTCTACAGCTCGGGCTCCTGTCTTCTCTAGGCTAGAAAATGGGACAGGGTCTCGTGTGGAGGTTCATGGCTGGCAAAGAGGACAGAGTGCTCGTCACCAGCAAGCCAGAATGGCTAATCTCATAAGGCAGAAGGCTGCCTGGCCGTCATTCCACCCACGTCTCCCTGTCCCTCCATTTCTCTCTCCCTTCCTACTAATCAGATCCATTTTTTTCCCCAAAACCAATTCAGAATTTTAAAAGGCCAGTCTATTTGATTGCTGAAATTTCCAAACTCAAATTCAATTCGCTTTGCAAGGCGCCATCAGCCTTCCCAGACATCAGCCGTCAGTCTTGCGTCTGCACAGGAGGGTTCCAGCATAAAAGCTTCAAGTCTGTCCTGGGGAACCATTGCTGCTGTGGACCGGGATGGTTGAAATATGAAGTGTCCTCCTACAAGCTTGGCTGAACGTCTGTCCACTCATAGAAGGTGACACTATTTTCGTAAGATGGTAGAAACTTCGGGAAGAGGGCCTCAAATGGCTGGGTGCATCCTTGACGACTGTATCCTGCCTGGAACTTTCTTGTATTTCCTCCGTGTGCTTCCTGTCTGTCACAGGATGAACACACACTTCACATGCTCCTGCCACTGTGCTCACTGCGCTGTTTTTCCTCACCACGGGGTCCCAAATCACTAGAGCCAAAGATCATGGACTTTAATCTCTGTCGCCATGGGCTAAAATAAATCTCCTGTCTCAAAATCAGTATTTTGGTCATGTCTGTGTGCAAGTAACTCACCATGGCCTCTGGGGACCTGGGAAAACTCTAGCCTACCTTCTTATCGGGCACTTAAGAAAAGGGAGGGACTTTACCTGGTCACCTGGCAGAGAGAAGCCAGTTGAAGCTCAGTCTCTTCCATGGCATAGATGCCTGGCCCTGAGCATGCTGTTCCAGACGTAAAGGACTCAAGACCACCAGGGGAGGTAAGAAGGTCCTGGGGACTAGGAGTTGGATGTGTTTCCACTTGTTGTTACAAGAGTTTTTTTCTATTCAGGGACCTTGGTGGGGACAGGAACCGTAAGCTAGGGTTCCATGAAGGTACCCTTAACCCAATAGCCTAGAAAGGGCATAAAGGAATCTTCCTACCATCTTGCCAGAGAATGAGACAGAGCTCACCAAGAACCAGACATTTCCAGTAATCCCTAGCCCATTTCAGCATCCCCAGTCTCCGTGGAGATGGCCAACTACACCTTGGTCTCACCCTCCTTATCCCACACTCTGTTTCTTTAAGCAGCAGGGGCCACTCCAAAATCCCTGGTGAGGGGGAAGCCAGGAAAGGGTGGAGAAAAGTGGCTCATCCCAGAGGAGAATCAGAGCAACTGACCATCACAGTTGTACTCAGAGACCAGAGAATACCTCAAAGCCATTTCTCCTTCCTGTGCTGAGTTCCAGGCCAGACACCATAGAGGTACCTGCTTCCTTTATCCCCTGCCCCACCCAGGGCATCAGAAACTTTATGGGAGTCAGGGAATCCACTGAACCTAGAATGGACATGATTTACCATCTTTTAGAACCAACCACAGATTGTTTTTGTGGCAGCTACTTTTCTCACAGCCTAACACGGATGTTTATGAAGCCGACCCACCTTCCAAGACTCTTTTATGCCTACAGACATGTGTACATGTTCATGTACACAACACACACATATACATACACACACAAGAAAATAAGAGAGAAAAAAGTAATAAAGATCAAAGTCTTCATCTTTCTGCACTAGAATCTGAATAATTCAAATTGTAAATTGCAAACCCTCGATGGCTTCCTGTCATCTTTCCTAGCCTTACCCTTTATGCTTTCCTCAACCCCCAAGTACTTGCTCACACTCCACTCCTGCATGCCCCTGCCATGTCTCAGTCACAAGCCAAGCCCTGAGGATACAGTCTCCCCACCTAGAGTATCTGCCTCCTTTGTTCGCTCCCATCAAACTCATCTTCCCAGGACCTTCTCAATGTTCCCTCCTCTCTAAGAAGCTTTCCTTGATGTCCATAAGCAACAGCAAGTGAATCCTTTGTCTGTGGGCTCCTCTTCACAGGGCTGTTCTCTTTGGATGTGAGCTGATTGATGCCCCCGGGGATAGAGGAGGGGATATCCCTGCTCTGGTTATGATGAAAACTCCTTCTCCTCCTCCTGAGGACCAGCTACTTGCATGGCTATGCTGGTCTATGACACCTCACTTCTGGAACTAGCTCAATATTCAGCTCCTACAATCTCAGCACTCCAGGAGCAGAAACAGGAGGATCTAGGCTACCTAGTGAGACTCTGTCTCAAACAGTGGCAGACAGTAGCTCCAAATTCAAATTCAGTGCCTCAGACACAATAGGTGGAGAAGGGACTGAGGAATTCATTTAGTGCCTCAGACACAATAGGTGGAGAAGGGACTGAGGAATTCATTTAGCTCAGCCTCCACATCTGCACACATCCACATGCCTGTGTAACACATACCAAAGAGCCACAGTGGAGAGTTAGTGACCTGCGACTCAACTCTGCTTCTCACTACTTCTGGCGGCCCCACTTCCAATGCATATGTAAATCCTTATGCAGATGTGCATGTAAATTAGAATTTCTATAAAGCACAAATGAGGTGATATAAGAAATATTGCTCAGAATCACTTGTTGAAAGATCAAAATATATTACGAACATGTTTCTATGTCAGTGTGAATAATATATAATAATATACATATTATATTACATTATATACAGGTCTGTTGATTTTATTGTTGGTTTTATAGTAGAGTTTTTACCTTTAGCCCATACTTACATAAAGTCCTGAGCTAGATCCCAATAAAAGTTCTTATATGTAATTATCATATCCTAAAATAAAGGGACTTTTTATTTTTATAAATTTTATTGTAATATAATACAGGCTCTGAAAACAACATATGTCCTAAGAATACAACTTGATGACTCTTCACACTCATACTCAGATTCAGAAAAGGACATGGTCAGGCTCCAGCCTCTTCCCAAAGCCTGCCTTGCCACCCACCCAAGGACATGTTCAGCTGACTCCAATGCACAGCACACATCTGTCTACTGTTGACTTTCATGCTGTTGATGGCACAGGGCAGAGATCCACATAGCCTACTCAGGCCTCAGACCAGGAGTTTTAAGATAGAAACTGATTTTCTCATAGCTCTGAAGATCAGTGGAAGTTAAGGGACCAGTGTGGCTGGGGTCTAGTATGGACCTAGTATGGACCAAAGTTCTGGCATGCAGGAAACTTTCTGCTGTGTGCGCCAGTCAAGCAGAGATAGAAACACACCGAGACAAAGTCAGAAACACAGAGACAGAAGCAGCTGCAGAAGAGCAGGATCCTTATGGCCTCTTCTCACCAGGATCCTTTCCCACAGACCCTATCTCCAAATACCTTGAGGGTTAGGGCTTCACTGCTTGAACTGGGAGACAGACTCAGCTCTAGCAGGACGTTCTGGATTGACTCCCTTGGCCTATTATGATGTGAGACTCTTCTGTCATGTCTCTACCTCATTTTTTTTATTTGTTTCATTTGGTTGTTCGGTGTTTTGGTTAGTTGGTTTGCTAGTTGGTGAATAGGTTACTTGTTTGTTTGTTTAGTTGGTTGGTTGGTTCATTCATTCGTTAATTGATTATTTGGTTGGTTGGTTGGTTGGTTGGTTGGTTGGCTAGCTGGCTGGTTGGCTGACTGACAAGTTAGTTGTATGTTTGTTTGTTTGTTTGGTTAGTTGGTTGGTTGGTTGGTTCGTTCGTTCGTTCATTCGTTTGTTGGTTAGCTGCTTGGTTGACTGGATGGATGAATGGTTGATTTCACTAGTTAGTTGTTTGGTGCTCTCTGTAGCCCTAACTGACATGGAATTCATGATCATCTTCCTTCCCAAGCTTCCAAGTGTTGAGATTGGAGTCATGAGCAGCCATGCCCAGCTTCCACTCACTCTGAAGACTCCATTGTATCCTATCTTAGAAACATGCCATGATGTATTTAGCTCTTCCCTTCTTAATTGATAGTCACCTTGTTTCCTATTATTTCTGATCAGTGTTAAGATCTTTAGTAAACCATGAACATATATGTCTTTCCTTGGGGCAGACAAGTTAGAAACAAATAAACAAGTTAGCTTATTGTACAGACAGATGCTGGTGCCTGGGGAGCAAGGAGGTGGGGTATGATTAGCTAAGTGGGAAGACTCCTCAAAGACACCAAGCACACAGGGCTAGAAGCACAGGGCCCTGATTTCCGTCCCTGCCAGGCTGGTGCACACGCCCTTCTCTGTTCTATCCTATTGAAAATACAAGAATTAAATGCGCGTCTTCATTTGGGACCCCAGGCATGTGTGCAGATGGTTTCTAACAGGCTTTGGAGCTGCAGGCTTCTGCTAAGGCCACTCCATTCCACCTGTTTACAGCAAACCAGGCTGCCTAATCACTGGGTCTCCTCACCATTCAGCTTCAGTTCCCAGACAACTCTCAGTGGGTTTTAAACAGGAGGCCCCAGCTCTGGTTAACAGGGACTGCCCAGGCAGACAGACTATGATTTCACAATTGTACACTGTTCTTTTCCGAGCACAGGGTGCTGGGGAATTTTCAAGAACACCCCCACCCCATGCTCTTTCTTCTTTTCCCATGTGCCACCTCGGCACAGGGGAAATTGTGTTTCAGAAGAATATTATTCCAATTAAACACAAGACTGTGCTTCTAGAAAACAAGGACCTGCATTGTTCTGGTTTTCAACACCACGTGCTCCACTTTAACAATGGTCAAGGAAAGAGGGAACTAGCAGGCTAGTGCGATATTCAACCAGAACACATACCACAAAGTGACTCAGGCTTGAGTTCACATGAAAAGACTTCAACCTCTAGGGACAGGTGGCCCCCACGGTTTCCACTCCCTGCTGTATTTATTTGTAACCATCTGGCCTCCCCAGGAACAAGATAGCCCGAGAAAAGGGCTGTCCAGGACCCGTGAGCTTCCAAAGTCACATTGCAGACTTCCCCTGAGTGTCCCCTCTGTCTCCTTGCTGGCCTGAGCGGAGTCGTCTATGTCCCCTAGACCCCAGGACAACACGGCATTTATTTCCCTTCCCTTTATTTGTCAAGCACAATTTCAAGTTGCCTAAGGAATAGGAATGAAATCCATGAGCTGCGAACTGTGTTCAGACACTGGTGGGGTTCAGTGTCCTTTGGGAAACTGGGCTGGGGTGTGGAAAGCAGTCAGTTGGACTATCTGGCAACTTCACCCCTGCCTCTCAGCAAAAGCAACTGGTGAGCCATTGGATCTAAACTTTAAGCATGGCTCCAGATATTTCAAACTCTCTCCAGGCTTCAGTTTGCCTGTTTATACGATGAGGCTGAGGCCAGGCCAGGGAAGGGAGACCTCTGGAAACTCTCTTTCCCAAACTCCAAAACAAAGAGCCTGGAGACAGATGCAACCCTGGTTCTGACCAAGTTTGAGCCAGGGATCATTGATCCAGCAGTCCATCTCTCCATTCTTGGACCCCTTGGTGACTCCAAGCCATGGTTAACTGAAGAAGGATGAGAGGCAGCCATTCCATTCCTCTTACAATAGTCCTTGAGAACAGGAGATGCCGTGAAGAACAAGGAAGATGTGGTCCTTACTGTGTTAGGAAGGAGAAGGGGCCACAAGCTTCACACATAGCTCACTCAACTCCTAATACATCCTGAGGTTCAAAGGTCAAGGCAAAGGCACAGGAGAGAAATGACCATACCCAGGTCTTCCAGTAGGATCATGGTAGAGACATGATTAAAGTATGTGTCCTCTTGGCATCCCCAACTTCTCCAATTCCTCTTTTACAGAATTTGCCATCTTCAAGTCATAGCAACATCCTTTTTAAAGTATCTATTCCTTTCTTGAATCTAAATCTCCAAGGAAGTGTCTAATGGTCCTCTGCATCTCTCACACTAGTCTCAATGTCTGTGTGATAAGTGGGTGAACGGACTTCCAGGAAGACAGTTAGCTGGATAGATGTATATAGGTAGATGGACAAATGGAAGGGTGGATGGATAGATAGACCGATGGCCAGATGAAAAGACAGGTAGGAGGATGGATAGATGGGTGAGTGGGTGGATAAATGAATATATGGATGAATAGATGGACAGACAGGTGGGTGGGCAAATCTATGGATGGATAATTACCCCTATGGGCAGTAAGAAGGCACTGATGAGACAGACCCATTGTGGCACAGAGAAGCATAGCCTAAGACCAATCCTCAAGAAGCTCTCAACCCAATCAGAAAGTTACTTCATGGACATACAAAATACCTCTAGCCCTGAAACATCACTTGTACAGACAGGTCACGACAAAGGCCAGATGGAAGGATGGCCTTGTGTCCTAAGTGGGAAGAGGTAGGGTGGCAGCCTAGAGGGTCTTTGGCTAGAGCAGGCACTGAATCATAGCAGGGATTAGAAAAATGGGGAGGAGGAAGAGACAAAGATTAACTGCAAAGACCATGGTCTTCCTGGTGTATCTCACCAAGGGAAGGGCAGGCTCCATGCTTCTGGTCTGCAGGTTCCTGGCACCCTAGCTTCCCTTTCTCATAAAGAGTGGGTTCAGTGACCCCTTGACCCTGGAGCACACTGGCACTACCTACAGTTACCCTCACACTGTGGAGGCTCTACTTGTCTCTTCTCAGCTGTCAACAGGAGGTGGCCAGGAACCTAGACATCCCCATAATGAGTTAGCCACACTGAAACCTCAAGAGGCAAAATCAGGGCCAGGGTGAAGGTGTCTTTGCTATGAGACTTCCTAATAACTCCTTGCTTCCATCCCCCTTCAGGGCAAGCACTACAAGTAGCAAGAAGGGTATGAACTCTGCAGTAAGTGGTCAAACCACTCCCTACCTAGCTGAGTAACCCTGGATAAGTCGCTTAACCTCACCCAGCTTCAACTTCACAAATGGAAAGTGAGATTGTCCCTCATAAGGACATTTCAGGATAAGAGGCAATGAACAGAAAGTACTTGGTCAACACACAGCTTGGCATCTATGAGCAGGAGCCACAGCTATTACAGGCTAGCTTTTATCCTTGTTATATGAGGGAATCACACTAAATACTTACTATTTCTTGCTCAAGCAGCTTATACGCTCTCCGAGTCTCCAGCTGGGAGACAAGAAGGAGGACATGTGGCCTCTCTATCCACTGACGCCTCTAGGAGACCCATGTCCACTGGGACTAGTCACTAGTCTGGGTGTGGAGTGGGTAGGGCAGGCTCTGAGACTCTGACGCATTCCTGGGCTCCCCAGGGTAAAAATAGCTTTTCTTTGTTCGTCTTGGATACACACCCACTGGACTGGCAGCATGCCCACTGGACAGGCAAACGGTGGGCTATTTTAGGCTGCAAAAACAAGCCTCTGCCAAGTCCCGACCTCAGGCCCCCAAATGGTGGTATTAATAACCCACTATCTCATTCTCTCTGGCCAGAAAGAAAAGAAAGGAAAGAGAGGTCTGACGTTGACCAGTCCTTGTGTTCCCCACAATCCCTGATGACAATGCCCGTAACGGGACACTCAAATGTCATATTCCTGCAAGTAAAACAAAACACACAAAGGCCATGGTCGCCATAGTAACAATAACAATAACAAGTTGTCCTGAGGTATTTTCACTGGCATCCTGCTGCCCCAATTCCTACCTCCTCTGACAAACTCCTTACACCATACATCATGCTGGGGCTTCTCTATGTGGTCTTACTCTGGTCCATTGGCCCCTCAGCCTTCGTTACCACCTCCTCTCCACCCATCTAACTAACTCTCCCTACCCATACATCCTGCGGAGGCCCAAAAATGTGAGCCTATTTCCACCTTGTCTGATAGTCAGCGAATTTTGAGGATGCTCAGAATTGTTGACAACAAGTGTAGCTACACATCCTGACTCAGGATGTGGTTACTTGGTTCTTTTGACATGAAGATGGCTCATACAAGTAGATCCATTCCCTGGCAGATGGTCAGGACATGCAAGCATACTTCTGCTCCTTCTTTTGTAATATGAGGTTACCTAGGGAACAGCTGTCTTCAGGATACTTGGTCTAAAGTGGCTTCACTGCCTAAACAACAGATTGCTAGTGGCTTGATATCTCAAAGTGTTAAAGCAATTAACTGTTCAAGTCATCTTTTGTATCAGGTTAAAGAAGTCTTTTGTTGTTTTCTTCCCCTTTTTGTATTGTGGTATAAAAGCATAAAAAATTAAACGTGGGAGATTTCAGTATTCACTGGAACTCCCTCCTGGTACTATTCTGTTTTCTGCTTTATGATTTTCACGTCTTTGTACTCTTATTTATATTTCTGTTCCCCATGCCCCTACCCTGGCAGGAGGTGTTTTTGTCAAGGCTGGTCCCCAACAACATCCTTCCTCAAGCAAGTTTTCCTCAATACCCCCTTGGCCAAAGTAGAGTAGTTCTCTCCTATCCAATCTCCCTTCATATCCAGAGTCCATAAACATGGGACACCTTAACACAGGTGACCCTGTGCGACAGAGATGTGGATGTCTGTGCTGTGTCACCTCAGTTTGATGTTCTGATGCTTCCTGAGACAATGGCTGTGCTCAGCCTCCTGTGTTCATTCATAGAGCTTTCCTGCTCCACATCCCCTGGGCATCGGATACATCTCTCTACTCATGAGCTATTCACCCATGCATCAGCATATTACATTGTCACACAAGTTCTCTGCAGTGAAGAGACACAGAAGTTGATCAAACAGCTGTATTTACTTTTCCTGGGAAGACTTGAACAAGCAACTCTTTACTCCGAATGGGGCATCAATGATGGACCAAGTCCAGCCTGATAAACCAATACCTTGCTTGTTGAGCACAGATGGAGGGTTTACTTAGAGCAAGGTGGGTGACCCTAAAACATTACTGCAAACCTCACTCTCTTACAGACCTCATGGAAGTTGCAACATGAAGCCCCCCCTTCACCTTTAGTGAGTCTTCTACCTTCCTATATACTCCAGAATCTCCCAAGATAACTTGCAGCTGTCATGTACAAGGGAGTCATAGCTGGAATCCCAAGTGAGGGTTCAGTGACTCTCTCCTTCCTTCTTTCTAGAGAGTCTTGACAGCCCCATTATCATTGCCATAGCTATCACTTCACTGCCCTTTTTATTTTGTTACCATGGCTACTGAGTCAAGGTTATTTCTACCTCAAGGGGTCAGTGGGATTATCACATTGTGTCCAGAGAAAGGAGTCATATAAAAAGCAGATTCATGCCATCAGAGGCAAGAAAAAAAGGGGGTGATTTTTACAACTGTCAATAAACCGTATGGAAGAAAAGGTACTGGGGTCATAGGTATCATCCCAGGAGAAGTGACACTGGCACTTGGTTTTAATGACAGAGTGGAGGCTAACAGGTGACAGTAGGAAACAGTAGGAAACAGACCCTGGAAGGTCTGGCTTACTCCCTTTCCTCTTCATCTCCATCAGGTCTGGGCCAGTCGGAGCCTGCTGCAAGTAAAGCTGTCATCCAGTCAGGGTCACAAAGTGTTTCAGCAGTGTTTACTGCTTTAACAGTGAGCTGAAGGCTGCTTCCCAGCACCCACACTGGGCAACCCACACCTACTGACTGTAAGTCTGGCTCTTGGGATCCCACTCCCTATTCTGGCCTCTGTGTGCACAGGAACACCTATATGTGTGTGGGCATACATGCACACAAATAAATAAATAAAACTTAATTATCTTTTGAAAGTATTTGCTTTTGTAAGGCCAGTCATCCACAGGGAGACAAGGGGTACAACACAGTGTGGTTATCTGTCTAGTTACAATGGAGCTGTTGGCTCTGAATGGTGAAAGAGAATTATTACAAAGCAAGAGAGCAGGCGAGAGGCCCTGGAGGGAGCAGGGACTTTCTGTCCTGTGACAGACAGCTCAGCTCTGACCCATCAATACCCTGACATCCCCTTCTTCCAGCCTTCCCAAGAGTTTCTCTAATTGAACATCCCAGTGACAGCAATGGAACCAGGCCAATGAGGGCAGGAAGGATGAAGGGTGTTTCAAGAAGGGGCAGAGCACACTGTCCAGACAGCTAGCCATGAGTCCCTGGATTCGGTGTTCCTGGACTAACCACTTAATTTACCCTTCACCTTTGCACTTCTGGGCCTGTACTTGGTTCCCTCTCTCCAGGCTTCCTTTGCCCAAGCTCCCATCCATCAAAGCCTTGTGCACCAGCAAGCCAAACTTGGAACCTCCCTTTCCTCACTTGGCCAGAAAGTACATGTCTCTTAGCACCTGTATTTCCTCACTTCCTTTCTGCCCTCGTTCCCTCTACTCCAAATCATCTTACAGCGATTTAAGGCTGGTGGATACAGCTTTAAAAGCCTGAGGAGCTTCGTCTCTTAAGTCACTGTCACAGAACCTGTCAGCACTGTGAAGGGGTGACTACATCCAGTGCAAGCTCCCACGTTTCCCAGTCAAGTTCCCGGGAGTAAATACATGATATCATTAATCCAAGATGGAGGACTTTATTACTCGTGCAAACAGCAGGAGCCAAATCAGCAGCATTTGGACACCAGTTCCCTGGGTCCATAGGATCACATGAAGAGGGCCAGGAAGCAACTGCACGTTCAGTGCCTCATACTGCTGGAGAGCAATGCTGAGCATCAGGAACCCAAATGCTTCCTAACTGAAGGTTACCCTGTCTGAAACCATCACCCAAGGATGTTTGCTATGAACCATGTAAGATAAAGGGCAGAGAGTGTCTTCCCTCACAAGAAATGAAAGACCTGGGGCCCTGCCCTCCTGACAGAACTTGGTGGATGACACCATGGGTAACTCTGCCCTCCTGCAAGGCAGCATCAACAGTGAGAATGAAGGATACCCAGGGGAAGTCCTTCCTAAGGTCTGCCTTCCAGAGGCTGCCGCCACCCACGGTAACACTATTGTCCCTGACAACAGAAGGAGCCATTAACATAAGGTGGTCAGGGAAGTGTGCTGTGTTCACCCCTGTGAGTAACTGAGCAAGCACACAGCAAGTACTATGCATGTGAGCGACAGAGAAAAAAGAAAAAAAGAAAAAGGAAAGAAAACATACATGGAGAAGGGTAGAAAGGGAGTGCAGATCAGAAGGGCCTGCCCTGCTCAGCAGTGGCCAACAGAAATCCAGCTGTGAAGTCATATGGCATTATTGCCTTCTCCCCAGCTGCATGGACCACATAGGCAGATGTCATTTTCTGCATCACTGACTCTGGTCCCCATGCCAAGTCATAGAAGGGATGAGGTGACATCCACGTGGCTGAATATGACCCAAGGCTCCAGTTGGGATTAATTATTGTCCACTAGAAACCGAGATGAGTGAGTCACTGTAGATTCTTTCTTTCCAAATACAAAATAAGTATCAGGGTCATTGTCAGACTATGTTCCTATGATTCCTGCTGAGGGGTAGAGATGGAGGAGGCTCTCTGAGAAGCATCATTATGAAAGAAAGAAAAAAAGAAAGAAGGAAGGATGAAAGAGAGAGAGAGAGAGAGAGAGAGAGAGAGAGAGAGAGAGAGAGAGAGAGAAAGCAGCCTTTCCAGTGTCTTAGCTTAGTAGTTCACATGCCGACACTAAGACTCGACTTACACGCTCAGTCTACCTAATCTTCCCCAGGAACAGGGACCATCAGTCAAGCACTGTCTCTGTTAACAGTGAAGTTCACGAAGGCAAAATAATTTTGTCTCAAGTTCTAAGCACAGATGTCAAGCCAACTCTAACCCCGAAGGGTAGGTTTCACAACACTACACTCCCCTGCTGCAAGGAGCCTTGGGGATTATCAACCATCCCATTCAACAGCCAGGTGACATACCAGGAGACAGAGACTGGGAGAAGTACAGTGTGTGTGCTCAGTCCCAGGAACAGCCTGGGACCCAAACCCCTAACATCCTACAGTCTTTGTACTCACAGCTTCAGTGAGACTCTGTGGGAGCTAACAGGCTGCAGAAATGGCCACACAATCGTGGGGACCCTCAGCACCCAAGAAGACATCCAGTGTGGTGATGTGTGCTGTGATCCCAATGCTGGGCGGCTTGCTGGCTAGGTAACCTAACCAGTTAATACGAGCTCCAGATTGAGGGAGAAAAATAAGTTGGAACATGACAGGGAAAGACATCCCTGTGTCGACCTGTGGCCTGCACATACATGTACGCTGCTGAACGATGCATACATTCCATAAAGATGCATGTACACACAACAGAGAGAGAGAGAGAAATAAACACAAAACACAAAAAAAATTAAGAAGCTGTGGTTGGAATAGGGCATCGGTGAGAACCTCCTGTCCTAGACGGGTCTGGTGGTATCTGGCTGGGAATGCTATTTCCAATTCAATCAATACAAGCAGTGCTGTCCACCAGGGGGTGCTGGGAAGTCACTGATTAGGAGGCTATCTCAATCCAAAGCCATCCTTTCCTCACAAAGGGTCTCAAGATCAGCAGTTTCCAGGAGCACCACTGAGGACCTACATGGTGCCAATGATAAAATCATATCAACTTATTAATATCTTTAACTTAATAGTACATCATCTATAATTTTTGTTTTCTTCATTTTATTGGAACAAATAAGAAATTTGCTTTCTACCCAAAAAAGAAATATGGTTTTTCCTTGGTTATAAATGGAGGGATTTTTTGATTTTTTTTTTAACTCCAAAGTACAGCTTCTCATGGAAGGGCTTAAAGAGTTTCAGTGAAGACTCCTGGTCCAGGTCAGTGCAGTGTCTACTGAGTGGGGTGCTGTGCAGGAGGCACTGTGCACATACATACTCTGGAGCAGAGCATCAAAAAAAGAGACGCTGATTGTAACTAGTCAGAGCAGGTGTGTTTCAGATGCCACAAGAGAATGGAAAAAAAGAAGAGGAAGCATAAGAAAAATGAAGGCTGGGGATGTAACTGGATTGGTAATGGTTTGCTTAACATGCACAAGGCCCTGGGTTTGATCCTCAGTACTACATAAACCAAGAATATATGATGTGCACCTAAATCCAAACCCCAGCACTCAGTAGAGGCAGGAAGACCAGGAGTTCAAAGTCATCCCATGCAGCATAGCAAGCTAGAGGCCAGCCTGAGATACACAAGAACGTGTCTCAAAATTGTAAAAGATGAAATGACAAAGAGATAAAGAAAGGAACAGGGGATGAAGGACAGAAGAAGGGAGGGATGGGAAAGATCAAAATGCCTGGCCACAAAGGGTGGTGGGTCATGTATCATTTCTCCACCCTAAGGATCCATAGTAGCACAGTCTGCTGAAATCAAAGTCTGTTAGAGAAACCAAAATTGAACACAGTTAGCCCAGTCTCCTTAATTAGGGAAGGGACAGTCTGACTCAGAGATGAATTCTAAATAAGAAAAGAAATAAATCTCATTATCAGAGACCATATGATCTGGGAAAGATTACAGAGATCACAAAGAGTGCTCCCTGAATCATTGAGCCCAAACCAAACAAACAACACCTGCCTCCTTTAATGTCGCTGGGAAAATCCAGACAAACAAAATGTCACCAGATAAGTAAATGCAAGGCTGTGGCAATTGGAAAGTACTTGCTCTCCCCGCAAGAGAGATGGGATTTCTTGTGCACCAGGGTTTGTTCTCTTTGGTCAGCATGGTCACTGAGAGGCTGAGGGAGGGAGAACAGCTGAGAGACGCTCTTCCAGACGACCTGAGTTCAGTTCCCAGCACTCATAGCAGGCAGCTCACAACCACTCCAGTTCCAAAGGTTCACATACCCTCTTCTGGCTTCCACAGGCACCAGCACACATGTGGTACACACGTACACACACACACACACATACACACGGGGGTGGGGTGAGAGATAAAGAAACACATAAATAGAACTAATACAATTAAATCTTTTTTAATGGAAGTATCTCGGAATTCACCTTCAACAATGAGGCTGCTGGTGGTTTGTTCTGTGGCGACATAAAGGAGAAACAAACAGGAAATGCTTCTTTATATTCAGGAGATCTGAATATAAACCACTTACCCGCCCCAATCTCCCCAGTTTATACAACAATTTGGTTCCCAGTTCTAGGGCTGTTATAGACTTTTCATTTTTGTTGTGGGTACGTGTTTGTTGATCATGAAAGTATAACATCCCGTGAGACACTCCATGACTTCCCTTCCAAATGGCCACTCTAACTATAGAGAAGTTCACTGAGATGCATAGTCTTAGGGTCTGGTTAATTTCAGTTATTATTTGTTATTTACAACATCTTTGGTAATAAAGTTTTTTTTCTAATCTTTTAAAAAGTGGATCTTATTATCATTTTCTTGATTAGGTCAGGCCTCATTCCAAGAAAACCTTTGGGGAAACTGCCCAAGATGAAGGGCAAATGCGAAGGAATTCCCTACAGGAAATCAAGTGTGCTTTGTAGCCAAGACACTGACGTAGTTTGCAGGTGCTATGGCACAATGCCCCAGACTGTGTAATTTATAAAGAAAGAAGTTTAGTTGGGTCATGGTTACACAAGAGCATGCAGTCACATCTGTGGGGGCACAGGCGCTACTTCATAACACAACGGAAGCAGGAAGCAAGAGAAGGCATTCCTGTAGGGATTGAGATGAACCTCCACCAGGTCTGATCATTAGGCCTCGGGCTTCATGATCTCCATACCTCTCTCTCACTAGGCCCCCTCCCAACACTGCCGCATTGCGGAATGGCGATTCCACCCTAGGAACTCTTGGAAGCACACTCACATCACGGGATTACTGGGAGAGGGATCATAAACGTTACCAACTCTAAACGCCAGTGCATGTCTACAACTCATGCAGTGCAGCTATGGATAAAGGCGGCTTGTAATTCCTCACCCTATGCAACTCTGAGAAGCGGAAGAGATGGTCGTGTGTCACAATCTCATGGTCACTGCATGTGAAGTTTCAAATGCTCTGCTCAGGAGACCAGCTCTCCTGGGCAAGGCTCTCCAGCAGCAGACACTTGAAGAAAATAGAGCTGTGAGGAGTTTGGGAGCCACGTGGAAGAGTGAAAATAAAGATGGAAAGTGAAGCAGGGTGGCTCACCCACCGGCCATGGGAGCTGCTTTGCAGGGGCTTCAGGCCCAGGTCCTGAAGTCATGTGATCCAAACTTCCAGAAGTCACTTCTCCCTGTGATGATGAACAACAGTCCCAGGATTGTCCTGGGGGAAAACAGGAGTATGAGCACCCTCAGTCAATAATCTCTTCTAGGAAACCTCACCCACTGGGAACCAAGTCTTCAAGCACATGCGCATATGGGAGAGGTTTCTCACCCAAAACAACCAGAACCAAGTACATTAGTATTGAATGACAGACATGGATAGAGGTCCATTGAAACTGATGGAAATTCTGGCAAAAGTTCATGTAATGATGATGTTTTATGAAATCAAGCCAATGACTCAGACATGAATTTTTTAAATATTTTCTATGATTAAGCCATCATGTTTGTATAAGGAGAAAAATGCCTCTAAGTCCAGTAAGAACACTACAGTTCCTAACGTATGATGGTCTTGGTTCTGAGCCAAGTTATCAGGCACTGTTGTTGGTGCTATTTGGTGTGTAGCATGCCAAACACAAAGTGCACATGTGGTCAGAACCAAGATGCAATGGAGTCTCATGATGCAACGTGAGCAAGCCCCACCAGAAGCAACCGGAACTTATTACCCATTTGATTAAGCTGGGTCATTGAGCATTCGGAAACCATTCGCTGCTGCCTAGTTTTTCACAACCCCCTCATTCAGGTCTACAGAGTGGTGACTCGCAGCACAAAAGGCTGAGTTTTAAATCACCTGTATGTTACTTCTCACACCTATTTCAGTGTAAGTGCATGAGAAGAGTCGCCCTGCTATATTGTTCCCGGGGAAAGCGACAAGGAAAACAGCTTACATATGTTCAACACTGACGCAAAATTTCTGGAATAATTACGATCAATGTTTTGTTGAATATACAGATGTTAGACCAACAGGCACACAGTGATGACTGTGTATGAATGTGTGTATGAGTGTGGGTTTGTGCACATGGGTTGGTGCCCTTGGAAGGCAGCAGAATTGGGTGGGATCCCATAGAGCTGGAGCTACAGACAGTGGGTGCTGGGAACTGAAGTCTGGTTATCTGCAAGAGCAGCGCATGCTCTGAACTGCTGAGCCATCTCTCCAGCCCCAGAAGGCACTGGCTTAAACACCTAGACATTCCAAAATTAGAGTGACTGTGGCCTGTGTCAGCTCCAGCCAGGTTCACAGCTCTGCTGGCAATAAAGACACCCGAGTATCCAGGATCAACAGGCTGGGGTTCCCACACATGACCTCTACAGGAACAGGGTTCTGCCAGAACTGTTCTTCACTCCACCGCTGGGCAAAGACAAGACACCTAAAATCTAATCTTTCCTTGTTTTTTTTTTTTCCCCAAAGTGTTGATCCTGAACCCAGCATTGCTCAGACAGACTTAGAAGCTGCCCAGTTCCCCCCTCCCTTGAGGTCCAAAGGTTTTGACAGTGCTTCAGAGTATCGGCAGGTGTGGGTTCTAGGGCTCTGGGGACACAGCTGCTCCTTCAGTGCAGCAGGCATAAACAAAAGCCATGAGCACAATTTTCCCACACGGGTGATAAATGAACCTTGAAATGTGATATTTTCCGTAAAGCCATCTTTTCAGCCCTTAGCTGCAAAATGAGATCCACAAGCTCTGAATTTATAATTCCCACTCCCCGGGTTGAAGTTTTGACAATACAGAGGTTCACGGACTTTACAAATCTCCTCAGCATCATCAGGTTCTCATTACTTTTCTGATAAAATTACTTTTTCAGACTGTTTCCATGAGCTGGGTGGATTCTTCATTCACTATTCCAGCTTTATCAACCTCATACACAAAAACAAGTGTGCATCATTAAAGAAAGGAAAGGAGGCAGAGCGGAGGAAAGGAGGGCGGGAAGAAAGGAGGGGAGGAACTGCAGACTTTTAAAAGTTTCTGCAACTCAGATAAACTCAAGTTGTTGGAATAATAATACACTCTCCAAAAAAAAAGAATTAAGAATTACTAGGAGCAGACAAGGTGCCTCAGCATTTGCTATAGGACTGTGTTTAATCCCTGTGACCCACATATTGGAAGAGAGGACTGATTCTCAGAAATTGTCCTCTGGCCCCTGGCACATGTATATACACACACACACACACACACACACACACACACACACTAAAAAAACAAGCAAACAAATAAATGTAGTAAAAGGAAAATACCAGTCCAACCTAATAAAGGGCAAGCAACAATTTCAGTGATCTGTAATTTGTTGTGTTTTTAAACTACGAAAGAAATATTACATCTACAGGACCCAAGGACCAACCTGAAAGAGCCCCCAGTGGCCAAAAGTGGAACAGCCCGAGCAATAAAACAAGTAGTAATAATAATGGAGTATAACCCAGAGAATAAAATAAATAATCGTAAGCCATACAGGCATTAAAAAGATTGAATCGATAATAACTGGGAGAGGCATGATAAGGCCTCTCTGTAGAAGAACTTCAATTACCAAATGGGGGAGAAAGGAGGAAAACTGGGAACCACTCCAAGAAGACTGCACAGATATCTGCTGCGGGAGCCACCAAACATGACTCAACTCAGCGGTGAAAGTTTAAGGGAGAGATGCTACTTGATAGTTTCGAAGAATTACCTTCTCTGTTATTTATTGTTTACAAAAGAGGAAATAGACGCTTGACAACAGGTAAGCGGACAGACAGGATCTGCACCACGTGATCGGGGCCAGCATCACCACCAGGTGTGACACCCGTGTAACACCCTCACCTGTATCTGGCACTTCACTCCACTAAGTCATGAGGAGACGACAGACAAACACAAATGGGGGAACAGCTCCACACGCAGAAGAGGGATTTCATACCTCTTCCACTCTGTACAGCTTCCAACTCAAAGTGAGTCCAAAGTCTGAATGTCTGACCTGACACTCCGCAATGGCTCTGCGGAAACAGGGAACACATTGAGACACCAGGAGTGATGATGGCATTCTGGACAGGACTCTGAAAAGCACATTGGGCACAAGCAAAAAGAGACAAGTGTGATCTCATAAAGCCAACAAACCTCTCTATAATAGAGAGAACACTAATAGCCACACTGTACAAAAAAATCTTTTTAAAAAAATCCATTTTTAATGGACAAATAGTCTGACTAGATTGCTCAAAAGAAAAATACATCTTTAAAGTTGCGGTTTCTATTGCTGTGATAAAGCACCCATGACCAAAAGTAATTTGGGGTGAAAGAGTTTATTTCAGCTTACAGCCCTCACTCGGGTCATACTCCATCACCAAGGGAAGTCGGTGCAGGGGCTCGAGGCAGTAAATGAAGCAGAAACCACAGAGCAACACTGCGCACTGGCTTCCTCCTCTTGGCTTGCTCGGCCATGTTTCTTATATCATCCAGGAACATCTTCCCAGGGGTGACAATGCCTACAGTGGGCTGAGCCCTCCTGCCTCAATCACTAATCAAGAAAATGACCTACACATTGTTTACAGGCCAATCTGATGGAGACATTGTCTCAGTTAAGATTCCCACCTCTTAGACACGTTGAGGTTTGTGTCAAGTTGATAAAAATCAACCAGCACACATAGAAATGATCAATAACTGCATGAAAAATGTTTGCCTTTGAGCTGCAATTGAACCTTGAGACATTCTCTCATCCTGGTCAGATTGGCATTTTAGAAAAGGGCAGAAAGCAAAATGCACGTGAGAATGTGAGGTGAGGGTAGGAAAGTCTTATGAATGGTGGGGACGCCGATTAGTGTAACCATTGTGAAGGACAAAGAATCCTTGAAAAGGTAGAAACAGGATTGCTACCTGATCCAGCTGTGTCAGTCCTGGATGTACATCCACGAGAAATGACATCAGATTCCTAAAGAGACATCCACTTGTTGCTGAATATTACGGCAATATGCGCAATATTCAAGATGTAAGATCAGACTACACATTCATCAGTCTGTAGACAAAGAAATTGTGGCATAATTACTCCATGAAATGTTATTTATCCATAAGAGGAATGACGTCCTGTCATTTGTAGCAAAAATATGGACCAACTAGAAGAGTTTAAAGTCTTTGAACATGAAGGAATGATTTAGAGCTAGGAATGATAACTACTTTGATTTGATCACCACAGATTATATACAGGTATTAAATTATCATAATATTCCTTATAAATGTATACAATAAAAATTAAAAAAATAGAATGCCTAAATGTGTTTGGCATTGGAAAAAAACCTCTATTCTAAACTGATAAACTGCACAGATCATTTAGCAGACAAATACAAATATGATACATGATAATTAACTCCCAGTCCTGGTGACCAAACTCCTGAGATAGGCAACCTCAAAAGAGGAAAAAGCTGACTTTTGCTCATGTTGCAGCCCATGGATGGCCTGTTGCTTTGGGGAGGGGAATCTAGACAAATAAAATGGTCACTACTTGACAGAGAGAAAGAGAGGCAGAGACAGAGAAATAGAGAGACAGAGAGTGAAAGACAAGTGGGAAGGAGAGAACTAGGCAGGCCAGCGTCCCCTCCCGAGGGCACACTCCTAATGACTCACCTTTCTCAGTAGATGCCATCTAGTTTCTACCACCTGCCAATATCACTAGAGGTTGGGAACAAAGCCTTGAACAAGCCAATGGAGAACATTCCAGATCCAAACCAAAGCAAAGACGCAGTGTGTATAACTTATGCACAAGTGTGCGTGCGTTTTTGGCAGGAGAGTGGATTTGGGCTGTGACTAGGTCATGGACGTGACAGCGCTCATTCTCCCAGTTCTGCTGCATAGGCAGCTAACACCATCCATGTGAGGCAGGCTCTCACAGCTGCTGCAGGTGGGCCTGGACTGTTCTCCAGATACACCTAATCAACATTCCAAAGATAGGCTATGAATTAGATTTAGTCTGTGTTTATGAAGCAGCCACTGAGTCGAACAGCTCCTTCTTTGTAGGAATTGACAAAAACGAAAAATTGTGTGTTTTACATAAGCACTGAAAAGGAAGACAGAATGGCACATTTTGAATGAGTCGTCAACTGTATTTCCAGCTACACACCCACGGGCCTGCCTCAAGTGTTCAGAGCACAGAAAGTTAGGTAACTGCTAGCCACAGTGGTTCAGCTGGCCGGAACTAAAAGGGAGTTCTGTTGTAGACTTGGACTGTCTCAGCTCTGCTCTCTAGAGGCTTGCTGTCTGCACAAGGACACTCTGAAACAAACAATGCGATTATTCTGGTTTTATGAGGAATGAGGCTCAGAGAAGCAACCTGCAT
This sequence comes from Microtus pennsylvanicus, assembly GCF_037038515.1. NCBI lineage: Eukaryota > Metazoa > Chordata > Mammalia > Rodentia > Cricetidae > Microtus > Microtus pennsylvanicus. The sequence goes on along the minus strand of NC_134586.1, from coordinate 34,869,982 downwards.
ACAAAGTGTTCAACAGAGTATTAGCACACAGGGAGCATGTGGCATAGCAGAGTGAAGTTATAATTATCTGATACCACATAGCACTGTATCACAGCTAGTGAAGGACAGAGAGCTAGGCTGCTGTGAAGATACACAGGTGACCCACAAGGCTGTCCAGAATGCCACAGGGATTTCTTAGTATATAGCTTTACTGTGTTTGAGTTAAAAATCTTTCTTATATAGACAAAAGGGGTGAAATGTGGTGGAATAATCTTTTTGTACACTGTAAAGGTGTGTCTTTGGCAAGGTGCCTATTGAATGGTTTAATAAAAATCAGAATGTCCAATAGGCAGAAAGAGGTTAGGTAGGACTTCCAGGTGAGAGAGAGAAGAAGAGAGATGAATCAAGGAGCATGAGGGGGACACCAGAGAAAACAGAGAGGGAACAGGAGGTGCAAGATGGAAAAGAGATAGAAAGTCATGAGGCAAAACGTAGATTAATATAAATGGGTTAATTTGTTATAGGAGCTAATGTGAGAAGCCTAAATGTAGTCTTAACTTTCATAATTAATAAGTTTTCTTGTAGTTTTTGTGAACTGGTGGTTCAAAGTTAAATCTGTCTATATATGGCGGCCAACATGGGTGTTCAAATATCCAAACATAGGGCCTGAGAAAGCTGAGAAAAATTGTGGACAAGGAGCCAGATGTAGCTTTCTAGACCTACAGTCTCTCAGGTGAGCAGATGCTTGGCATACAGAGATGCAGCTTCCAGACGCTGCCTGCAGACTGGAGTCAGCCACCAGCACCATGGACCAGCACCATGTGCCAAGCTGAGCCTGCAGTGGCTGACATGACAGTTTAAGATTTGTCCCACACAGTCGGAAAACATTGCAGATGCTCAGTAAGGACAGATTCAAATTGGTGAAAGAAAATAAACCTCTAAACAGATTACAGTGTGTTTAAAAAATGTGTATAGACATAAAAAATAAAACAAGATGGGTACAGACATAGAAGAAATAGCTTATAAATAATAAAATAAAGTCTTTAAGTAGAAAATAAGACAATATAAAAAGGATAAGCCATGTAAAGGTGGAAAATACACAGGGAGTCTGGATCCTGTATGCCTTGTTGATTTTTTTGATTGCTAAATTTTGATTATTGGATTTTTTGATTGCTGATGAGAGATTGACAGCTGCTGGGAGACATGGGATTGTAAGAGGGACTGCTGAATTAAACTAGCCTAGATACTTTTGGAATGACTTCATTTTGAAATCAAAGTCAGAAAGTGTGTTGCTTTGGGGAAGTGTTGTGGAAGGTGGCTTGTTGGTTTCTCAGCTGCCCAGACTCCCAAAATGACCACTCAAAAACTGTATTAATTAAATCCCTGCTTGGCCTATTAGTTCTGGCTTCTTATTGGCTAGCTCTTACATAATAATTTAACCCATTTCTATTAATCTGTGTATTACCACGAAACTGTGGCTTACCAGCTAAAGTTCTGGCATCTGTCTCCAGCAGGGCTACATGGCTTCTCTTCTGACTCTGCCTTCTTCCTCCCAGCATTCAGTTTGGTTTTCCCTGCCTGCCTCTGTTCTGCCCTGTTCTTCTATAGGCTCAAAGCAGTTATTAACCGATGGTATTTACAGCATACAAAGGGGAATTCCACAACACCTCCCCTTTTCTGTTAAAAAAAAGGGAAGGTTTTAACTTTAACACAGCAAAATTACATATAACAAAAGTTACCAAACAAGAATTACAGTTACAATATTTATATCTACTTTATCTTTTATCATAACTGAGGAAAACTATAACATTAAATTTTTCAACTCCATCAAAGACTCCAGAAGGATATATTACCTAAGTAAACAGGAAGTACATTGTAAGCAGCTTCCAAAACTCTAAAAATGACAGAGACATCTTGCTGCCTGGACAGTCACTCAAAGTTCTTATGTACCATTGGGGTAACCATATTTATCCTACATGCCCATAGTTTCCAGCAGACTTTTTCTTCTGTGTCATACAGAATGTTTGTCAGACTCTTTCATGAAGCAGGAACCCAAAAATATCATCTCACCTTTAGGCAAGTTCAGCAGCCATTTCTCTGTGGGTTCTGCATGTTCAGTTCATCAAGTTGTCCAGGCAAGAGCAGTTTCTTGCCAAATGGTCAGCCAACTACATAAGGAGCTTCTTCATTGCCCATTGTCTTCTTGAAGTAGCTTGGTACTACCAGGAGCAGATGTATCTCACTGTCATGAAAAGTCCTAAGTTCTTAAACATTTTAAATGCCATATTCTGTAGTCTTTGAAAGGTTGAAGAATGTCTATCCATCTGAAATACATCTCTGTACATCTAGAAAATCTAACTAGCATAAGTACAAGCTTGATTATTATAGATGATTATCTATTAATCTATATTTCTTAATTAAACATTACATTTTTATACATCTTTAAATGAGCTGTACAAACACAATACCTTAATCAAGAGCAAAAATATACATAAAACAAAATTGACCATAAATTTGTATCAATAAACCAAGATCCATATCAATGCAAATCTCTATAGCATTTCCCCTTTTAAATGTAAAGAAACATTTATAAACAATATTTGGGAATATGGGCATAGCTCTTCTCCAAACTGCTTCCTGCTTTTGTTGGGCAAAGTATTTTCTTTTTAGGGGTGTTCATGGTGGCCTTTGGGGGCTTTTGGTGCATCACATTAGTCTGGAATTAATCCACAGGTTCTCATCTTCTGTGGAAACAAAAGAAGAAACTCTTTTCCAAAGCAACATATCCTTAGACTTAAATTCTGAAGTCAAGATAACTTTAAAGTATATATGTTGGTTATTTAGCTCCTTCACGGTCAAAACACAATAATGTACACAATCCAAATTCTCTGAATTTTCCATTTTTACATGTCTTATTTTTCTTTACTCATTTTAATCTATGACTGTCTGTACTCTGTCTCTTTAAAGACTTTATTTTTTAATACCATTTGCTTCTTTTTTATAACTGTCTATATTCTTTTTCCTCTCTCTCTCCAAAGCCTATGTACATTTATCCAACACTGTGACCCATTTAAAGGCCTTTTATGTCTGAATCTGTCCTATTGTGTATCTTTAATTCTTTACTGTCCAGGAGTGCTTCTTAAAATGCTAAGTGCTTCTTTAAAACTTAAGTGTTTAAGGTTTAGAGACATAAAAGCTTAAACTGTTTAACTAAGAAAATGTTTTGAGGTCTAAAAAAGTAGTCTTGAAATGGTAATACAAGTTAGGATAGAAATTAAATTAGATATAAAACTTTGGACTCACCAAGATAGGCTAGATACTGTAGTACTTTCTCTGAATTTGCCAAATGCAAATGATTGGACATTGTTAATGTAATTTCTACCTGATAGTTGTTCTTATAACTGTATGTAGTTTTACCATGTTAGCATTAAAACTTTCCCTTTTATTTAGACAATACTTGATAATTTTTCTTATCATATATAGTTTTACTGTGTTAGAGTTGAAACCTTTCTTTTTATTTAGACAAAAGGGGGGAATGTTGGGTAATAATCGTTTTGAACACTGTGAAGAGGGGTCTTTGCCAAGGCACCTTCTGATTGGCTTAATAAAGAGCTAGTGGGGCAAACCTAAAGTATAGGCCCAGCTTTCATAATTAATAATAAGTCTCTGTGCCATTCTTTAAAAGCTGGCAACCCAGAAAAAGCCTACTATACTCATCCCCTTATCCCTTTATTCCTATGACAATTATTGTTTATGCACCAAATCCATTTTTTATATCCAGTGGCACTTTATTATCTGTGTATTCCTAGAGATAGGCTGATGGTCAACAAGTCCCAGCAATCCTCCTGTCTCCACTCCCCACAGCACTGGGTTTACAGGTGCACCCAACCACACCCAGCTTTGTATGTGGAAGCTGAGGATCTGTTCTCATGTCTCATGCATACACAGAAAGCTCTCTTAATCACTGAGTCATCTCTCCAGCCCCAATACATGTATAGGTTTAGTGACAGACACTATCTAAAGAGAATAATGTAGAAAATGACGGAACAGAAACCTGATATCATCCTCTGCCCTCTGCTCAAAAAAAAAAAAAAACCCTGCACATTCAAGTATGCTTTACCACATGGATGGATGGAAAGAAGGAAGGAAGGAAGGAAGGAAGGAAGGAAGGAAGGAAGGAAGGAAGGAAGGAAGGAAATGATAAAAATAAAAATTAACAAACTGTAATTAACAAATTTTATTTTAAGAACAGTCCGAGAGACAGCCAGTGTCAACATATAGTCTATTGTTTAAAAGGCAGGCAGCAAAAGTCAAGCCATCAACATCTTTATTTGGCCAATATATGACTTATTTTTACCAAGATTTTATAATTGTGACATTTTACATAATTGCTATGATTTATCATTTCCCTTAACCCTTTTTGATGAAGCAGCGGTGCATCCTAGCTGTCGCTGGGTAGGCACCCCCTTTGTATGCGGCATGGTCTCACATTTGCTGCCAACCTCTCACTCCCTATTGTGTCAGCCTGGGCTAAGTCATTTGTATTGACTGCCAAGTCTGAACCTACAGTTATCAACACTAGAATCACTGACCATGCCATCTCAGTCCTTTATCTGTGCAAACAATGTGTATAGCCTTCATACCACCTGATATTAATACTTTTTCACTTGCAAATTTAATTACATGTTTGTGAATATTGCACATTTTATATAACATTCTAGTTCAGACAGATGTATACTTTGACTTATTGCTTTTTAATTTATTGTTCTAATGATGTATTTTTATTACGTACATGAATAGGGAGTGGTATGCATGAATGCAGTATCCGCAGAGGGCGGAGGAGGGCATCAATCCCTTGGAGTCAGAGTTATAGCCTGCTGTGAGCCGCTCAATGTGGGCTCTAAGAGCCAAACTTAGGTCCTCTGAAGAGCAGGAGATGAACTTAACCATGACATTTTCCCTTATTTCTGTTATGTAAATACTTCTTATAACTGTTATGTAAAACTGTGATGGCCTTTTTTTTTTCAGATTATTGGATCTTTTATTCACATGTGTGAGCCTCAGGTGATTAGAAGATTACCCTTTTAGAGTCCCTCATGCTGGGCTCACCCAGTGGCCCCTTCCGGTTTCACGCATGAACTGAACTGTGATCTTGCCCCACAACATTTGCTTCTCTATAAGCCTTTGTGCTGGTCCTCCGAATCCACCCCCAGAGCAGTATCTAGGATGGATGTGTTCCTCACAGATGCAAGGAGGAATCACCTAGGCCCAGAGCTATGCAGAAGGAAGCCACAGTTGTCCCTCAGGGCCGTGATCACCCACCTGTCATACTCACCCCAGCACAGGGTACTCATAGTGACCCACCTCCACTCCCATCTCTTCACATCCTACCCACTGTGGTCAGATGTCACTGCACGTGAGAATGTCACCTTTCAGAGTATGACTCAGAATACAGGAAAAAGCCAAAGGGGCTTTGACAAAGTCAAATAAATATACTGTCATCACCCCGTGCAGGAGGCCAGGTCCTCACTCATGGCCAGCCGTGACTCACATTCCAGACAGAATTTTAACGAGGTCGGTAATCTGATCTACTAGATCACTGCAGATAATGAATAATAACAAATGGGCAGAGAGAAAGGGCAGAGGGCTGGACGGCAGCTGATAAGATGCAAAGTCGCTGTTGACAGATGACAGACGGGGAGAAATGTGGAGTGGGGGGTCTATCTAAAGCATCTATAAGATTCAAATGGCAGGCACAGCACGCTGGGGTAGTGGTAACGGGGGAAGAATCTGGAAGGGGCAGGATGGAACAAATGTCAAAAGAGCTGAAGGCCGGGAGTGGAGCCACAGCTCTTCACCAAGCTCAAGAATTCTGGGCCTCAACCACCCAAGGCTGAGAAGAAAACGACCTAGGTTCTCGGCCACCACCTGTAGGACTCAGCCCTGCCCCCAGTAATGAGCACTTCGAGTTCTGAGGTGCAAAAGGGCTGGGGCAGCTCCCGAAAAAGAAACACATGGGGTCTGCAGCTGACATTCAGGTCAGGTGACTCTGTGACCTGGGGTCAGAGAGCTTTCAGGGGACAGAACATGGTCAAGGCTGCAAGACCACCAGGGACCCCTGCTCCTCAGCCTCTCCTGTACCCACTGTGGCTTGATGATCCAAGGACTCCCAGCCAAGTCAGCCGCACACTGAGGCTCACAACCCTCCCACCAGCCTTGCTGGCAACCATTGTGATTAAATGTTTTCAATGCGAGCAAGCATAGAAACTGTTATCGCTGTGTGGGAAGAGAGATTGTCTGGGGCGGGGAGGGGGCTGAAAGCCTGCAGAAAAGCAGGGTAATGCTCTGCCCTGCCTTGCATCTAATCACCTTGCTGCTCGTGAAATCATCTGGAAAGTCTTCTGGATGACAGTTTGTGTCAGAAGCTTTGTTCTAAAATGGAGCAAAAGAAAAACTTGGCTAGAACACAGGCACTAACAAGTTCCTCACGTAAACTAGGGAGGCCTGGAGTTAAGGTCTTTATGCCAAGCAACTTTTATAATACGATCTATTATTTTACACTTGGGACATCTGTTGAGAGTTGGTTGATTCCCCCCCTTAGTTCGTGTGAAGCTGCTGTGTCCTGTTGAAGCAGGTTTTATCTGGATCCTAACTGAGGTCAGCCATGAATCCTGCCTTATCTGTCAGTCAACTGAAACCTCACTGGGTTCCAAATGCCACAGACAAGACACCAGGTAGGCAAATGAGGAGCACATGAAGTTCAAATCCAAACCTCTCTCCTTTTAAGGCTTTATGTCTGAGTGAGTTCCTCTGTTAGCTGTCTTGTGGCCCAGTGACAAAACACCTGAGAGACCCTGCTTCAAAGGTGCTCTGTGGCTTTTCATGGGGAGATGTAAAGAAAAGTCTAGTTGGGGTTAGAGAGATGGCTCAATGGTTAGTAACACTGATTCCTCTTCCAAAGGGCCAGGGTTCAATTCCCAACATCCACATGGCAGCTCACAACTGTCTGTGACTCCAGTTCCAAGGGATCTGACACCCTCACAAGGACATATATCAAGGCAAAGCCGCCAATGCATATAAAATAAAAATATAAATTAAAAAAAAATTATCTAGTCACTTCACAAAAGGCACAATGCTACCCAATCATATCTCAGTGAACCAGGGAATTTGATGGGGGACGGGAGTTGTTAGAAGAACGTGGGTTCCAAACTACTCACAAGAGCATTGGTGACTCAAAAGCTAGCAGTGGCCCCGGAAACCCCACCCAGCATGAGTGATAACTCACTAAAACTGTGTTTTCAGGTCCCAGTCTAACATACAGGTAGCTCCACCAAAGACTCTCCTCTCCTGCAGAAATTATGTTTTTATGACCTTGGAGAGGGGTCTTGTGACTCTTGCAGCGTTTGTGAGTTCTCCAGCCTCCTCTGTAAGCTTCAGGAGGTTGCTGAGTCTCATGAGTCGGCCTCTTCCCTCTAAGAGGAGTGTTTCAGTCGAGGGGAAATCACTATCTAACCAAACGGGAGTAGTTACCATTGGTTCATGATCACAGGGGTTCATGTTTGTTTGGGCCTTTGGTGCCAAAGTATTTCATGGTGGGAGCATAGGGGGAAAGGGACCTGTTAACTTCAAGGCAGCTGGGAAATAAAAGGAGAGGGAAGGGTCAGGGTCCCTCAATCGCCTTCATGACCTGCCCCCCCAATAACCTAACAACTCTTAATAACCCTACCTCTTAAGTCATCACCCTAGTAGTACTACAAGGTGGTGACCACAATGGCCACATATGGGCCTTGAGGGATACTTAACTAAACCACAGGAGGCTGTGGAAGGCCAGAATTGAAGACTTGGGTTTGTCAGTTGACAATGTCCATCTAGAAGCAGGTAGAAAGTTCTTCTTCTTGATAATGTATCATTTTTATTTGGGGAAATCCTCTTAGGACAGTGGTTCTCACCTGTGGCTCATGACACCTTTGGGGATTGCATGTCAGATATGCTGCATATCAGGTATTTACATTATGATTCATAACAGTAGCAAAAATTACAGTTATGAAACAGCAATGAAATAACTTTATGGTTGGGGTCACCACAACATGAGGAACTGTATCAATGGGTCACAGCATTAGGAAGGTTGAGAACCACTGTCTTAGGAGATTTGGGCAAAGAGTCCAGAGAGGCCATGAGGGTAAAAGTAAGAAAAAACGAACTGCTGCTGTTAATGGGAATTGCTCTAGAACACCAAGGAGGATGGAAGGATGAGATAAATAGAGAAGAGATGGCCTGAAACCTGGGAGTCTCAAATGAGAGCTCACCCTGCATCATGAGGGGCCTGGAGATGACAAGGGCTCCCAGAGGGATGCCCACTGCCTAATCACAATTGCAAAACAGAGATCCAGCTATCCTCCTTCTCCTTCTCCATCTTCACAAGGAAAAGTCACTGTGTTCACAAAGGCCCACGTGTGAATGGGATTTGATCCAGGGAGGAATGAAAGCTTCATGTCTGCACTATCTCAGTTCCCTCTTGACCACAGCAACTTAAGGGAGAACAGTTTCAGTTAGAGTCTGTCGTAGAGGGAAAGAGTCTGAATGGGTTGGGCGCAGTCATTGGCAGCCATGAAGCAGGGAATGAACAAATCACACTGCTGCTTGCTCCCTTTTCCCACTTACACAGTCCAGGATCCCAGCCAGAGAATGATGCCACCCACGGCGGGTGAGTTTCCCACCTCAACTAACACAATCAAGACAATCTCTCACAAATGATTCCAGATTCTTCCAGTTTAAGTAACACTAACCACACATCCAGCAAAAGCAGAGTAGAGAAAGAGGGAAGCTGGAGTGTGAAATTGTGGCCTTTCAAGGCAGACTTAGAAAGTGATCCCAGCCAACTTGTCTCCAACTTGGCATCTAAAATATAGGAGAAAGATGAAGAAAACTTTGGTTTGAGTTAGAGTACAAACTCCAAGTTAAAAATAAGCACAGGGAAGAATCTCTCTTGGGAATGCGTAGGGACTAGGGCATGGAGGTGGCCTTAAACTTCCTAGGGCAAAGGCAATGGCAGGCCAAAGCAATGTTGTCTCCATGACAAAAGCCTATATCTTGGCATGAGGCCAATTGCAAAGAATATGACATTTTGATGTCTAATTTCTTGACTTCTGTCTATATTTTGGAGATCAGTCCTCTGTCTATTATGGGGTTGGAGAAGATCTTTTTCCATTCTGTAGGCTGCCACTGATGCCCCAAATACATAAAGAACTCAAGAAACTAGACATCAAAATACCAATTAATCAATTAAAAATGGGGTATAGATCTAAACAGAATTCTTAACACAAGAATCTCAAATGGCTGGAAGACTCTTAAGGAACTGTTCAACATCCTTAATCATCAGGGAAATGAAAACCAAAATGACTCGGGGATACCCTCTTACAGCAGTCAGAATGGCTAAGATCAAAAACACCAGTGATAGTTTATGCTGGAGAGGAGGCAGAGCAAGGTGAGCACTCTTCCATTGCTGGTGGGAGTACAAACTTGTACAACCACTTTGAAAATCAGTATGATGGTTTCTCAGAAAATTGGGAATCAATCTGCCTCAAGACCGAGCAATGCCACTCTTGGGCACATACCCAAAGGATGCACACTCATACCACAAGGACATTTGCTCAATTGTTTTCATAGCAACATTATTTGTAAAAGTCAGAATCTGGAAACAAACTAGATGCCACTCAACTGAAGAATGGATAAAGAAAATGTGGTAAATTTACACAATGAAGTACTATTCAATGGTTTAAAAAAAAATGACATCTTGAAATTTTCAAGGAAATGGATGGAACTAGAAAAAAAAAACATCCAGACCCAGAAAGACAAACACAGTATGTACTCACTGACAAGTAGATATTAGACTTATAACTAGCCTATAGTCCACGACCCCAGAAAAGCTAGGTAACAAAAAGAACCCTAAGAGAGATATATGAGGATTCCCCTGGGAAGGGAAAATAGACAAGGTCTCCTGAGAAAATTGGGAGCATGGGGGGGGGGAGGATAGAACAGGAGGGGAAGAGGGAAGGGGGAAGGGGAGGGGAAGGAGGACATGACAGAATAGGATGGTCAAGATGAAGGAAGGAGAGAGAGGGAGAGCAAAAAAAGAGATATCTTGATTGAGGGAACCATTATGGGCTAGCAAGAAACCTGGCACTAGGGAAACTCCCCAGAATTTACAAGGATCCACAACCCTAGCTAAGACCCTAAGCAATAGTGGAAAGGGTACCTGAACTGGCCTCCCCCTGTAATCAGATTGATGGCTAGCTTAATTGTCATCATAGAAACTTCATCAAACAAATGATGGAAGCATATGCAGAAATCCACAGCTAAGCACAGGGCTGAGTTTCTAGAATCCAGTCATAGAGAGGAAGTAGTGATAATATGAGCAAAGGGATCAAGACCATGATGGGTAAACCCATAGAAACAGCTGGCCTAAGATAGTGAGAGCTCACTGACTCCAGATTCACAGTGGGAGAACCTACATAGGACCAAACTAGGCCCTCTGAATGTGGATGACAGCTGTGTGATTTGGACAATCTGTAGGGCCACTGGCAGTGGGACCAGGATTTATCCCTATTGTTTGAACTAGGTTTTTGGAGCCTATTCTTTTTGGAAAGACACCTTTCTCAGCCTAGATATGGGGGGAAGGGTCTTGGTCCTGCCTCAAAATGATGTGCCAAACTTTGTTGAGTCCCCATGGGAAGCCTTATCCTCTCTGAGGAGTGGGTGCGGGCTGGGTTAAAAGATGGTGGGGTGAACAGGAGGAGGGGAAGGAGTGGGACCTGGGGTTGATATGTAAAATGAGAAAAGATTGTTTTAAAAAATTAATTTTTTTTTTAAAAAAAACTATTGCTGCAGTGGGGAGAACAAAAGAATATGACAAAATCTCTAGATGATTCCAAGACATAGTGGATGAGCCAACACTTGAAGGGCCAAGTCCAATGATCTCCCCCGTCATCCTTCACTTCCCAGGCATCCAACCAACATGGCTCCTTTTCAGTTCAGCAAACGCTGTCTTCTAAGTTCTCCATCCTGGATTCTAGCGTGCTACTTGGACAGATAGATATGGTTTGAAGAACAAAAATGCAGACCAATTCTAAATGAATATTATACCATCAATAAAAACAGAAATTTAAGAGTGGTAGCTATAAAAATTGAATCTCACCATCAGATCCCTGGGGGAGTGACTGGATGACCTCCATAAAGAGAATAGATGGAAGGAGGGATTCTGAAAGCAGGAAGGTAGAAAGACTTTAGGATAATCAGTATATGATCCAGACCCGTATTGATTAGCTATCAACAGCTGGGCTTTTATTCCATTTCTGCTGTCTCTTCTGTGAAATGCATATAATGACATCTACTCCTCTAGTGCTAAATTCAAAAGTGAAGTTGGACTGTAGACATGAAAAGCCTGTCTAGTCTGTTTGCCTTTAACTTGGTAGCTAGAATGGAAGGAAGAATTGGAGAGAAGCCTGAGCTTTTGTTCTGTGTCTCCCATGGCGCCAAGGACAAACACAAAGATGATGTTGAAATCCACACTCAAGCAGGACTTATAAAGAATATGATGGAGGAGGATAATAATGAGAGCACCTGAATTCATTTGTGTGACACTCACTGCTAAAAAATGGCTCATAGCACTGGCAAAATGACTCATCAGGTAAATGTGTCTGCTGCTATGTCTGGCCGTCTCAGTTTGACACCTAGGACACACCTGCATCTGACTCTGATAGATTTCCCTCCGACCTCCACATATGTGCACACACGTGTACACACACACACACATACATACACACACACGAAACCAATTAATCAATCAATGAAAACATATCTTGTGCATTCCCTCTTGAGCCTCCCAATAGGTCAAGGATAGCAGCATCATGACTATCATCCCCATTTTGCAAATAACAAAACTGAATTACCTGTTTGAGTCATGTTGTTAATAGGTTCCACACCAAAATCTGAATCCAGAAGTCTGACTCCAGATTCAGCCATCATCCTGAATTAATGCATTATGTAATTATATTACAGCAAAGAATGATGTTACGGTCATGGTCACAGTGTTATTATATAATCCCCACAATAGTGGACTGTAATCTGGAATTGAAAGCAATAGAAGAAGAAAAAAAGAAACTTTCCTCAGGTTGATTTTTGTTAGGGTATTTGACCACAGCATGAGAAATGAAACCAGAACAGGTCATTAATATTATTACCCACTGCATTTGGTTTTTCCCTCAGCCCTTTGAGCAAGGTGGCTTTTCTCCATCTCACAGATGGGATAGCTGAGGCTCAGGAAATCACTCTCTAAGAGGCAAAACCAAAATACGGCCTTCTCAAGAACGTACTTCAGAAGGTGTGTGTAAAAAGCTCACAAAAGATTTTAGACTAGGTACTTATCAACCTTGCAATTCCAAACAGCTCAGGGTGGCATTTTTAGTAGGGGCATGTCATGAAGACTTGAAATCCAACCACAGACATGCAGGTGATGACTGTTATTTTAGCTTATTTCCTGACTAATCCTTCCAAGTGCTGAGATTTGGGTTTGGGCTACCATAGACAACTTGCGGCATAATATTTTGTTATTGAAAGAATCACTGGGCTTCAGAATCTCCAAATCCTTCCATCTCCTAATAGAGATGAAATGATAGAGATGAAGTTTGCAATGTACAAGTGATGAGTGAAAAGAAAGAAAGGGTTTAGGCTGGGGATAGAGCTCATGGTAGAGTTCTCGCCTATCGTACACTGGATTTCATCTCCAGTGATGGGAAACATTCCTGCATCCTGAATCTTCTACATATGAGGGGATAGTGGGCTTTGTACAAGCATCACTGCCCAGAGAAACTTCCCACAAACACTATTGCTGCCTCTTCCATTTCTTCTAATCACCAGCTTCTGCTTCAAAGGTATATCTGTACTCAATTGGAGGATTATGAGCCATATGATCACCCTTAGCTGAAAGGGAGCCTGAGAAGTGAGTGGCTGACATTAGTATAGAACTTCTGATTGTTTCAGGTCCTAGAAGCCACACCCCCCCCACACACACACTTAGTCCTAAGCACACCATGATAACTATCTGATCAGTATGAGATAGGGGGCAGTGCATTAAACCAAGGAAGGCAGTTCAGATTCCAGGTGGTCATGACAGAATACTATGTCCTCTATAGTCTCCAAAAGAAGTCAAAGATCCCAATGACTCCAAAGCAAAAAGAAAGAGAGGGGGATAAAGAGACCTTTCCCAAGCCAGGGAACAGGCTAAGTGAACTCGCAAGTTTTCTTGCAGGTTCCAGATTATAGAGCTCTGCAGTACCAGAGTTTGTTTTTTTCTTTTTTAATGCCACAAGGCCATGATTCTTTCCAGTGGTCTACCACTCTTTCCAAGGGCAGAGGCATAAGACAGAAATATATGGATGATCTCCACCACTGCAGTGGTCAAAATAAGATTTTAGGAAAGAGGCCAACACTCACTGCTTTATCCCATCCCATTGGGATAGATGAGGTGATTCAGAAACAAATAAAATTACTTCCCAAGAAATAAAAATCGCGCCTTACAATTCTTCCTGGAATCTCTAATCCCAGCTTCCTCAAGATACTGACATGAGCAACAAGGGATGAACTGTGGGCATTTTCAGGACTCACAAAAAAACCTTTCTAATCTTTTTCCAGCCCCCCTCATGGCCCATCTGCTAAAGAAGAAGCATGTGACCCCAATTTGACCAATCACGGGCCTCCATTGCCCTAGCTCACACTTTGATCCTCCCTTGGGAATACCCATTTAAAACCTGCCTTGGTCCCATAAGAAAATGAAAGAAGCTAGGAGAGAAACCACTTTCCTGCCAATGAGAAAGTCTGTTGATGGCAAGAAGGAAGACTCCCTTGGAAACTGTTAGAGACCTAAGAGATGGAGAAGGAAGACACAAAGAGGGAGGAAGGGAAAGCACCTGTCCTGCTGGCTTCAGTTGCCTGTCCAGTCCTCCTGTGAGCTACTCTCATGCCTCCATAACCAGGTAAACCCACAAGGGCACCTTGTTTTCTTCTCATGAAGCCATTAGTATGCAGACTGAAGTTATGAGAGCTGAAGAGTGGCCAGCAACCAATGACCGCCATGGATCTACTCTGCAAGTTGCTCTGGGAATTCTGATGTAAATGTAACCATGTGACTTGCAGGGGTGCCAACACCCAACCAGTGTGCAGAGCTCTACCACTCTGATGGACCTCTTTAGTCTCACTCACAAGCATCACCCACTATAAAACACAGATGGAGAGAGGACACAGGCTGCTCTGTAGCTCCTTGGGGTTAACACATGTCCCTCCAGCTACACACACCACAACTGCTAAATAGAATCCCAACTCTCTCTCTCTCTCTCTCTCTGTGTGTGTGTGTGTGTGTGTGTGTGTGTGTGTGTGTGTGTGTGTGTGTGTGTGTGTGTGTGTGTTTGGGGGGTATAGATGATGAGGGGCATATACATGTGTGGGTAGGTACATGTGGAGACAAGAAGTCAACCTCAGGTGTTTGCTTTGTTTCTTTGAAATAGGATCTCTCACTGGAACCTGGGGCTTACCAAGTATCCCAGACTGTCTGCCAGTAAGTCCCAGGGTCCCATCACTCTCTACCTCCCCAATACTAGAATTACAAGTATTCACCATGATGCTCATCTTCTTACATGGTCCGTGGGCCTGAACTCAGGTCTGCATGCTGATGCAGCAAGGGCCTTTCCCACTAAACCATCTCTTCAGCCCTCCCTAATCCAGAGAAGTCAAGGGCCCCCTGAGCTCACACATCTGGAGAGAGCAGCAGAGTTTGTGCCAGTGTCCATACACTCAAAATTCTGGGGCTCTTTCTGCTCTAGTACAACTGCGTAGAAGGAAAGAGGTGCCCAGGCAACGTTTCTGTGTGAGAGGAGAGGGAAACTAACAAAAAGACCAGAGGTAGACATCAGTGAGAAATGCCCCCCTGGCTGGTACATCCCCTCCTTTCTTTCTTTCTTCCACAAGACTCTCAGAGCTCAGTGCAGTGTTTGTCTGTGAATCTCTGCCTCTGCTTCCATCAGTTACTGGACAGAGTATCTCTGATGGCAACTAGGGAGGTCACCAATCTGCATACAGTAGATTGCCAGTTCAGGTACACTCTCCATCATTGCTCAGAATCTTAGTTGAAGTCATTCTTGTAGATTTCTGGGGTTTCACCAGCACCAGGTTTCTTCCTAATCCCGAAATAAACCCCCATATCAAGATGTCTCTTTTGTTCCTCTCCCCCACCATCCTGCCTCCAGTGGTGTGGGACAACTGTCTATATTCTGTCAATTATGTTTTAAATAAACGCTCACTGTCCAATAGCCAGGCAAAAAGTATAGGTGGGACAACCAGACAGGAAATAGAGGCGGGTCAATGAGAACAGGAGAATTCTGGGAAGAGGGAAGCTCCCTCTGCACTCCTGTTCAGACACAGAAGAAGCAAAATGTGAATATGCCACTGAAAAAGGTACTGAGCCATGTAGCTAACACAGATAAGAGTAATGGGCTAATGTAAGTTATAAGAGTTAATAAGAAGCCTGACCTAATGGGCCAATCAGTTTATAATTGCTGTAGACCTCTGTGTGATTTCTTTGGAACTTAACGACTGTGGGAACCAGGCAGGACAGAAAAACACAGTCAACACTCCAGCTTGCCTCCAGCACCCAGGCAGCCCCAATGACTCCCTCTAGTTCCCCATCCTCCATCCCCCAAATCCCTGTCCCCAGTTTACGCAGGAGATCTTTTCTACTTCCCCTTCTCAGGGAAACCCATACCTCCCTCTTTGGGCCCTTGTTATCTAGCATCTCTGGGGCTGAGGACTGTAGGTTAGTTATCCTATACTTTACTCCTAATAGCCACCTATGAGGGCGTACATACCACGTTTGTCTTCCTAGGTCTGGGTTATCTCATTCACAATGATTTTTTCTAGTTCCATCCATTTGCCTGAAAATTTCGTGAGGTCATCATTTTTACAACTGAGTTAGCTGGCTTTTGGTAACCTGTTGGTTACCAAATTCCCCATGTTGAATTACCTGGTCCCTCCTCAGGGTAAGGGGAGGAGCTCGGCCCTGCCTCAACTTGATATTTTCGGGGAGCCTATGGGAGGCCTGCCCCTTTCTCAATGGAGATGGAGGAAGAGTGGATGGGGAGGTGGGTAGATGGGAAAGTGGTGGGGAAAAGAGGAGAAGAAGGAGGGGAAACTGGTTGGTATGTAAAGTAAATGGGGAAAATGTCATTTAAATACAAAAGAAATCAGTAAACAAATGTTTTGCAAACTATTTGAGGAACTCAGTCAGTTCCTTGGCCCAAATGGCAGCTGTAAACAGCTGGCCTTAGCTGGTCCTCAGGGGAACCAAGAGTGGGGTGCCTCAACAGATGAAGGGAACCCAGTCGCAAGGGCCATTTCTGTTGCAGTGACTGATGGCATTGCCAGCTTCCTCATTGCCCTTAGGGCTCCTCTTCAGCTAATTCAGTCAGAGGAATGGAAGAGAAAAGGGGAAGTCAGGGAAAAGGAGGAGAAAGAATGCCAGACTGCACAATTGGCAGAGGGCTCGAGACAGGAAGTGCACAAAAACTCATTCCTGCCGAGACAGCCCATTGAAACTTAAGCCAATTCATTTCTTTGCAAATTAAACCTTCAATACCCCAAGTGCTCAGCCGCTAGTAACACCGTGAACTTATCAAGTTTCATAAATTAGCGGTACACAGGGTGATGCCAGTGCAGATCCCAGTTTTAAAACTGTGCTGGCTCAAGGAGGAGGAGGGGAGAAAGGCAACCATAAATCAGCAAACACGAACACCTGTCAGAGTTCATCTCTACATAAAGAGCCTAGACAATGTAAACCTTCAGGCTGTGTACAAGAGACTGGAGGAGAAAAGTTCCCGGGGGGGGGGGGGAATGAAAAGAGTAAAAAAAATCATAGAAAACAAATGTGTGTCATTACCAGCTACCAAGCAATGGAAGCAAGAAAGTGGTACGTGAATGCAATTAAATCAAAACATGGCACAGCCCCAGGCCTGCAGAGGTACTAGGAGTTCAGGCCTGCACCCCATGAGCAGCTCTAGAAAATACTTTAATATGACTAATGCAAAAGGAAAGGTTTAGAGTGGCAGAAATTTCACAGAGCAGAGACAAGGATAAACCGTGTTTGTGGGGATGCGGAGCTATAGGGTACAGTTCCTCATTGAGTAATCTGAAGCTGTAGAATCATTCTTTCTTTCTGCCTCTCTCCCTTTCTCTATCTATCTATCTATCTATCTATCTATCTATCTATCTATCTATCTATCTATCATCTATCTGTCTATCTATCTATCTCCCCAATTGAAGGCTATCTATAAAATAACATGCAGGGGGAAACTCCTACAAATAACTATCACGCCAGAGAGGGCCGAGCCATGTCTCCTTGTCACCCCTCCCTCCTCTCCTTTCACCGCTGGGCTCCAAGAGACTGTGATCAGGTGGGACTTGGCAGCTGCCCAGGTAACATGGGAAGGTAATGTTCTGAAGCTTCGGTCTTCAAGCTGTTTCCCAGCACATCCAGCACCTAATTCCTGTTCCAGTTAACAGGTTCCTGGGATTTGTACAAAATACTGGAGAAGGACCACAGGAGTCCTGCTGGGGGAAGACTGCGGGTCACCTTGTAGGCCCCCACTGCCCAGCCTTCCACATCTGGGCTAACAATGCTGGGAGAAAGTGTAACTAGCCTGACAGAAATGATTATTAATTTTTTTCTGGAGTTAAGTCTCACTATGTAGTTCAGGATGGTTTGAAACCTACTGTGTAGACCAAGCTGGCCTCAAACCAAGAGAGCCACCTGCTTCTGCTTCCCAGCTGCTGGGATTGAGAGCATGTGCCACCACCCCACCTTGGGAATGAAGATATTCATGGGTCTCTCACCTGACTACCAGACTATTGAGACAGTGGACCCCAAGAAACTGCCTTTTCCCCAGAGTCTCCTGCTGGGAGAAGGAAAGGGCAGAGTTCTTGTGCCAGCCGAAGGAAAACTTGTCTCCCAGAAGGAGAGTGCACACGGTTCTGTTACCTTGCAGGAGAACAGTGAAGTCCAGACAAGGAAGGGTCAGGGTAGGGTGGGACCACACCTTGACCAGGACTGCTTAGATGTGTATAGCCCCAGCCTGCTATCTAAACTTCAGACTCACTCCAGGACCCCCATAGATGGTCTTGTGAGAGTCCCTGGATCTGTTTGTCCCTCTTCCCAGTATGGCCACATTGAATAAATCTCTTTTAGCTACTTTTTAGTCTCAATTTGTCTATTTTAACTGCATTGTAGAGAATAGCTGAAGCTGGCTTCTTGGGATACAGACTGTGACCCCAAGTTCAGTAACAAGGGGGGTAATAGGAATATTATGTGCCTCTTCTTAGGAGGACACTGACCCTGGTGGATCAGGCCTCACTAGGACCTTAATTACTTCAGTCCCAATACACTAAGAAAGCTTTAGCATATGGATACACAGAACATAGGCCAGCCACAGACTGGCCCTGGTATGGCAAAGCCTTGGGTTGTCCTAAGCATGTCAAGGACTTAACCTCTTTCATCATTAGGTAGCTTTAGAGAGGCTATGGCTCAACAGAAACCCAGTCAGAGAGGGACAACTAGGTCCTTACTCTGAAGGCTCTCCTCAGCTGCCCAAATGTTCCTCCTGGATCCGTCTAAGAAGACCATTGATGTGGGATTCCCCTCTGTATGCTGTAAATACCACTGGTGAATAAAAAAAAACTGTGGTGGCCTGTTGATAGGAAAGAACTTAGGTATGTGGGGGAAAATTAAACTGAATGCTGGGAGAAAGAAGGGCAGAATCAGAGAGAAGCCATGGAGCTGCCACCAGAGACAGATGTACTGAAACTTTACACGAGGCCACAACCTCGTGGTGATGCACAGATTAATGGAGATGGGTTAGATTAAGATGTAAGAGTTGGCCAGTAAGAAGCTAGAGCTAATGGGCCAAGTGGTGATTTAAATAATACAGTTTCTGTGTGATTATTTCAGGGCTAAGTAGCAGCCTGCCTACAACAGACCATCTCCTGTCACCCATAGCATCCACCACTACAAGATGATCTTTCTAAATATCTCAGCCTTCCTTCAAATAAATGACAATACATAATGGGTTGGACAGTTAAACACCCAGTTTGGTCATCTTTTGAATAAAGGAATGCTTGCATAACTGTTAGATTTTGAACATGAAATGTCTCTTGTGGGCTTGTATATCAAGTGCTTTCTTGGTCTCCAGCTGGTGATGCTATTCTAGGAGGAGCAGGAAACTTTAGGGGTGGTCCTAGCTGGAAGAAGTACATCCCCAGGGTAGTACAATGAAGGTTGTATTTGGTCCCAGGTCCCTTCCTCCCTCTCTGCTTCCTGCCTTCTGTGATGGAAGCCCCCTTGCTCCACCACACCCTCCCAGGCATGATAAACTGACATTTCTGAAACCGTGAGCCAGAATAAACTTTCCTTCCCTTCAGTGGTTCTCCTTGGGTGCTTGTCACAGTGACAGAAAGTCTAACACAACAGCCCTTGCTCAATGACTGAAGTTGATTTCAAGTCCTGTGTCAAATCTAGAGTCACAGCCTCAAACCACTGCCCTAGTGGCTTGGGTGCAGTGTCAGCACCTCCCAAGCAAGCAATGAAAGTTTCTGCATTTCACACAGTCCAGAAGCAATTGAACCCCAGTTCTAACCTGGGACTTGAGACCCCTATACTAAAGCTATTCCCCAAGGGTTGTGGTATGGACTGCTTCTGACAGTGAGAATGTCTTCACACACTCTTCCTGTCATTTGGCCTTTTAGGAGAATACAGGGTATGAAACCATCTCAAACAAGACTCTGAATAATGTTGCATGTGATAGAGGCTTCAAGAGGCCTAGAAATAAATTCCTGGGCACCAAGAAACTTCCCCAGTTCTCCACTCCTTTAGAATCTGTTAAAGTATGCTTTCATTAAGCAGCCTTGAGCACAGATTACTTGGGTCCCCATCTTCCCTGTGTCCTATCTGTCTCCCATGCTCACTATCACTACATACACATTCACCTTAGACTGGACCCTTATGATGAAGATTCTGGCTTTCAGAATCTCTGAGCCCAAGGGAGAACGGGACAGCACTGCCATTAGTGACCTGAGTCCCCACTACCAAGACCAACACCAGTTTGCTATCAAACAGCATTAAAATCCCAGTTCTCCAGACTGGCAACTCAGCTCCTTGTCTCTACTTTCTTGACCAGAGTACAGACACAGTACTAGGGACCTTCTATCGAGGGCTGCTTTCATGGCCACATAACTCTAGATCCATTAAACACACACACACACACACACACACACACACACACACACACACACACACAAGTGCTGGTGGTACTTGGTGCATGGAGCTGGAACTAGACCAGTCCAGCTTGTGCTGCTCCATCTCTGCTTCACTACCTTCATTGCTGGCAAGAAAACTGTTTCCTTCCTATACCTTGTAAGTCCATGAGTTTCCTTCTCCAGTCTGAACAGTCAGGCACCTGAAACCTCAGGTTCTGATGGTGTCTCTCTCAGGGTCCTTCATACAGCAGGCCATCATGAAGATGCTGGAATGTCCTCAACAAGAAATGGTTGCTATGTGAGCTGTCCTGTAGTGTGTCATTGGATGAGTCTCCAGAGATGTTTCCTCTCTGGGCAGTGTGTCTTTGGAGACATGCAAGGGTGACTGCCTTTCTTCATTGGGCCAGAAGTCTCGCATTCAACTACTGACTCCATGGCCGCGTCTTTCTTTGTAGCAGAGGCTCTCTCGTGCATCCAGAGTGTTCTGCAGTAAGACATCTTGACCAATCCAGATGCCAAGAGAACCCCCAGGACCTAGATACAACCAATGTCCTCTGGTGCTTCTGAGTGACAGCCACCATTTAGATACATAGCTGATGCCTCCTCCACTACACTGCCAGAGGGAACTGTCAGGCTCTGGGAGCAGGAATACTCAGGAATAAGTGACCCAAGTCACTTACAAGCCAGACCAGGAAGTTTTGGCATGCCTGCTGTCACAAAGAACATATACAGGTGAATCTGTGGCAAAGGTTCCTGGCTCCTCGCCCAGATTCAGCTACTGGTACTGCCTTGAAAATTATAGTGTGCTTCTCCAGAAGCTGAGCTTCGAGGATGAGTGTTCATTCATCTTTCTTTCTCAGCCTGAGGAAGAATGATTGCAGCAAAAATCCTTTCTGCTGTGTGCTTGGCAAATGCCTTCCAAGTTAATTCATCGAGTCTCTCCGGGTCCACACCAGGCGTTTCTGGCTTGCCTTAGAAGCCTTCCCTTGAACTGAAGCCTGCTTCTCCCCTACCCCATCCCTAGCTGGAATTCTTCTTCCAAACAGGGTGGCTCACTTGCCAATGAGAACTACATGGTCTTCAACATGTCTGTCACTCCAAGACCCCAGTCACTAATTCATCTTGCCAGAACCCCAGTCTGGGTGAACTGGGTTTTCGGTTGCCCCCCTCCCATCTCTTGTAATAATGGCACTGGTTTAAGGCTTACAGGAGACTGACCTCTGCTTCTTCCCCTTCTCCCAGTCACTGTAAAGGGTCCAGGTGTGAACCAGGCTGGCCACGATTGCCTTTATACCTTGCTGGAAGACTCTGGACTGGGGGATGGGTATTCTCTTCCCTCTGGGATTGGTAAGCGTATGATGATTCCTCATGTCATGGAGAGAAATAGGGAGTCTGTCTAAGAGGGAATGACCTGATGTTGCTCCTTGATCCAAGGGGACTGTACCGCAGTGCTCTTCAGGTTCCTGAGCCTCGCCAAGTCCTTGAACCCACCAATTTGTTTCTCTGGCCAGTGTAATTGAGTCCAGTTTCTGTCATCTGCAAGTGAAAGAACGCTTCCTGGCCTAGGATTTTCCAAGGTTTGTAAGCTTTTCCCAAAGTTCACAGGGCAGAAGCTTCACCCCGTGCAACTCTGCTAGGAGGTGGAGCCTGGATACACATGATGGTGTCATGAGACTCTGCCCTCATCAGCAAACTGATATCATCATCAGAATAGGCTTTCCCAAAAGTTATTATTATTAAGATTAGTACATAAGGGTTTAATCATAGTTAAACAAGGGTTAGATGTAAAGCCGCTGTCATGCACATACATAATGTATTTTTAGCATATTCTCCTGCTTCCTACAGCCTTCTCCTCCTTATTCCTCCCCTACCATCACTCGCCCCTATTCCTCAGTCATCAGTACATACATGCTTTCATGAATCTATGAAGTCTAGGATTCATGAATGAGAGAAAATACACAGCATTTGCTTTCTGAGGCTGACTTAATCTATTTAATATGATTATCTCTAGCTGCATTTGTTTTTCCTACAAACAATATAACTTCATTCCTTGTTATGGCGGAGAAGAGTCCCATTGTGCATATGAAGTGCCGTCCTGTCCTCCCTTCCTCTGCTGGACACCTCCATCAGCCCTGGAGCCAGCTGTTATAGCTAGTGCTGTAATAAACACGGTGTCCTGCGGCTCTGTGCAGCTCCTTTCTGTCTCCTTCCCACTATCCCTTACTCTGTCAATTTCCCTCCATGTCACGACGCTGCCTGAGACCCATCCTCACCAGACACGGGCCTCACCTACAGCTCCCACCCTTGCCAGCCTCCACAGTCGTGAGCCAAATCACAGTCTGCTGTCTGTACGTTACCCGGGCCACGAGCTTCTCTCATCTCAACAGAAAGGGACTGAGACTGAGCCAAACTCCTGGCAAGGGAGTCGTATGCCCTCCGAACCTCACTGAAAAAGAAAATTTGAACATTCAACCCCCTGAGTCCTAGATATCAGTCCCCTGTCCTGCTGAAGCTCTCAGGTGTTTTCCTGAAGATCATAACAATGTGTGACCCTGTCACCCTGCACCTTATAGGGACCCACTTCCACCCTGGCTGAATCCACAGAATAATCTGTGCTGAAGGATCTCCTGCCAACTCAAGAGAGGTGGAACGAACTCGGGCCTTGACTTCAGTCAAGCCTGCTCTTCCACATCACTTCCTTCCAGAGTGACTGCGGGCAAGGTGTGTTGGTTACAGTTCTGTGGTTGTTAGAAAACACTAAAACCAAGGCAGCTTCTAGAGCAGTGCTTCTCAACATTCCTAATGCCGTTCCACTTTTATGCAGTTCCTCATGTGGTGGTGCACTTCATGTGATGTGTGATGTGTGTGTGATGTTGCTACACTTCCTTGAACCTCAGGAGCACCCATCTTGTGAGGTCCAAAGGAAGTGGCTACAGAGTGCCCACTATACCACCTGCTATCCAATCTTCAGAACTCATTCACTGGGCAAACATCAGTAATACATCTTACTACTCCCTCTCCTCTTATTATTATTAGTAGTAGTAATAAGAATGATAATACATCTAGCGGTTGCCATGGGTCAGGCATTGTGTGCTTTACACTCATTAAGTCGTGGTTTTACTCACTCCACCCTATGAGCTAGGAACTGACTACCCTATGTGCAGAAGAGGAGGCTAAAGTGCAGGGAAGGAAAGTGGCTTTGCCTAAAGTCGCACTAGGAGTGCAGTGGAGCCAGGGTGAATATGAGTTTATACAACGCTATTTATACTTTTCAAAGAAAAAAAGTCTCCAGAATGTCCTGGGTTTAGCATAAGCTTGGTAGCCGTCAACGGCCTTTAAGAGCATTCAAAGTCCAGCTGGGAGCTGTTCCTACTCTCAATTTGCTCTGACATGTCTCACTGTCTGGGCACAGAAGTAGCTATCTAAAAGTTCCCTGCTGAAGCATCATGGGAAACAAGCCCAGAGACTATCACCTCCAACTCGATAGCTCACATGGATGCTGTGCTATTCACATGATTTGTTTTTCCCTCAGCCACCTTATCTCACAGACTTTTTGGCTACCTCTGTGCACTGAGACCCATTCTCTCCATGGGTCCCTGTAGTGTTGCGGGATATCTGTACACTGTGCAAAGACACATGGCTGTGGTTGGATTAATAAAAAGCTAAACAGCCAGCAAATCAGCAGGAGGTTTAGGTGAGATTTCCTAAAATCCACCTAAACCAAAGGAGGTGGAATAGAGGGGCAGGAGATGCCAGGAGACACAGAAAAGAAAATGGGGTTACAAGATAGAAGAGGGGTAAAACCACAGGGTAGAACATAGATTAATATAAATGGGTCAAAATAAATTATAAGAGCTAGTTGAGATAAGTCTAAGATAAAGGCCGAGCTTTCATAATTAGTATAAGTCTCCATGTCATTAATTTGGGAGCTGGCTGGCAGGACAGAGAAAGACTCATCACATCATGGTACCTGAGGGCCAGGCCCTGTTCTACAGGAAGCTCCATTCTAACTGCTCAGAACTTCTCACTGGTTCCCATCAGTTGGCTTCTGGCAGAAGTTCCTTTTGGTTTGAAAGGCCAGTACAGCTAATTCCTCAGTACACGATGATCTTGTAAACTCACTTATTCCCCAGTTAGCATGGCTTTCTGAAGGAAGAGACCCTCTTGTTCCTATGCTGTTCTATTCAAAGCCACCCACTCCAGCTTATCTGCCTGGCCTATTCCTCTCCCCATCTCACTCAGTTTGCAAAGCTTTCTTCTCTTCACATCCAGGTCTCCCTGTCTAGCTCTCATGTTAGTTTGCTTTCTATTGCCATGGTAAGCACCATGACCAAGAGTGCGGCGAGCTCCCTGACCAGTAGGAAGGAACAGCCACCAGACGAGGATTCTTCTCAAATCACACTTTATTGGAGCCTCTTGGTTGTAGGGAGAGCAGAAAGCAAGGGGCAAGGGGCTCTGAACTATAGCTGCTTATATAGGGAGTCTGCCTAGCAACTTTTGATACTTTGTTCTGGAGACCCACCGGCAGGAAAGAAAGCAGGGGAGCATCCTTGTCAATTACAGACCAGGATGTTCCCCTGCCGGTCAGGGGAAGTGTGGGCAGCTAGATCACAACAACTCACCCTGTTTTCCGGTGGAAAAACTGCAACCCTAATATGGAGCTATCTATCAAGCAAGGCTGGGGCCAAATGCCATCTTGTAATGGCAGCTATTCAAATCGGCTCCCAGCACAAGAGCAACTTAGAAGGAAAGGGTTTATTTGGTTTATATACTCCAACCACAGATCATCACTGAGGGAAGTCGGGGCAGAAACTCAAGAAGGAAAAGAAGCAGGAACCAGTGTCAAGCTGAAAACAAAAAACCTTCACATCTCTAAATCTGCTGGCTTCCTGTGGTGATTTACATAAGAATGGCCCCCATAGGCTCATAGATTTTACTGTTTGGTCCCTAGCTAGTGAAACTGTTTGGGAAGGAATAGGGGGTGTGGCCTTGTTATAGATCCCTGGGAGTGGGCTTTGAGTTTTCAAAAGCCCAAGCCAGGCCCAGTGCCTTGGTATCTCTTCACAGCAATGGAACAGCAGTTAAGAAACCTCCAGTATCTGCACCTGCCGAATACTCGGTCCTTTTCCTGCATCACTGCCCCACCTCCCTCCCTACCCTTCTGGGCTGCAGGGAAGCAGCCAATGGGACACTCTGCCTTGAACACAAAACAGATAAAACAGAGAGGCCTTCCAAAAAAAACAGCCCATTTGCCTTAATACAAATGAATGTTTGGGGCCTGGGGAGATGTCTCAGTCAGTAAAGTGCTTCTTCTGCAAACATGAGGACCTATTTGATTTCCAGCATCCACATAAAAATTGGATGTGGCCATGTGTGCCACTAATCCCAAGATGAAAAGAATCACTGGGACTTGCTGGTCAGCTAGCTAGCGGAATCAGTGAGTTTCAGGTTCAGTACGGTGGTTTGAATATGAATGGCCCCAATAAGCTCTTATATTTGAATGCTTGCTCAGGGAGTAGGGCCACACGACAAGGATTAGATGGTGTGTCACTGGAGGTGACCTTTGGGGTTTCAAATGCTCAAATTAAGTCTAGTCTCTCTCTCTTCCTATTGTCTGTTAATCCAGATGTAGAGCTCTCAGCCACTTCTCCAGCACCATGTCTGCCTGCATGCAGCAATGCTTACTGCCATGATGACAATGGATTAAATCTCTGAAATGTAAGCAAGCCTCATTTAAATCCTTTTCTTTGTAAGAACTCCTGTGGTCCTGGTGTCTCTTCACAGCAATAAGACAATGACTAAGACAGTAAGAGACCCTGCTCCCTCAAAAGTCAGGTGGGAAGTGACTGAGGAGGAGATCCAGTATCAGCCCCTGTCCTCTGTACACAGATCTACACAAATGTGAAGATGCAGAATTGTAAATGAGAGCCTAGGAAGAGGGATCGATGGGTAAAGTGCCTGCTGAACAAGCAAAAGAACCTGATGTCCCTCACACCCACGCAAAAGCTGGCACATACCTGTAACCTCACTGCTGTGGAAGGCAGAGACAAGAGAATCTCAGAGATCACTGGCTAGCCAGTCCAGCCAAAACAGCAAGCCATGGCTTCAGTAAGGATCTTATCTCCAAAAAAGTAGAGAATTATAGAGGAAGATATCCAATGTCAACCTCTGGGCTCTGCTTGTGCACACGTGGGCACCTGCAGACACACACACATATACGTACATGGACACACACACGAACAAATGCTTGCTCACTAAAGACCATAAATATACAATGGCAAAGAGAAATCTGTACATGGGCAAAAGTTAAGTTTTTCCTCACAAGCTTGTGCGAGCCCTTTGTGTTGAAATGAAATATTACAGAGATACTCTTGTATGTCTGGGTAAAACAAAGAACTCATATATCAGAGATAAATATCAACCCATCATGAGCTACAAAAGCCCCTCTGCAATAAGAATTTGTAATTACCTGGCAGAAGCACCACATTCACAAGGTAAACACAGCCTGATGAATCGCTCCTCCCCACAGACATTTTAATGATCCCATTCGAGATCTCTGGGGTTTTTCTGGAGATGATCAAAGTCCCATTTTTTAACACGTTATTAAACTTCTGACAGCCCTTTCCTAGACATCCTAGCACACTGTTCTCCTTTGAGGCAAGGCTCAATTTTAGCTAGTGTTTACCAAGCTCTCCATGGTAGTTGAACATTTTATTCCCTTTGCATCCTGGGCAGTGGCTGACCCCACATCTAATCTTAATGCTGACTACTTGCTCCCCAGACTTCCATCTCGCCTCTTGCCAGCTGCCAGGGTGGCTTTATGAAGATAATGAGGGGATCTTGAGAGGGGTTCCATTATATGGTGGCTGAACTATCGCTCCCATATCTGTACCCCTACTCCTCCCCATCCACCCAATTCCCCAGGGGACACCTGACCTGTAGCCTCAACCTCACCCCTGTACTACCAGACAGGGTTCTAAAGCTACAATCATGATGGTGGAAAGAGTTTTCAAAGTTACTAATGCTTCAGTTCTCACCCAGGCATTCTGTTGGAGCTGACTATGAAGGCTATTCTTGGTTGCCAACATTACCACATCTGGAATTAACTAAAACCCAAGCAGCTGGATACATATACTTGTGAGGAATTTTTTTTTCCTAATTAAATAATTTGAAGTAGGAAGACACACTTTTACTGCAAGTATTTTGAGGTGGGGAGATGCAGTTTTAATCCAGACCTTTTGAGGTGGGAAGACCCACCTCTAATTTGTGCCACAGCTTCCACTGGCGGCCTATATAAAGAACATGGAAGAAGAAGGCTTGCACTCTTTGCCTGGTTGCTGTCACTCTCCCTGGCAAGTCCTTCCTTTCACTGGCACTAGAACCTACTTCTTTGAGATTCTGGTATATACTCAAGACCAGCTGAGATATCCAACCTCATGGACTGAACCACTATTAGAGTCATGGAACTTCTATTTGTTGACAATCATTATTGAATTAGCTGGGCTACAACCTTAAAGTCATTCTGATAAATTCCCTTTAGAGAGATAGATAGATAGATAGATAGATAGATAGATAGATAGATAGATAGATAGATAGATAGATATTCATTATATAAGTTCTTTTCCTCTAGAAAACACAAACTAATGACTTGGCCTAATGAGTATCCTGGATTCCGGGGTTCTCCACAGCCTACATGGTACCACATAGCCTCTCACCTTCTCAGGTTGAGCCTGTCATCACCTCCAAGCCTGCATAACCAATGGGACCCACATTTCCCACCACTACTTGTTGCTCCCCACTGAGGTTGAACACCCCCCACCAGCTTTCCTCATCTCAAAAGACAGAAGAGGGTTTCTTGGCCTCCAGGTCTATCCAAAGTTGCTCTCATGGCCAGGTTTTTCTTCCACCTGACCTGCTTCCTTCACTGGCCTTTATGGCTGCTTGCAAGTCTGCATAGACCTCACTCCATTCCTGCCACCATGAATCCTGTTTTGTAGGTGACAAGACTGAAAAGTTCAAGGTCAGGATTCTCTCAGAAACCCAAGCCTTCAAGGTCTAGATGACTAGACATCTACCTTCTGACTTCTACCTGGGACTCTACCTTCTCTGGGTGAGCTGCCAGGCACCCACCTTATTTGACTCACACCAATCTGGCAGTTGGAAAGACCCTCCTAGCAGGAAGCTTCCTGGCTCTTCATCCACCCATAACATCACATAGGAAGAGAGGGAGGAAAGATTTTACAGTCACATACCTTAAGCTGATCATAAGGCTCTGCTTAGGTAGGATCAGCAGTGTCATGACTGTCTGGGAAAGCTGCCCCTAGATACACTTAGGAATCCCTCCAGAGTCAGAAGCCATGAGTAAGGAGAAGCTAGGTACTTACAAGAAAACTGGTTTCTTGAAGCCTGAGAATTCTGGGACACCATAACAATGGACCTGGGCAAGAACAGAAAAGACAGAGGGGAGGCACACAGCCCTTGATTTGGAGCTGAGGTGCACTTTGATGCTGGACAGTAAACATTCTGAAAATGACTTCCAGAGATGTTTTCGGTTGCATGAAATTTGCTCTGAAGACATCTGCAGTGCCCTGAGGCAAGGATCGCAGGAGGCCTTCAGAGGTTGCAAGAAGCAAGGAAATCACTTCTTCTCTAGGCCCCCGAAGCAGTGGGACCTTTACTGACACCTTGACTTTTGAGCTTGTGAGACCCACAACAGGTCTTCAGCACCTCATCGTTAAGGAGGTGCAAAGACTGAGGATAGGGTATAGACAAGGTCATGATGCCTTTAATGGTGCCAGGAGGGGCTCCCTCACTACTGGAGACTACATAGCTTGTGGCAACAAAACTCTAAAACTCACAGAAAGATATCTGTGCATGCCTGTTTGTGTCAAAGTCCACTACACCCATGAACTCACAGCAGCTGCAGCTGCCTGCATAAGATCTGCACAAGAACAAGATAGTCAACATCCCAGGACAGAAGAGAGGCTCATGAAGCCCTACTGATATGAGATGTCCTTCTGTATATGCATTGATTTTATTGATTGATGAATAATGCTTTTTGGCCAATAGATTAGCAGAGTAAAACCAGGTAGGAAATCTGAACAGAAATAGAGAGTAGGTGGAGTCAGGGAGATGCCATGTAGCTGCCAAAGGAAAAGACATGACAGAACCTTAGCGGTAGGCCACAGCCTCATAAAATCTTAATAGAAATGGGTTAATTTAAGATGTAAGAACTAGCTAGGAATACGTCTAAGCTGTAGACCAAAGAATGTTGTAATTAATATAGTTTCTGTGTGATTATTCAAGTCTGGGTGGCTAGGAAATGAATGAACACTCTCTGCTTACACCCTACCTCTATCTCAGGAGCTATGGACAGTTAATGACCTCTGGGGAAGGAAGAATCAGCTTTCACTAAGAGTATGGCCCATTGTAGGTCAATCATACTCCAGTGGATGGCCCACACCCACAAGTTTATGGTCAGCACAAACTGGACTCAGTAGATTTAAAATTTAGAAAAGATCATGCGTGTTGGGAAAATGCAAAAAGTTAGAGGAGGGATCTGGGAAGAATAACAAGAAGTGTGTGTAGTGAATATGATCACACATTGTATACATGTATGATATTCTCAAATAATTAATAAAAAAATATTGTATTTTTAAATGCTTGTTATTTTGGATTCTAACCCACCCTGTTGACTGTCCTAATATAAAAATCCCCCTTTCCCATAAGATCTCCTTCAGAGGTACTGGGGTCTCTGGCTCCAGCCCTAGCACGCCGTTGCTCCTAGCACATCTTCCTCACAAAGCCCAGGGGACAAAGTAACTATGGGAAACACATGACCTGCCCCTTCCCTATCTTCTATTCTCCCAAATTCACTGGAGCTGAAGAAATTAATGTCCAATGGCTGAGGGAAGGCTGCTTCTCACAGTTTACTAGAACTTCAGGGCTTTCTCTAGAAACCTAAGAATTCTCCAAGGCCCTCTTATTCCCTACAGGACTGTGAGGTAACGAGTCCTCGGGGTGCAGACCTGTGATCCACCTACTCAGGAGGCTGAAGCATGGACATTGCAAGTTCAAGGCCTGCCTCGCCTACAGAGAGAGTTGAGAGCTAACCTGGACAGCTTAGTGAGACACTGTCATGAAATGCGTGAAAAGAGGGCTGGGGATGTAGCTCAGTGGGAGAGACCTTAGGCATGAGGTCTTCCCATAACAATCCTTCCCATAACTAAGGGGTAAAAAAGACAATGAGCTTCCTGGCACAGGAGCTATGTCTGCCTGAATCCTGAGGCAGGCTTCTGAGGACTGCACCTCTCTGCTCTTGTAGTGTCCCAGGTGCTCTGTTTATCTCCCTCCCTCCACTCTTCTCTCCCTCTCTGCCCCCCCCCCGTCTCTCTCTTAAGCTGCCTACCAAGTTGGGGTCTCCATCTTCACCATGTTATGCTCAGTGCCTGCCCTATACCACACCCATAAAATATTTGTTGATTCTTTTTTCTTTTTTTTTGAGACAGGATCTCAAAGAGGATGACCCTGAACTCCTGGTGTCTCCTACCCTTACCGCCTGGGTGCTGGACTTGCAGTCAAGCACCACACCACCATGCCAGGTTTATGTAGCGCTGGTAATGGAACCAAGGGTTATGATAGACGAGCACACTACAGAGTTATCTCCTCGGCCCCATTGCTTGTTGAAATGATGTGTTATTCATTTTGTTCTCACTCACAGAGCTGAGAACAAATACCAGCATGAAGTCAAAGTAAGCTGAAGGATAATGTGGCCCTGGGATTGCTTCCCTCCACACAGAGGGGTTCCTGGCTGACTCAGAGAGGACTGAGTGAATGGAGATATGAATGGAGATACTCAGAGCCATGGGACTCCCTGCATAGATCCTGCCCATAGGTCTGGCTGAGTGAAATGGATGCTATTTCTTTCTTTTTTTTTTCAAAACCTAAGATCCTTTGGGGATCTGAGTGAACATAGACAGAAGAGACAGGCAACCTCAGGCCCGCCCCATCCTCACCCCCTCATGATAGCATAAGGCTTCCGACAGGCCAGAGCAGGGGATAACCAAGTGAACAGTCTTAGGACATTAATGAGTCCTGGGTCAGTCACTATGTTCTCTCCTGCAGAAGCCCTTCTCAGTTTCATCTCCCCGTGCATTGCTGACATGCTGGATGACAGTGCTCTTCTAGCTGCTTGGAGATAGAGGCTAGTCTCCATCTGGAAGAGAACAGCAAGCTCACCGGCACGGGCCCTCCCAGCAGCCAACTCCTGCATGGTGCCTTCTGAACACGGTGTTTCACAGTTGGTGCTTGAAGCCGAAGAAAGGTTCTGGTGGAAGAATGGATTCTGTCAGAACAAGGCAAAGATCAGTGTCTCCTGCTACAGTGTCTGCTCAAGGGGATGAATGGAAAGGAAGGAAAGAAGAAGAGATCTTGTAGAGACATCAGATGCAGAAGAGTGTGCATTGCCAACCTGACAGGAGCTGGAGTCACCTAGGAGACAATGACTTGGGTGTGCCTGAGAAGAAGCTTCTAGACTAGATTACGCGCACTGGGAAGACCCATCCTAAATGGGAGTGACTCCATGCCATAAGCCAGGATCTTGCTTTTGATAAAAAGGAGAAAGTGAGCTGAGTGCCAGCATCCTTCTCTCTCTGAATCCTGACTGTGGACACAACGTGGCCGGCTGCTTCCCTCTCCAGCTGCCTTGTTTTCCCTGCCAGAATGAACTGCACTTTCATGTTTCGTGTGAGGTATTTCATCATAGCAGCAAGAAAAGGGAATAATCCAGAGAGTGACCTCCCCTGTGTGGGAGGCAGGGAAGCCTGTGAGGCTTATTTTCATACCATGGGCCAGAAGAGCCTTGTGGGAGCCAGCTTTCATGTGGATAACCACAGGACACCTTGTCATCATTGGGGTGAGGTATGTCCTCTACAGACTCGGGTGTTGGAACACTTGGCCCCTAGCTGGTGACACTGTTTGGGAAGGTTATGGAACCTTTGTGTAGGCCCATATTTCTATATGGCATGGCAGCCAAGCCATCAAGCCATAGGCCACACCTGAGATGGGTCATGTATCCTACCAGACAGGCTGTCACTGCCCTAACAAAGGGTCAGGATGTTTTTGCTCCTTTTTTTTGTAATTTAGAGGATGCCTGATAGAAATGCTGATTTAAGCCTATGTGACAGCTAGCATGCACAGCACACAGGTAATTGTGGACGTGACAAAAAGCCATTCACCTGGTTACCTAGCAGACAGAATGCTAATGTATTTCCCCTAAGTTAAGTTTTGGTATAAAGGCTGTTTGGAGAATAAGAGCAGAGAAATTCTTCAGGATGTGAACTCAGGATGTCATGAGGGGTCTCTGAGAATCTCCCTCCCGATGAAACCATGTGAGTAGTGTCTTTATTTCTATCTCCTCCACACCAGTCCAGAAAGAGAAAGTTTATGTTGGGGTCTGGTAGAGAAATAATTGAGGGTCCAGGTTAGCACAGGACCCTGACACCTTGTGAACATGAAATTTTCCTGGCTGATGTAAGTCGCTAGTGGCCAAGAGGGACCCTTTGACCCAGTCCACTTCCCACCTGAGAGGTCTGCTTTCCTTCTGAAGCTCAGATGCCACCAATCACAAGCTGTACAGGCCTCAAGGTCATTCCACTATCCTCACGTTCCTGATTCTTTCTTCCCAAGGGCTCTTCTTTTTTGTTACCCTATAGATTTGGCAAATTCTGTAATCGGTCTTCCTGAAGTATGTGCTAACTGGCCTGAAGGTTCACGTTTCCCTCTTCTTTTTTTGCCCTTGGCTCCCCCTCAGTTCACTGCCTTCTTGCCTATGAACAAAGCTGACTGCCCTTCTCTGGAGCAGTTTGCTACATGTCTGGATATAGTTCTTCCTTGTACGTTGACAACAGGCCTTCCAGCTGTCATCACCCAACAACCTATTGGGAGTCAGGCACTGGACTGTCTTAATTTAAAGTCTACCACTGAATACATTGCATCTTCTAGTCAACCTTTGGACACTGTGACATGACATTGTCCTCTAGAAAGCTCATATGTAGAAACTGTGCAATCAAGTGATGAAAGAAAACTCCACAAACCAACCTCATGGTGTTTTAATTAGATCTAGATTTTGTCCACATTTATATCTTTCCTCAGTCACATGTGACCATGGGTTGGACACACTTGTAACCTTTCAGTAACTTGACAAACTCTCTTTGGTCCCTCTTTCAGTCATCTCTTTCCCAGTCCCAAACCATCCTGTCTTTCCCAAGACATGTTAGACATGTTTCAATACCTATCTTCACTACGGTGTTGTTACCCAAGGTCACAGTCAAGTATGGAAGCTGAGCAAGACTCCAAGCCTATTCTGACTCAGTTGCTTCCACCTGTCTGCGGTATATTCCTGTTGATGACCCTAGGGACTTTGTTGTTCTATTTGGAAAACAATTCAAGCCTTTTCGGTCTCTCTCGGTAGGAAAGTAGGACATCTAGGAAGTCATGACATTAGTGAGTTTGGGGACAGTGACCTGTTCACAAGATCATGACAGTTCTGTCTTCAAATCCGAAGTTCTTTCCTCCCTCCATCAGCCAAGACTTTAGGGACCTCAATTTCTTTTATCTATGGAATGGGAAAGCTGGGTCTCTTCAACCCTAGCATACTATGGTTTCTCTTTGAAATACAAACCTCGAAGCCAGATAGGGGAGACATCAGAAGCCCTTTGCCCCAGTTCTAAAGATTCTATGAAAAACAAAAGCCTTTTTTCCCCTGCAAATAATTCCAGCCTCATAGGCCTTGAGACAGCCACCTCCTAGTAGGAGGTCTACCCGGCCTATTGAAATAGAACAGATACAATCATCCTCAGGAAAGGCAAGATCCCTTCTCTCTCATCATCATCTTGTTCTGTCTGTGTCGGTCAACTTTCCACTACTACAGCAGCCCAAGGTCATCAACTTGAAAAGAGGAAAGGCTTGTTTTGGCTCACAGTTTTGGAGGTGTCAGTCCACAGTTGGTCATCCTGTTGCTTTCACTGGTGATGCAGTGGGTGTAACCCAAGCTAGGCTCAGATTGCTATCATAATCCACATGTAGCTAAGCCATAGCATTCTCTTTCTCTCAATACCTTTATAGAATAAACCATACATTCCTAGGACTGGAGATCTTAGGGACCTATGCAGGGGCATGAAAAAGACCTCATTGACTGCTAAAGAGACATGACAGTTTTTCTAGCTACCTAACATTTGTCTTTAGGGAAATGACAACGTGTTAAGCTACAAATCTATAATCCCATCCTGTGTGACTAAGAGGGATCACCAATGACAGACATAAAACATAAATTAAAGCTGCTGAGTGGGGCTTCTAGTAAAGCTTCGAATGGGACTGACTCCATTGACAGCTTGACCCTCCTCCTTGCCATTTCTCATCTAGACACAGATGTGATGGCTGGAGGAAGAGCCTCCACCTATGCCTAGGAGGTAACTTTGAGATGAGCAGAACAAAATGACAATTCAGATATCTGGTCCATGCAGTGGCCAAAGCAGTCTTAAACTGCCTATTGCAGTGAAAGAGAGAGATCCCTATATTGTTGAAGTTACATGATTTCTGCATCTTTATTACTGCAGTAGATAGAGCCGCACTGCCTCCAGTTTTACTATTTTCTTTCTTTATTTATTTTGGAAACAAGTCTCACGTAACCCAGGCTGACCTCAATTTTTTTTTCCTCTGTAGCAAAGATGACCTTGAACTCCTGATGTTCCACCTGCCTACTCCTAAATGCTGAAATTGCCAGCTGAGCCACCATGCCCACTTTTATGCATTGATGGGGATAGAGTCCAGGGT
Source organism: Microtus pennsylvanicus (assembly GCF_037038515.1). NCBI lineage: Eukaryota > Metazoa > Chordata > Mammalia > Rodentia > Cricetidae > Microtus > Microtus pennsylvanicus. The sequence goes on along the minus strand of NC_134586.1, from coordinate 34,834,822 downwards.
TTCTAACAATTGAGCTATATCCCCAGATCCTGTTCCAGCTTTTGATCAGCCTTCTTACCTCAGACTTCCCCCAGTTCCCATCTACCCTATGTGTGAGCACCAGTGACCTTCACAGACAAGCCAGATAATAAACCTTGGCCACCACAATACCGTTAGTGGTTTTCCAGCACTTTGTGTTAGTCCCTTTTCAAGGCTTTGACAAAACGGCAAAGGGGAGCATCAGGGTGGAAGAGCTCTGTGGAGCGGCACTGCTCACTCCACGGCAGCCAGGAAGAAGAAGAGTGGGAGGTTAGGTCTTGGAAAAGGATGTACTTTCAAAAGCATGGCCCAGTAGCTTACTTCCCTCCATCAAGCCCCACCTCCTAGTAGCTTAGAAATTAAATTCACTGAGGGATGAACTCACTGATAGAGTTAGAACCCTCGTGATCCAACGTCTCTCAACAGTACCACCAGCTGGGGGCCAGACCTTTACACGCGGGCCTTTGCAGGGGTTGTTTCATATCCAAGTCATAATCTGCCTCTAGATAAAAGTGTGTGTCCTTCTGCACGACAGTTGGGATGCTTCACACTGAGGCTGCAGCCTGCCCCGTCCCTATCACCTCCCTGCTCCTGGCCCCAGATACCACTATCTAGTCACCCCATGCTTCTCAGTGTGCCACTTCACACTTCTCTGACTCCAATGCCTAACTCTACAGCCACCTTCCAGGTGGCTTCCCAGAGGGCATCAGGGAAAATGACACCTCCTGAGGGCTTGTCTATAAGCCATATTTAACTTAGATCAGTTGCCACGCTGTAGAAAAGTCCATCAGCTTCCAATCATTGTGTCCTAGCCTGGATCTTTGGGGCAGGGGCAAAGCTTGATCTACCACTTAATCCTCAGAACTTCAATCCGGAATGAATGTGTAGATAACTGGATAAACAGACACATAGCCCTTGGCCTCCAGGGTTCAGCATCCTCCATATGCTGGAGACAGATAATTGGAAGATGACCCGAGAAAGTGTCCAGAAGGGCCACCCCACTGGGGGATGGCTTCCTGAAGGCTGGAACCAGGGCCATGTGAAGGTGGCAACCCTGGCACATAGAGAATGGAACGACACCCCTCCCAGCGTTCTCCTCTTCCTCATCCCCAAGCCCACTCCACCCTAGAGACCATTGACTCCCCTTTCAGTGGAAAACCACAGGCCTGCTCCAAGGCACAGAAGAACAATGCCAAGGTGTTAGTCTCTTCTGGGTCACTGTGAACAAAGCCAGCTTCAGATAGGAAAGATGAATGTTAGCTCACTGCTGCCCAGAGGTTTAGTCTGTTACACTCAGGGCAAACGCTAGAGGGAAGTGCCTGCTGCAATGGGAGGAACACTGGGGAAGATAAGGGAGAGGTTTGTGACTGGGTCCACAACAGCCAAACTAACTAAAAAGTAGGAAAGCCAGTCCTTGAGAAAGCCAACAAAGCCGACCTCAGGCAGGTTCCAGCAGGATCAGCGCCTCCCCTGGGGAGCCTGTGAAAGACACTGATGTCCTTCCCTAGCAAACTTGTCAACTCTCAGGCATGCACACCTTAGTCCTGATTTCCCTGTCACAGGTTAGAGTGAGGATAAGGGTGACTTAAAAACCTCCATCAATTCTGGGACCACCCGGACTGCTCCAGGGTTAAGCCAGGGGAGGAGGAACGGCAGGACAAGACTTAGAGGTCCTGATAGTAAGGACAGGTCTCCTGCCACTCTGCAGGATGCACTTACCTGGTTTAGCTCTTAGGGTGCTAAAAATAAACCTTGACTGTTTGCCAGCCCTACCTGTGCCCTGGGGTGAATTCTTCCTTCCAGGCACAAAAACTCAAGACTTGTGGCTGTCAGGGTTAGAAGAATACAGGAGGAAGCATCTTCTGACCCACGACTATGCCGTCATGGCACAGCAAAGCAACTCACACGTCACAGGAGACAGGAAGCAGGTGAGTACAGGAAGAGGCTGGACAGGGTATGCCCTTCAAAGGTGTGCAGTGACCCCTCCTCCAAATAGACCCTGCCTTCAGATCATCTGCTTCAACTCTGAACCCTCAGTGGGTTCATCTGTAGAAACACCATCACAGTCGGTTCCAGGGTTGTGCTCTCCTAATTCCCTAAGTGTCTTGATCCAGTGAAACTGATAATCAAGATGAACTGGGAGTGGGGAGATGGCTTGGTCTCTATAGCGCTTGCTATGCAAGCATGAGGACCTGAGCTCAGTCCCCCAGGTAAATAAATAAATAAATAAATAAATAAATAAATAAATAAATAAATAAATATATTATATTATATATATAATATATATATATAGGCTCAGCAGTTAAAGGTGCTTGCCACAAAGCCTGATGACCTTAGTTCAATCCCAAGGACCCACATGGCAGAAGGAGAGTACAGATTCTTTCCACTTATCCTACATATATGCTGTGGACTGCTCACTTGCACAGACATGCACACACCCACACATACACACAACACACACGCACACACAAGAAGGGAAATAAAATGTAATTTTAATTTTTTTTAATAATAAAACAACAAGTACACAGTGGTTGACCACCACACTTAATCACTAATCTAAGGAGACTCCAAGAGACATTTTCAGTTCCCCCCAGGAAAATCCCCCACAAAACCCGTCTTCTCCCCTCCAGAATAGGAGGGGTCTTGATAGTCATTATCTGTTCCTTATGGTATCCCTGTTCACGGTTAGGGTCCTGGCGGCCAAGAGAAGGGACGTGTGCCAAGGTCACTTAGCAGCTAGCAAGAGACAGGGCTGTGACAGAGCCCACCTCCCTTCTTGAGCAGCTGATCCGGGGAGGAGCCTGAGTACTCTGGCAAATTCCAGGGACTCCATGGGAGTTGCTCAGCCCGCCTCCACAGAGTACCGGGAAGGCCAGGCCCTGGAGGCTGGCAGGGAATGCCAGGTCTTCTCTCGCGTGAGGCCAGTGGCCAGCACAGCCCCCTTTAAGGAGTGCTTTGCCATCCAGTCTTAATTTTAGCTTGGAGGCGTGCCACCACCGGCAGCTTTAACCAGAGGCCCGCTGAAGTTATTCAGGACAGCTGTCAGCCGGCATGCTGGGTGGGGCCTATTTAGCCAGCAGGGGCACCAGTCTGGAGACCCCAAGCTTGGTCCTTCTGTCCCAGGACTGTCAACGGCACCAGCTACAAGGCTAGGGTCTCCTCCTGAAGGTGCCACAGCCCCACGATGATGACCGAAGAGCACTCGGATCTGGAGGCCCGAATCATCAAGGACATTCACTGCAAGGAGATAGACCTGGTGAACCGCGACCCCAAGAATATCAATGAGGACATTGTGAAGGTAGGCTCTGTGCCCAAGCAGGGCACCATGGTCCTCGTAGACTTGAGGTCAGTCTCCCCAAAGCCCTGGATACTATCTTCTTTGAACCTCAGCAAACAGGCCTTAGAAGGCAAGTAGAAAACTTTAGCCACGTGCATGATGGGGCCGAGGGGAAGACTCAAAAAATACCGTCTTACTAGTAGTTCCAATTGCCTGCCCTGGGCTCTGGCCCCAGGCCTAGGAGGAATTGCTGGGAAGATTCAGAACCTGGGCCAAGTTGGTTGCTCTACTGTGCCAGCGGCACTTAGGCTGTCTCCATAGTGGGCTTGGGGTTAACCTGAGGGCAGCTTCCCCGGTGGCCCCTTCAAGACGTGCTGGTTGCCACACAGCAGCGCCTAGTATCTGTTCCACTGGGCCCTTCAGGCATCAGTCCAGTTCCCTGCCTCACTGCAGGCCTGGTGACCACCACCAGGCAAAGGCCTCGGCAGGCGCCCTGAAGGGAACACTCAAGCCTTGGGTCCCCACAACTCAACCTCCACTTAAAAGTCAGAAGGATCCCCCTCAGAAGTCCCAGCCACCAGCCTCAGAGTCCCCAGAGAGGTTGCGCATTCGGACTAAGTATTGAGAATCAGAGCCAGAGCTGCTTGTAGAATTGCAGGTGCAGCGTGACCCTGGCACTGCCGACCTGTGAACGGTAAAGCCATCAACGGTGCCGCAGCCACTCCGTACCAGCCTCTTTGCCCTGTACACGATTTTAGGGGTGGTGTTGTTTCGGCACAACAGTCCCTGGGGTGTAGTTTTACATGTGTAGATTTATAAGATTAGACTTAGCATCGTGCATGGTTGACAGAAAAACTAAACAGACGGCGCAGAGATGACCAATGCACCCACCTGCTCCGAAACTTAAACTTTTTCTAGTGGTCACTCTCAATAAAGAAAACTCTAGAGTTGAAATTGATGTTTAGGAGACTGACAAGATGGCTCAGTAGATAAAGGATGGCCCCTGCTAAACCCGACAACCTGAGTTCAGTCCCCAGAACATCTGTAGTAGGAGGGGAGAACGGACTCCAACAAGCCCTCCGACTTCTACATAGGCACCACAGTGCATGCATATACACACATGAACACACACATGCTAACTAACTTACTAACTTTTAAATTAATTTTTATTTTTATTAAGCTCTATATCCAGAATTGTAGCATCTCAGCATGTAAGCTACATAAAATGATGCGTATTTGTTTCTAGAACTTTCTGTATGTCTTGTACTGAGAATATACCCCAGTGTGGACTCCAGGTTTTTCTTAGAAATGCGTGTTTCATATTTAGCTTATAAAATGTAATGTTGAAAACTGATTTACATATTCAAATTATGCCAGACATTATTAAGTTTTCCAACAGGGAAGCTGCCCCCTTCTTTGGTATTTTGTTTGTTTGTTTTTCTTTTTTGAGACAGGGTTTCTCTATATAGTGTTGGTTGTCTGGAACTCACTTTGGAGACCAGGCTGACTTTTGTGCTCAGAGAGCCATCTGCCTCTGCCTTCCCAGTGCTGGGATCAAAGGGGCATGCCACCACTGTTCAACAATATATCTCTCTTTTTATATTGTGATTATGATGACCCAGAATTTAGAGACCTAGGCTCATTTGATTTTGGTTTATTCAAAGGCACAGCCAGAGCCGCCCTCCTTCAGAACAGCTACTTCTACGTGATAAAAACCCAACCCCCATGTGCCTGTCCATACCCAGCATAAGCTACTGCCCCCTGTTTGCTGTGCCTGGTGACTCCCCATGCCAGCCTCACGGAAAATGTCCCTGCATCTTGGGCAGAAGTGCTGGCCTTCACTCTACCCCACTCAGACTTGAAGGACACTACCAAATGTCACCTCCTCCAGGAAGACTTTCCTGACTCCTGCATGTAGCCACACCCCTGTGCCCTTTCACTAGGACTGACCACTCAAACAGCTCAGGCTGCTGTGTGTTATACTGACATACATCACTAATGTTGGAGTTACACCTTCATGGGATACTTACAAAGCAAAACTTTCTAACTTCAAAATACTAGAGAAACATAGCAGTCACGGTTTCCACAGAGCGGTCCAGCTGAACCGCCTACTTCAACTCCAGACTCCTCCCCCAAAGTGAAAACACTGGACATGTCACCTAAGCTTCTGAACCTCCTGTGACATTGCAACAGTACTATTTACCTCCATCAGGTACATGAACCTCAGACAGCTCTGAGCAGCAGAAATGTCACGGGTGGGCTGAAGGAGATGAGAAATTTGAAGGTGTGTAGCGTGGTCCCTATTCCCGGGAAGTGTAGAGTTAATTGGGGCTGAACAGTGTCCTCAAGCAGAGCTTCCAGTCCAGAAGGCTGGAGAACTGAGCCCTCTGGCGTCCATGGTGAGATCCTGGAGTTGAGGGTGACAAGGATGGAGAAGCAGTTTCTTGGGGAGGCTAGGATGGGGACTGCAGAGGGGACTGGAGTTCTACTGAGCCAGGAGGGGAGCAGCATCAAGCCCTAGGCTCAGACTATGATCCAAAGAAAGTGGTAGAGACAGTAATATAGATATCCTGCTTCCTGCAGCTTTTCTGTGGCAGAGGCGGTCCTCTCTGACATCCCTGATCCCCATACAAATAGCTCCCAAAGGCGAAATAAAGGATGCACAGATAGTTTTGTCCAGAGGAAATAACTGACACTGTTTGGTCCTTGTCTGCCTTGGGAAGTTGTCTGACATTTCCTTTCCTTCATTTTTAATGACTCAGAAATGAAACATTTAGAGACACAGGACAGGGATAGTATCAGGAGATAAATACCACACACAGGTTCGCTGAGACTTTAGGACAGTCCACCTGCAGAGAAAGAGAGAGAGCTGACTGGCTGGCGGTGGGGGGAGGGGTGACAGGACAGCCTTCTAGCCTGGGTTTCTGTCATCACCTGGTAAACAAACAAGACAGAAAGATGGATGGCAGGTGAGAGGGGAGGACAGAGAGACAAGATAGAGGCCAAGGTGAAGGCACAGAAGGCCACAGCGGCATATTAAGTGGCCTCTACCAGGGTCACTCGCATGTCAGCAGGGTCAGGGTCCTTGTGAGTTACGATGAATCCAAAATCCAGATCAGAATCCAGAAAGGACCTCCTGTGGTCCCCATTTCTGAAACCAGATAAGACACTAGGCTTGCTGAGTGTTTTGAAAAATCCTTTTGGGTAGAGACACATAGTCCCCTCTGCAATCAGCTGCTGATTTCACACAGTAAAACCCAAGAGAGGAAGCAAACAGAGCCACCTGGGGGGGGGGGGGCGGCACCAGCACAGGGAGGCACCAAGTGGCGCTGCCCTTGAATGCAGGCTGGGAAATGAGAGTCATGGAGAAAATGGGACCTGTACACCCCCTAGACTCACTAGTCTGCCATCCTCTGGTCAGGCCCCTGGCTGAGAGGAAGTCATGAGAGATGGTGGCTGAGGAACTGGGAAGAGAACACTTCATTCCCTTCCCCACCCATCTCTGCCCCTAGTGATCCCCACATAGTCCTGAGGACCTGCTGCATACCAGGCACCAGTTTGACCTAGAGGATATGGTGGGAGCTGTTTGCATAGCACGTACCAGGCTTGGGGGCCACTAAGCTCACTAGAACATGTGCCCCATATGATGGCACATCCTGATGACTCCGGTTGTAGAGATTCTAACAGCCCCCGCCATGCATGCCTAGAAACCCCAGCCTACCCGGGTCACTGGACTCACTCTGAGATGGCTCATGACTAATTCCAAATTCCTTCCTTGTTGGTGTACATGTGGGTGTTAGGTCCTGTTGAAGCTCTCCCTCCTTGGGTGCCTCAAGTCAGCCCCAAAGACTTGAATAGATGTGTCAAAACTGTTCCCTTACATGAATTCTCCACCCACTTCCAATTCACACCTGCCACAAAACACCCTGCCCCCTCCAGTGGCACCTTTTGCTTGTCAGCTAAGACTGAGAAGCACTGAGAGAAGCCAGCAGTCTACTACTCCCCTCAAAGTCCCACTTCTGGCTTTGGTGGAGCTGGGGCGCACTGCTGTGTAAACAAACTAACCCGAGAATCGAAGCCTTGCCATGAGAGAGACTAGAGTAAGTACAGGGAAAGGTGACAAATGCCATGAGCTGGTGTCAGATGAGGTGTCCTGGAAGGTTAGGGAGAAAAGTGACTTGTGCCTGGAAAAATCAGGAGCCATCCTCTCATAGCAAAACGATACCCAAGGTGGACATTTTAAATGAGAAAAAAAATAACTTGAGGAACAGGTATTCTAAGAAGAGGAAATGGAATGAGCATAGATAAGGAGGCTTTTCACAGTTCTGGGAAGACTACTGATGGAGCCGGTGGGCGTGAGAGGCAGGTATAGACACCACCCCTTCCTTCCTGTGTGCATGCAGACATTACTAATGGATCACAGTTCTTTTCCAGGAAGCAAAGCCCCACCTGCTAGCCAGAGTTGGTACCACAAATAGAACCTCTTTACTCCTCTGGCTGCTGGAGAATACTGAACCATCCAATGAGGAAAGCCCGGAGCACCTGAGAGCAAATTTGTGCGTGAGAAAGCAGAAAGGGCATATTGAGGCTAGATAGTGGTTCGCACAGTCCTCCCGGCCGTTCCTTCCTGTGCCATGCCCCCATAAGTCACCCCTCAGAATGGCTGCAGGGGCCCTGGGAAGTTGACTCAGTCAGAAGAGCACTCACTGCACAAGCAGGAGTACCTGAGTTTAGTTTCCCCCGCAACCCACATCAAAAGTCAGGCAGGGCTGGTATGTGCCTGTAACCCCAACCCTGGGGCTGGGGGAAATGAGATATCCTGAGCCTCGCAGGCTAGCCAGCCTAGCTGAATGGGTAAGTTCCAGGTGAGAGACTGTCCCAGGGAAATGAAGTGGAAAAGCAACTGAGGAAGATTCAGTGCTGGCCTCTGGCCTCAGTGCATGCACATGCACACGAACACACATATACATGCATGCATGGGAACACATACAAGGCTTCATAGAACAAATATGGAGGTATTCTCACTTGGTGATATAGAGACTATGCTGGTCCAGTGGTTCTCAACCTTCCTAATGCTGCGACCATTTAATGCAGTTCCTCATGTTGTGCTGACCCCCAACCACACAATTATTTTGTTGCTACTGCATAACTGTAATTTTACTACTGTTACGAATTGCAATGTAAATATCTGTGTTTTCCAATTGTCTTAGGCAACCCCTGTGAAAGGGTCGTTCAACCCCTCAAAGGGTCACGACCTACAGGTTGAGAACAGCTGGTCTAGATCTTTCAAAATGGAGTCTCCTTTGGGGGGTTAGCTTGCTAAAACTTAGTTCCCCGTGTTCTGCCGTCAGAACTCTTTACTCAACCACGGTAGAGAATGTCTCGCGCTTTCATTTTTGAACATGAGCAAACGAGCCTGCCCCCACCCCAGCTTCTAGAAAATGAACCTGGGACCCAGGGTGCTTTCCCCAGGGACAAACTTTTGTCAGTATTCAATAGCCATGCAGTACATCTCCCCACAAGTTCTGTGGATTTGTGGAGCTGGCTAGCCAGTTCTATCTCTCTGGGAACATCTCCTACAGCTTCAGTCAGATGGTAGCAGAAAGCTGACATCACTTGGGGGCTCTTCTGAGCCGGACTTTTCGAGAAGGTCCTCTGCTATCCTAGGACACAGGATAGGACTCAGTATGGATGCTGGGACAACTGAGCCTCTGTCTCAGAGTTTTAGGACTGTTTCTAGAAGAGCATGTTGTAACATGCACTTAGCACCACTGGCCTTTAGAGCAAGGTATAAAAGTAAACCTCAAAAATTGGTGACTCAGGAGTCCCCAAAGATGAAGGTGACAGGGTTCTTGGTCTTCAGTCTGGAACTGACCCGAAGCTCTCTCTGTCACATTCTGCTGGTTAAAATGAGTCTCATGGCAAGCTCAGACTAGAGATGGGACAAGACCACCCACGGATACAGATATAAAGAACTGTGACTCATTGAGGGTTATTTGAGGAGACCTGCTAGCCTGTGTCCAAAAGCTAGTACATAGTCTAGGACTCGAGCCAAGGCATTTCCACTGCTCCCCACTCCACCAGCACCGTCTTCACCAAAGGCACTAGTTGAGAGGGTAAGAGAGATGCCAAGAAGGAGCCAGCAAGAGGCCAGATGCCAAATGCACTGGGAAGACAGGTTCCTTTCTCATTTCCTGTGGCCCTGTTTTGGTCCCTTCTGTGGAACTTACACAAACACAAGTCTTTGTGTTCCAGCAAGGGTCCTCTGGGTAGCCCTGTAAGATGCTCTCAGCCCAAGACACTAGTGATACTTGCCACCTCCTGCACTGTGTTCTGAGCTTCAGCTCCTACTGGGGTATCCATCTGCAGAGAATGGAGAAAGCCAGGAGTGACTGAAGTCCTGAATGAATGTGTGCTGTTGACATAGGAACAGTGATGTCAAAGTTCCCAAGACCTGAGACCCATGGAGCAATGGCAAAGTTTTCTCCACAGGGGGTGAGGGTCAGAGGTAAATGGCAAAACCATCCCTTCTGATCTGCCTGTGGATGTTGATAATGTGTGCAGAAAGTGTCCACATAGCTTTCTTCCTCTGGATACTTACAACCTAAAGATTGTTCTTTCATAGAGACTGCTCCAACAGAGACTGATTAAACCAGCCTCCTTCATCTATCTCCATACCATAAACCCTGCCTCTTTGTTCAGCTGCCTGCAATAGTCCTGCCTCTCTGACCAACTCTATAATAAATATGCTGAGCTTCCGTGGTGCTATGTTTCTCCATCCAAGAGCCCAGTCCGCCTGACCAGAGCTTTCTGTCTATGTTTGTCTTTTCTTCATTCCCTTACCTCCGCAGTCAGGCTTGTCCCTGGAACAGTGCTAGACAAGACACCCAGCCCATGTGATGACCTGAACAAGAAGCATGCAGCAGAGATTCAGGCACAAGCTCTGCTGTCTGTCTGACTTGGGTCTCCTGCTTGGCCCTCAAACACGCTATGAAATGGCTAGTATAAGATACATGGGCAGAGATGATCTCATAGAACCCAAATGCATTGTGGGAATTATCATGGTCACCCCAGATCAGACAGAAATCGGCTAATGTCATTTCTAACAAAAGAAGCAAATCTCATCCATCTTTTAGAACTGTTTTTACAGCTGTCATCTCTTTTAACCTTGTAATTTTCTACGTCAGTGCTTTTCAGACTGGGTGGGGAAGGGTCAGTCCTACTGTGACCATGCCAGCCTGTTGTACAGCAATACTTTTGTAAGACATAGTAAAAATTAATGATCAGAGAAATGAAAAGTGGGTCTGTAGTATAAATCCTCATTAACGTTATTATTCAGTAGTCATAAACAACTGCATTGAATCTCTGTGACTACCTCTATCACCTTCTCAGCTTCTGCACTGACCTTCTGGGACAGAATGACAACCCCTTATGTAGCAAAATAGCAGGCCAGGAAACCAGGACCCAGATACGCTAAGCTACTTGCTCCTGTCTTCTGACTCCCAAGCTGATGCTATGCTGAGGATTATGTCTATCCTCTCTTGTAGAGTTCAACACAGCAAATAACTAGACTCCCAGAGAGGAGAAGCCTAACACCTTGAATCACACAGTAACTCAACAGCCAAGTGGAAGCTGGAATCCCAGCACCACCTCCCCCACTCTGAGATATCTTATCTGAATTGTCCTGACCCTGGATGACCAAGGACTGAGTCATGTGGAATTCTTGGTGGAGGCAGAATTTTGACAGGGGTAGGTGCTGTCCTTCCCCGGGTCATCCTTAAGCAACCCAATGGTCCTACACCTTCCCACTCCTCTCAGTGACCAGGGGGCTGTGTAGGCCTATGCCAGTTAACCAACTGGCTTTCTGGGTGCTCCAAAAATAACTATGTCAGAGGAGAAGACACGCTCCAAAACAGCACCAGTCTTTCCTTCCCACCATCCAGCTTCATAGGTGGCTCTGAGGCTTCCTCAGTCCCAACCCTGCAAGAAAAAGCCTTCTTCCTTCCTCTGCTAGAAAAGAAATAGGAAATGAAGTCTCAGTGTGCTTGATGCGCTGGCATGGCCACCTAGAGCTGCTGAGTGACTCTTATGAATGACTTTTGTGAATGACTCTCCAAACCAGCATTTGTGACCAGAGTGCTCTCCGGTCTCAGATTCAATTTAGGGGAGCAGCTGCCTCCCTCCAGCAGAGCCTTCCAACAGCACGTTGCTGTTTCAAAGAAAAGAGGCCAGTTGTCACACATTCAGCTCTGAGGACAATCCCAGGAAATAACTCAAGTGTGAGTGCCAATGTTTTCTGGGAAGAAATGATAATTAAAAAACACATCAGAAAGATCTTCATGGAAGGGGCAAGCACTACAAGCAGAAAAAGAGAGAAAGAATTTCGCCCGTTATCTGCTGTCAATGCGAGGTGCACGCCGTGTGATGAGGTCAACTGGAGAATTCATCTATTCGTGATCTGGAATGTCAGCAGAACTGCTGAGATGTGTTTTATAGGGACTTAAGTACTTGTCATTGGGAAGCATCTATCATGTGGCAGGTATTGAGTACTGAGCACTGGGTGCTCAGTAAGTATTTGTTTCTGTAGATGAACAAATGGGCAATAGATAGATACGAAGAAAGGAGGGCAGATAGACAAACAGACAAATAGGCAGGAGGATGAATGAATGGATAGAGATAGAGAAGTATATAGATGGGTGGGTAGGTAGAAGATGGATGGGAGAATGGATGATAGATAGAGAGATAGATAGATAGATGGATGATGGATGGATGGATAGATAGATAGATAGATAGATAGATAGATAGATAGATAGATAGATGATAGATGGATGGATAGATAGATAGATAGATAGATAGATAGATAGATAGATAGATAGATAGAGATAGCCATGCCAGACATGTCAGACCCACCCATTCAGCAGCTGTACTGATGTGCAAGCTCACCTTTGGACCCTAGATTCCCAGGTTTTGTTTTTGGTTGGTGTTTGTTTGAGACAGGATCTCACACTATAGGCAGACTGACCTGTAGCCTACTGTGTAGTCCAGGATTTCATCAAACTTATAGCAATTCTCCTGTCTCAGCCTCCCTGGGGTTGGGATTACAGGCATGGCTAGCTCTTTATTGAGGAATGTCCTCCACTACAGTCTCCACCTCTAATAATAGCTGTTCAGTTCATCTCTGTGTATCAAGAACCCAAGATGTCTAACTTACAAAGAGTGCAACTTGGTTTTGACTCATAGTTTTGGAGGTCTCAGTCCAGGACAGAGGCCTCATTGCTTTGAGTCTATAATGAGAATGTCCATCTGACCAAACCATTCACCTCATGGTGGGGAAGTGAATGATGAAGAGGAAGGGACAAAGTTCTCTTTAAAGTCACACCGCCTTACAGCCTTCCACGATGTACTAACTCAAAGGTCCTTTGGTCTCTCAGTGGTACCACTCTGGGACCGAGGCTTTAACACACGTTCCATTAGAAGACATTTCAGATCGGAACCCTAGCAGCAGCCAGCCATTCCTAACCCAACTTCTTTGCCCACTCAGTGCCAGCCGTTGTTCTGCATTTTCACATGTCTCAATTCACTTAATCCTCTGACAACGCCTACAAAACCAGTCAAGGAAAATGCAACCCAGAAAAACCCAATAACTTGATTGGGCCATCCAGTCAATAAGCAGCTAGACAGGGCCCAGGCACGGCAGCCACTTTAGAGCCAGACACAACAGGAAAAGTGTGTCAAATGGAGGAAGCTGCTGAATTAAAGGGGCAGGCGGGGCTACTGCGATTGATGGGCCTCAGCTCTGGGTAGGCGGTAAAGATAAAGAGCTGTGGCTCTGTCTTGGAATAGGTTTCTCTGCCTACCAAGGGCCAGATCTCACTAGCAGGGGTCGCCCTCCCTGACGAATGCGGCATACACCTTGGGGTTTGACCCCCGCTGCAGTAGTGGGAAGACATTGGATTAGTCAGGATGCCTGGACTGAGCCTGACTTAGGATAGGTTGGGCAAGGAGGCCTGTGGAAAGGAGTCAAATGGGCCAAAGGCAGAGAAGTAAACCTCTGCCCAAATGCCTCTCTGCTGGCAGAGTCTCTGAGGTCATGCGGGTCTTTCTACAGCTACCCCAGGAGATCCTCTCAGGAAGGGTGTTGGCACCACGGAGGTTGGAAAGGTCTCTAAGGTCAAAACCTTTCCATAGACAAAGTCCCTTTCTGAGAGGTGGGGATGGGGGATGTACCCAGGTTAGGTTGGAAGGGCCCTCCAACCTAACTTCTAGGATCCTCAACGTTGGGAGATCCCTGAAGACATAGAAACTCTCCATTTTTGCTACACAGAAACCAGAGGTGAAGATGCCAGTTCTAGGCTGGCTGTGTCTTGCCGTGGGCCGGTGGCTCCCTTACCTGTGCCTCCTTCCAACTCACAGCTACTACTGCAAAACAGTTCTCACTGACCCCCACATCCATTCTCACTGCCAGCATGCCTACTGCCCAGTTGCAATAACTAAACAAGCTGCTCAGAACCGAGATTCAGCTGAGCACTGCCCACCGTCATCAAAAGGTCCATGATAGTGAAGTCTCTCCATGCACCCTCTCCAGTAACACCCTGTTCCTTGTTGAATTCAGGAAACAGCTGGATCTCCTGAGGCTGCACTATTCTTTTAGCCCCAATGCTCTTTTCCAAACCACAACTTCTCTGCCCACCTTCAGACACAAGCTACTACCAGGAAGCTCTGTAGTCTGAGTTAAATGCCCTTTAGAAGTGCCCAGCCCCCACCTCCAGCTTAACAAGTACTTACCACCTACATTAGTTCCAAAAGGACTGGAGTTTATGAGATGTCCACAAGATAGCCACAAATCTGCAGGATAAATGACCATTCAGCTTCTTTTTGTGTTTTTGTTTTTTGTTTTGAAACAGGGACTCCTATAACCCAAATAGCCCTTTAACACTCGAAATAGTTGAGGATGCCCTTGAACTCCCGATCCTCTTGCTCCCACCTCTCAAGTTCTGGAATTACATGGTTTGTGTGGCAATAAGGATTAAACCCAGGGCTTTGTGCATGCTAGGCCAGTGCTCTACCAACTGAGCCTCAACTAGTTCCTGGCCGTCAAACTTCATTAGGATCATTAAATAATAAGATGTATGTGTCATAGCGAGGATTTATGTTGCTGTAATAAAACACCATGGTCAAAGCAACTTGTGAGAGACAGGGTTTATTTCAGTGTACAATTCTCAGGTCATACTTCATCAGTGAAGGAAGTCGGGACAGGAACTCAAGCATAGGAACCTGGAGGCAGGGACTAAAGCAGAAAGCATGGAGGAACACTAGTAGTATGAATGTAATTGACCCCCATAAGCTCATTGGGAGTAGCATTCATTATTAGGAGGTGTGGCTTTGTTGGAATAGGATGACCTTCTTAGAGGAAGTGCGTCACTGTGGAGGTGGGCTTTGAGGCCTGCTATGCTCAAGTCATGGCCAGTGTCTCAGTTCACTTCCTGTTGCCTGTGGGATCAAGATCTAGCTCCTTTTCCCCTCACAGCTCCATGTCTGCCTTCATGCCTCCATCTTCCACCATGATGATGATGAACTAAGTCTCTGAAACTATAAGTCACCCAATTAAATTTTTTGCCTTTATATGAGTTGCTGTGCTCATGGTGTCTCTTCACAGCAACTGAAACTCTAACTAAGACAAACAATTTACTGGTTTGCTTTCCAAGGCTTGCTCAGCCTGCTTTCTTATATACCCCAGTATCACCTGTCCAGGGATGGCACTGCCCACAACAGGCTGGTCCCTCCTCACACAGCAATCACTAATTAAGACAATGCACCCTAGGCTTGCTCACATGCCAGTCTGGTGGGGACAATTTCTTCAATAGAGGTTGCTTCTCAAATGACTTTAATTTGTGTCACGTTAACAGAAAAACTGGTGGTGTCATCTTTCCATCTCTATAACAAACATCTGAAATAAGCAATGTATAGAAAGGTTTATGTGGAGATCTAGTCAGCGGTCAATTGGTTGCTTTCAGTCCTGTGGTAAGGCAAGTACATCGTGGCAGGAGTACATGGTGGAGCCAAACTGTTCCTGATGGCCTAACTTCCTCCCTTTACCCTCTCGCAACAATACCATCTTGGGGACCAGGTCTTTGGGAAACATCGCAGACCCAAAGTATAGCAGACACTGCAACTCAAGCATTGCCATATTAAACAAGCTATTGACTTCTGGGCATCCTTTAACCCAAGCATAGAATGAGGAGGCTGGACAGGCTTCAGAGTACCTTGTAACTACAGTACGTGGCAAGTCAGTGGGGCTGGAGACAAACATTGTCATCAATATTGGACAGTCATTAGAGATATAGCCCCAGGACCCCCAGAGTTTCTTTTATCTTTTATAATCTTTTGTTCAGCTTTATTTTACTTATGTGTATGAATTGCTTAATGTCCATACACTATGTGCTTGCCTGGGGCCCATGAAATTCAGAAGAGGGTGTCAGATTCCCTGGAACCAGAGTTGTGGGTGATTGTGAGCCACTATGTTGAAACAAAACCCAAGTCTGCCAGAGCAACAGGTGCTCCTTTAGCTGCTCAACCATCTAGCTGGCTCCACAGGCAGTTTCTGATACAGGTATGCGAACGCTAGAAATGCCCACATATGCTGTGAGTTGAGCTGTCCCCTTCTGGCTCCCGCAGGTAGATTTTGAAGATGTGATCGCAGAGCCCGAGGGCACCTACAGCTTCGATGGTGTATGGAAGGTGAGCTACACCACTTTCACCGTCTCCAAGTACTGGTGCTACCGCCTGCTGTCTACCCTGCTGGGTGTGCCACTGGCCCTGATCTGGGGCTTCCTGTTCGCCTGTATCTCCTTCTGCCACATCTGGGCCGTGGTGCCCTGCATTAAGAGCTACCTGATCGAGATCCAGTGCATCAGCCACATCTACTCACTGTGTATCCGCACCTTCTGCAACCCGCTCTTTGCTGCGCTGGGCCAGGTCTGCAGCAACATCAAGGTGGTGCTGCGGAGGGAAGGCTAAAGCCAGGCTGGGCTACGGGGGCGGCTGGGCAGGAGAAATAGGCCGGGTGAGCCCCGCGGCTCCACGCCACGTGGGCTGCTGGAGAGCTCCTTCTTTTGAGGGTCCTTTCAATTTCACATCAAGATGGGAACGCATGGGCAGGGGAGCCAGAAGGAATAGACGACCACGTGTGGAAGCACAGACACCCTCGCTCTGCTCAGCCCGCCATGATCCCCTGTGAGCCTGCCTGAGGGCAGATGGTTTAAGAGGCAGCTACCGCAAGGCTTTGCGTTCACTTGTACTGTAATACCACAAACCAGAGCTAGTCCCCTAGAGGTTTGACACGGCTCCTCATGCAAAAGAGAGCAAGCAGTGACTGCAGACATGAGGAGGGTGCTGCAATAAAGGGTTTCTGCTGCACCGGGGAATACCATGCTTTGCCTGTCCGTGACTTGGTCGTGTGTCCTTTTCTGGCTCTGAAATCTAGAAAATTCAGTTGGAGCTCTGGGCAACTTGAAAGTTATTACCAAGTTGTGTTTTCTTTAGCCTTCTGCTTGTTTGCTGGGCCTAGAGTCTCCCATATGAAGAGATTGTTTTCACATGACTTCCGATGTCCCTGAGGCTGCTGTGACTACTCAGAGCAAGTGAGCATCCCTTGATGGGTCCCAATCTCAAACATCACAGAATCTCCCTTCTGGCTCAGAAGACACTGAGCCCAGAGCATACGTGTCTGAGGCCCAAGGTTTACATATCTGGACTAGCTGTGAAATTAAGAGTGTATTCACAACACCTCGTTGTCCTCCCCCCCCCCCAGCATAAACACACACCAAATCTTAGCAATCCAGTTTTCGGATGGCTTTCCACATGTTCCCCATTGGGAACTTGATCCCTTCGAGGTGACACTAAAGAATCCCAAACCTCCAGTTAGACCACAACGCACAGTGGGTTTAACAATCTCATGAGGGGTTGGGTCCAAGATCCTCAAATCTTTCCACAAACAAGTGAGCACACCTAGAACTCCATAGAATAATACCGAGCCCCCTTTCTCGTCCCTGCCACAGTCCATACAGCTGTCACTAGCAGACAGGTGACCCTGGAGCCTGCCAGGGAACTAATATGAGAGGCCACTGTTCTTGGAAGGGAGGAAAAGGCAGTGAAGTACACAGAAAAATATTTATTAAGTGCACCTTTTATGAAGCAACTGGTAAAGCAGGATTGGCCACATCACTCACCAGATGCGGGGACAAGGAGGCACCACACCAAGTCCATGGAAGAACAATACCAAGGAATTCACACTGTGTGCTAAGTGGCATCTCGTTGCAATTGAATACAAAACACTTATACGCTGAAACCAGGAACATCATCCGGGCAGGCTGCACACACATCCTCTTGTGCTTCCTGAATAGATCAGTCTGATTTATACCAAAAGAAGACCACAGCTTTTTTAAACGACGATTTTTTTTGCAGACCTAAATAACCCTCACAGTTTGCACACTGGCTCCTCGTGGTCAGAACAATGAAACACTCCAGAAAATTCAGCATGCTCCAATTTAATACAACCTCCAGACCTAAACACAGATTGTAAACAGGGTGGAAAATAGGAAAGGACACTGGGGATGTCAAATGTGGAGTCTGAGGAAGGAAGATGTAGGACACAGGGTTGGGGAAGTGTTTTAGACCCCTGGAGATCCTAGGCTTTGGTTGGGGAAATAACAAGAAATGGTGAAAATACTCTCCCGTGAGATTGGGACAGCAAGTGCCAATCCAATGTTGCTGATGAAGTCAGTTGTCATTTATGTCACAGACACAGGTGTCAGGACCATAACAAGACCCAAGGTACCAGCTAGAGCTTTCACACAGAATGACACAGTATCCCCTGGAGGTTTCGATGTCCAAACGTGGTGCCCCTGGTCAGAATATCTGAGTTACTGTCCCGTTGACCCCTGGTGACACCTCCTTTCTCTAAGAATGGCAAATACTCAGTGAACAGCAGGGACGAATGACATCTTCAAGATACAGATGCCAACAGACCCCCACCCTGCTGCCATGTGTACACCCAGGCCACCCGGGTGGCCTAGAACATAGGCACAGATGTCCCAAAGCAGAATCCTGTCAGCTTCTCAAAGAACTAGCTGGTGGTGACATGAATGAGGTGGGCCACTGTGCAATGCCCCTGGGTCCAAAGATGCCCTCGCCTTCTGTCTCCAGCTGGTGCCAACAAGCATGCCTTAAACTGTGGATGCTGACCATGGGCACTGTAGCCCATGGCTCCCTCTTCTCTGAACACCAGACTGTGCCGACTCATACTTACCTGTGTGTGTGTGCCTATGGGTATATGTGTGGGTTGCGGCAGAAAAAAAATGTGTTCAGAAACAGGGAGAGGTGGTAAAGTGGATCTGCAGATTCGAGGCTTTTGGGAAGTACCCTTGATATATCTCAGGAAGTCCAGAATCAGTTCTGGGTATTTCAAAGGTACTCCGGAGTGCATAGTGACCAGCCACAGCCAGAACGCCACTAGTCAGTTGTGTCCTGTATTAATGACGGAAGGTATTTCTGAGAGAGTCACGTCCTGCCCTCGAGGCTGAGAGGACATTTGAAATCATACTTACTGGGTAAACAAAGCCTTTGAGACTCCAGAGGAATTGCCTGTTCTAAAGAAGAGAGGGCACGGCGCTGCAGAGCATCCCTCGGGCCTTTGTTAGAGCCAGATGGGGGTGATCGCCCCTCTCACCGGCCAGAAGAAAGCAGCTTCTCCCGCAGACACTTGGAGGTTGTGAGACACAGGAGAACCAGCGCTCGAGGAATAGAGACCAAGAAATGCATCATCATTTTGACTTTCCCAGAACTCAGCTTTTGGACCTCTTATTTTTCACATTTTAAAATGTATTTAGTTCCGTGGTTTTGTGTGTGTGTGTGTGTGTGTCTGTCTGTCTGTCTGCTTGCCTATGAGTGTGTGCATGCTGTATATCCACTTGTAGAGACCAAAGGTCAATTTCAGATGTCTTCCTCCACTCTCTACCTTAATTTTTATTTAGTTATTTATTTTGAGAACCCGAAGATGATCAATCTCCTAGGCCAGCTAGCCAGCAAGTCTCTGGGATGCGCCTGTCTTCACCCTCCAGGGCCGAGGTTACAAACGCACTGAGCCTGGCTCCTGCTTGGATGAGAGGCATCTCAGACTTGCTCAGTAGATGCTTCTCTAAGTGAGTCGTCTCCTCAGCCCCTGGTTCAGTGACTTTTAATATGTTCTCAAAATCATGCACCAACTGCACAATTCAATGCATTTCAACTACCCCAATTCCCATTTCCTCGGGAACTTCAGGATCGGGTTATAAATTTCTGCCAAAGCCAGCTAGGATTTTGATGAGGATTACATCAAATCTGTCCAACAATATTACATCTCTGATCCATAAGCACAAGGTGTCCCTGTTTATTTAGTCTCCTTTCATTTCTTTCCATGGTGTTTGCAGCTTTCAGGACAGAAGTCATACATTTCCTTGGCTAACACTGGCCCTTCCTTATTCATTCTGGCACATTTATGGGTAGGATCTCTTAAGTTCACCAGAAGTGTAAGGAAATATGAATGGCTTTTGCACACTGATCTGGGACTCTGCAACCTTGCTATTCAACTGTCAGCTCCAGAGTGTGTGTGTGGGGGGGGGGCTACTTGCACGTGTGTCCATGCACACATGCATGCGTGTTCCTCAGGGTCTCATAAGCATGGGTCAGTGTCGTGTACAAACAGTTCTCCCCAGTCCTGTCTCTCCTGGATGACTCTCATCTTTTTCCTTCCCAAATGTTCACCAAGCATCAGCTTCTTCAACACTTCAGCCCATGTTCTTGTTGCCTTCTTGAGGCAGGTGGCCTCACGATTCAGTCTCCTGTCCCCATTGTTTTCCTGGGACACTCTGGCCCCTGAGGATGCTAAGATCTGTCCACACAACTCAGGTCACAAGGAAATCAGCACCACTCTGTATCTGAAGCCTCATTTTCCATTCCTTGTCCCAGCCCACTGGGTTTCCTCACATAACTGGTCACCAATCCATGGCTTACTGCCTTTTACAAGATCCCAAGATAAATAAGTAAGAAAGATAATGGAATGAAAGCCAGGTTCAGGAGAGCCCACCCACCACCCGAGAGCACTCTGGTTGGGGTAGTAGAAGCACAGGTGGGAACCCAGAAGACCCTCTGATGGCTGAGTGACTGGCATCTCCCATAGAGACATTTCCCCACCCCAAGTCAGAACATGCCCCCACTCGCTAGCCATCCCAAGGAGAAGAGGGATACACACCAATAGGCACCTTATACAACTCCACTCACGGCCACCAGGGGCAGACTGGAGTCCGCATAACCCCCGGCCGCAGGCGCGGTGGGCCAGGCAGGTGGCTCACGCTGAAGATGGTTGAGAGCAGCTCCTCTGGCTGGAGCTGCGGCGACTCAGGACGAAGGTGGACGAGTTGCTTTTCTTGCTGACACTCGTCTCTCCGGGCCTGCTGCCCTTCAGGTAGCGGGCAGAGCAGCAAAGAAAGCGCTGCACAAGTTCGTGAAAGAGGTGGCCCGAGAACAGCATGTAGATCCAGGGGTTGCAGCAGCTGTTGAGGCTGGCCAAGAGCATGGCGATGATGAAGGCAGAAGCTGCAGGGCGGGTCGGGAGGAAAGGAGAACAAGGGGTCACTCTGGGACCATCCCAGACCTTCCCGATTCAGCCACAGTTGTCCCTGCAATAGCAATCTCAGGTACCAGAGGCTGGATCACAAGACAAAGTACCAAACAGGTACAGTATGTCCTTCCACAGCCTTGCTCAGAGCCCATTCCCCAATTTAACTGGGGCTCAGTACGGCCCTAAAGTTCCCTCACCCTTTCTCTGAACTCCAGCTTCCCCAGGAACTGAAGGCCCCCTTCCCTCAGAGGGAGCTCTATGCCTCACAGCCGGTTGCTCCCTCGTCCTTCACCCAGCAAAGAGTGCCTGTGACTCTGACACCAAAGAACACAGGCAGGGCTGGGTAGGCGACATCAGACCTCATTTGCATAGCTCAGCCCGTACCTATCACTGTATCCAGTCCCCATCTCTCCCCAAGGCTTTAGTTCCTCCATCTTTACATGGGCCAATGACAACTTCCAACCTGCCTGGAAGCCAGCAAGATTCAAAAAGTACCAGGTTCACAAGAGTGTGCCCAGTAAGACATGGTGGCTGTCAACACATACCAGGCACCCACTGGACTCTGTCGACAGTAGAATAAAGGGACAAACTAACCCCTAGGTACTTTCAAGCAGAGAGAATAAAAGCAAAATCTAGGCTTCTTTCACTGGCCTTAAGTCTGTTTGTGAAGAAATGAGTCTAGGTGACTTCTTTGGAAACCCAGGAAGACAAAACTCTCTGCCTGGCTGTCACTTGTGAGGGGAGATCGCAGGGAGAGCTGGGCAAGCCCCCTGGTTTTCTACCTTTTGGAAACACTTCCAAAACTCACTCCAGAAGTCAAGAGTTCAACCTGGAGAAGAGATCTCCCCTGGGAGGCAGGTGTGGCAGGACCTGGGAGTGGAGAACAGAGGCTTGCCACTGTCGTCCCAGCAGCCGTGGAACAATAGTGGCTGGGAAGCCTGGGCGATTCTTAGAATGGCAATCCCAGGGCGTGGCAGCTCCTGAAAACGTGGAAGAAACACAAGTCCTCAGGCTCGTGGGAGACACTCAGCTATGGCGGAAGAGGCCCTCAGGGGTTCTGAATAGCAGTGAAATGTAAGAGCAACTGACCCAGTTCATTAGTGTGCCAACTGGCACAGAATCAAACTACAATAAACAAACAAACAATAAATAAATAAGAATAAGTAAATTTAAAAATAAATAAATCTTGCCAAAAAAATGTTTTCAGAAATTCAAATCAGAACATCTAATCCCTAAAATGCAAACAGTAACAAAGAGAGAATAACACAGGGAGAAAGCCAATATGATCAGACCGCTTATCTTTATGAAAGAGGATTTTCTATTTGCTTCTGTTTGGGTAAAGAGAATGAAGAGAAACAGTGGTGAGATGCCTTAAGGTTAAAATCACCCACAAGACTAAAAATAGACTATGGCCAAATCATAAAAGAGGCAAAAATCAATAAAGGCCAAAAACAATAAAACAAACCATCAGCCCCAGAGAAGATGGAGGTGAAATGAGAGAGGGAATCTCATAGCCAGACCCTAAGGCACCAGCCTGTACCCTGCTGGGGATAATCAGAGTATAGGCTGAGCAGGCCTGATGAGGAAACCCGGCCTTTCAAGGGCTCTCAAGTTAGAAAGTATTTGTGTGTGGACACGATTCCCCAGCTGGAAAGTGCCATACCTGGCCTCATGTGACATGTCAGTCACAACCCAACAGCACTAAAAACCTTGTGTGAAATTCCCTGTGGGCTGCATGTGTACAGTGTACAAGTAGCGTGTGTGAATTTCGTGGCTAGACTCAGGTCCTACCCCCAGGACAAACCATTGCATAGGTGGACATGTACCACAATCCAGAGAAAGACTTCTGGTTCTGGTGTTTTGGATATGGATCCTCTCCCCGCATAATCTTGGTGGGTCACCTGAAGCGACTGACATCGTGGCTTTGCATTTAGAATGACGGAAGCATGGACACATTGTCAGCCCAGGGCATGGTGCTTTTCCAGAGGGGCAAGACCACGCCGGCGGGCCGTGTCAGCACCTCTGCCCCAGGCTCCCCAGGAAGGTGCAGTTCCCAGAGCAGTCTGCAAGCTGGTTTACAGATGAAGGGAATGGGTGTTAGAGAAGGTAGGTGACCCCCTCAAGGGCGCACGTGTGCGCACACACACACACACACACACACGCACACATACACAACACCATACCTTCCCACCCAAAAGGAACAGAACCCAAAATGTTCCTTTTGAAAACAGGTTCTCATTCTTGGGGTCGGAACAGGCTCCTGTTAGCAAATCCAGCCCCAAAGTCAAGGCTGGCTGAGCAATGCACCCCGGCAGTGTGGACCACAGAGAATACCTCTGTTCTAGGACAGAGTCCTTAGAGATGAGTGCCTGGGAGACGACTTCAACACCTCCAGTGGAATCATTATCCTTCTCACCAATGACAGATGTGTCCACAAGCAGGGACCCAGAGTCAGAAAACTATGGATGATTGGTTAAAGTCTGCTTGCACTGTTATCAATAAAGTTTTATTAGAATGTATCCATGGCCATCTATTCACCGGTTTTCCATGGCTGCTTTCAGGGGCAGAGTTGAAGAATTGTGAACAAGACCTTGAATCCCAAAGCCTGAAGTATTTGTCATCTGATCCCATATGAAAAAGACTCAGGCAGTCCTTGGAGAGCCTATAGGAGGGGTAGGTGTTAAAAGGTAGATACTCAGGGCGCTAAAAAAGGATGCAGACCCAGAGCAAGTGCATTTAGCACAGTGTAGGCCCCAGAGGGTGAAGACCCTAGAGCAAGTGCACTTAGGGCCTGTGGGCCACAGAAAGAAGCCCCTCCCCACACTACAGTTAACAGAATCAAATCGTGCCTTAGTTTCTGAGTCATACAAATCTGGGCAGGGACCTGGCTCCCTCTGGAGCTGTGTGTTCTTGGGAAAGTTACTCAACATCTCTGTACCTCAGTTTCCTCATGAGATAGGAAGCCAAAGCTCCCCTCACAGGAATATAGTGAAACTGGCTTGTCTGACAGACAAGTGTGGTTCAGAATCCAAGTTCCTTAACAGCAGGCACAGCCTCCACATCGTCGCCATCCCTCCTGCAATGATGGGGCGCACTTCATACACACGTTACTTTTGCAATCCCCAACGGAGTTAGCCTTCCGCATGGGAAACAGGCATGCTTGTGTTCCCCAGGCTTGTGTGTCTGAAAATGTGAAGCACCCTGGGTGGGGCAAGATGCAGGACCCCATGATCTAACTTCTCAATGCTTCCCAGCCATCTGGCTGTGTCTGTCACTGGCTGGTTTCAGAGTGTGGCTCCTGGGCCAAGAAGACCAGCAGGCACGTAGACACTTGTGCTGGCTTAAAAGACCGGCAGGGTGAAACTACACAACTCTACAAGCTTGTCAACTTCTGGTAGGTGTAAGCACTTTGAGATGGGGGGGGGGGGTTTCTCAACTCCACCACTGAACAAATAACTCACAGTGGACACAAGCACCCTGGGTTCTCAGTGTCTTTCTCAGTGCCCTGGGCATGTGTGCAACTATCCTCTCTGCCTTCCACTTACCTACCAGCCTTGCAGCCTGGAGGACCTGGCCCACATCATCCCTTGGCTCTCTTCCACACTGAGATCCTGCCTCATGTTTATCTTCTTTCCCAACACACAGACTAGTTGTGTAAAGCTTTCAGGGACATCCAGCCTACAGCCAGCAGGTTATATGCAGCCCAGGAAAGCTATGAAAGCAGACCAACGCAGTCGCAAACTTACTTAAAGCCTCCCACTAGTATTTTTGAAGCTTGACCCAAGTATGAACTCTGCCGATGATAACACCGTGTCTCAGTGTCACATAAATGTATGTTTTCAAAACCTGCAGGCTATGAATTGGACATCGTTAAAATCTAAAAATGTAGCCCAAGACAATTTTTTCTTTGTCCAGTGTTTCCCAAAGAAGCCAAAAGTTTAGACACATCTTCACTTTAGGGAGGCTGACTGACCTATCTCTGCCTTTAGGCAAGTGCAGTAGGCTATAAGATGCTGTGGTCCCATCCCACAAGAAGAGGATGCTGCAGCCCCACCCATTCAGGAAGAGGATGATGTGGTCCCACCTCTTCAAAAAGGGAAGGCTGAAGTCTCAGCTCTTCAGGACTCAGAGCTCGCTTTCCAGCTGCCAGAGTGCAGGCTGCTCAGAACTCACAGTGAGGGGGCAGGGCTCCTGCTGTCCCCGGGACAAAGGAGCTGCCACATTTCATGAATGCTTTAGTGAAGAAGCTCTAATGTCAGGAACCCAGCCTTCATCTATCTTTGTTGCAGAAATAGCCCAGATTGTAAGCTCCTTGTAAGCCTGGTCTCCTGTCACATTTCTCAGAAGAGAGAGCCATCGTGAAGTGAGAACAGAGACAGGAGAAGTCCAGAGGCCAGGATGGAGGTATACAAAAAACTAACCTGGGAAGAGACACGCACAGTTCACAGAAGGAGACCCGAGCCTGGAGAAACTACCTAGAGGAGAGTGGTGTCTGGAATACAGAACCCTTCCCCAAACCCCAGGTCTAAGCCCCTCCCTCCCCCAGTCCTCTCCAAGCCCTGTCAGCCCTCTGGGTGTTGTTTCCCTCCTCTGGACACTGAAGGTCACACAGGAAAGAGAGAAAATGGAGAGGGTCTTAAGCTAGTGAGAAGACTTCTTGTTGCTGCAGCTGATGGATAAAGAATAAAAGATGGGGTCATGTATTTAAGTCCATGGTCAGGGTTCTGGTCAGAGGTCAGTGAAAGAGGCTGCCCTTAGTTCCTTTCCTCTAATGCTTCTCTAAAATTAAAAGAAAAGAGAAAAACAGAGCCCTCGGATTGGATGTACTCATGAGAGAGACTCCAGAGAATCCATCTAGGGAAACTTACACTGCCAGCAACGTCATTAGCCCAGCAGGGTAGGTTTCGGCAAACAGGATGAGCCTGGAAAGGCAGCTCCAAGATCCTGCCTTCCTCTCTCCTGAAATAAAAATCACACTCTCCCCATGCGCAGAGGCCCTGGCAGGTGCCCAGGCAATCAACCTGGTATGGCTGGTCCCTGCCAGAAAGGGACAATGAGAGGGAGTACTGGGCCATCCGCTTACCCAGGAGCCACCTGGGGGAGAAAGAGGCCAAACATCTCTCTGTCCTCTGAATCCAATTCATTTATCCTTACCAGAGCCAAGCCGGCACTGGGGACCCATGTAAGCTCATCAGGTCCCTGGACACAGGGATTCAGAGACTGGGTGAAATGACCAGCTCTGAACTAAAGGAGAGAGAGAGGCAGCATTTGGGGAGCGGCTGGATGGGCTAGGATCTGGGGACACCTGCGAGTGTGGGCTCCCAACGAGGTAGAGGCATGGGCCAAAGCAACCACACATCCCTAGCCAGAGTCTGGCCCTGGGCACCGTGCACCTGACTGGAGAATTGCCTGGGTGTTTGCCTCAGGATTGTGATTCACAGCGAGCAGGAGGCAGGAGGCTGTGGAGGGACAAGAGCAGGCGTTCCACCTCCACCAGGCCAGCTTTACTTACACCCCTATAACCTCCCCTTTTGGACTTCCGGGCACTTACTATGCCCTGTGCTCAGGGCCCGAATTAGCCCAGGACAGCTGGCAGGCAGCTGGCCACGGCCCCTACAGGCAGTATTGTTCCTGAAACAACCCAGGCATTCCCACACAGTGCAAACGAAGGCTTATGGCTCCTCTCCTCTGACTCACGTCCACGAGTCACTTCCTAAAATTCCCACCCAGGTAGCCAGGCTCCTGGGCAAGGCCTCCCCCAGAATATGGAGAACCTGGGGGAAGCCCCTATTACTACACAGACTTGTGGGGTGTGGCAGGAGGGCTGTAAAAGCCCTTTCAAAATGTTCCTTCTGAACACATACATAAATGGTTACATAAAGATGAAGTCCCGGAATATGCGACAGGACGCATCTTTGCAAAGACAGAGCTTTTACCACTATGATCCTTCTAGAACTCTCTGGGGTATAGTAGCTCCATGCATTTCAGGGCTGTGAAGAGCATCTAGGTTGCCAAGGTTGGCTTTTAACCTCAGCTCTGGTCACATCTGGCCAACATGTGAGGCTGGTGTGCTGGGCTGAAGAAGAAAAGCCAGACCTTCCTGCGTATTCCACATCACGCATTCTCAAGGAACAGTTCATCACGGAAGCATGCGGGACGCACGTGGCGGGCTTAGGGCACAGACTATGTCTTACAGTTCTGCTACTCAAAGCGTAGCTGGCGGCCGGCTTCATGGGCACTGCCTAGCATCACCTGTCTATATACCAGAGATGCAGGCCCTGAGGCTCCGCCCCCCGTATGCCCAGTCACACCAGCCTTTTAACCAGAGCCTCAGGGAATTTTGTACAGCTAAAATTCTTTCCCCAATTCATATGGAGAAAGAATGGGGAGAAATAATAAAGCAACTGTCTATGCTTTCAACTATGAGATGTGAACCTGCCTCTTTGTACAATAAGTTCCTATTCAGCCCTCAGAAACCTTTTCAAACACTGCTTCCTCTCGGAAACCCTCCGGAGTTCTCCCCCAGGGCAACAGAATCAACCACCGCCTGTACGGACGTTCACGTTACATGGCAAATGAATACGTCTAGTGTGGAATCATCCCACCGTGTTCTCACTATTTTTAATACTTCTTGCCTGGAGACTCTGTCCCGTCTGTGGCCGTGTTCCTGGTTGCAAGCAGAGACTGGAAAATAGGAAGAGGTCGATAAGGGACTGACCTGAATTGAAGCATGAAATTAGCAGACAGGAAGTCTTGATAAACCGGCCGCCTCCTCTAGCACATCGGGAAAGCAAAAAGACAATCTCCCTGTTAGATGACAGGACATGGCCTGCTCGCAGGGTGACTGGACTCCGATGCAGTTCCCTCTGGGAAAATTAAGCTCACACTCAGATAGTGAGGTGAGTGGGGAGAGAACACGCCAGAGGGATTGTTCAGGTGTGAGGTGTGGCCAAGAGGACAGAAGCCTGTCCCAGAAGCGCCACCTCCTGGCTATGTGTGGCTTGAAAGGAAAGCCGCTGCTCCCAGTGGCTAGGACCCAGGAGCAAGCAGCCCAGGAAGAGGACACCGCAGACACCTGCTCTCTTCCTCGTTCCCTCACCAAGGGTTCAGCTGTGATACTTCCAAGAACAGGGCTAGGTCCTCCCCTCTCCCACCAGCCTTCCCACTATGGGCAAGCAAGACACTCACTCCTTCACCTTTACCCTGCTTCTTAGCTTCCCAGGCCAGCCAGCTGCCACCCACTGCCACAGCCCACCACACTACCCCTGCTCTCAAAACTAGTCCCACCTCTCACCGGCTCCCTAAAACCCCGGTACTTGTTAAAATTTACTTCTTATTTTTCAGAAGTAGACATGGTTCAGCTGTTAAAGTGCTTGCCTTAGAAGCTGAGGACCTGAGTTAGATCGCCAGCACCCATGTTGAAAAGCCAGCACCTTGGTACATGCACGCAACCCCACTGCTGAGGAGATGGAGATGAAGACGGGGGATCTCACTGGCCAGGCAGCCTTGTTGAATCAGTGGGTTTCCGGGCAATAAGAGACAATGTCTCAAGAAACAAAGAGAAGGCACCAGAGCCACTGCGTAAGGTTGACTTCTGGCTTCCATGCACACCTGTATACAGAGTATGAGAACCTACACACACACGTGCATAGCTACTTATACACATGCACCCACCCTCACGTGAGCATAGCATGTACACACACACGGGCATAGCTACTTATACACATGCACCCACTCTCACGTGAGCATAGCATGTACACACACATACACATGCATACACACGTGACACACAAGTGAACCAACGCCCACACAAGCAAACACACAATGCATGCACATACACATGAACTTACAAACACAGATATATGCCCAAATCAACACCCACGTAAGCAAACACACAAGTCATACACAGACTTGCACCACACCAACATGAACACACATACATACACAAAGACAAACAAAATCACACAACACCATATGAACACACACTCACACATACAAACACATGAATACAAGTGTATGCAGGTTCACCCACAAGCCCACACCCACCCACATAAACACACAAATAAACACACACATACCAACATGAACGCACACACAAACACACCTTCATTCATGCACCCATATCCACATGAACACATGTGTATACACACAAATATGTATCAACACACACACAGATACTCAAGTGTATACATTTGTACACATAATCACATACACACAAGGTGATCTGTCCCAAACTACCAAGAGTGGTGAGGTGAAAAGTCGTGCTTCTAGCCAAGAAGAAAAAGGGGAACACAGATAATGAGGGCTGGGGCTAAGGCCGCAGAGGCCGTGCAAGGCTTTAGGAGTCCAAGCAATGGGGTGGGGTGGGGGACCTGAAGTACTGAGAGCACCGTGTCATGGTCGTGGTGGAACCAGTAAGGCAGTGTCTCCTCTGTCTCTATGGGTCTTCCATGGGGCCCACAAGCCAGTATTTTGTCAAGGGCCCAGGAAATCCTTAAGCTGAGGTTGTCCTCAGTGGGTGCAGTGGGGTGCAGGGGAGCAACTCAGTGGGAGATGACATGGGGTCAGATCCTGGCCCTACAGATCTTGAGGAGTTGCCTCTCTGAGCATCAGTCTCTTCGTGTTCAGGCTGGATACACATACATGCTGAGTTTGGTGAGAACTAGAGAGTTCAGGCACACACCGGGGACACACAGGTGAGCATTTGTCTAACGACTCACTTAACCCAAACTGATACCCAGAAAGGGAGTCTTGCTCCATCATGGCTGTCATTCCTGTTGCTTAGACAGGAATGGTCCTGATGCTGTGAGAGGCCCCAGTCCTAGGGATGGCAACAGGTCTCTGATAGGGACTTGCTCTTTCCCATGCGTAAGGTCTTCTGCCAGCAGGGCCTAATGAAGTCTAGGGGATGATTCTTCTAACAGTCCTGGCACTAGGAGGAGCCTTTGGTACTCTTGGCTTCTAACTTGCCAGAACAGGGGGTGGGGTTAAAGCAAGCAGGCTTCAAATCCAGCCCCAACCCAGGCTCTGCAGAGAGTATGCTGTGGCCCAGGCTGTAGGCTTAGCTCCCCAAATCTAAGGCCTCCCAAGCTGCAGGCTAAGCATCCAGATCCAGGGACTCCACGCTGCCTTTACCTCCTCACTGCTCCCAGCCCACTCAGACATCTGTCAAACAGGAAAGGCTGTGCCGCGAGTCTTTTTTAGACCATTAATCAAACCTTTGAAACCTGGAGGACTAAAGTCACTTGCAGCAGAACCCAGGGAAACAGCACAACACAAGCCCAAAGCACAGAAGTGTGCACAACCACCCTACTCCAGGAGCCAAGACAGCTGAGACCTGTCCATCAGATCACAGAATCAGGCTGGAAGGTGTTCCAGGGCCAAGAAGGGAAAAGCTGCCTGGTGTCTCTGTGCCCACCTTCCCCAAGGTTTTCCCCAGGGCTAGGTTACTGAAAAGTCAGGCCCTCCAAGGTCACCACAGGCACTGAAGTGGCCTCATCCTCAGAGGTAGACATAGTGGGTCAAGGGACAAAAGGACCCCTGACCCAGCATCTCAGAGCCAGTTAGGTCAGGAGGCAGGGCCGGATGTCAGGTGCAAGGGTCAAGTCTCATTTTCAACTTGACAAGATTTAGTCACTAGGAGATACACCTTTGGACATGTCTGTGAGGGGTAACATTTCCAGGTTTACATGGGGAGGGCCAACCCACTCTGAACATGGGTGGTACTATCCATAGGGTGGGGCCTGGACCAGATGAGGAGACTCCAAGCTGGGCAGCAGCGTTCCTCTCCATCTGCCTTCCGCAGAGGGTGCAATGTGACCAGCCACCTCATATTGTGAGCTAAAATCAACCCTTACTGCTTCAACTGCTTTTGTCCCAAAGTCAAGAAAAATTACCGATAAAGCAGATATCCCCCAGCTTGCCTTAGGGGTGCCATCTAGCATCTGCAGCCATTGGCATTGGAGATCCCTCTGTTCCACATGGGCTAAGATTCCTCCAGTTCCACTGAGGAAGCAGCTAGGCCTGGGGCCTGAGTTCCCACTTCAGTCTCACACCTCCCTCAGCTCCCTGGCTGTGCTCCTTCCTAAGAACCCTGGTTCAGGAAACGCTTGCCCGAGCTCCTGCTCCGCCCCCCAGGTTTCTGTATGACCCAGTAGACATGGCTTCCCTTTTCTGAGTCTTTGGAATATGTGAACAGAGGCCACACAATGGACAGAGTTCACACAGCATCTTCACCCGGTCTACCACAGGCCCTCAGTAAATGCTGAGTGACAAGTGTCCTGGCCACTACCGAGCAAAGCAGAGCCCTGTGAAAGCAGGTCACCTGCCTTGAGAGCCTAGCTCCCCAAGCAGAGGGATTTGGTGTTGGAAGCAGTGGTGTTTAAATCCATAATATCATTTTGCACTATCCAGGGTTAGCACAGCTAAGTCCTTTCTGCCAGGTCTGTAAAGACCAGACCCACACAGATGTGGGCTGTGCTAATCTTCAAAAAAGATGTAAGGCAGGGCCACACATGATGACAGCTTCTGCTCTTTCCAAATAAGACACGGGGGCTGGTGAGATTGGGGGGGGGGGGCGCTGTCTGGGTGCTGTACCTGGTGCCAGCACAAACCACAGTCCCAGAGCCCGGACTGCTGTTTCCCAGCTCCTCCTCCAGGTGGCTAACAAATTCAGAGCACTGTTCTATAACCTCAGTGGTCTCCGGGGTGGAAGGCTCTTCCCTCCTGTGTGGCAACCACACTGCCTCCCCATCAAGGCTAAGTATTGTCCTCTTGGCCCCCTTCCTCTCTCACAAAATCAAGTCAGTCCTGGGCACCCCAACTCTGTTCCTGCCCAAGCCTCTGAGGTATTTGCCTCTCCATGGCCTCCGCCTGGTGATAGGCTCTGGAGCTTGTCTTGGGAGACTCATTCAGTTTTCATTGGACAGCTGTTCAGCTTTCACAGGACCAACCGTCCCTTCCTGGGGTTGACCATATCCAAACATAAAGTAGTTCCGTTTAAAGTGAACTCAAAGTAGGAACCTGAGCCTGTGCTTGGGATTGGAAACCCACCTTCATTCTGTCTCTCTGTGGGAAAGACAATCCCCTGCCTCAGTTTCCACCTCCGTAATAAGGATTTTCACCCTGAAAGTTGTCTAAGGCCTGTGCTGGAGATTTTGCCTGCATTCTGGCAGGAGTTCGTACTTTCATGGGTATTTCCATGCTGCAGAACCTTTAAGTCCTGGAGACACTCAGAGAGGTTATCTCCGCAAAATTTATGGACCAGGGGATGGTAATGTCAAACCAGGTCATACCCCAGGAGGACCCCAGAACTTTGAAAATGCAGAGATAGCAGAACTAGCGCCTACCCCTGCCGCCCTCTCCTCTCTCCACCCGCACTACCTTCCTTGGGCGCATTTACGTCCCAGACGCTCCACATCTGCACGAAGAAGAAAGGCGTCCAGCACACGATGAAGGCCAATACAATGATGAAGGTCATCTTCACTGTGCGGATCTTGGCCTTGGAGATGAGCTTGACGCTACTGACTCTTGCCAGAGCCGCGCGCCCAGCTCCACCGGCAGCAGATCCCTCAGTCCCCTCGGCCGCCGCCGCTGCCGTCTTGAGTCTCAGGTTCTGCCAGATCTTGAAGCTGATGAGGCCATAGCAGGCGGCCAGCACTATGACAGGCACAATGTAGACGGCAAGCGTGATCCACGTGACATAGGCCTTGGGTCCCCAAGGCTGGATGAAGACAGCCCAGCAGTCAAAAACACCGTCCGCCACTTCGCGCAGAGAGAAAATGTGCACCTGCGGCGCGCTGGCCACCAGGCAGCCCAGCCATGTCGCTAGCACCGCCAGGCGGTCGGTTCGGCGTCGCAGAGAGCGCAGCGGCTGGCAGATGGCCAGACAGCGGTCGAGCGACATAAGCAGCAGCAGGTAGGTGGAAGCGAACATGCCCACCACCTGCAAGTACTTGACCAGACGACACAGCAGGTCGGGCCCGTAGAAGCGGAAGGTGATGTCCCACAGCAGCTGCGGGAGCACCTGGAACACAGCCACCACCAGGTCAGCGATGCTCAGGTGCTTCATGAAAAAGAAGAGGCGCGAGTGCTTGTGGCGTGTGGTGCGCAGCGCCAGCAGCACGCACGCGTTGCCGCTCAGCGCCAGGAACAGAATGAGGCACAGCACCGCCACCTCCACGCGTGCCAGGGCCTCGTTGCGCTGCGGTGGCCCGGCTGTGAGGTTCCCCTCCACCCCCGGCGACACTCCACTCCCGAGGTCCAACTCGAAGCTCCAGTTGGCTGCGGGGGTGCCCTCCATGACCGTGACCGCGACCGCGAGGGAGCCTTGCTGCTCTTTAAAGCGTGGCTCGTGGGGCGGGGCCCGATGAGTTGTCCAGGTGTCTGCCAGAGCACCCGGGCACTGATCTGCCTCCTTCTGCCCTGAAACAAACCGAGAGGGCAATGAGAAGATCTTTGCGCTTCTCTTAGGACGCGTGTGGGGCGTGCCTGGCCCCTTCCTGGCAATCTGAAGTTACCTGGGTCTCAGGACACAAGCCCAGCCACTGGGCTGCTCAGCCACCACCGCGGAAATCCCGGTTTGCCTGATCTCCTTTGAGTCTCTGCAAGATGCAGACCTCCTTTGAGCCTCTGCAGATGCGTTTGAGCGTGGGTCCCGGGAAAGGGTCAGGCGCTCTCAGGCGCTCTACCTGCGGAGAGAGGAGGCTCGCGATTAACCGCTTTCCCGAGAGTAGGAACCCCTCTCCTAGCCCCAATCCCCCCGGGGAGCCCCCAAACCTACATCTCTCCCCTCAGGACAGTAACACAGCCACCTCCTAATAGGCACCCATGGCAGCCCCCATCTTGGTAAGCTTTACTCCAGGTACATCATCCTGGGGTTCCCCAAAAGCTCAGCTCAAGCACATCCTTCTTCACCTTCTTCACATCCAAGACACTTAGCCCCGGCTCCCGGAGGGAGGGGCTCCTGCCTGTGAGCCTAGCACCCCAGGACGCAAGGCTGCTATGAGAGGAACTCCTGGTGTCGCCGCCTCTCAAAGGAAACCCCTAACCCAGCAGCCTCAAAGCTCTGCTGTGTCGTCGTCCAAACTGTCACTTTTCAGTTTCTCGGAGTACCCTGAGCGCCTTCGGGAACCAGAAGTGTGAGAGGCGCCAGAGCCTTCCCTCAGAAACTGATGGTCGCATCCCGTCCCCAAGGTGCGGTACGCAGGACCCAGCCACCTGGAAAGAGCCTGCAGGTTAGCCCAAAGTTGCCTCGCCACTGGGGAAGTTGCACCTCAGCGGATGGCCTCAGAGATGCGCGGGCTCTATGCCCAGGACGGGAGAGCTGCCGGCGCCACGCTCGGTGCCACCACGAGTAGATCCCAGCGTCTTTGCAGTCCTCTAGTCTGTGGCTTTGCTGGTGGCTGGATGCGGACCGAAGGCAAGGGAAGAGCGGTGGCCAGGCTGTGCGCGGACAGCGTCAGCACGCGGCGCTGTCTGAAGGTGGCCGGCTTTCCCACAGTCCAGAACTGCAGCACCACATATATCCGCTAGGGGGCAGATCAAGCCGGCCGCGGCGATCCCAGAGAGCCAGGTCAGCTCACCCACACTGTTGGTCCCTCAGATTTATTTCATAGTGGCTCGCGAATAACCTACCTAGCTTATTCCTGTCTAGGTTTAGCTCTTGATGCTCTCAGAGATGTACGAGCCTTGGATAGCGACAGTTTTTCCCAGGGTAAATTTTAATGAAGTCACATTTCTGCTCTCTCTCTCTCTCTCTCTCTCTCTCTCTCTCTCTCTCTCTCTCTCTCTCTCTCTCTCTCTCTCCTCTCTCTCTCTCTCTCTCTCTCTCTCTCTCTCTCTCTCTCTCTCTCTTCCTTTTTCTTCACATTCTTTTAGGAGAGCTCGTGTAAGCCCTTGCTCTAGAATGGCTTTGTTCATATTCCCATTAAGGAGGAATTGGAAATGTCTGCTCTCCCCACCCCACTCCCGCCACCAACCTTGAGAGAAATGTTCATTTTTTAGGTAGTTAGTGATGGAAATCTTACACAGCCGCCCCATCGCCCCAAGTCTATCACCATTTAAGATTACTCTGCTTCTCAGTGGGCCAAAGGCTACCCCTGTCTCCTCACCAGGCTTCAAAATTAAAAATCCTAGCTGGAGCCAGAGGAAGATGAAATGGGAAGGGCTGCTCCTCCACTCCCCTGTCCTTTTCTGTTTTGAAATCATTTTTTCAACTGATTGATGGTGACAAAGGACCGAGGCAGGCACAGAAAGGGCCAGGATTAAAAATTGAACGGGGCTCTTTAACATGAATTAAATGCGTATTTCCTCCTGACATTTCATTTCTCCCTCTTCTAATTATGTGGAGAGAATTAAATGAGCCAAGGGCAGTGTTTCCTGAATCCACAATTACAGCACTGTGCCAAGATTCCCTAAGGGCAGAGTCTTCCAGGGCCTGCTCCCAGGTTCTACATGACAGCGTGCCAAGGTGGCGTGGGGATTCCCTGAGCTTTAGCAATGGGAAGAGGCAAAGACTGTTCTCTTCTTGCTTTGGGACTGGATTTGGGACAGTATCAGCCCCAGCATCTGCCACACACAAATGACAGACTAAGGTTACAGAACACTCCAGTGAGAAGTGGCCTGACCTGAGACCCCAGTTTTCCCATATGTAAAATGAGGGGTCAATGCCATCACTTTGGTTTTCTATCTGTGTATATGCGTTGTGGGTGTGCAAGTTCATGCTCACACACGGGAGGGAGCAGGGGGGAGTTCAGACCACAACCTCAGGTGTTAATGTTCATCTTGTTTGATGTTTGCTGCTACATATGCCAGCCAAGCTGCCCTGGGTGCTTCCAGAAACTAAGCTGTCTCTGCCGCCAGAGACACAGAACTGGGATGACGGGAACATTTTAACATACCTGGCTCTTACATGGGTTCTGGGGATTTGAACTCAGATCCCCACACTTTACTCACTAAGCCCCTATTCTTTCTAAAGCACAATGGGAGGGTAGTGCTATCCCAGCAGGTCAAATAAGCCTGCTCTACCCCATGGCTGGATGAGGAAGGATTTGTTGGACAAACCCCTGACTGGGAGACCTGGGAAGGAAAGTGTTGGGCTTGCAGAGGCCAACCTGCTCTCTCCCTGGAGGGGAGTGACTTTCAGGGGAAGCCAGCCATTCACTTCCCCAGCACTGGCTCTTCTTCCCCACAGGCCCCATCCTGTGTGGTCCTGTGTTGCACATGGTTTCATCACATTGTAAATTTACTAAGAACGACCAAAGCTAAGTTCTCTAACTTGGCCTTCATCTGAACAAAAGCATCAGTGAGAGGCTCGCAGCCTCCTTGTTTATTGTGCATATATTGTGCAGAAACAAGGCAGAGAGGAGAGGCTCTGCTTGCCTGAAGGTCCCTGAAGCACAGGCATGCATCCGCATCCTTGAACCCCAGCCAGACAGAAAGGCACTTATCTGTTTTCAGTGTGGTGAGGATAAGTTCTAGCAGAAAGGGACAAAGTTCTTGGAGCTCTAAAGAGCTCTCAGGAAGCAGTTGGACAAAAGAAATCATTCTCCTGGGACCAAAGAAGACAGACACCCTTCCCTGAAATGCCACTGGGGTGGAGGTGCACAATGGTAATCCCATATGGATGGACTGAAGCCTGGTCCACCTCTAGCACCAGATACACACGGTGCTAAAGGGTCTCAAAGGCCTCTTGAAAGATGGGTTTATTTAGTAACAGTGTCCCCTAGCCTGGGAGGAAAGGCTGTCTGTGATGATGCTCAATTTGTAAATTTGGCCTTGAGTGCCACTGAAAGTGACAGGATGTGTTCTTCTTTCTCCGTTCTGCCTTACTCCCTTTGACTCACCAAGGATAAAGTCTGACAGAGTGAGAGCCAAGAGCTCCAGGGCCGAAGCTGGTCAGTGCGCAGTGATCATATGAGAAAAGCCCAAAGTAATGGTGCAAGAGGAACGGGGGCTGGGAAACAGCCACAGAGAAGATGAACGGCAGAGAGTAGCCTTGAGAGTCTGGTGGCCACAGACAGATGCCACAGGCGTGTGTGGAAACTAAAAAGTACATCAACCAGAGTCAGCCAGAGAAATAGAATCAGGGCTGGAGAGGTGGCTCAGTGGCTAAGAGCACTTGTTACTCTCACAGGTTCATCCATCCTGGGTCAGTTACAGTATATAACTACAGGTCCAGGATATCCAACACCCTCTTTTGGCCTAGAAGGGCACCTGCATGCATGTGTACACACACACACACACACACACACACACACACACACACACGTTTCTTTAAAAGATGAAGTAAAATCAGCTGAGCTTTGTGGCCCACATCTTTAATTCCAGCACTTGGGAGGCATAAGCAGGTAGACCTTTGTGAGTCCAAGGTCAGCCTAGTCAACATAATGAGTTCCAAGACAGCCAGAGCAATATAGTGAAACCCTGTCAAAAAAAAAAAAGACAAAATCAGTAAGTCCCTTATGTGTAAAAATATGTATTTAGGTAAAGAATGGCTTGTGTGTTATTGAGGCTGGCCATCTGCAGCCCTGGTACAGAGATGATGATGATGATGATGCATTTCAAGTCAGAAAGTAGTTGCTACAACATTTCTTCTTGCCTAGGGGAAGCCATTCTTGAGATAATATAGGACTTTCCAGTGGTTAGACCAGGCCCATTCATTCTCACTATGTGGCAATCAGGCAATCCACTCCACTCGAAAAATTTCAGTTATCCCCGCCCCCCCCAAAAAAAACACCACCACAAAACCTTTCAAAATAATGTCTGACCACAAAGCATAGTCCTGCCCAGCTGACCTAGGAAATCCCACAGTGGCTGTTGTGCACACCTCCCCCCACCTCAGTGGCCAAGCAGAGTGGCGTTGCACATACTGGTGCCTCAAAAGGCCCAGGACACAGCAGAATGGGTTCTCTGTGTGTGCTTATTAAATATAGAGAGATAGGATGAGGGGGGAATGAGAGAGAAATAAACATTTCCCATGGTTGCTTCCCTCTCTTGAGAGCAGGATCACCACCTGGAGAAGACGTCCTAAAGAATGCCTCCCCCCGCCACACACACATAGTACCCGCCTGGGAAGGAGTTTAGTAGCTTGGTAGTTTTCAAGTTCTGGAACATTTAGCCTCTCTGCAGTCAGTGAGGAAATGAGTGGCCACTGCCTCCAGTCCCTTCCCTCCCGGAAATCATCTCTGCTTGGGCTCCCGCCTCCAGAAGGTGTCAGTAACTCGCTCAGGCCTGATGGTGGTGAACATACTGCCATAATCTTCCTGCTGCTGACAGCCTTGCCCTTGGCCTTCTTCATTTGCTGCTGCCAGCAAGAGGCCAGGGACAGCAGGACATGTGGACCGGCCTGGCCTGGGAAGTTCAGGGAGTGGGCGTGTTTGGATGCCAGCTTGCAGCTGTAACAAATTATTCTCCCAGCCGGCATCGTTTTGGAGCCTCATCCCGTGTTTTCATTCCCGTGTTCCTTGGAGGGTGAAAAAAGAAAGAAAAACGTGCTTTTTGTATCGGAGAGAACTCTGAACCCGCCTGGATAAGCAATGCTGTGTGCCTTCTCCTTGAATGATCAACTCAATGAACCTCTCTAGGACTCAGTTTCCCCAAATGTTGACACACACACACACACACACACACACATCCCGGGGCTGTGCAAGCAAATAAGAGTTAGTGTATATGAAGAGTGTTTTACAAACGGCTGAAGTCCCGTATGACTTGAGTCTTGTTCCCATGCTGACAATCCCCACTCCGGGAGCACCCTGTGGAAACAGTAGTAGTGCACAATCGGCCTCCATCTTCACCACCGATGGAGAGCAGGTGTCTTTTCAGTTCACTGAGACAAAGTACATGGGGGTGGAGGTATAGTGTGCCAGTAATTCCTTCTAAACTAATTGGTGCGCTGGGTACTCCAAGCCCTCACTGCTTCAGAGGGGCCCTTCCTGACCACCCGGGTCCTCAGAGAAGATGCCAGTTTCTGAGGCTCAGCAGGTGGCCACAGATTTCCCCTCACAACATGAATGCTCCCATTCAGGCGATGAGTGCCTCCATTTGGCCCCCGCTCACTGTCCTTTGTATACACACCTATTACTTTTCCTGTCATCTGTGCCCATCAATGAAAATGTGACCAGAAAAATGACTGATGCCTTCCCGAGAACATCCTTCAATAAATCAACCGCCGGGGCCAGGTCCTTGCTTCCTGGAAACTTGGTTCCAGGAACGGAGCAGAAGGAGGGCTTCTTGTAAGAAAGTACGTCATTCATAGGCATGTGCCGTTTTCCCCTAGGGGCACCGATGGCTGAGCCAAGACAGGAGACTTCGCCTTTTGAAGCCAAATTGCTCACCAGCAATGGGTGTGACAGCACAAGCTGGCTACTGAGTAGGTTCAGGAGAACATCCTCTCCAGCCGAACACTGTCGACCTGCGCCAAGACAGTAGAAGAGACGTTTCCTCGGGGAATCAGGGATCTTAGAGTAACCAGGCCATTCTATCCCAGAAGAAAAGGTTTGTTGTGAACCAAGGTCTTTGGAAATTGTTCACCTTTGGAAGAGGAGACCCTGAGAGAGTTGAGAGTAACTGAGGAATAGCTGAGAGTCTCACTGGATACAGGATGCTTGGGGTTATGATGTCTACTTTTTAGATGAGGAAACCGTGGTTCAAAGATGGGAAGACGCTTTCTCAAGGGCCCACATCTGGCTCAGAAAGGCGAACATGGTTGGAGTGTAGCATCGTCAACCAGGTGCCAGGCCACGAGACCCAAAGCTTCCCAGGACTCTCAGACAAGAGATCAAAAAAGACTGATATCTTGTCTAAAAATCCTGGGAGGAGGGTTGGAAAGAAGAAATGATGGGATCTGTGTTCATGTCTTCCATCAGCATGGGGCACAGATTGGGAGGGGACAAGGGACAGCAGAAGAATCAAAAGCTGCTGCAGGGCTGATGACTTGGTACCATGGCCAAAGTGCCTTGCTCCACAAAGTTGAGGACCTAAATGTGGTCCGCCACACCCGTGTGAAGAGACAGGCATGAGGAGCATGTATGTCATCCTAGCACCGAGGAGATGAGCACAAGAAGACTCCTGAGGCTTACTGCTGGCTAGCCTAGCCCAAGTTGTTGGAATCCAGGTCAATGAGAGACCCCGTCTCAAAGAAAGAAAAGTGGGAAGTGCCTGAGAAATGACACCAGTGTTATCCTACACACACACACACACACACACACACACACACACACACACGCACACACACACAAATGCTGCCACTAGCATCCAGACAACAATGATGCCAGTATGAACAGAGCAGCATAGTGATTGACAGAGGCAGAATAGCCTTGCTTTCATTGACCCTACCACCTATAGGGTCAGGAAAGGCCCCAAGCACTGACACTCTTCTAGAAATAAAAGCTGTAAATGGTCTTTGGGGACCACGGCACAGGTAGAGCAGGTTTTCTTTCGGGGCACCAACCAGCTCTGAATCATAACACAGAGACTTATTATCAATTATGGATGTGTAGCCCTGTCTTATTTTTGTCCCATTAGCTCTTATAACTTAGTTTAACCTGCTTCTCTTCATCTACATTTTGCCTTGGGGCTTTTTACCTTTCTTTCTGTATGCCCTACTTGTCCCGCTTCTGCCGTGTCTGACTGGCTGGTGGCTCCCTGACTGGCTGGCTGAGCCCAGGGATCTCCCTCTCTCTCTCTTCCTCGTTCTTTCTTCTCTCAAGCCTAGATTCCTCCTGTTATGTATTCTCTCTGCCCACCAGCCCCACCTATCGTTCTACTGCCTAGCTGGTGGCTATTCAGCTTTTTATTAGACCAATCTGGTGGCTTAAACCAGCAAGGTAAAACAAATGTAGCACGTCTTTACATAGTTAAAGTAATGTTCTGCAACATAAAAAAAAAATGCAACGCATCTTTACAGGAGAGTGATGGGCACTGAGGGGGTCACAGCAAGGCATGAGAGGCTCCCTAGAAATCACCGGAGACCCAGCCAGGCTCAGTTCGTCCAGGAATGCAAAAGAAACAAGCTGTCCTCCCCGTCAGTTTATCTGTCCATCTCCAGGAGGAGGCAAGAACTCATGAGGAATTCCCGCAGCTCGCAGTTCCAAACACGCCTGTCTCAGCCCTGGAGCCTTAGCTGCCCTCCTCCATCAGCTCCAACAGCTTTTCTGTTTTAATTCTGAAAATTAGTAAGGCCATTTTTCCCCAAATAGGCACCTGACAAAAATCTGCCTTCCCAGGGTCCAGAGCACTTTTTGACGAGATGAACTTTTTTCCCTTCTGATCTGTTATACACAAACATTCGTTTCACAAATGTGTTCAAAACACCTATTGTGCACTCAGTAGAATTACCTGGAGACTATATACTCATTGGAGCTGAACTTGACAAACCTTACTAAAGCTAGGCAAGAAACATGTGGATGTAGCTCAGTGATACCAAGCTTGCCTGGGCATGTACAAGGTCCTGGGTTGAGTCCCCAGTGCCTCAAAAATCAAAACGATCAAAAAGCCCAGAATCCATACTTTCAGAATTGTAATTCTATCCTGAATATGCTTCCCTGTGTGACTGTGGGGAAGTGTCCTCATATCTCCCTGCCTTAGTTTCCCCTCCTTTAAATGACAATATGGTATAGATATATAAATATATATCTAAAGTCCTTTAAATGGTGTTAATGTTTATAATTCTCTTGGACCAATCAGCACATACACACGCACACACACGCCATGGAAGCAGCAAACAAAACCTCGGCAGTGCCAAGCACAGCCCAGGTCACACAGTGGCTGAAGGAGTCTGAACAGCGGGCAAAGGCAGAAGCCCGCTGCTGAGAGGAAATTTTAAATAACTGAAATAGCATTTTTCACCCACCAAGCTGGCGAACATGGCAGAGGAAAGGAGCTGGGGAAACGTGGCACTTGCTGATGGGAATGAACTAGAGGACCACCAGCAATTTGCACCGAACGGCTGCATCACCTGAGGTATTTCTGACAGCGTGAATCCTTCTAACAATGGAATTGAAAATAACCAGGCAAAAATGGAATGCTATGAAGGACTGAGGTTTGTCAGTAATAGTGGGAAAGAACAGAAAGTGTCTGCTATGTAGACCACACAGAAAGAAAATCCTGGGAGCTGACATGGAGATTGTGTGTGTGTGTCTGTCTGTCTTGTCTGTCTGTCTGTCGGGCAAAGGGGAGGAGAAGAAGAATAAAAGGAGGGAGAGGAAGAAGCAACTATAGAATGAGATATATAAATGCAGGCAGTTTTATGACTACCCATAGAGAACGGTCTAAAAGGGATTTTATAAACAAATTAACTCAATTATCTTTAGATTAAATATTTGTATTATCTGCACTTTTCTATTGTTTCCTGGAGATATAGATTACTTTTAGAATGGGAAGGAATTTATTTTTCTTTACATTATTCTTTTGGTTAGCACACCAAAAATAAACTTTATTGTGATGTTTTTATATGTGTATATATGTATGTTCCCGTTACTTTTCTCATTGTTATAATAAACTATCGGACAAAAGAAACTTAAAGGAAGAAGGGCAGCTTACCGTTCCTACTCTAAGAAGGCACACAGGGCAGTGTGGCAGGAAGCCAGGCAGCAAGAGCTGGTGGCTGGTCATGCTGACGTCACGGTCAGGAAGCAGAGACGTGAGCTCTAGCAAGTACCCCACTTTCTTCTCTTTTCTTTCTCACTGGATTCAGGACCCCAACCCTTGGGGTGGTGTCACCCACATTCAGGGTGCCCATTCCCAGCTCCCTCTTTCCCTTAGTTTTTCTCCCTTTCTTTCTGGCCCCCCACCCCTTATTCCATTATTCACTCCCAGTCCTCCCTCCTCCCTTCCGTTAGACTTCTTCTTCCTCTCTCTTAGTCCCCTTTCCACTTCCATGTGATACACACACACACACACACACACACTTACATCTAGACTCTACATGTGTGAGAACGTATGCGATATTTGTCTTACAGGTGATCATTATATGAAGTGAAATAAGAGTTTATTCCCTAAATGTTAATGCCCAGGGTGTCTCCAGCTACCAGCTCTTGTTCTGCCCTAGTTGTGGGAATTGCTGGCCCCTCAGCGTGGTGGGAAAGCCTGGTTCTCAGCCTGCTTGGACTTGGGCATTTGCAAATAACAACTCCATTCACAAGGACCAAATAAGCAGCCAGCAGGTGGCTTCCAGCCAAGGGATGACACAGCTTTGAGAGCTGGACACCTCCTCCATGGCTACCAAGGAAACAGCTGTTTTCCTGCCCCCAGTTCACAACAAGGTGTCCAGCTCTAGGGACATGTCCTTGTGAGAAATCTGCACCAAATTAAGGCAGAATGGCCCTCTGTGACCAAGTGTCTGGGCCACCAAGAGTTCATAAATTCTTCCCTGACAAGCCCCAAGAAGGAGAGCTGGCCTAAGACTCCAGATCACCAAGTTCACCACGCCATGTGACCAGAAGACAGGGACACCAGGAGTCTAGAATGTTAGGACCTCCACAAACACCTGGTATCTTTGCATATTTGTTAAAGACGCAGACATCAGTTCAGCCCGGACATGCTGATTGAGCCCCCGCTGACCAAGCTGCATCCAGTACATCCCACGACCACACCCCTGTCAGTAGACTCTTAATTCTACTGTGTAGTC
The DNA here is from genome assembly GCF_037038515.1 of Microtus pennsylvanicus. Taxonomy (NCBI): domain Eukaryota; kingdom Metazoa; phylum Chordata; class Mammalia; order Rodentia; family Cricetidae; genus Microtus; species Microtus pennsylvanicus. The sequence goes on along the minus strand of NC_134586.1, from coordinate 34,791,244 downwards.
CTCTGAAATATCAGCCCCTCTTAACATTTCCCTTCTCATCCTATGTGGGGCTCGGCTTCATAGGCAGGTGTCCCCAACTCAACTGTTCTCCACCTATGAATTCCAGCTCCTACCAACCTTAACTATCAACTCTCACCCACTTCACAGCAAGAGAAACTGGAGTTCGTAACTTGCCTGACTGCCGGGCTAAATGGTATCAAACCAAACCTCTGAGCCCGCCTAGCACTGGGGCCTTTTTCTGAGAACCAGGCTTTCTCAAATGGGGCCTAGGCTTTCTTGGAATCACAGTTCCGTTGTGGGTTCACGCAGGATCCAACTCCCAGTGCTGTCACATACTAATGGATTATCTTGAGTGACACAGCCTCAACATGTCTCAGTTCACTGACATGATAATGATAGCCATGTCTTTCAGGCTCTGAAACTGCACAGCAAGTCCCCCAGAGTGCAGTGCTGATGGGGTGAAGATGAGCTGGTAACGAGTGTTTGAGGACTGAGGACTAGGTGTGACCTCAGTGCCACAAGCCCAGGATAGGCACCCTTGAAGCTCATTGATCACCAGCCTAGCCTGAACAATGAGCTTTGGCTTCAGTGAGAGACTCTGTCTCAAAAACCAAAGGTGGAGAGAGATTGAAAAAAGACACCCGATAAACCCCGGTCCCCATTCACACTTATACCACAGGCACATGTGCACGTGTTCACATACCACATCACACACAACCACGGCAATTTTTTAAAGGTGTTGCTTGCATACAGTTTGCATTTATTTTGTTCATTAAACCGTCCCTTGAGGCAAACTCCGGAAAGAGAGCTTCTAGGCCAGCAGGAATAGTCCCAAGGGGATCTGGGTGGTCAAGCTTTGGACAGACTGGTTTGGGGGCAGGGGGAGTCTACTTTCCCTTCATGGGCTTCATAAGAGGAAAGATAAGCAAAGGCTTGTCTAAGCTGCTCCAATGCAGCATCTCCACATCCCAGCAGTTCTCAGGGCCCAGCCCGGCCCAGTCTGGCCTGCCCTGACCCAACCCGAAACAATAGGAGCCATGGGAACTGGAATAAGACAATGAGAGAATCATAAAGATGCTAAATTCCAGGGCCAGAGAGGACTACAGAAATCATATATTATAATCCCTCTGTTTCTCAGGTAATAAAAGCGGGATCCAGAAGGCGACTGAATTGGCTCTGGCTTTTTTTGGTTCCTAGGATGTTTCTATGGCTGGATTCCAAACCTGTCTATACTTTGCAAGCCCTGGGCAGTGGCTCCTCCTGTTCCTGGGCCTTCAGCCACTTGCTCTAGAGGAGCTGGTTGGAAACAGACTGGTTTCAGGAGGGGACTAAGGATGCTGGCTCCTGTCTCAGGCACGGGGTTGGCTATGTATTTTGTACAAGCCAAAGTAAAATGGAATACAGAGCCCTTCATGCAAACATTACACCAGTCAGCACCATGTTACCATTAGGAAACACAGACAATAACTAATGTATGGTTTATTTTAACTCAGAGTGTGGGAGGGACCAGACAGGATCTGCACCCACAGAAGACTGTAATAAAAGTCATCAATTGCAGACCAAGTAATGCCCACGTGCCAGCTCTGCCAGGCTCAGCCACAAGAGCCACCATCCCAGAGGCAGTGCTGTTAAACTAAGGGCCTGACCGAGAAAGGCTTTTACCTCCTGAAGCCAGACTGAAAGGCCAGAGAGGTATTTCTTTCTCAGACGCCCAAACACCAGCGCGAGGCTACCAAGATCATGAAAAACGTGGCAGAGAGAGCACCACAGAAGCAACCAATATCCAACCCCATGGAAGGAAGAACTTGGGAGCTAACTCAGAAAGAATTCAAAATAACCATCCTAATGTCGACAAGAGAATACGGCTGGATAAAGAGTGCGTGAACAAAGTAAGACTCTTCCGAAACTTCCAAGAGAAAAGAACAGGCCAGCATTATCTTTATGAATACAAGGAAATAAAGGAGAAAAGAGAGAAGGAGGCAGGAATGGGGGGTGAAGAAAAGGGGGAGGGAAGGAAACTGTGGCCCAATATGCCTGACAAACAGATAGAAAAATATTCAGTCAAAAAACAGTAGTATGCCAGGCCCGGGAGACGGCTCAGTGGATAAAGTGTTCACTATTAAAGTGGGAAGATCAGAGTTTGGATTCCCAGAACCCACATAAAGCCAGGCAGGTATGAGACTGCCTATAAATCCAGCACATAGGGATCCCCAGAACAACTCACTAGCTAGCCTAGCCAGAATCCTTAGATCTGGGTGCAGAGCAAAGCCTTGCTTCAATCAAATAAAATGGAAATTAATCAAGGAAAGTATCTGATGTTAACTTTAGGCCCCCACACATGTGAAAACACACACACATACCATACATGCACATATATGCAAGACAAAATACTAATGTATCTAATTCAACATCACCTTAGATGAAACCTATACCAGAATTGGTTAGTTGGCCTTCCACTCCCATGACAAAATGCCTAAGAGAAAGAACGCTTCACTTTGGTTCTCGATTTCAAAGGCTTTGGTCCATGATCACTTGGCTCATTGCTTCTAGAACTCTGGGAGTCAACATGTCATGAGAAAAAGCATGTGACAGACAGAACAAAGGGGACAGGACAAGGGTGTGTCCCTGAGGACTAGAACCTTCAGCCAGAGCCCACCTCCCATTTGTATCAACTCCCAGCAGGCCATAGAACATCCGCGGCTTGATCTGTATGATGAGGTCAAAGCCTTCATGGTCGGATTACCCCTGGGTGCTGATGTACTACAAATCAGACTTCACTACAAGAGTCTGTGGACCTTTGGGTCTACCAATAATAAAGTGGGTTTTATGAAAGGGATGTAAGAATTGCTCAATATATGCAAACCGGTACAAATGGAATATTTCACAGCACAATGAAGAACAAATATCATAGGATCGCTTTTATATAACTAAAAATAATGAACAAACTTTCATATTCTTTCAGAATTAAAAATATTCTTTAAGAAATGTTGCTTGCTGATCTTAAGGGGATGTAGCATGAATAATAAAAACCCAGAGACAGATACTGGGGTTCAAGGTAAGATCAGAAACGCAAAGCAGCCAACCACTAGAGAGACCTTTTACCTCGACCAAATCTTCAGACTGAAAGGGTGAGATCCTGTTTCCACGAATCCTCAGACTCCACACTCCAGTGAGTTCCTGTCTCTTCCCCTTTATATTCCTCTCTCCTCCCATATCACTCCTGTCTCCACTTTCCTAGTGCTGGGATTATAGGTGTGTGACTCCCAAACGCTAGGATAAAGATGTGAACCACGACCACCTGGATCTATTTCTGGATTAATCTTGTGGTAGCCCAGGGTAGCCTTGAACTCCCAGAGATCCGTCTGCCTCTGTCTCCTGAGTCCTGGAATTAAAGGTCTCTCTGGCCTGTATGGCACACAATCCTGCAGAGCAGGCACTTATAGAAAGATCAACTCAAACTCTAAAGTATATGTTAAATAAACAGAAAGGAATGATAAAGACCCCCAGACACAGATTGCATAATGCTTTATTAATTTTGAATTTTTTAAATGCTAATGAGAAAGGAACAGTTGCAGAGAGACATTAGTAGTAGAAAAAAAACTATAGAATTAAATCAGCCAATACACTTTAAAAGATGTACTGACCTCAGAATGGAAACCGGGACATGTGTTATGTTGGGGAGGGGTTTTGCTTTTGTTTCCACAAGGGAACTGGAGTTTGTTCCCATTACCTACATCAGAGGGTTTACAACCACCTGTAACTCCCCAGGTCCAGGGTACTCAATGCCTTCTTCTAGCCTCTGAGGGCACTTTAGCTCACGTGAGTGTGTTACACACATACACAAATGCACATACAAAATAAATAAATAAGCCCTTAAAATAATAAACGAAAATTTTAAATTATTTTCAGCTGGGTATGGTGCTATGTGTCTCTAATTCTATTGGTGGAGAAGAAAATTAGGAGTTTGAGTACATCTTGGGCTTTATGTCAAAGTCATTGTCTCCAAACAAAGGGACAAACATTTCCAAACAGAAAAGGTGTAGGAAGAATGTAAACCGACATAAGAAGAATGTGACACTCCACAGCTAAGTCTGACTCCATGGTGAACAGCTGCAGGCATCCCTCGGGTCAAGAAGAACCAGGAGGCACTCTTCACTTCCTCTCAGCACAGGAGTGGGAGTTCCAGGCAGAAATGTCAGGCAAGTGCGACAAGACGTCCCTGCCTGCAAAGGAGTAGAAACATCTCGATGGCATGGTCTTCCACGGAGAACACACCCCACTCAAGCTGCTGACACTAATACATTAACTCAAGAAAGACTCAGCTGCATTTCTAAAAAGAAATTAAGAAGACAGTCCCAACCACACCCAAAAAGAATGAAATACTTAGGAATAAATTTAATCAAGAAGGAGAAAGATCTGAATTCTTATTGTTAAAATGCCCATATAACTAAAGACAACAAACAAATTCAAAGTGATCCTTATCACAAGAACAGGAAAAACATTCCTAAAATTCACAGGAAGCCAGAAAGGACTCTGAATAGCCAACACAATCTAGAGTGGAAAGAAAGCTAAGACATCACACATTCTGATTTCAAACAATATCGCAAAGCCATTGCAATCAAACCAGGCTTAAAGCAGGTCGTGATGATGCATGCTAGTAATCTCAGCACTCAGGGGTGGAGGCAAGAGAATGCAGCAGCTGAGTCTGTTTTTAAGAAACAAAACAAAAGCCTGCAAAGATAAAAATAAAGGGCACAAAAGCCCGGAACTGGCATACATAGATAGATGGCACAATTGAACAGCACAGGGAACTATAACGGAACCCACAGGTCGTTAAACTTTATAACCGTATTGTGACAGTTAAGCTTGGTTGTACACCTGACTGCATCCAGAATCAATGAAAACACAAGCTACCAGGCACTCCTGTGAGGCACTATCTTGATCAGATTATCTGAAGCACGGAGACCTGCCCTGAAGGTGGGTGGCATCTTCTGGTGGCAGCAGGGATAAAAAGACAAGAAAAAAGAAAGCTGGGTTTTGCCTGCTTGCAGTCACCATGCTGGCAAGTCCACCTATCCTGTCTCTGTAGCATTCCTTTACCAACATTAGAAGCAACTCCTTCCACCTTCTCACTTAGACTGAAGACAGCGGGTCTCTGGGAATTGTCCAGGTCTTCAGGGCTGAGTTGAGATGGCACAGGCATCCAGCCTCGTGGACCAATATTTATTCTATCAGTTATGTTTCTGTAGAAAACCCTGACTTAATACAGGTACCAGGAACACACAACAGGAGAACGGTCCTCAAAGAATTGAAAAACAGGATATCAACATGCAGAGGTATGAAATTGGACCTTGATCTCACATTATCTGATACCAACAACTAATAAAGAATGGATTACAGATTTGCGTGCAAGACCTGAAGCTTGAAAACTCTTGGAAGAAAGCAAAGGAAGTACCTGAACTAGCCTTGATGATGACCAAAGGTTAGGTAAGAAGATCAAAACCAAACAAAATTATTATAAGCTAAAAGGCTTTATACAGCAATGGAAATAGCTGGGAAAATGAAAAGGTTGGATTAAAATGTACAAGACTCATAGCTGATAAAGAGTTGGTGTCAGGGACTCCTACAGCTACTGAAAAATAAACATCCAATAATCCAATTCTAAGATGGACCCAAATAGACAATTTTCTTCAAAGAAAACATAAAAGGCAATAGGTTCATGCCAGGGCACTAAGCATCACCACCCGCTGGGTAAGTGCAAGCCTGACAAAGGGCTGGAGAAGCGCTCAGGGGTGAGAAGAGCTCTTGCTCTTCCAGAGGACCAGAGTTCAGTTTCCAGCACCTAGCTCAGATTCACAAATGCCTATAACTCCAGCTCCAGGGGATCCGGAGTCTTCTTCTGGCCTTCGTGAACACCCATAGACATGGGGCATATATTCACACAGATACACACATATACATACAGATAAATAAAAGTTTAAAATAAACCTTTGAAAAAATAAGTAAGTGTGGCAAGAGAATGGAGAAAAGGGAAGCATTGTGCGGTGCTGGGTGGGGTTACTATTGCTGTGAAGAAACACAACGAAAAGCAAGTTGGGGAGGAAAGGGTTTATTTGGTTCACACTTCCACATCCTAGTCCATCACTACAGAAATCAGGACAGGAACTCAAACAGGGCTGGAACGTGGAAGCAAGAGCTAATGCAGAGGCCATGGAGGAATGCTGCTTCCTGGCTTGGTCCCCCTACCTTGCTCTGCCTGCTTTCTTATAGAACCCAGGACCATCAGCCCAGAGGTGACCCCATTCCCCAGTGAGCTGGACCCTCCCCCATCAATGACTAATTAAGAAAATGCCCCACAGGTTTGCCTGCAGCCCAGCCTTACAGAGGCATTTTCTCAATTGACACTCCCTTCTCTCAGAAGACTCTAGCTTGTGTCAAGTTGACATAAAACTAGCCAGCACAGTCTTTGTACCAATTATGGAAAACAATGTGGAGGATCCTCAAAGATTTTAAAAATAGAACATCTGATTCAGCAATCGTACCTCAGGGATGCATCTGACGTGTCTCAAAGAAAGACCTGCAGTCCATGATCACTGAAGCAACGTCCACAGTTGCTCAGATACAGAAAGTGTGCTACCTAAACACAGCGAGACACTAGCCAGCCTTGGAAAACCCTGTCCCTTGCAGCAGCAGCACTTGAAACTGCAGACACTGTGCTCTGGGTAATAAGTTAGATGATGGTGTATGCTATATGATCCCACTTACGTGTGAAAACTTTAAAAAGTGTCACACTCGGAAGCTGAGAGTGGATAGCCCCATTGCTACTGACCAGACCAGTCTTTCTTTCTGTGATGTCCTTGAGTTTCAGCTACTGCCCCAATCCCTGGCCAAGATACTTCCTGTTCATGTCTCAAAAATTCTGCCTCATCAAGTCCTCCTAATTCCATCATAATCTACCTCTCCTTAGTGCAAGAAATATCAAATATGAGTCTTTTCTATCAAATACTATAAAACTTGTGTTTAGGGCAAGGAATTCAAATCTTTTTTATCTCCCCTACCTCTTAATACTTTTATGTAACTGACACACGCACATATATAAACACACACACACCATCCAAGTAAAACCTTAGTTTACATTAAGGTCCCCTGCTGCATTGAATAATTAGGTAGTCTGGCACAGTGACCGCTTTCTCCTTCCTCCATTTCCTATGTGCCAGTTCTTTTAAGACTAGCCAATCAAACCCCAGCCAAATGGGAAACAGCATGGTCACCTCCTGAGTTAGAATAAAAACCAAGTGCACTTCCTGCCTCTGTGTGCCGGAACTTCCAAGCACAGCATCTTGGTCAAGAGTAAAATTTGCTTTGTTCAGACACTTCTGTCCGACTGGTCTCTTTCTTTAGACACCCAGAACTTCTGTCTAACATTAGTCTCTTGCAAAGGTACGGTCCAGCATAGTTTTGTAGGGTTTTGATTAATGCCTACCACCAGGAGCCAGGGCAGCTTTATTCATGTGTGTCTTGATGCCTTGCACAGGAATATATATACTGAGTGAGTTAACCAATGAGACGATCCTGGGAATATCAACATATCCAGCTGAAATAGAAGAGTTCCCTCATCCATAACAGGAGGGTGAGAATCATTGCCTTGAAGCAATAAACAAGACTGTGCATCAGAAGAGCCTGGTGCAGGAGAGGCTATTACATTTGAGGACAGAGTCTATGATGCTGGCTGCAGGAGGATACCAAGGGAGTCCTTGAGCTTGTAATTATGCAAAGGGCTAGGATGCAGGACACCCCCCACCCCCGCAAACAGTTCATCTACTGTCGCTATCAGGGCTTCTTAGGAGGAAGGAACTTCAGGCTGGTTTGTTTCTGTTGTCTTTTTAGACTGAATATGTTTCTCCTCCTCATCCAGGAAGCATGTGTAGGTGAGGGCAGAGCCAACTAGCTAAATCCAGCAGCAACTAGCTCCAAAAACTCAGTCCTTCTTCTACACTGGGTTGCCTTTTCCGGGAAATGCTTGACCTAAACTAACTTTAGCCTCCCCTTACTTTTATATACATTGACTGACTCTCCACGGAAATTGGGTAAACACCCCGGTTCATTGTACAGTCGCCCCCTCAAGCTTTGGTCACCTCTCTTGCCACTGAAAAGCTTCACATGGGATATTTAGTGGAAACGATTACTAAGTACCACAGTCATTTTAAGCAAAAGGAGAGTTAGCAATCCGTGCCAGACCCCACCCCCCAGGGACCGGAAGTACACGCTCTGGAGCTGCTAACTCAACTTGCCTTCCTGGGCTTGGTTTTCAGAGTTGTCTGGTCTGGAGGCAGCTGGGCACTGAGTTATCCACCAAGAGCTGCCCAGTGTGTCCCGAGACGGGAGGGGTACCTCAAGGAGACTGCCCGCAGGGGAGAGCTGATCCTCCGTAGCAAAGCTGGGCTCCTCTGAGCCTGCATAATTTGGAGTCTGCAGGGAGCTAAATATCCCTTGCAAAGAATCACAATCACCTTTTGCACTTGCCCAGCTTTTGTTCCCGCTCAGAACACATTCTAGGCTATTAGCTTGTTAGAGCCTCAAAAATAACCCCGCGAGACTACAAGCAGGAGTCATTGCCCCATTCCTCAGAAGAAGAAACTATGACTCAGGACATAACCATCATCGGGCGCATAATAAACCATTATAAAACCAGTGTTTTCTGTGTGCTACAAGCTTCACTTGAATTATCTCAATTAATTTCAGAAAACAAGTATTATCCATCTCCATGCTGCCGCTCAGAAGTTAAGAGTGTGGGGAGAGCGAGATTGCTTGTGCCAGACATATCAAAAAATGACAGTCTGGATTTTCAAAGGCTCCATGGTCTGTCTTTCCAGGTGTGCTTACGCAAAGGGCCCAATGACAGGGAGCCCCCAGACACAGCTCATCTCGGGGTTCCCACTCCACAGCCACAGGAACAGGTGAAGAGAAGGAGGATGGCCCGCTGCTCTTCCGGCTGACGCGTTTGGGGAAAGTTGCTGATCATCCAGAGATTTTCCTAGATTTTTGAGGAGTGGGTCCCGCGCAAGGCTCCTCAAATTGAAAGTAAAGGTATGTTGACTCAGTGTCTGGGTCACAGGCAGGTGAAGACACTACACTGCTGGCCTTGAAGATGGAGAATCAAGTTAAAAGACAGGGGAACCCAGAACCTACAGGAAGAAGCCAAAACAGCCCCGTTGAAGCCATTGCTAATTTCAAAACCTCCAGAACCATAGACAAGCATATAGGTGCTTAACTGTATCAGCTTTATGAAACCAATATATCAACTATCAACACAATTTTACAACTCTGGCATCATTTCATGGTGGAACCTCATTCTGTTGTCAGTCATACATCATCTCTCCAAAGCTCCCAGTTTATGAGCAACCAATCGCCTTCTGCATATGGGCTTACTGTTATAGACATTTCCTATAAACAGAATCACGTAATCCGTGGACTTTTAGGTCTGGCTTTTGTTTTTTAGCTTAGCATATTATTTGATTTCACCCATGCTGGAGCATGCATCAGGTTCCATTTCTTCTTATTGCAAAATACCCTCCAGCTCTATAACTTATTTCTTCAGCTGTGATAAACACCATCACCAAGAGCAACTTGGGGAGAAGAGGGTCTATTTAATCTTATATTTTTAGTTGTGAGCTGAGCCTTTAAGGACTGAGCCATCCTTCCATCCTGGGTCTTTATAATAGTACAGATTGTAGTTCATTATCTAGGAAAGTCAGGGCAGGCACCTGAGGCAGGAACTGAAGCAGAGACTGTAGGAAAAAGCTGTTTTCTGGCTTGCTTCCCATTGCTTACTTCTTATACAACTCAGGATCACCTCCCCAGGGGTGGCACCACCCACATGAATCATTAATCAAGAAAATTCCCCACAGACTCGCCTACAGGCCAATCTGATGCAAGCATCTTTGTAGATGGATTATATAAAGTAGTCCCACTCTAGCTCAGAATTGAGTATAATGAAGGGTTCTTTATTTAGGGGTAGCCCCACAGATCACGGTCCTCTGCACAAGTGGGGACAGGAACTGAATCCAACAGGCAAGAGAGAGGCCACGCAAACTCTATGTCTACATTTATAGTACAAGAGACCACACCCAAGTGGGCTGGTATCTTAAAGGCTATTGGCTGAAGGAGTTCTCACAGTACCTCTCCCTTTTGTTTAAAAAAAAAAAGAGTTCTAAGCCTAATACAAAACTATATACAATAAGAACAAATATCAAGTATAAAAATTAGAACTAAAACCAGCATAAACAATAACAGGCAGGAAACATATGCTAAATGTTTTAATAGTTATCCTATACTAAGAAGTCTAAGGCTTGTATTAGCAATGGCTTGGCTAAGTCATGAAAGGAAAGTAACTACAACTATCTAGTCTTCAACCCCATCAAAGACCCAAGAAGGGAAATAATATTACTTGAGTAAACAGGAAACATAATCAAGCAACTTTCAAAATAGGCAATAAATGACAGAGACAACTGGCTACCTGAGCAATCACCCAAAGTCCCATTTGCATTGTTGGAAGAATTGGCTTTGGCTAAGGTCTAGAGTAACTGACAGACCATTTTCAGAGGCAGGAATATTTTCAAAACCATCTTACCCTGTCTTGGCAAGTTTTCACAGTCTTTTTTCTTGTATCTTACTTGTCCTGTCCAGATACTGTGCATTTTGTCAGCAGGCAAGGCATGGGCAGTTCTTTGCCCAAAGAACAATTTTGCCAAGAAGAAAACAAGCTCCAAGTGGAGTGTCTTGGGTGTCCAATATTCTCATGAAAATAGATTGGTGCTGCCAGGAGCATTGATTATGTCTCATATCAACAAAAGCCTAAGTTAATTTTTTTAGATTTATTTGCTTACACATTTTATGTACATGAATGCTCTGTCTTCATGCACACCAGAAAAGGGCATCAGATCCCATTACAAATGGTTGTGAGCCACTATGTAGTTGCTGGGAATTGAACTCAGGACCTCTGGAAGAACAGCCAGTGCTCTTAACCACTGAGCCATCTCTCCAGCCTTCAACGCTAAGTTATTTAAATGCCATATTCCATAGTTCTTTGAAGTGGCTGAAGATTACCTGTCTATGTAGAATACAATCTCTATATATCTAAAGAACCTGATTAGTCTAACTCTAACTGTGACAAACATGTATGACCATTGACCTATAATTCTTAATACTTATATAGCTTAAAGAGTAAAACCCCATTTTAAAACATAAACAATCTTTAAACAAGTAGGCAGCAAATGAGGACAATGACCTCAAAATGTAAACAATGTATAAGTATCTTGATCAGAGTTAGAAATGTATAATGCACTTTTACTGGGTTTGGGACTTTTCTTTCTTTTTTTTTTAATTTATTTATTTATTAAAGATTTCTGTCTCTTCCCTGCCACCGCCTCCCATTTCCCTCCCCCTCCCCCAAATAAGTCCCCCCCCCAGCCTGAAAAGCAATCAGGGTTCCCTGCCCTGTGGGAAGTCCAAGGAACACCCACCTCCATCCAGGTCTAGTAAGTGCCCAACACTACCACCTCATCACCCTGACGCCTTCGCCTCTCGGGGTGGGAGAGTGGCTCATGGCTAGCTTATAGAACTCCCTGGCTTCTACCCCAGAACCACATGGAAAACAAAAATGGTGGGCTGGGGAGATGCTTGAGAGGTATAAGAGTGTTCTTAAGTACTGTTCTCCCAGGACCCAAGCTTAGTTTTCTGTGAGTTGATTTTGGATCACAAATACCAAGTCAATTCTCTTTTTGTCCGTAATATATTTTGTGTTATTTCCTGGATTGTTTCCCAGAAAGGCAATGATATCATCTGTAAACAAAATATAACTTGTATCTTCTTTCCTGCAAAAAAAAAAGAAATGTATAATGCAATATGATAAATATATTCTAAAATTGTATCAATATACAAAATGTCTTAAGCAGAGGTAGAAGCATATATGCATAAACTATGACAAAATAACTTTGCATAGTTATACAAGTGTTGTAAACAGAAATAGGAGCATATTCAATATAACAAATATAATTTGAATTTGTATCAATATGCAAGAATCTATACTAATGTAAATTGTCTATAAATAATAGCTCGCAAGTATTCACTCTATTACACTATTATTATTAGTGTGAGTAAGCTCATACTAATCTATCTATTATCCCATCCAATTTCTCTTTTTTTTTCAAAGATCCCTGAGCCTACACAATTTCTATCCTAACCCCCAATCCTATATCAGTTATAATCACCCCTAATTGATGTTCCTAACCCTAAGGACAAACTTTGTTGGTAGAGGGGACGTCGTCTTCTAGAATTACTTCCAACTGTCATGGGGGTGATATTCTTTCTATGGGATTCTATAAAACTAAAACAATGGTTAAGTTTCAAGATTTACTGTCTGGTATAATTGTACATTGTCTCAAAAAGTCAATAGGGTTTTTATTCTGAAGTTTATACTTGAAGTTCTGGCCAGAACATTGTAAGAAGGTGCACCATTTCAGCTAACCAAGTAGGAAACATCTTGAGCAGCTGGTACCCAAAACAGATCTTAAAGTAGCCCTATCAGCTTCCTGGAAATATCAAAGATTACTGCAGGAAAATTTATTGTTCATTGTGGAAAACAAACATTATTCATATAGACATATATTCAACAAAAGCTATGATAGAGACAAAAATGATATGGAGAGATGTAAAATTTTTCCTAAATCTTTCCATTTTCTGTCCCATACCAGATGGCTCATGACATGAAACAGAAACTAAATTTTCCTTTAAATAATATGCTTGAATTTAGAAAAGCACAGAGCCATTGTCCAATGCCAAAGCCAGCTTTAATTTTTAAGTAAAGATATATTCATGTTCAGGTAATGAAATTTTACTCTGCAGATGACCTGTCCCCATAAGTCAGATTTCTCTCCACTTAGTGATGTTTTCTGGATAGTTATCTTTCTTCTTTGGGCATCTAGATGTCCAAGGTCTCTCAATATTTTGAAGATGAACATTTTCCTGCAAAGACAATAACAGAACCCTGCCCCAACCCCTATGAGATTTTCTTACCACCTGTATGGTTTTCACCTCTGTGGATGAGCTGTTATTTCTGTCTCAAGATGTTTCTCTTTTTCAAACCAAATCTTTATTAATTTTGATGGTATCCTTAGCTTTTCTTCTCCTGTGGAAACAAGAGTGAATCCCCTTCCCCAATGGAGCACATCTCCTGGTTTTCATACTAAGGTCAACACATCATTGAAATATACTGGCTTATTTAATTCAGAAGTTTTTTACTATTATCCAACGTGTCTCTGCTACCGTTGTTCCTCTCTCATTAGTATTTAAAAAAATTCAAGGTTAATAAAGCATTATGCAATCTATTTCTGAGGTTTTTTCCATCCCTTTCTGTTTGTTCAACATATCCTTTGTAGTTTGATTTGACCTCTCTATAACTGCCTGACCTGTAAGATTGTTTGGCATACCTGTAAAACGCATTATATTATAATAAGCAAAAATCTGTTTCATTTTCTTAGAGACATATGCTGGACAATTATCTGTCTTTATTTATGCAGGTATACCCATGATGGCCATAATTTCTAATAAATGCATGACTACTAAATCAGCCTTTTCTGAGTTCAAAGCAGTTGCCCATTGAAAACCTGAACAAGTGTCAATGGTGTGGTGTACATATTTTAATTTTCCAAAATCTGTAAATAGAAATACATCCATCTGCCAGATTTTATTCCTTTGAGTACCTTTTGAGTTACTCCCTGCAGATAGCAATGTTTGGTTATAGAAAGAGCAAGTAGACATCTCTTTATAATCTCCTTAACTTGTCATGTAATAGAAAACTCTTGAAGAGGCCAATTCAGATGCCAAGATTCTGGAGCAATGATAGTCACATCCACACCTGTTTCCAGTAATCTCTCAATTATAATGTTCTTTATACATACTCTTAGCTTTGGTCTTTGATAATTTATAGAAGTCTGCCAAAATATATGCTTTCTATATTCTATTGGAATTTTTGATTCATCCTCCATGTTTAATCCATCATCCAGAGCATGTGGCTTTTTACAGCAGGCATTGGATTTTTTTCATCTTCCTGATGAGATATGTTTTCTACTGTGACTGGGAATGACTGGCCCACATTTGACCTGAGGGCCTTCGAGTGACACCCCCTCCCCAGGAGTTTCCCAATGATATCAGTTGCCTTGTTAGTCTTTTGCCCTTGTTTGTCCTTTGCCACATGTTCTACATAATCCAGAAGGTTGAGACCTTTTATTTTTATCATTCCCAGAGGAGACATTATTTCAAGGAATGCCTTGTCCACAATCCCTTCTCAGATGTCCTATTCTACCACAATCAAAACATTTGGCATTTTGATGTCTCCTCATACCTTTGGAAATTGCTTCTCCTACCCAAGTCTCAGTATTATAGTCAATTATCTTAACATTCATTGTATGTATTCACTTATCCATTGGTGCTGATCTAACCTTTAAAGCCCCAAGTATCTGTTTGCATTGTAAGCTGGCATTTTCAAAAGCCAGAGATTCAGTAAGTACTCATCTAGATTCTGGGTCTGTTACTCCGATTTGTACAGTCTTAGTTAATCTTTGTAAAAAGTCACTAAATGTTTCTCTTTGGCCTTGTTTAACCCTTGTATATGATTCCATTCTTTTTCCTAGTTCTTGAATTCTGAACCAAGAATTTAAAGCTGCTATGTGGCATAGGGACAAGATACGTTCATCATAAAGAGCTTGATTCTGTGGATCAGCATAAGTGCCCTCACCAAGTATTTGATCTTGGAAAACCTCAAACTCTTTTGCTTTTCCCTTTTATTCTAAAATTTGTGCCTCTTCTTGCTAGTTTCCTTTCCACAGTAATTGCAGCCCATCTCCCAGGACCAGTGAAACTAATTGAAGCCAATTATGTGGGGTACCCTTAGTCCTGGAAGCCCATGTCTTTACCATCTCCCTAGCAAATGGTGCAGCCATAAGATACTATTTCTTGCTTAATTTCTTTTACATTGTTTATACCTATAGGTTTCCATCTACATTCTTTAGATCCTTTTGGGTATTTAGTAATTGGTGGTTTGTCAGAGGTGATTACAGCATAAGTAGCTAAAACTCTTGGTAAGTTATCTCTGACTCTGACAAGTACTGGCAGTGTTAAATCTTTTCCTTGTACCTGTCTCTCTACTCAACAATTCTGATAATTTCTTCAATTGCTTCAAATATTTTCACCACTGTCTTTTGTAAAGCCTGAATCTCTTGACTTATGAATATTTCTAATGATCTCATTGACTCACATAACCTCTGGTCCTCATTCTGCACATATGATTCCAAGGTATGAAATTTTTCCATTAAGGATAACTTCTCATCCTTGGATATTATTTGGATGATGTGCAGATTGCCTGCCATCCTGGAGAGATACTCTATCTGCTAACATAACTTTTAAACAGGTTTTGATTGTCAAATTCAACAGTATGAATTCTTTCAGGTAATCTCTGAGCATCCTTTGACATGGATTGAATTTTTCTGTCAAATTAGTTATCTTTTTCAACGGTATTAATTTTTTCAGGTAACTTTTTTTATTTTCGATGGTATTAATCCTGTCAGCTAGCTGTTCATTATTAGTCTATAAAGACTGTACAATTTCTATAAGTGCCTTATTCTTGGCTCTGTCATCAAACCATTTTCTTAAGGATATAATATGAAAAACAAAGCTAAGCCCCAATATCAAATAAATGGATATATCAGAAAAAAACATATAAGCCTTTCAGAATACCATTTATAGTATAAGCAAAAAGGTTATTAAATCCTGGATGGTGATATTGTCTGCAATTATATAGCTTTCAATTTTATTGATTTATTTATTAGTCAAACAAAGTTACCTCCATTGTGAGATTTCAGTCAATTGTTGTAGGTACAACAATCTTTATTGACTAGCAGGTGTTTCGGTTACAGTCACGTGGCAGAGACATGACTGGTAGCAGCTTGAACATTGGCACCTGCTCAAATACTGACAAATTAAGAGCAATTGAATTGATTCCATACATGGAGAGAGTTTTTTTGGTGGCCAGAATATCAGGAACCCAGAGCTCATGAGCAAGGAGCACAAACCAGAGGCTGTGCAAGTCACTGTGTGGCAGGGAAAGCAGCGGGGGAAGTGTGTGTGAGGCTGGGAATTGGCAAGTCACTGCACAGGAACTCAGCTGTGGCAGGAGGAACGCAGCTGTGGCAGGGTTTTGGGGAAAAAAAAACTTAGTAGGTGAAATCAAATCTGGAGGTTGGAGGTGGGGGTCTTTCTGGCCAGCAGACCTTTGGGCTGCAGACCTTTTGGACCAGCCCTAGTAGGCATGGAGTCGGTATTCACATGGGCACCAGGTGCAGATGGTCACTGCATAGTAGTCCCACACTAGCTCGAAATTGGGTGTAATAAATGGTTCTTTAGGTGTAGACTCACAAATCACAGCCCTCTGCATGAGCAGGGAACAGGAACTGAATCCAGCAGCCAAGAGAGAGAGGCCATGCAAGGTTTATGTCTACATTTATAGTACAAGAGACCACGCACAAGTGGGCTGGTATCTTAAAGGTTATTGGCCTGAGAAGTTCCCACAGCACATCTCCTTAATTGTAGTTCCTTTCGTCAGATAACTCTAGCTTGTGGCAAGATGACAAAAAATCAGTCAGTAGTGCTCCCTCCTGTTGGCAGCACACACACTAAAACTGGGACAATCCAGAGAGTACACAGGTCTTGAGCAAGAATGACACAAACGCATGTGTAGTAGGAGTGGCGGGGCTGTGTCCCTGGCACCCAGGCGCCCCCATGGCTAGCTTATGCCCTGAAATAATTACAAAGAAACTGTATTCTTTTAAACACTGCTTGGCCCATTAGTTCCAGCCTCTTATTGGCTAACTCCTACATATTGATCTAACCCATTTCTGATCATCTGTGTAACACCACAAGCTGGCTTACCAGGAAAGATCTTAACCTGCGTCTGTCTGGACTGGGAGAATCATGGCGACTGCCTGACTCGGCTTCTTTTTCCCAGCATTCTGTTCTGTTTACTCCGCCTACCTAATTTTCTGTCCTATCAGGCCAAGCAGTTTTCTTTATTAGTAAACCAATGAAAGCAACAGATAAGATACAAGACCCACCTCCATCACCCATGAAGTGTTCCATAATTTATTTTAAGTCAGGCATAGTAGATTCTGTACTCTGGAGGTAGAGGCAGGTGAATTCCAGAACAGCCTGGTCTACATAGAAAGACCTTGTATCACACAAACCAACCAAACAACAATACATAAATACAAAACCAAAAGAAAACCAGCCCACATAAAGTTCAACAGCTAGCTAAGAGAGGAAGATGTTTAGGACTAGGATGATGGTTAGGAGCTACAGCAATTGGGTCTGAGTAAGAACCTAGGTAAATCAGTCTTGCCCACTGAAGCCCCATTTGCTTATCTGTAAAATGGACTTATAATTGGGGTAATTACTCAAAGCTTGGTCCCTAATAGACACTGAGATAGAAAGTGCTCTGTTTCTAAAGTGCAGATAAAGAACCTAAGAGCAGAGGCTGAAACATAAAACACACTCCAGCTATTCATCACTTGCCTTCTGTCATCTTTCTAAAAGGTTCTGAGAAGATTTACAACTAAGCGACCAGTCATGTTAACACTGTTTTTAAAAATGTTGAAGGAATAGAAGATAGGACTCACTTCTTTGACTTGGCCCTTACACTGATGAAGCCATTTACAGAAATTGGGACTTCAAGCATTTTGTTTGCTCAGTGCAGAAAGTGCTTTTAATGTTTTGGAGGGAGCTGTTTGCACTTCCAAAGGCCATGCTTGTTCTGCTGCTCTTTGGTGGGAGCTGCAGTGAGGAGGCTGGAGAGTGGTGAGAAGGGGGCTTTAGAAGGACTAAGTTTAGAAACTCTTTCACAAGGACTGTGTGATTTGATCTTCCATTATGTGTTTAACCTGCAGGAAGAGAGGGTAAGCTGACCAGGTGATCTCAGGCAACTTCTTCGCTCCTCTTCCTTAGTTGCTTCCATCTGTAGAATGAGGGTCACAAAATAATTCTTCTCAGGATTAATTTTTATCAAAAACACTCTCAAGACTAGTTATCATCAAAGACTTATATAGCTCTGATTATTTACTAAGCACTAATATCGATAGTTCTGGCTGCACAATCTGTAGATTATGCATATCAACTCAACCAGGAAGGAGCATGCAAGGTTTCAATGGATAGAAGCAACCAATAGTCCTACCCAGTTATGAGAATTATGAACCACAGCAACAAGCAACATGGCACAATAACCCTGAGGGTGCACCAGCAGCATACATACCTTGGCAGTATCCAACTGTTCTCTAATTAGGCTTAAAATCCATTCAACAATAGGGGGATCATGACAGGTTCTGGAAACCTAGCCAACTACCCAGAGCTAATGAAGTCATAGATCTTGGAGGAGAAACTGCAACCACTATATTACTAAACTAGCATAATTTTTAACTACAGTCTTAATATTTGTCCTTGTACCCACAGAAAAGTGTAATCTCACCCTTCATCAAGGAATCTTCCTTTTGCAACAGATAGAGACCATTAAAGAAATGCGAAGCTCATCAAAATGTAGAGTTGTAAAGCCCAGGATCAGCAGATACATCTATAATTCAGCACCTGTACCTAAGGGTCAGGGATCATTATGGAACAGAGGGCAGAAAGATTGCAAGAGCCAGAGGAATTGGGAGTTCCTGTGAGACTATGTTTCAGTGTTAGAAGTTATACCATTGAAGTCTCACCAACAAACACAGCAGCCTACACATGACCAACGGAACAAGGATGACACTAAAGAATGTTCACAAGGTGGTGGAAAGCCCAGGAGACTTCAGTCCTACACAAAACTCTGCAGGCAATTAAGGAGTGCTGATAGTGGGAGAAATAATCTTTCTCAGAGAAGAGCACACCAGTGTGTTATCCAATACCAAATGGGTCAGCCCTGAAAGCACATACATATAAGTAACAATGTACTTATATGCAAGTTACAATTATACATTTATGTAACAACAATTAAAGAAAAAAAAGGCCATGGATTTGAAAGAAGGCAAAGAGGTGTGTGCATGGGAGAGTTTGGAAGGAAGAAGGGAAAGGATAAATGATGTGATATTATGTTATCAAAACTTTAAAAATTACTTTAAAAGCCATAAATCCTATGTAAGTAAATATTAAAATTTCTACTAGTAAACAAAACACAGTAATCGGAAGGAAAAAGATTTAATCTTACTGCCAAGTGATATCTTCTTTGGCTGTCTCAGAAACCAGTGCTCTCTCTCCCCAGTGCAGCCTCCAGTCCCTCTCTCATGACTCCTCCCCAACTTGAAGACCCCAAGAAATAAAAGAGAAAGCCAAAGGTACTTGAGAGACTGCCAGTGGTTAAGACCGCCTGCTCCCCTAGCGAAGGACCTGGGTTTGCTTCCCAGCACACACGTGTTGAGTTACAGTCATTTGTAAATCTGTTTCCAGGGGATCTGATGCCTTCTCCTGGACTCCGAGAGCAACAGGCACACATGGGATGCACATATATACACATAGGCAAACACTCATACACATAAAAACAGATCTTTTAAGGGGGGGCGGTGACAGGCTAGCCAGCGCTCTCCTGAGCACTGAGTCTAACTCTGTTCACAGTTCCATACCTGAACTAGTTATGGGTTAATAAAGAGTGGATGGAAAGCTAGGTGCCCAGACAAGGAGAGGCCTTAGAAATCACCTGTAAAATCTCTTTTAAAGCTGAAGGAAATGTGGCTCCCGATTGATGAATAACTTGCCAAATGCTATACTGTTATTAGCAGTAAGTTCTCCCGACTCTAGGGTCACTAGAACTAGAGGCACAGTAACTTCAGAGGCTTTGCAAATGGTTCCCATTCAGGCCCTGTAGCCTCAGTTCCTTCAGAAAGCCGCCTCTTCTAAGGTCATTCTGCTCTGCCCACACTCCTGAGTTCCAGACCCTGCAGAAATCGCATGCTTCAGATGAGTCCATTACTGAGAGCCTGGCAGACTGTCCTCTCCTTTATCCTAAATGGCCTCCATTAATGGGGCTGGAGAACAAATTGGCTTCCGTGGAAGAGAGTGGGCTCACTCACTTCCTGAGGGCTCACTTCAATGGAACCCTCAAACTCTCTGCGGATGCTGTTGCTAAGCAACGCCTCCCTCAACTCCACCCTCTAACATTCACAGTGAGTGGCTTATAACTCAATGGCTGAACCTGAGAGACTCAGACTGTTGGCGGGGGGGGGGGGTGGCGACGGGGGGGGGCTTGTTCACCTGCCTTGATCTCTAAGAAGAAGGAAACTGGGCATGGTAACCCAAGAAGCAGAACCCACAGGGTGTCCATCCACCAGCACGGATCAGGAAGGGGGCGATTGCTAGAGTCAGGAACAACCTGGCACTGTGCTGGGGGGATAAAAACTAGTCTTAGGCCACCCAACATTCCTTCTCTAGTACTTTCCTCGCCTTTTCTTGAGAACTACCTTCCAATAGTCCAGGTCTTCCCAGCCTTTTATGTGTCTGCTCTCTCTAAAAAACCGCATATGCTCTGAAGAAAGGGGAGAAGAGCAGGTCGAAGAGTGACATGGAAATTTTGTGTGATATAAATGATCAATAGAAAAGATACAAACTGTTAGCAATGGCAGGAGCTGCCTAAAGGCTAGACTCGTGTTAGGTAGGAGATTGCAATTCTGATTGACACATTTCAGCACTGTCTAGAGTAAGAAGTGCATGGGCATTAAATTGCTTGAATGGATAAATGGAAAAGAGAAAGGGAGGGAGGAAAAAGGAAGGAAGAAAGGAGGGAGGGAGGGAGGGAGGGAGGGAGGGAGGGAGGGAAGGAGGGAAGGAAGGAAAGAGGGAGGGAAGAAGAAAGGAGAAAAGAGGAAGGGAGGGAAAGAAGGAAGGAGGGAGGGAGGGAGGGAGGGAGGGAGGGAGGGAGGGAGGGAGGGAGGGAGGGAGGGAGATTTAAGTCAGCCTCCCTTATTAGGCCTGCCCCCATGCCATCTCTGGAGCTCCCTCTCTCTGCTCCTTGGCTTCCTTCTGTTATAGACAGCAGAGCTCTGGGCAAGCACAAACCTGCTCGATGACATTAGGAGTGGCACCAAATTCACCAGTGCCCCTGTGCATCGGTCCACTGTGAGGAGTGGGAGAGATGAGGAGTTCTGAGTGCTTAGCATGGTGCCAGGGAGGCCGAGAGGACTCCATACCCACTGTGTTCTATTATCTCTGATTCAGTGTGAAGCAAGGGCTGGATCCCTGCCCAGCTGCCAACCTCAAACTGCTTTCTGTGAACTTCGCTCCTCACTGCCCCACACTGAGCCCCACACTGAGCCCCACACTGAGCCCCACACTCAGGAACGGACAATCGGGAGTTATAGTCCTCTTCCTACACCTTCTGTCCTTCACAGTGGCCGAGGCTGCCTGCCCCAAGGTTGGGAAAGTCAGCTCAGTCAGGATGCTGCCAATTTCATATCCGTGCATGAAGTGAGTGAGATTGACAGGTGCAGAAACTGCTTTCCCACAGACAGGAGCTTTGGAGTGGATTGGGGGTAAAGTAAAGAGAAGAAGGCTGTCTCATCAGAGAACTGCAGAGAAGCTGACCAGACGGTTTTGAGAACCACCCCCTCAGAATGATGTCCATCCTCCCGAGAAACCTGCTGCTGTTGCTGGCCATTTTCTCCATGCCTCCTCCAGACTCTGAGCGGATCTGGCCGCACCAGAAGACCTTCTTTCCTAGTGAACTCTGGTCCACACTCAGCACAGCAGTGGTGACAGCAAGTTTGGGCTGTGGTGTGGTCTGGGACAACTGTCCTGCAGACCTTATGACCCCCCCCCTTCCTTTCTTGCAATTTCTATGAGTGTTTTAAAGACTTTGTTCAAGGATGTTAAACTATCTAGAGAGAGCCTAGATGGGGAGCAGCTGCTAAGGGCCTGAGGGACTGTATTTGTGAGATAAGAAGTCCCAGATCATGCCCCAGTGATGGCTTCTTCCTAGATATTCTTTGCCCTGTTTTCTGAGACCTCAGTTGAGGGGCAATCATTCCCTAAAGTTCTTTTGTTTTTTTTGGGGGGGGCGGTTATTTGTTTTGCTTTTGAGACAAGCACACATATCCCATATTCAATCTTGATGAATTTACTGTGTAGCCCAGGAATCCCTGTAACTTCTGGTCCTCTTGTCTCTGTCTCCCAAGAGCTTGGATTGCAGGCATTCATCCCAATATATATTTATGCACTGCTGGGAAAGGAATCCAGGGCTTCAGACTGGCTACCTAAGCATGATCCTAACTGTAGCCCTGTTCTTCCCATGAACAAGCATGCGCTCTAAGGCAACAGGCTTGGAGTCAAGAAGTATTTGCAGCCAAAGCCATTGAGCCTGACCGGCATGATCTTAGGCTAATGCCCTGAGTACACAGGGCATAGCTCCTTTTGCTTAAGTGAAAGGGATGGGCTGATGCTGGCACAAGGGACGGAGCAGGACACCAGACACAGGCCAGAGAGCAAAGCTCAGAAGTCTCAATGGACACAATCGTCTGTGATTCACCAGAAGCTGGTGACTCAAAGTCTCAGAGACATTAGCTAATTGTAAAAGCGATTGCAGGCCATCACTGGTGGGATCTCCTCCCACTCCAGGCCAAGGCCACTCTTGGACATCAGATGTCCCCGGTGGATGCCATCCCTTTCCTGGGTCATGGCAAACCAGAGGTACACATATGGAAGCTTCTGCAGTCTTGAGGTGTGGAAAGCCCATTGGTGACTGGATTCTGAAAAGCAGTCTTGACTTTTAAAGATACTCAGATACGTGAAAAACAAGAGACCCAAAATGACTATACAGACAATAGAGCTATCACGTAGGAAAGACTCTTGGGTAAAGGATAAGGATTATCTGTGGGCATTTTCCTTCCTGACAGAGAAACAAGACTTAGATGGTTGTTAAATGGCACCCTGGTTATACACTTGTAAACGCTCTGCTGTTTGACATGCCTGGGTACCGGTTTCACCAGGGTACCTGACAGCCGTGCAGAATCCCAGTCCGGCTCAGTGTTCCCAGGAGCATAGTAGCAGAATCTCCTTTTTCCAGAATGTAGGTGTTTTGCATGTTCACTGAAACTAAGAAGCATTGATATGCACAGTTGTTGGCCCTTGTGAATTAAAGCTGTCTCCAAAGAACACTCACTCACCTTAGTTTTAGATAGGTCTCTAGTCCAGGTCAGCTCCCACCTCTATTGCAGCCAAGGATGGCCCTGCACTTTTGATCCTCATTCCTCAATTTCCTGAGTAGTTGGGATGTCAAGACAGGCGCCATAATACTCTGTTTATGTGATGCTGAGGATTGAACCCAGGGCTTCATGTAGAGGAGGCAAGCACTCTACCAAATGAGCTACAGCCCTAGTCCAATCACCTAATAAAAATAAAAATCCTTTTAGGTTTTATGATACGTAAGCCTGCAAAGCGCCAGGGATAAGGCTGTAACATGAAACCAAACCCTGCTTTCATAGAATTTATGTTCCACCAGGGAACAAACATTCTGTAAATAAGATGGCTAGACTCAGGGCAATACCGGAAAAAAAAAAAACAGACACGGTGGCAGATTAGAATAAAGTAGTCAGGAAAAAGGACCTCTGGGAGATGCTATCCTAACTGGCTCTTGAAGAACAGAAAGAACTCAGCCTCACCAAGAGCTCTAGCAAAGGCTTAGAGAAGAGCATTGCAAAGCCCTGAGGCCAGCGTGTATGCCGCAGGTCTGAGTTACAGAGGAGTACGTGGCTGCGGCATCGTGTGTAGAAGAGGAGTGGAGACAAAGGATGAGGGCCAAAGGTTAGACGCCGTGACGAAGAACGTGGATCTCACCCTATCTACAGGAAGTCATAATGAGGGAAGCCGCGGGAGACAAACATCTGTTTTACATCCTCCCTGGAGCTTACAACAGCACCCATTGGGTTGCTTTAACCTCTGAAGGCCCAGATGTAACCGGGACCCAATGAGACAGCTCCTTTCTATTCTACAGAACGCCAGTGATACCTCCCTTCTCCTGCGCTTGGCTTCTCCTCACTCTACTTCTACCCAAGCTTTGCAAGGCAGCCAGCATAGAGAACAGGTTAGACTCAATGAGGAGAAGCAAAAATTAAATAAATACAATAGGGTTCTGGTTTGACATGCATTTTCAGAGTGCCAGTAAACATCCACCGCAAGATGGATGCCATGGGACCATTCAGGAAAATGGTTCTGTAACTCAGAGGGAAGGGGTGGACCTGGGGTGTCAGCAAGAAGGCAGCTGTGTAAGTTACTGGAGAGGAAGAAGCAGGCAGGCAGGTGAAATATGCAGACCCCAGAGCCTTAGGGCCCCAGCACTTAGTTGGACCAAGTAGCAGAGATAGATCCCCAAAAGGTACACAGAAACTACCAGTGCCAGCAAAGGAAAAAGGAAGTCAGCAGGAGGGAGCAGCAAGAGCAATGCTGAGGGGCGGGTTCTGGAAAAAAGGACAGAGGGAGCTGTCAGTGGAGGGTCTTACTCGGGGTTCTCCCAAGATGGAGTTTTCTAGAACAGCATGCTTGACTATGAAACACTCCCATGTGGAGAGAGGCGACTGCGGGAGAGAAGGTCTTGATTAGGACAGGATCTTGACACTGGCCTCTGGTGGGAATGGGTCAGGTGGGCAGGTATAGAACCCAGGAGCATAGGGAGGGAAATGGGCAGCTTCACCTGGCCGTCCATTTCCTTGGTAAAGCCCTGGGTAAGGTCATCTGTTAGCCAGTGGCCAGCAGGAGGAACACGTGAGGGAGATGTGAATATGAGCAGCAGATACAGAGATGCAAAAGAGCTGACGTGGTGGGAAATCAATAGTCAGGGTTTCCCCTCTTTCCCAGCCTTTGTATAATTAGCACCAACAAGCAGAATGGTTGAGTTATATTCTGGTCATACCGCTGGCTCATCTGTCCCTCATGACAACTGGGGGAAGCCAAAGTGGAGACAAAGACACTAGCCCCAAGGGACATATTGCCTGGACTGCTGTTCTCACTGGGACTGTTCTTTACTCCTGCACCGCCACCCTGGGTTGCTCTCCTCACAGCCCCAAGAGCATTGCCAGATCAATGTTCTTGCCTTCCAGACATGAACCAGGTCTCTGTGCCCTGGACTCGTCTTCACCGTGCCTTGCCTTTGCCCCTGGGAAATGTTCCCACTGCAGTTGGCTTCAGGCAGGGGCTGAGAAGTCTCTCCTCTGAGCTGCCTTCTGTTGCTGTTTCCTATCCAATCGAGTGCATCGAAACACAAGACCATGGTGAAAATGTCTGATTTACAGTCAAAGCTCCAGTTCAAGTTTTGAGTGCACTTATGATCTTGGCGAAACTACTTTCCACGTTTGCCCTCCATGTCTCCGTCCTTCTGACAGCGAGAAGAGAGGTGGTGGAAACATTAGTAGCACCCGCAGACTTCTCATGAAGACCAAACAAACATCCTTCTCGCAGTTCCTAGGCTACAAAAAACACTCCACACACAGGAGCAGGCATGTTACTAACAGTGGACAGCAGGGATGAACAGTTCACAGGGAGGATTCTACTCAAGGCTCAACACTGAAAATCTAAGAACCGGGGTCGGGCATGGTGCCACACACCAGTCATCTCTGTACTCGGGAGGCTGAGGCAGGCTGATTGTAAGTTCAAGACCAGCCTGAGCTACATAAGGAGACCTTAGCTCAATTCCTTCTTTTTAAATCTAAGAACGCAAAGAAAGGAAACAGTACACTATGATGGTTGCGTAAGGAAAGCTGGATTCCCTGCAGGCCCTGACTTACTCACAGGAGAGCAGAGGGGCTGGGTGGCTACTCAATGGTCAGCATCACTGTGGGAGTCTGTTACAAGAACAAGCTGTTCCATCTCACAGCAGACACACCTGCCGAGGGAAGAGAGTAGAATTCAAGGAAACAGAATAGAATTCTGGGGCTGGTGAGACAGCACAGCAGATAAAGGAATCTGATATCCTGAGTTTAATCCCTGGGACCCACAGAGTGAAGGGACGGAACTGACTTTGGCAGGTTGTCTTCTGACCTCCATTATACACAATGACTGGATGGATGGATGGATGGATGGATGGATGGATGGATGGATGGATGTTAACAAAAGTCTTAAAAACAATTCTGATGCTGAGCTGGGGTGTGGTGAAGGTTTCCACAACTGAACAAAGATGATTGAGCACTCACAACACTGGAACTCAGAAAATCCATCAAACGCTCTAAAGGAAAAGACAGCAGAAAAGACATCAAAAATGACTGCATTCAAGAAGTGCCGGTTTCCTAACCCTAAGTTCTCCAAGAGAAGACACAAAGGAAATCCAGGGAGATGCAGGGGAGGCCCAATGTCTGACGATGCAGGAACCTAGTAACAACCCCCTGGGACACACAAGAGGCAGAGTCAAGCCAGAGCATTTATGCTGGGGCTGTGGTAATGGATATTCTCTTGAAAAGCAAATTTTCACTGTTTTAATAGCCTTAAAAATATTAATGTCTTTGCTTCAGCAAATTTATTTTTATGTGACAATAACAAATATTAATAACAGTAGGGCAATAGCCTAAAAGAGGGAAAGTAGTTATTTTAATACTTTCATTACAATGTAAGATTGGAAGCAGCCTGAAAACCTAAAAGTAAGGAATTGCTTATATAAAACGGTGGCAGATTTAAATTGATATAATAATATTATGCAAATGTAAAAGTTATTGTGAAGCAATAGAGTAACATCACAGGACAGAAAGGCTTAGGGTGCGCCTAGTACACAAAATCAGACTTCAGCTGGGACAGATCTAAACACAGCTATGCATAACTTAAGCGCAGGAACAGGAGTTGCAAGGACAGCTGGCTGAACAGAGGAAAGCTCACTGGGAAGCAGGACTCCAGACATGTCCTTTCTTTCTAATTTTTCTGACTGTTCACATTGTGCTCTCGTGAGTAACATGTCTCCTCTTGTGAACCATTTACTAGGTCTGGTTTAGCTCCCACAATGTCAAGTGAACTTCTGATAGTGATTTGGGGTTCCATTTTCCCTGCTAACATGCCCTAGTCTTGGTGGGCTCTAAGTTGCCTTCCTCCTTGGCTCCCAGGACAGCTGTTCTCCTTCTGTCTGGAACCAACTAGAAAGTGTCCTCTTTAAACAAACAAGAATTATAAGAAAACAAAGTAACAACAACAACAACAACAAAATGTTGCATGTTCCTTGATCCTGTGATGGTCTCTCCATGGCAGTTGTCTCCTCTTTGATATTTGCCTGATAAAGGGCCCAGTCTACAACGTCAAAGCTGGTCCATCTCTCTGTCTCTCTCTGTCTCTGTCTCTCTCTCTCTCATGCTCTCTCGCTCTCTCTTATAATTTATTTGTTGATGAAACTGGATCTTTTTTATATATCTTCCTACATCCTAGATTTTTCTGATTATTATTTCTTCTGTCTTCTATATTTTCTGTATACGTTAGCATGACTGATAGGCCAAACCTAACCCATGACCCGTCTTTATTTATAAAGTTTTATTAGAACACAGCTACACCCATTTATTTACATATGGTCCATGGCTATGTCTAAGCTATGGTAACAGAGCCAAGTGTTCATACCGTAGAGCCTGTGATCCACAACACCCCAGATATTACTGATGTGGGCTTTTGTAG
Source organism: Microtus pennsylvanicus (assembly GCF_037038515.1). Lineage (NCBI taxonomy): Eukaryota > Metazoa > Chordata > Mammalia > Rodentia > Cricetidae > Microtus > Microtus pennsylvanicus. Next base: position 34,763,545 of record NC_134586.1, on the reverse strand, counting down.
AAGAAATTTATTTGATTCCTGATCTGAACACTTGATTAAATTCAGCTTTAATCGCCCTCTGAACTTACGTCACAAGTGGCATTTATGGACTTCCATGGAGAGTGGGTAATGACTGGCTATCTCCTTTTTTTGCAATGTCAGCAGCTATTATTGCTTAAAATCGAGATCCATTAAGCCATCAGGAGTTGTCAAATGGTGGCACTCTCACTCAGCCTGCCTCTTAATTTATTAGTTATTATGCTTCTGCAAACAGAAATTTTTTCTTACCTACTGTTTAGTTACCTAGAACTAGTGCCTGACAGAAATTAAAAAAAAAAACAAAACAGATAAAATGCTTAGCTTTTTCCTTTTATTTAAAATGCTGATTCTTCCCCTTGAATTTAGTAGGGGTTTTCATTTTGTTGTTAATTTGCTTTTTTGTTTGTGTTATTGGTGGTCTATCTAAGTCAGGATCCTATCACATAGCTCAGAATGGCCACATCAGCCCATGATTCCCCTGTCTCAATCTTCCAAATGCTGGAATTATGGGTGTATGCCATGACACCCAGCCCTATCCATTAGTTTTTAAGGGAATAAATTATTGGTTTTTTCTTTTATATTTCATCGTGAACTTCTGGACTTTAGCCCATTGTTAACCTCACTTGAACACACCCTTGGCCTGTTCAAATGTGGTCTTTCTGCTATAACCCTAATGCTCTTTGATGGCTTCCCTGCTAAGCTAAAGTGACAAGGATTTCTGGAGCAGCATTCGTCTGCTTATATGAAATTGGTTATATTGACTTTAGATTTTTGTTTGTTTGGATGTTTTGATATTTTTCCAAATCTTCTGACTTTATATTATACTATAGTCTGAAGACAGGGGTGACATCATCCTTGTCTGATTGCTCTTAGGGTAGGGAACGAAACTTGGCTTTTTAGGACACACAAGTTCTACAGGTCTAACTTGGTTAAGCAGACTAGAAGCCAACATATTTTCTTCTCATCCTCCTACATTCTCCTTGCTGTCCTCTGGTCATGTGACTGTTTCCAAGGCAAACCCCACAGCGCTCTAGAGTGAAGCATGATAGTCTCAAGTAGGGAGCCTCATCAGGTCTCTACCTCCCATCATAAGGCACAGAAGGTTATCTGAACCTACACATCTGCAGTTATTACACCCCGACTGCAGGCGCATTGGGCTCTCTCTTTCTTGCCCCAAGCTGCCTCTCCACACCAAGGAATCACAGCTAAGGACTAATGTATCCCACAGATACCAAAATTTGAAGGCACTTATTGTTAGCTTTCTCCTATTGAGAAAAAGTGGGAAGGGGAAATGGAAAAGCAATTCATTTTATGTGTAGTGTGTCAGCATCTTCAGTGGGCTTTGAAATCTGCTCCACTCATTCCAGCATGGAAGGGACTTTATTATTCTTCTGCTTTCATAGCTCAGCCTGTCCAAAGTGGTATGGATAGTAAGAGACAGAACTAGAACCTTTACCCAGGCCTTCCCCTTTAAGGATCGCTTTACAACCGCCCCCCAACCCCCAACCACCAACACCACCAGCAAACACAGTAGGACTAGACACCTTGGTGAAGTGCATCTCTGTGTGAATAACCAAGCATAGCAGGGATAAAGTGCAATGACAGCAGTGTGAGCAGGCGAAGGACCTGGTACCTGCCCTGTTCCTAAGCTTTGTGAGTGGAGCTCAGGAAAGTCTACCCAGAAACAAGAGGGAAGCTAAGACCCAGGAGGTGAGCTAGACCAAGAGAACAGGGAAGGAAGGAAAGGTTTCCTGGAAGACAGTACGCAGAAAAGCCTCAAAACTTGAAAGGGTTTAAGGAACAGCCGCCGAGTGTTTGCCAACCCTTCCCATAGAGAGGTAGAGCCTGTCTTCCTCCGGTCTAGGCTGGCCTCGTCACTTGCTTTGATCAACAGACATGGTAGACGTGGTGTCCTGTGACTGCCATGGTGGAACCTTAGCAGAGCCAAAACTGCTTGGACACACTTGGGTAGTCCTCATAATGCCATGAGAAATCAAACCACGGGAGGAGATCTCCCAGGAAAGAAGACAAGCACACCATCATGGCCCATTTTATATGCCAACTGAGTTCTGGGGCCCAGTTATTTGACCAAACAAAATTCTAGGTGGTTCTGAAAGAATATTTTTGGATGAGATTAACACTTAAATTGGAAGGCTTGGTAAAGATTTCCTCCCCCAGTGGGAGTAGGTCTCCTTCAATCCCCTTAAAACCTAAAAGATCCAACACAAATGACTCTCTCCTGCATAAGAGAGAGTTCTCACTTCCTGACTGCACTGAGCTAGAGATGCGGACCTTATCCCCCACCCCACCTCCAGACTCACCTGAAACCTTGGCCCTCTCTTCCTAGCCTCAAGTCTTCTAACCTTTAGAGGGAACTACACCATCGGTTCCCCTGTCCCTCTGGCTCTGGCATTTGGATTAGCAGTATCTCACTGGCTCCCCTGGGTCTCAGCTTGCCAATGTATTTTGTAGAGGCTTTCCCAACCTCACACTCCCATAAGCCCATTCTTCACTATAAATATTTTTCATACATTTCTGTTTCTCTGAAGAAACCCAGTTAATGTATCCTCTGATAGACAACCTCAGCTGGACTCCTTGCTGTTAGCCATGTGGACAGGTTGTCTTGTCCGACAGAACTGTCACATGGGGCTACAGTTCTAGCAAACATCACGTAGGATAAAAGGGCTACCCAGCTGAGGACAGTCGACCCCCAGAATCGCAGGAGTTGACCCTAGTCACTGATGTTTAGGGGCTTGTGGTGCGTCAAGAGATGATTAAACGAGGGTAATGGTGTGCTAGAGGAAAGAAAGCCAGGGTAAGGGGAGCAGAAAGCACAGGAGGGATAGGGCTGGATAACAGAGGAAAGAGATGGAGAATGGGCAGTGCTGGATCATGCAAGACACTGTTGCCATGAAGGTTTTGGTTCAGACGCTAATGTCTCATTTGCCTCCAGTCTCCTGTTTTCTGTCTCTCCTCATCTACTATTCTGCTATTAGTGTAAGATCTGTTGTCAAAGTGTTGTGCTGTGTGACACATCAAGAATTAACCAGTACCAATAACTAAGTGCAGAAACTCTATCATAACCACTCCTGCACACATTTTTGGGTGTGTGTTCACACGTGTGGAGAGAGTATGCATGCTCACGTGTGCATGGAGAGGCTAGAGGTCAACCTCAGACGTCATTCCTCAGGATCCATCTACCTTATTTTTTGAGACAGTGTTTCCCACTGGCTTGATGTCACCGATAAGGCTAGGCTTGTCCAGCAAGTCTTAGTGGCCCACCTGTTTCAGTCTCCCTGCCTTTGTGAGGGTAAGTATGTACCTTCACATCCAACTTTGCGTATGGGTTTTGTGGCTCCAACTCAGGTCTTCGTGGCTATGCCACAAACATTTTGCTGGCTGGGCTGTCTCCTCAGCACCTGAAATGAGACCTTAAATCCCAAGGCACCAAGAAAATGTGCAACAGTGTAAACTTAGCTATTGTCATGCCTGGAATCTGGCATCCAGGCTAATGGGCCTTTGTGGGTGATTGGGTCCTAGGGGCTGTGAGCCAGTGAGTGTATTAATCCCTTGATGAGTTCACAATATGCTGGTACTGGGTGTCAGAACCTAGCCAGGGCAAGTGAGAAAGTGGGACCTTCTTGTTTGTCCTCTCTGCTTCCTGCCACCCTAGGGGAAGCATCTCTGCTCTGCCACACGCTGTCCTCCATGACACTGTCTCACCAAAGGCCAGAAATAAAACAGTCAACTAATAGTGGACAGAGACCTCTTAAAAGTGTGAGTCAGAATGAATCTTTTCTCTGATAAGTAATTTTTCTAAGACAGTCGACACAATGATGAAAAATGACCAACACAGCTTTTAAACCATAAAAGGCTTCAGTCTATGGTTTGCATGGAGGCAGAAATCATCCGATCTGAATCTCAGCCCTTCCTTTCTAGCTGATTGGCCAGTTCATCATTTATGTTAGGAAAAGCCAGAGTTGAAGAATAACGCTATCTTCTGAGTCTTCCCAGCTCTTGATACTTAAAAGGGGAAACCTTTAGACTTAAAAGAAAAGATTTAACCCCAATTATGCCTCAAACGCTTGGTTTTTACCACTGAAAGTCATAGCTCTCCAGACTGTATCTCTCTGATACAGATGCTTAAGCATTTGATGCGTCCTCTCTTTATTTCCCAGAACAATGAATATGGAAAGCACTTGTAGAGGCTGCAGCAACAAAGGGAATAACAGATGGTGCTAATGGACTGAATAAAATCAAGTTCAGCAGCAGCATCCTGTTGCTATGCACAGTACTGTCTGATACAATACACCCTGTTGCTATGCACGGTACTGTCTGATACAATACACCCTGTTACTATGTGCTATACTGTCTGATATAACACACCCTGTTCCTATGTTTTATACTCTCTGATACAATACATCCTGTTATTATGTGCTATACTATCTGACCCTATAATCCTGCTACTATGTGCTACACTGTCTGATACAACACATCCTGTTACTATGCCCTATACTATCTGCTACAATACATTCTGTTACTATGAGCTACACTGTCTGATACAACACATCCTGTTACTATGCCCTATACTATCTGCTACAATACATTCTGTTACTATGAGCTACACTGTCTGATACAACACATCCTGTTACTATGCCCTATACTATCTGCTACAATACATTCTGTTACTATGAGCTACACTGTCTGATACAACACATCCTGTTACTATGCCCTATACTATCTGCTACAATACATTCTGTTACTATGAGCTACACTGTCTGATACAACACATCCTGTTACTATGCCCTGTGCTGTCTGATACAAGTCATGTGACAGTGCACTTTACTGCTGTCATTCCTACCTACTTTGTCAGTACAAATGCTAGAACTACTGCTGTGTTTGCCTGCACAAGATCAAGCCAGTCAATATTTCAGAATAGGAGGAAAAGGGCTCACAAGACCCCACTCCCTGCTGAGGAGCTGTCGACAGTTGGTGACTTCTGGAGGAGGAAACGTCAGCTTTCTTTAAGGATGAAGTCAATGTATTAGCTGCTTTTCTATACCAAGGTAACTTAAGAGAAGAGAGGGTTTAGAAGGATAAGAGCCCATTGCCACCACGGCAAGGAAGCATGGCAGCAGGCAGTATGGCAACTGGAACAGCAAGCTGGGAGCTCAGAGTTCAATCTTAAACCACAGATGGAAAGCAGAGAGAGTGAACTTGAAATGGTGAAAGGCTTTAAACTTGAAAAATCTGTCCCCAGTTATGTACTTCCTCCAACAAGGCTACACCTCCTAAGCCTCCCCAAGCAGTGCCAATAATTGGGGGCCAAGTTTTCAAATGTCAAAGGCCGTGAGAGAGATCTGTCATTCTAATCAAAGTCCCTAATAGGTCAGCCACGCCACAGTGCCGGCTCCACACCTATTAGTACATGAGCAGCACAAACTAGCCTTGGTGGGTTAGAAAAGAAATTCTTTTTAAGCACATGAAGCTTGGAAGAAGGTAAATGATGGACCTGGGAGAAACTAGAGGGAGGAATGGGAACGAGTATGATCAAAATATATCGTATGCCTCTGTGAAATGCCCAAAGAATAGAAATTATAAACACTACACCCGCTAAGGTCGAGGTTATGCTCACCTCCCATTGCTCAGTGTGCAGCTGATGCCAACACAGACTCTTCAGATCATTCACCCCAGTGTCTTCTAATCAACGTGTCCTCATTTTGTTTGGGATGCTACACATTCTGGACCTCTTTGAAAAGTTCCCCGGTTGTGAGAGTGGACCCTAGGACAGACCTTTGCTTGGAACTGATCAAGTGCTTAACTTGGGGGAAGAAAAGAAGTCTCAGAAATTAAAACCAGGATGGCAGATGGCAGATACACGTATTCTCTGGGGCCAAATCTACTGGCTGCCTATATACTATGTTGACATAAATTTGAGAGACTCAGGCTTAACAGGAAAGAACGTTCGCTTGTGTGTGTCTGTGTGTATCTGTTTGTATGTGCCTGTGTGTATCTGTGAGTGTGAGTATGTGTGTGTCTGTGTGTATCTGTGTGTGTGATTGTATGTGTGTATCTCCGTGTGTGTCTGTGTGTACCTGTGTGTGTGATTGTGTGTGTGTCTGTGTGTATCTGTGTGTGTCTATGTGTACCTGTGTGTGTGATTGTGTGTGTGTCTGTGTGTATCTGTGTGTGAGTGTGTGTCTGTGTGTATCTGTGTGTGTGATTGTGTGTGTATCTCCATGTGTGTCTATGTGTACCTGTGTGTGTGATTGTGTGTGTGTCTGTGTGTATCTCTGTGTGTGTCTGTGTGTATCTGTGTGTGAGTGTGTGTGTGTATCTGTGTGTGAGTGTGTGTGTGTGTGTCTGTGTGTGTATATGTACTGTGTTCTGTATACTGTGTACTATGTATCATGTACAAGAACTGGGGATGAAGTAGAAGGCAGTGTGCCAGAATGTGAACGTGGTAATTGTTCTGACTGTAGAAATGAATGGTGACTATGGAGATGCAATAAAATAGGACTATAAAGAAGCTTGGAAGGGCCACTCAAATCAGGCCTTGTCGTGTGCTAAAGAGAATTAAATGAAGCTAGAACAAACGCAGTTTCCACACACATAAACATGTCATCTGGCTGCTCCTTACAAAGGTGAACCGGTTGAGTTCTGAGGCAGAAAACTATGCGAAGATTATTGACAACAATTCTCCCTAAGCAAAACAAACAACTTGTGTGTGCTAAAATATCATAGTTTTAAAACACTGTGAGACACGAATACATAGAAACAAAAATAAACCAAGCACCACAAAGGGCTGAGCCTTTCAAGAGAGAAGACATGGCGTTACAGGATGAGGGTGGAATAGCTCCACACAGACACAGCGCAGGGGCAGCCAGGCATTTAACAAGCCTAGAAGAGTGTGTGATTACAGTGGTGTGACCATTAGAATCCCAGGGAGTCCCACCCAGAATACATCCTCCTGAATCCCCCGGGGAAGACTGGGCAGAGGCAGCAGAGAGGGGCCATGAAGAGGAAGATGAGTCTGGGCATCTTTCTAAGGGCAGATATAGGAAAGGGACTGAGGGGATCTGGGGCACATCAGAGATTATGTCTAGTCTTATATCTGAGTTTCTGACACAGATTCAAACCTCCTGGAATTTCTGTAGTAATACTGTGATGTTTGTGATTTATAATGTTGAAGAGGCGACTCCTGATGGGCTCCTAGATACTATCAGGGTAGGGTCTAGTCACCCAAACACCAGTCAAGTGACTAGAAAGGTGGGACCTCTGACCAGCCTAACATCTGGAGAGTGTTTACTGAGTTCAGTGACAAAGCCATCAAGTGAATCTCTGCTGTGGGGAAATCACTATCTCAAGCACAGTCATCACATCTTATCAGCGACTGGTTCCAAACTGCATAGACTCACATCTTTCATAGAAAGTAGAGTAGGGTTTATCACCTATATACATCCTCCCATACATTCTAAATCTTCTCTACATTACTTACCCCACCTAATACAGTGTAAATGTTACATAAATAGTTGTTATACTGTACTGTTCAATAAATAGAATTATTTAAGCTTGTACTTGTTCAGCATAAGGTTTTTGCTTATTTTGGGGTTGTTTGGTTTGACTTTGGTGGGAGGCATCAAGGCCAGGGCCTTGTACGGGTCAGCCAAGAGCTCTGCCATTGAGCTAGGTCCTCAGGCCTTGGAGATAAGGCCCAATCTTGTTTTGGACTTGCTATATCGAACAGGCTGGCCTCTGACTCATGGTTTTCCTCCTCAGTTTCTCAAGCGCTGGGATTGCGGGCATACATCACCATGCCCAGCTGAAAGATATTTTTGATTTATATTGAAATTTTGATCTATGTTAATGGAATACGTGTTATGGAAAGCTGGCTATGGTTCTTAGCTGATGGTGAACTGGCTAGTACAAAGCCTAAATCCTATTCAGTTCCAAACCAAATTAAGCCAGCACCTATACAAGCAAGGCTATCAGAAATAGTATTTTATCTCTATGCTCCTTAATCCAAATATGATCAAGATACAAGAAAACAAGTGATGTAGTCTAAAGTCAAGAGAAGGCAAAGTCGGTATAAACAGAGCTAAAGGTACCCAGCTGCTGGAATTATTAAACAGGAATATTAACATTGATGTAACAATGTGGGAGCGGAGCTAAATGGTAAAACTGCCTTTTTCATAGATAACAAAATTTGTGTTTGTATAGAACACCATGGTTCTCAGACAGATGGCAGAAACACAGACATCAAGCAAGTTTATGTACAAGAAGATGCAATGTATTAGAAATCAGGAGTGCTGGCCACGGTGGCGCACACCTTTAACCCCAGCAGTGAGGAGGCAGAGGCAGATGGATCTCTGTGAGTTTGATGCTAGCCTGTTCTACACAGAGACTTTGGGCCAGTCAGGGCTACACAGTGAGATTCTGTCTCAAAAACTTAGAAAGTACCATTATTTGTTCCCCAGTTTTATCCACTCAAAATGTTAATCAGAGAATAAAAAGAGGCCTGACTGACAGTTACCCTGGACAGTGGTGTTAACTGGCAGTGGACTGAAGGGAACATGCCAAATGCTGGATTATTTTAGTCTTGACAAGGATGATGCCACATGCATGCATACATTTGTAAATATTAATTAGACTGTTTGCTTTAGATTTATATACTTTACCGTGTGTAAGCTATATCTCATTTGAAAAACCAGTGAGTGGGCCTGGCCCCATGCCTACAATCCCAGCTCCTTCTCAGTGAGTCTGGGACCCAGAAGAATCCACCACAAGGATGGAAGATCACACAGCCTTGTTAGTATCTATGAGGAAAAGGGGAATAAGAGTAACTACACTGCGCTGGTGTAAGGATCAACACACTCTGTCTGATTCAGTCTTAATTCATTTTCTGTTCCTATAATAGAAACCTTGAAGCTGGGAATCTAATTTAAAGAGGAAAAAAAGGCTTACCTTGGCTCATTCGCAATACCAGCATCTGCTCTACCTTTAGTGAAGGCAATGTGTTGTGTCTCTGCATGCTGGAGAGCTGACGTAGACATGAGAGGATGCAGAACACGGGCTGGGGGAGGGGAAAGACAAAGAGCATCTCCATTACAGCAGCCCATTCTGTGGGAACTATAGTTCCTGTAAGGACAGTCTCTCAGGTGAGACACAAGTCCCTGCTGAAGACCTCACCTCCCGACACTACAGAAAACAAAGTCAGCACGAGTTCTGATAAGGTCAAACCACAACCAAAGCATAGCGATTCCTTAATTCCCACAGCTTAAAAATTGAGAGGATCTTATTTTTATTTTTATAAAAATGCAGTAAGTAAGATGTATTGCAAAGACTCACTTAGAGATTGGCTGGTTGAATGCAGACTTTCTGTAGGAAGTAATGTCCTAAATGGCCCTAAGTACATGGGATAGCCTACGAAAGTGCAAAGGAAGTCAAAATACCTTCAGATCTCAATAGAACATGTTTGTGAAGTAACGCTCTTACTGCTGTAGAAGCCAACCCCACTAGAAACCTAATGATGCTGAAAAGGCCTCTGATTGTTGCTATCTGATGAAGACCATTCTAAGGGCAAGCAGGGGAAGAAGGGACTCCTTCCGCGGTGTTTCTGAGAAGGACATCTGAGAGCTGTCGGGAATTAACTGCGTTCATTTTGGAATGGCCACATTCCTTCTCTTGATGAGCAGATACGCACGGCTCACTCTATGACCGTGATTCCAGCTGCTTTGGGATCTGCCGGGAAGTCCTCCCTGAGGGGATGAGGAAACAGTGACAAGAGGAAGGGTTTAGCAGTATGGAGGAAAATGTCAGCCTTTCCATTCTCTTCTGTGTGGTGCTGAGCTACCAGTACTACCCTCCCCACCCCACCCCCAGGCCTCTGGATGCTGAGATATAAGAATGAAGTCATGTCTACAAACTCAAAGCTGCTGCAGACAGGAGAACAGTCATCTCAGTTCCAACGATCGGCTAGATTTAGCTACCACCAACTAGTCTAATATATTCTACTTATTTGATTTTGAAATAATTAACCACGGGATGTATCGAATCTCCTTTGCCCCAGGGAGTAGTGATTACAGGACAGATACACTTTCGTGAAGCGGCTATGAGGATGTGAAAGATTGCCCCCTTCCTTTGCAAGGGGTTGTCATGATCACTGTGGAGTATGACAGCCACCAGTCAGGGACAGGAGCTGCTGATAGTTCAGGAAATGCAAGTGACATCACCCGAGTGTGAGGGCATTAGTCTCCCAAAGTCTCCGCTCGTTTCTGAGCTGGAGACAGGCGGGCTGCAGGGAGACTGAGTGTCCCTGTGTCATAGAGCAGAAGGCCTAGAGGTTCCAAAAGATCACCTGGGCCGCTCTCTTCATCCCGGTTCGTCCTCACATTAATCAAGGACTGGCTCCCAGTCAGGGTCAGAAGGAGAATGAAAAGCCTCTAGCAGGACAGGTATCAGATGTCTGGAGGAAGCAGGGCCTGTGACCCCAGTGAGAATCTTCAAATGAGTCTCCAGAGGCCCAGCGGGTGAACGGCCTGGCCTTGTTGTCAGTATACCTCAGCTTCTCCCAGGGCCAGGGCCCCTTCCTTGGCAAGTGTCAGGAAGCAATCACTACTGCATTTGCTTTTCTGATGGACAGCCTTCGCTTCACCGTCTCAGTTCCATGGCATTGGGTAAATGACTGAAGTCACTGAGCCTCAGTTTCCTCATCTTAAGATGGTGCTGTGGCTACACTAAGCTCCGACTTCGGATGCCGGGACCAAATACTGTAGTTATCAAAAACAGGCCTGGGCCAGCGAGATGGCTCAGTGGGTAAAGGCACTTCCTGCCAAGCCCAAGTTTGGTTTCCTGGCCCCACGTGGTAAGGAGGAAACCAACTCCTGCAAATGGCCCTCTGATGTCCACACATGCTGCGGCACACTTCTTGTCCCACCGCACCCCAATGAATAAAACCGGTTCTTAAAACTAAACTTAACACAAGGGTGAATTAAGAAGACCGCTCTGAAATGAGACAGAGACTAGTTCCAACAGGCTCAGACCTACATGTGGAAACTGTGGACATCACTTTATCACCAAAACCACAAATAGCATGGGAGCTCTAGAAGGAAGTTTCCAGAAAAGACTGCCCAACCCACCCAAGAGCTAAAGAGAGCAAAAGCTCAAACTAAAGTTTCATTTTCGCTCGAAATTTCATCTAACAGGTTCACCGGAGCGCTGGAAAGCAGCCCAAACCTTCCAGCTCTCAGCCGGGCTCCCAAAGTTGTGGGGAATCTCAGACAACCTTAATTAATGGCTCACCCGTAAAGCACAAGCCATCGGCCTGTATTTCAAAGTGTGGTTGCAAGAATGAGATGAGATCATGGGTATCAAGCATGGGGCTTGGTTGCAAAAGCGCAGCAATCCGTGACAGCCCAGAAGCAAAGCAAGTGAGTCAAGTCTTCACTGCTTTCCCAGGCTCACACACGGCCCCCGGACACTGCAGCAGTGCAGTTACTGTCAGCGAGCCTGCTGCCATATCTGGCTTCCGCAGGCTGCACCTAGGCTTGTTTTACATTACCTCTGCCCTCCCCAGGCAACCACACCAGCACCTAGCCTAGGCCTTCCCTAACCTTGGCTTCCCACACCTGCTGCAGCCCATAGCACAAGGCTCAGAGCTCGGAGGGGAGGGGGGGCTTTAAAAAGACTCCAGTGTGAGGACAAGTCATGGAGCAGCCAAAGCGCACCTCCTCACCCATGTGAGGCAGGTGACAAGGCTGGGGCACAGGGAAGCTAGAGAGATGGGTGGGATCACGGCTGAAAAGTGCACAGCACTTTACTTTAAAAACAAGACCGGTTTAACCGCCTAACCCAAGCTTTGGTTTTAACTATAACACTGGGTGAAATCTTTCAGAAGTTTCTATAGGGTCAATGGGATAACTGGAGCAGGAAACCAACCAATCACTGAGCACCCTGACTCTGAACCCAGAGCCAATGAAAGAAGCACACCCTGGATCTGAGACCCGAGCCAGGGAAAGAAACATCTTTATCCCTGAACCCAAGACCAAAGAAAAATGCCCTGACTCTGAAACCAGTGCCAAAGAAACACACTTTGTCCCTAGAATCAGAGCCAGTGAAAGAAATATGTCCTGGTCCTAAGATTAGAGTCAAAAGGCTAAAAGGACCAGTGAAAGAAATACAGTTCGGCCATGAATTCAGAGCCATCTCTGCCCCAACCAATTAAATTTACCAATCCCTGAGCAGGGAAACCTAACCAATCCCTCTTCTCCCTGGGAAAACTCTCTTCCCTAAGAAGCCCTATGTAAGCCTCTTTGCCTGTTTAGTTAGAGGCTGCTGTTTATCCCTCCCTGGCAGAGGCAGCCACTCTCCTGAACTCCTCCTTCTCAAGTAAATCTCTGTCTCAAAAGAGTCTTGGGTGATGATCTTCATTCTCTGGTGCAGAATAGAAGAACCTGGCTGGGATGTCCCTATTGGGACTGAGCTGAAAAACCTTGCTGAGCAAGGCTGAGAAGAACAGAACAGAAAAACCTTGCTGTACACTCCCTAAGAGGGGCTGATTACTTTTCCCTCCAGAGCTGGAGGAGATTGCTACATTTCTGCAGGGGCTTCCCTTTCAGCAGAAGTATCATCTTGGGTGGGAGAAGAAGTGAATAGCTCTGCTAGGATGTTCCTTTAGGGAACGGAGCAGAGTTCAGCTATAGTGGCTCTCCAGGAGACGAGCAGGATTGCTAGATCCTGTAGAGAGACCATCCCCCACCACACCCCAGCTTCAGGGAGCCTGGCTTCCCAATAAGTCAGGACCCCTTCCCTCCAGGGCTAGACTGTCCTGTTGCAGTTCCAGCCTCCAGAGCTGTCCTATTGTGGCTTTACCCATCAGAGTGGTCCTGTAGAGGCTCTACCCGTCCAGAGCTGTTCTACTGCGGCTCTAAGTTCAGCCTGGCTTCCCAATAAGTCAGGATATCTTTGCAGCTCCACAGCTTTAACACATTCCCCTACAGTCTCTACAAATTAAAATTCTGATTTGGGGCTAAAGCAAGGAAAATAATAACTTTACATGGTGATGGTGTTGGGGATAGGCAAAGACAAGAGAGATGGCTCAGCATTTAAGAGTGCTTGCTACTCTTCCAGAGGACCAGAGCTTGGTTTCTGATACCATGCCTTCCTCTAGCCTTTGCGGCTTGCTTGTGCGCGTGGGCATGCACATGCACACACATACATACGCACATGCACACACAAATAAATAAATAAATCTTTAAATATTTATACAGTGGGCTGGAGAAATGGCTCAGTAGTTAAGAGCACTGGATGATCATTCAGAGGACTTGGGTTCAGCTCCCACCACCCATTTAGAAGCTCACCATCTGTAACTCTAGTTCCAGAGGATCAAATACTTTCTTCTTATGGCCTCCTTGGGCAATACATGTACATGGTACACATGCATGCAAAGGACTCACACATATAAAATGAAATAAATCTTAATTTACACTCACACACATAAATACACGCACCACCGTTTTCCCTTACTCCATTGTGGGAAGCATTTCTAGTCTGACTGACAGTTTCCCTAAGAAAGACAGCCAGAGTTGTCACAGTCAAGTTGAGTGAAGAGTCACTTAGCGCCTTGATGGTGCTTCCAGGGACAATTACAGCATAGCTCAGCTTCCCAGAACCCACTCATCTTTCAGAAAACCAAGTTCTTGAGAATGTCAGTCACTCATAATGGCATCAGGGAGTTCATAGGGCTGGAGAAGTGGCTCGGTAGTTAAAAGGACTTCTGCTCCTTCAGGTACTGGAGTTTGGTTTCCAGTACCCACTCTATGGCTCACAACCATCCTTAACTGCAGTTTCAGGGGCTCCAGAGCCCTCTTCTGGCCTCTGCTGGCCCCAAACATGTAGATAGTGCATATACATACAGGCAAAACACTCATGAATGCCAAGTAAACATAAACAATCTTGTAAAAAACGAAAACACACAGTTTTGATGAATACTACCAGATCAGGAGAAATAAGCCTCCTGTCTTCTTGAAAAGATGCATCCGCTGCGTCAGAGGTGGCGCCGACGCTATGCCAACCTCGAAACAGATGACATCCCTTTTCTCGGACTCTATCTGTAGCACTGAGGTGGCTGCTCAACTTGCCCACTGAAAGAATGAACTCCGTTATTCTGACACAGACACAAAGGACAGGCTCAGGAGGCCACCCCAGCTCCTTACACCCCTGTTCCCAGCCATGAAAAGTGTTCTGAGGCAGCTTGTCTGACAGCGGACTTGACAGCCATATTTAGTTTCATAAAGACACTGTTAACCATTGGGCAGTTATGAAATTTCCCAGTAATGCGTACAAGAAGTCCCCTACCTCTCCCCCTAACCCCCCTCCAGCTCAAGAAAGAAGTGAAGCCTCAATGGTAGTAAAGTTGGTGACATCTGGGTAGGAAATGAAATGCTGGGTTTAAGTATGGCGGTAGAGTTACAGGTGAGCAGGGTTTGTGGTGGTGTAGACAGAGTGAACGGTCGCGTTTTAAATGATACAGGTAGTGCTGGGGTTTGGCTGAGGCTCAAGGACCAGGCAAGGACAGTTCTGGGTAAAGAGTGGATGAGGACACAGACAAAGGTGTTTCCATCTTGGATAGAGGTAAGAGTTGCTTAGGGTTGTCTCGGACTGAGGTTCAGGATTTGGATGAGGATGCTCAGCCCACTGGCTCAAGTTTTCATGAGGGATGGCAGGGCAGGCTCAGTGACAGGGGTCGTGTCTGTATTGTACATTACTTGGCTCTCTTTTTAAAGCTGAAAGCCTGAGCCTAATTACTTGAGGTCAGGACACATGTCCTCAGCTACCTCAGGATCTGCCCTGTCATGGGCTGCAGTCACCCCACAGCTACACCGAGACATCATCAGTATCAGCGCTCCCCCCCACCCCCGCAGTCCTGTCTTCCTGAGGACTTTTCCTTCTGCCTGAAAGAGCCAGCTGGCAAGCACCCAGAAGTTCTTAAGGCCGGTGATGTGAGCCTAGAGTCCAGCAGGCCAGGCAGGCGTGCTGGGTTTGGAGCTCTGCCGTGTGTGGTGGAGTCACACAGGAATAGGAGGCAGGAAAATTGAAATCAAGAGGATCTGTGTCCTGTCTTGGGCAATTAACTCCTTGGTCCTCATCTAGAACGGGGTTTTTCGTTCTTATCTGCCTGGCTTGGAGACTGAGGGAGTAACGAATGTGGAAAGAGCATCCCAGGGCCGTAAAGCAGCACTAGCAATGATGACCATCATCTCTGCACAGAGACCAGAAGGCAGCCACCGACTGGTAGATGACCCGCCCCAGGCCTCTCAGAGGAAGAGCTTCCACCCAGTGGGTCTTCAATTCCTCATCACACACTGGCTTTAACAATCTGAGTCTCAAAGAGGGCAGAGCAGGAAGTGAATCTGGGGCAGCATTTACGTCACTCAGCCATGGTAACAGGACACCGGAGAAGCGCGATGGCTCATCCCGGCTCATTCTCGAGCCCTGCTTTCTGTTTCAGCCATGATGTTGGTACATAGTGGCTTAAGTTTCAGTGACAAGTGCCGCTGGGACCTTGCTGGAGCCAAACAGTTACTCGGGTATTACAGAGGCTAACAAGCTGACAGCCAGAGCTGGCCCAGCAAAGAGCCCGGGAGGCATGAGCAACAGTCTAGGCTGCTCCTCACTCCAGATTGCTCTCCAATTGCATCCCTAAATTTCACCACTAAAAAGCCATTCCCGTGACCCATTGTTTCAAAGCAAAAAGACCTCAGTGAGCCGGGCGATGTTGGCACACGCCTTTAATCCCAGTACTCGGGAGGCAGAGGCAGGCGGATCTCTGTGAATTCGAGACCAGTCTGGTCTACAGAGCTAGTTTCAGGACAGGCTCCAAAGCCACAGAGAAACCCTGTCTCAAAAAACAAAAAACAAACAAACAAAAAAGACCTCAGTGTACAAAGTCTTAAGTCTCAAGACCAACACAGCAGATCTTTCCAGTCTCCCACGAGGGCTATTTTTTTTCTATTCCCAGTTCTTGTCTAACAGGTGATCATGTTCCCAGTCCACCGACATGCACACTATCCCAACATCTCCACCTGTGGCCCAGACTAACCCCCTTGTATCCAAAGCCTTATAGTCCTATGTTTTCCTAAATGCCCAAGTGACCCATAATGACAAACTCAAGCCAATATACCCATGGGAAGTTGACGCCTGTCCCTATTTCCTTCAGATACTCCCCGCCATGGTTTATATACAGCTAGCATGCAACCCCTAAAAGCTCATGGGTGCTGAAATTGAATCCCTAGTAAGAGGTAAGAAGAGAGTAGAAACAATCTGACTAGATTTTTATTATTTCATTTAGGGTCTAGCCATGTAGCTCAGGCTAGTCATGAACTTGCAGCTATCCTCTTGCCTCAGCCTCATTGTGCCTGACTATAATGTTTAGGAATGGGGCCTTAGAAGTAATTAAGATTAGATAGGGTCAGTATAATAGAGCTAGTTGACTTTATCAGACAAAAGAGACCTGAGGACATGATGGATGGACAAACAGACAGATCACACACACACACACGTATGCACACACACACACACGTATGCACACACACACAAATGCACACACACAATGTCTTGCAAGGCATCCTGTACTACTCATAACTCTGCCAACAAGGTTATGGCCTTACCTACCGACACATACATCACGTCAAAATGAGCCCTTTTCTTCTGAGTACACAGTCTTAGCAATTTTATTATAACAAGAAATGAACTAGGCTTTCTCCAGAGCCCCTGGCAGTCTTTCTTACCTCTCCCTTTGCTTTTTCTCTCCCACTTTTCAGCTCCCTCCACTTCACTTGGTTTACCCGATCTGCTCAAGTCCAGTCAATTTCCTTCCAGTACCTGTTGAAATATCTCTCCACCACCCCTCTCCTTCAGCCATGGCCCTAGAGGGTCCATTCCTGGTGTGACCAGGATGTAGCCCTGATCATACTGCTCCTAGAACCCCTTGCCTTTAACAACTGTCTCTTAGCTGTGGCTCACAGTCCCCACCACAAGACCCTGGCCTCCTGGCTCTACCCGGGCCCCGCCCAGCATCTCCTGCACAGTGAGCCTCCATCCAGCTCCAGGTTGGGCATGAATGAAGGCTCAGTTTTCATTCCAGGTGTTCTTTCCCTTCTGCTTCTGCAGGCCAGCTGCTATTCCTCGTTACTGACTCATATCAAGGTCTCCTTTCCCCTGACCCCCAGTAGTAGACTATATCATAGCCCCCAAAGGCATCCAGCTCTTGAATCCTGGGCTTGCAGTGTCACATTAAAGGGCAACAAGAGCTTCACGGTGTGCTGAAGTTAGGGACCATATGAAGGGGGTGCACCAACCACTTTTTCTACTGTTGTGACCAAAACATCTGACAGAAGCAGCTTAAGGGAAGGAGGATTTAATTTGGCTCATCGTGGCGGTGAAAGCGTAGCGACTCCACGGTAGCAGGAGGGAGTATCAGGTTCTCCCCATCTTACACCACGATAGAAAATAAGCAGAGCATTCAGGTCGGAGAGGGTTGAGCTACAAAACCCCAAGCTCACCACCCTTACTCTGGCCAGTGACTGGCTTCCATCAATGAGGCTTCACCTCCCACATTGCCACAATCTTTCAAAACAGTGCTACTTGCTAGAAACCAAGTGTTCCAATCCATAAGCCCATGAGAAACACTTCATACCCAGGCCACAATACAGAGATTCTCCTGGGTTGTCCAGTTAGCCATGCAATCACTGGCCCTTAAGCCTTGTACTTAAATATCAGAACAATAACCTGATGTGGAATAATTCTTCACTGTGGAGATGTGTTGTTCTCATTGTTAATATAGAACTAACTAGCCAATAGCTAGGCAGAATTCTTAGTTTCAGTGTGGTTATTTGAGAGCTGGCAGGTGAGACAGAGCTGACTGCTGATACAAAGAAGAACTCTGCCCACAATAACCCCCTTTAAAATATTCCTTTCCCCAGAGTCTACTAGTTAATAAGTAGATTTGCGGCTCCAAAGAGGTCATACTTAAGGATCCTGGAAGATTCTCCAGTTGACACAGAGTCATGAACACTGCCAACTAACATCTAGGGCACCATCTTCCTCCATCCTCACTGAAGTCCCAGGGTATTACATCCATCTTCTCCTTGGCATTATCTGTGAGCCACTGGAAGAGTGTGTGGGCTGTGATCGATCTTAACTTTCATGGGTTAATTCTCTTCCAGCCAGAAAGATTCTGGGAATCATTTCCTGGAGACTTCTGGAAAACAGGCTACTTCCCTCTTAATAGGAAGTCTTAGAAAGCTGTGCCTCACCCCACAGGGTGTAGTCCCTGCTGCTACTGGAGCTGTCACCTGACCCAAAGGAGGACCAGTCTCAGAGGAAGCTGATACTGCACTAGCAGAGTGGAGCGA
The DNA here is from genome assembly GCF_037038515.1 of Microtus pennsylvanicus. Classification (NCBI taxonomy): domain Eukaryota; kingdom Metazoa; phylum Chordata; class Mammalia; order Rodentia; family Cricetidae; genus Microtus; species Microtus pennsylvanicus. Next base: position 34,745,114 of record NC_134586.1, on the reverse strand, counting down.
TGGTAAGAGGATCACCACAGGAAGGGTCAGTCCCAGTCCATGCCAGCTACCACACATGCATGTGACTCGTTAGAGCATGAGACAGAGATGTAGGGAGCAGTGCTTCCCGAGTTCCTTGTGGTCAAAGACCCATGGCTGTCTGAACATCTCTGCACCAACCTCCACACACACCCTTTCTTTCTGTCTCTCTACCTTTAGAAAACAAACAGGCAAACAAAAACAAAAGGAAAATATGTTTAAAAACAGAAAATATATAAGCAATATTATACACAGACACAAAATAAAAACAAAAACCCATAAAAACAAAAAGTCAGAAAACATAATATAGAAGCAAAAGACTAGTAAGACCAAAAAAAAAAGCCCAAACAAAGAATATGAGACAAAAAATCTATTAAAAATACCATTGAGTTCGTTTTATATTGGCCATCTACTGCTGCTGGCCCTTCAGTGTGGTTTATATACCCAGTGAGACTCCTTTTGGAGAAAACTAATTTTTCGGTTGCAAGTAGATGTTGCTTCTTTGTTGGGGGCGGTGGGGGGTGGTGTTTACGTCCACTTCTGGAGTAAGGAGTTTTAGAAGCATCGCAAGCAGTGCTTAAACTTCTGATGGGAGTGAGCAATGACATTCTGGAAGAGCGCCCAGGCCAGGCTGCCACGGCACTAGGGGCATAGTGACTTGCCAACCATCTGGACTGTGACTCACAAGAAAAGATAGCCCAGAGCTGGAACCCAGTGAAGCAGGCAGGAGGGCTGCACAGCTGGACAGAGAAATGGACATCTGAGAGAGAGACATTGGGGACCACGACCATCAGTCTTGCTGGAACTCTGTCCGCACTCCCAATGGAGATGCTGGCCATTTGCTGAAGCCACAGGTGGCCAGACGGCATGTAGGCTCACCTTCCAGATAGAATCTCAGGAACAGAGGCCCAGAGAGGATACAATTCAGACGGCAGAAGCTGGGCTGGCCTAGGTCTACGTATTCCTGATACTCAAGTCCATGGTTCTGATCCTTGAGGGAATCGTGACTAACCATGTTGCACTTGCTATGACAGGCCATATTTCTCTAGATTTATTTGTTTGTTTGAACTAAAATGTCCTTTCTGCAGTCATAGGGCAAAACTGTGGAGGAGGCACAGAAGCCCCATTGTCCTCAGACTCCCTCTCATTCCTCTTCTCTGACCTCCCTCCCTTCCCCACACTGAGCAGTCCTCGGGGCTTCCCAGATGCCCAGGCTCAGCTCCCTCGCTAGTTTCCAGTGTCTTCTTTAAGTATTCCAGGAATTGTTTACATACTGTCTACTTTTTACCCCGACCACCACTCCATACTCTAAGCTCCGTAAAGGAAGAGGCGCTCCTCGGGGCCTGAGCCCCCAGTACCTATAAGCAGTGCCTATCATATATTAGGTCTGAATAAATATTTAAAGAACCAACCAAGTCACTTACACAAAAGTAATGGAGACTGCCCATGTTCTTTCCTACAGTGTACAGAATTGCAAGAAAGGAGGACCCTTCAAGAGAACAGAAGTGTTCTGGGAGGAAGAAAAGATTTGCTGAGGCCTTGCTAAGGGCCAAGCACCAAGCTAGGCAATAAATATATATTATCCATGACAATGGCTGTGCATGGTAGATGCCCTGTGACAGGTTAAATATTAACCCATTGCAATTAGTCTCTATTAAAGGAACTTAAGGAATGGGAGATGAAAAGAAGGAGTTTGAGTCTGAGATGGAATTTTCCTAGTAACTATCTTAGCACACTGTAGGCAAAACTTACCCTACCTGCTTGTAAGAGGGACTGCTTTAGAGATCACAACTTCTCGATTATAATAGAGGGACTGTCACTGTCCTGGTGGGGGGTTTTCAAGTCAAGGAACTTTGTGTACCTCCCCCTGCAGACATGAAGTTTGAACGGAAGACCCTTTGTTAATGGATGGCCAGGGGGAGCTGTTGACTCCTTTCATCTAGAAAACAGACTGAGGAATTTTAAAGACCACAAGTCAACATAATACGACTATTGACACCTGTGAAGTAACCACAGGTGTGATTTTTGCCAGATATATTTGACTTACATCAGCTTCATAAGAAACGTATGTGGTTTCCAGTGAAGCTAGTATACAACAGTGCTTCTGCCCTTCATTAAGATCTAGCCGTGATCTAAGATCATTGCCACTGCAAATGGTGTCTGGTCCTGAGATTAGCACGCACAATAATGAAGGTGAGAAAAAAAATCTAGAGAGAAGGCCATCCAAGGGGGTGTTTCTGAGAGAAGACCCAAGAACCAAAGAAAAGAGGCAGATTTAGACAGCCACCTCCAGAATCAAAATTTAGACCTGATAAAGTATTCCCATCTTACACAGAGACCTCTTAACATGAGCCCACTTGGATTTCATTATTTTTCTGGCCAGAGATATCCTTTCCGGTTCTCCTTTTAGCAACTGTGAGGCATTTTTTTAATCCTTCCCCTTACCCACCAATGCACTTCTGGGATGTGTCAATCAGGTGGCTTCCTTTCTTTGGCCTTTGGATCTATAAATGAAGAGGAGCCACATTCAAGGAGTCTTATTGGAATGCGATAGCAATCATAAGCCTTTAGAATTTGAGCTTGATGTCACAATTTGATGTGAATTAGTGTTGGGAAGCTGGAACGAGAATAAGCATATGTACATATGGAAGAAATGTGACTAAGAGCCAGAGGATTCACCTAAGAAGACTGAAAAGAAAAGTGGCCCCAGTCTTCCATTCCTCCTTCCCACTAGACCATCTTCAATGGTACTTTACAGCATCTCCCATGGATAGATGGAGTTCATTTCTCTACCCTTGACTCTCGGTGCACTTTGAGACATTACCATCTTATCCTTCCTTCCTTCCTTCCTTCCTTCCTTCCTTCCTTCCTTCCTTCCTTCCCTCCCTCCCTCCCTGCCTCTCTGAATCCTGACACCAGCATATAACTGTCCATTTGTGCTATTCTAATGAAATGTATAAGGAGCAAACACATTTCTCATCATCGTAGAGACTGGAAATCCAAGCTGAAGGCTCAAGCATTGGTTTGGGGAGGGCCACTCTCTGCTTCCAAGGTGGTTTTCTCCTGCTGTGTCCTCAGAGTGGAAAGTGAAAAGGCCAGAGAGGAGTTCTCTCTGAAGCTTCTTTCATAAGGGCATTCATTCATTCATTAATAAGAAAGGGGCTTTAAAGATTTCATCACTTCCCAAAGGCCCCATGCGTATAACCACTGTGGGAATAAAAATTTCACTATGAATTTGCAGAGAACTCACTCATCATGTGAACAAGATCAATAATCAATGGATAACATGTGATCCCATCTGCTCTCCTGTTAAGACTGAAATCTAGACAATTCTCATTCCTGAAAGACGGGGGGCAGGGGGGACCAGCCCTGACCAGCATAAGTAAAGTCAGTTGAGGTCAACTGAGTCTGCCCCAGATCTGGAGATTTCTTTTTTTTTAATTTATTTATTTATTAAGGATTTCTGCCTCCTCCCCGCCACCGCCTCCCATTTCCCTCCCCCTCCCCTGATCAAGTCACCCTCCCTCATCTGCTCAAAGAGCAATCAGGGTTCCTTGACCTGTGGGAAGCCCAAGGACCGCCCACCTCTATCCAGGTCTCATAAGGTGAGCATCCAAACTGCCTAGGCTCCCCCAAAGCCAGTACGTGCAGTAGGATCAAAAACCCACTGCGATTGTTCTTGAGTTCCCATTCTTCCTCATTGTCCGCTATGTTCAGCTAGTCCAAATTTATCCCATGCTTTTTCAGACCCAGTCCAGCTGGCCTTGGTGAGTTCCCGATAGAACATCCCCATTGTCTCAGTGTGTGGGTGCACCCCTCGCGGTCCTGAGTTCCTTGCTCGTGCTTCGTCTCCTTCTGCTCCTGATTTGGACCTTGAGATTTCTGTCCGGTGCTCCAATGTGGGTCTCTGTCTCTGTCTCCTTTCATCGCCTGATGAAGGTTAATATTCAGGAGGATGCCTATGTGTTTGTCTTTGGATTCACCTTCTTATTTAGCTTCTCTAGGAACATGAATTATAAGCTCAATGTCCTTGATTTATGGCTAGAAACCAAATATGAGTGAGTACATCCCATGTTCCTCTTTTTGGCTCATAAAGATCTAAACCCACTTTTAAAAACTCCGAGGGTGTTCTCCTCAACACATGGGAATCTACTTAATTATTTAGAGTCCAGTGGTATTTCGGACGATTTAGAAAGCTCTGAACAGCCAGGGTGGTGGGAGTACATATGAGGCTGGGCTGTACAGACGGCAGACTCATCTGCACTGACTGCCTGGCAGCTGGCCCTGTTCTTGCTTCAGCTTCCACTGCAGCAATGAATACTCTTTATGGCTTCTTTCCTCATCCTCTATTCCTGGCCAGCCAAGCCCAGACTATTGCAAAACCACTTTTTAAAAATTGTTATGGAGCAAAGGACCAAATTCCTCTGTCCTTAGGCAACATACCTTGCCTGGGTCCCTGTGGGTAACAGTAAACTTCAAATGGGACCTTAAAGAGAAGTTGGCCACTCCTAGGAATCTGAGAGGAGAAAGAGAGTTTACCAAAAGCAGCAAGGAACAAGTCATGGAATGGATCTGAGAATAACAATGACAACAATCAGATATGACTGTGCCACTGAAGATTCTAGTCCCCTGGAGAAGCAAAGACATGTAAACAAGAAACAACCGAAACTACTAGGTGCCATAATAGAGATACAGGATTGAGCCGGCATGTTGTTAGCATGACTGCGTGCCAGTGCGCTGAGGGATGTACACATGAATATGCAGTCCACATCTGCAGGCAGACTCGCTCTGGAGCAAAAGGAGAGGAGAAAGGATTCTGCACGCCGGGCAGTTGGGAACTACTACAGAGGCCTTCCAGGGCCTTAAAGGGGGGCAAGAATTTAGAAATTAGTGATGCAATCCTTCAAAAAGAAGTAAGAAGAAAAATCTAGTGATAACATATTAGCCCAGGAATGGCATTTGATAAAACTCAAAACACTATTGTGTTAAAGACCAAAGCATCTTGATCCTAGTCAACAACTCTGGAAGAAAACTCCTGCTCTACCAGAGGTCATGCAGGTACTAGGAAGCTTAGTTCCCAAAAGCACTCCCTCCCTTTGACTACATATTCTCACCCACACTCCTGCAGAAGACACCACTCTACTGGAGGCCATACCAGTACTAGGAAACCCAGATACCTAGAACCCTAGAGGCTGCACCAGTATCCAGAACCACAGAGGACATGCCAGAGTCCAGAACCCCAGAACCTCAGAGGCCATACGGGCAGCCAAAACCCCACCAAGGATATACTGTTGAACCTGAAGACTCACTGGTCACAAGAACCACAGGTCACTCAGGTCAGAATACCAGACAGGTAACAGAAAGCAAGGGGAAATAAACATCTATCCAACAATGATAAACTCAGAAATCTGCACATAAACCTGTAATAATCCCAAATCCAGATGACTAGAAGCCCGCATAAGAAAGGCCAGCTGGACTGGGACTGAAAAAGCATGGGATAAAACCGGACTCTCTGAACATGGCGGACAATGAGGGCTGATGAGAAGCCAAGGACAATGGCACGGGGTTTTGATCCTACTTCATGTTCTGGCTTTGTGGGAGCCTAGCCAGTTTGGATGCTCACCTTCCTAGACCTGGATGGAGCGGGGAGGACCTTGGACTTTCCACAGGGCAGGGAACTCTGACTGCTCTTTGGACTGAAGAGGGAGGGAGAGAGGAGTGAGGGGAGGGGGAGAGGAGCGGGAAGAGAGGTAGGGAAATAGGAGGCTGGGAGGAGGCGGAATTTTTTTTCAATAAAAAAATAGAAAATATTTCTTACATTCTACAAGATTAGAACTTTTGCTGAACCCCACAACCAGTTTAATAATACACCTTGAGGTCACCTAAGACTTAACACTGGGTCAGAACATAAAAAAAAAGAATACAGTTCACACCCAGGGCAATATGGCACGACCAGAACCAAGGTGTGCTACTACAGCAGGCCCTGGATATTCCAACACAGGTGCAGAACAAGAAATAATCTTAAATCCAATCTTATGAAGACAATAGAGGCCCTTAAAGAAATCCAGGAAGACACAAACAAACAAGTGAAGTAAATGAATAAAACTGTTCAAGACTTGAAAATAGAAATCGAAGCAATAAAAAAAACCCACAAACTGAGGGAATACTGGAGATAGAAAATCTAGGTAAGTGAACAGGAACTACAAGCACAACCATCACCAACAGAAAACAGGAGATGGAAGACAGACTCTCAGGCATGGAAGCTATGTATCTTAGTTAGGGTTTCTATTGCTGTGAAAGGACACCATTACTATGGCAGATCTTTTAATTGGGCTGGGTTACAGTTTCAGAGGTTTAGTCCACTATCACCATGGCTGGACATGGTGGCATGCTGGAAAACATGGTGCTGGAGAAAGAGCTGAGAGTTCTACATCTTAACTTATAGGCAACAGGAAGTGTGATGTGTCACTGAGTGTAGCTTGAGCATAGGAGACCTCAAAGCCCACCTCCAATAAGGTCACACCTTTTTCAACAAAGTCACGCCTCCTGAGAGTTTCTTTGGGGGACATTTTCTTTCAAACCACCACAATAAGTTAGAAGAAACTGATACATTGGTCAAAGAAAATGTTAAATCTAAAAAGTCCCTGACATAAAACATCCATGAAATCTGGGAAATTGTGAAAAGACAAAACTAGGAATAGAAGAAGATTTCCAGCTCAAAGGCCCAGAAAATATCTTCAATAAAATCATAGAAGAAAATTTTCCTACCCTAAAGGAGAGATCCATAAAAGTACAAGAAGAGTCTGAGGCAGCAGTCTGAAGCAGTCACACAGACAGTCTGAGGACTTAGTCTGAGGGGCAGTCTGAGGACAGGATCACCCCTTTGTTCTGAGCATTGGTAGAGGCCATGACCACCCTTGGAACCAAGAGGTAGCACATATCAGCCCATGTAGGAACAAGATCATGCAGGAAGTCAAGGATTTTTTCTTAATGCCCAAAGCATCAGACAGTTATTGCACCCAAGAGATATAAATCCTATATTTGTGCTTTAATCTAAGAAGGAAGGCTTCAGTGCACATAGGGTTGTCATACTAATGAAAGCATCATGAGAGAAGCTTCCTGAGATACAGAGTGTGACTTCACAGAGCAGACCAGAGAGCCTCCATCCAGCACCTGACAGAACCAGATGCAGAGATCTACAGCCAAACACCAGGTCGAACTCTGGGAATAAAGTCGAAGACAGGGAGTAAGGAGTATATGTGCAAGGGAGGTCAAGATCATGATGGAGAAATCTACAGAAACAGCTGAACCAAGCTCATAAAAACTCATGAACTCTAAACCTACATCTGTGGAGCCTCCATGGAACCAAACTAGGCCCTTCATATGTGGGAGAAGGTGGTGAAGCTTGGTCTATCTGTGAGGCACTTGGCAGTAGGACCAGAATCTCTCCCTGGTGCATGAGCTAGCTTATTGGAGCCCTTTGCCTATGGTGGGGTACCATGCTCAGCCTTAATGTAGGGAGAGGGGCTTGATCCTTCCCCAACTTCATGTGCCAGACTTTGTTGACTTCCCATGGGAGCCCTTACTCATTGGGAGAAGTGGATAGGGATCGGCTAGAGGGGAGGAAATGGGGAATGGGGACTAAAGAACTGTGGATGGAATGTAAAATTAAATTTTAAAAAAACAAATTAAAATTAAAAAAGAAAGTATCACAAAACTAGAAATGTGCCAATATGAATAACTAAAGTGGCCACAGAAATAAAGGACTTTTAACAAAAAAATGATGTAGGATTTCCCTGTATATGCTGTGAATATGTTTTATTACCATTGGTTAGTAAAGAAGCTGCTTTGGCCTATGGTAGGTCAGAATATAGAAATGTTGGAAATCCAAACAGAGATAATGAAGGAAAGAAAGCGGAGTCAAAGAGACACCATATAGCCACCCAAGAAGCAAGATGTGAGGTAACAAACTACGAGCCTCATGGTAAATATAAAATAATAGAAATGGGTTAATTTAAGATGTAGAGCTAGCTGGGGCACTGGCCAAACAGTATTGTAATTAATATAGTTTTGTGTGATTATTCAGGTCTGGGTGACCAGGAAATGAAAGCACAGTCTCCATTTACAAAAAAAAAGTACAAGAAGTTTACAGAATGCCAAATAGATTAGACCAGAAAAGAAAGTTCCCCCTTATATGTAATAATCAAAACATTAAACATACAGAACAAAGAAATAATATTAAAAGCTGCAATGGTAAAAAGCCAAGGAACATATGAAAGCTGACCCATTAGAATTACACCCGACTTACCAATAAATCCAGAAGGGCATGGACAGATGTCCTGCAGACTCTAAGAGACCACAGATGCCAGCTCAGATTGTTATACCCAGCAAAACTTTCAATCACCATGGATGGAGAAAACAAGATATTCCATGACAAAGTCAAATCTAGACAATATCTATTCACAAATCAAGTCCTACAGAAGGTAGTCCTATAGAAGGTACTCAGAGGAAAACTCCAACCCAAGGAGGTTAACTACACTCAAGAAAACACAAGAAATAATTTCACATCAGTAAAACCATAAGAAGGGAAACACACACACACACTCATACACTACCACCACCAACAAAATAACAGGAACATCACTGGCCATTAATATCTCTCAATAGCAATGGACTCAATTCCCTGATGAAAAAATGCAGGCTAGCAGAATGGGTGCAAAAAGAGGATCTATCCTTTTGCTGCATACAAGAAGCACACCTCAGCATCAAAGATTGACATTACCTCAAAGTAAAGGGTTAAAGAAAGATTTTTCAAGCAAATGGACTCAAGAAGAAAGCTGGATAGTCATTCTAATATATAACAAAGTAGACTTCTAACCAAAATTAATCAAAAGAGATGAAGAAGGACACTTCATACTCATCAAAGAAAATTCACCAAGATTACTTCTCAATTCTGAACATTTGTGCCCCAAATGCAAGGGCACCCATATTTGTAAAAGAAATATTACTAAAGAGTAAATCACACACTGAACCCCCCACATTAATAGTGGGAGACTTTAAAACCCCACTCTCACCAATGGACAGGTCATCCAGACAGAAATTAAACAGAGAAATAATGGAACTAACAGACATTATGACTCATATTAACCTAACATATCTACAGAAAATTTCACCTAAACACAAAAAAAAATGCATTTTCTTCTCAGCACTTCAAAGATCCTTCTCCAAAATTGATCACATACTTGGTCATAAAGCAAGTCTTAACAGATACAAAAAACTTGAAATCGCCCCAGTATCTAATCAGACAACCACAGATTAAAGCTGAACTTCAACAACAGAAACAACAAAAGCCTACAAACTCATGAAAACTGAACAACTCTCCACTGAATGACCACTGAGGCAAGGCAGAAATAAAGAATTAAAGATTTCCTAGGATTCAATGAAAATGACAACACAACATACCCAAACTTATGGGACACAACGAAAGAGGACACACTGCTAAGAGAAAAAAATCACAGCTCTGGGTGCTTTCATAAAAAAATTAGAGCAATCTCATACGAACAACTTAATAGCACACCTGAAAGCTCTAGAACAAAAAGAAACAAATACACCCAAGAGGAGTCAATAATAATCAAATAATCAAAGTAATAATCAAACTTGAGGGTAAATCAATAAAATAGAAACAAACAGAACAATGCAAGGATTAAATGCATTGTAAAATTAGTTGGTCCTTTAAGAAAATCAACAAGATAGACTGTAGTTGGATTTTCCTTTGGGCCACCAGCTCGCAAATAATAAAACAGAGACTTATTAATTATGAAAGCTTGGCCTTGGCTTAGGCTTGTTTTTAACTAGCTGTTATAACTTCAATTAGCCATTTTTATTAGTCTATATTCTGTCACATGCTGCCCACTCTGCTTCCTCCGTACCGCCTCACACCTAGATTCTGTCTCTTACTTCTCTCTCTGCCAGGAAGTCCCGCCTAGACCTCCTGCCTAGCTATTGGCCATTCAGCTTTTTATCATACCAACCACAGAAACATACCTCACACAGTGTCCAAATATCCTGTTGGAGGAGCCCACTTGTTGCTACCCAGCTGTTCAGACCCGGAATAATCACATGGAAACTATATTATTTAAATCACTGCATGGCCTATTAGCTCTAACTTCTTATTGGCTAACTCTTACATCTTAATTTAACCCATCTCCGTTAATTTGTGCTTCACCACAGGGTTGTGGCCAACCAGCAAAGTTTCCACCTAAGTTCTAGCTTGCTATAGGTCCAAAGCAGTTTCTTTATTCATTAGTGGTAATCACAGCATACAAAGGGGACTCCCACATCAATATCCCACATTTCCTTCTTTTTGCCTAAATAAAAAGGAAAGGTTGTAACTCTAACACAGTAAAACTATATACAATAAGAACAATTATCAGATAAGAATTACATTTACAATGTCCAGTATATTTGTATTTGTCAAATTCAGAGAAAATATTCCATTATCTAATCTGCTTTGGTGAGTCAAAAGTTTTGTACCTATTTACTACTTTTTATCCTAATTTATATTACAAACCCTAGACTATCTTTTTAGACCTCAAAACATTTTCTAAGATAAACTATTGAGGTTTTTACATCTCTCAACCCTATATATTTTACACCACTTTTGTAAGTTTCTTTTCTGAATTTGGTAACAGGAAAAACTACAAACTCTAACTATCTTGTCTTCAACCCCATCACAGACCTGAGAAGGATAAAATATTACCTGATTAAACAGGGATTGCAGAGCAAGCGACTTCCAAAACTAAGAAATGCCAGAGACATCTGGCTGCGTGGACAGTCGCCCCAAGGTTCTTCTGCAATTTTGAGGCATTCATCTTCAGCCTACAGGCCTAGAATACCTGGCAGACTTTCCTGTGGAGCACCCAGCCACACAGCAAGCAACAGAGCAAGAAGGAAAAAAAGGAATATAGAATAGAAAAAGATAAAAGCCCTGAGACAAAAGGTAGACAAGATAATTTAAGTTGAGAAAAGTTGGTTAGAAACAAGTCAAGCTAAGTCTGTGCATTCAAAAGTAAGATTAAGCCTTGGTGTGTTTATTTGGGAGCTGGGTGGCAGGCCCCCCAAAGAGCAAAAAAAAAAATACAATGCCCCTTCATGATAAAAAAGAAACCTTGGAGAGATTTATATATAATAAAGGGACATATAAAAATTTCATAAAGGCAATACAGCAAGCATATAGCCAACATCAAATCAAATGGAGAGACTTAAACATAATAAAGGCAATATAAGGTAAGCCAGTAGCCAACATCAAATTAAATGTCAAAACAATTCTTTTAAAATCAGGAACAAGACAAGGTTGTCCAATCTCCATAACTATTCAATATGGTACTTGAAGCTAAGCTGGAGCCAGGAAGATAACTGGAGGAAATAAAGGGAATACACACTGGGACAGAAGAAGTTAAAGTATCGCTATTTGCAGATGATATGATAGTATACATGTGACCCAAAAAATTCTACCAGGAGACTTCTACAACTGATAAACACCTTTAGTGATGTGGCTGGATACAAGATTAACTAAAAAAAAATCAGTAGTCCTCCTATACACAAAAGATAAATGGACCAAGAAAGAAATTAGAGAAACAACATCCTTCATAATAGACTCAAATAATATAAAATATCTTGTTATGACTCTAACCAAGCAAGCGAAAGACCTATATGACAAGAACTTCAAATCTTTAAGAAAGAAATTAGAAAAGATATCAGAAGATGGAATGATCTCCCATGCTCATGGGTCAGTAGATTAATATAATAAAAATGGCCATCTTACCAAAAGCAATCTACAGATTCAACATAGTCCTCATCAAAATTCTAACACAATTCTTTTTTAAATTTCTTTTTATTTATTCTTTGTGCCTTTCACTTCATGCATTTTTGATCCCATTCACTCCCATTTCTTTGTATACTCCTCTGCCCTTGGGATGCACCCTCCCAAAAATAAAATAAAATTTAAGAGAGAAAAAGAAAGAAAGAAAAAAGGAAAAAAACCTCATTATGGAAGCAATAGTGTGGCATAGTGAGTCACATAGCAAACCTTTTTGTCCACGTATCTTTGCTTGCAAGTGCTCATTGCAAAGAGTCATTGGTCTGTTTCAAGGCCCCTAGTGTCCTTTTATCACTCTATCAATGCTGGATCCCCACTGGGACTCCTCTTGGATATCCTGCTGTTGCCCTGTGTCGTGGAGGTCCTGCAGCTTTGGGTCTGTAGGATCAGCTCTTTCACATGCTCCAGCAGATCATAGATGGGGGTGGATGTTGGGGTGGACCTGGGTAGTTTCAGGGTTGGTTGGTCAGCCTGCCAGCACTCCCCTGTCTTCACCATCCAGGTGAGCTCTCTAGCATTGTCTAGGCTACTCCACTGCTTGCAGGGATGAGCAAGAGGTGAGGCTAGTCCCGCTTTCACATCCTCTCCCACGCCTACACCTTCATGGTTAGTTCTACTGTGCTGCCCAGGTGAGGTGTAGGGGACACTCTCCCAAATGCTGCAGCTCATGAGGGGTAGGGACAGCCCTCCCACTGTTATGACCTCAGGGCCAACCCTCCCACCTGCTCAAGCAGTGAGGGGCAGGGGGTAGGCATCTCTCCCCAAACCCACACCACCATATGGCAGATGAGAGGCAGGGTCAGTTCTCCCTTGCTCACGTTCCCAGGGTGGTTCCCAGTTCATAGGGTCAGCTCTACTGCGCTGCCCAGGTGAGGTGCAGGCTCCACTTTCCAAAATGATGCAGCTGGTAAGAGGGAGGCCAGCTCCCTCGCTCACCACAGGTGGCAGGAGCAAGGGGAGAAGAGAATCTTTCCCTTGCCCTCACCACCACATGGCAGACAAGGGGGATGTGGCCAGCTAGCCCACTCTCACACCCTCGGGGCCAGTTCACCTGTGCCTCTGCCACTAGGGTTAGCTCTACTGTGCTGCTCAGGTGAGGAGCACGACCCACTCTCCTGAGCGTTGCAGCTAGCAGGGGAGAGGGCCAGCTCCCTCATCTGTCACAGGCAGTAAGGGGCGAGGAGAAGGAGGCATCTCTCCCCCACCCACACTCCCACCTGACAGACACAGCTTTCCTATACTGACAGCTTTGGGATTGGCTCACCCACACCTCCGCCAGCAGGATTGGCTCTATTGTGCCGCCCAGGGAATGTGCAGGACCTGCTCTCCCAGCTGGGGTGGGGGGTACAGGGACAGTTCTCTCTCATTGCTATGACCTCAGGTCCAGTTTTTCCACCTGCCTTAAGCATTGGGGGTGCATCTTTCCCCGACCCATGCCACCATATGGCAGATGAGGGCTTGGGCCATATCTCCCATGCTCAAGGTCTCAAGGCCTTGGGGGCTGGCCCAACCCCACGACAGAGTCAGCTCCCCTGCTGTGCTGCCCAGATGAGGCATAGGGCCTGCTTTCCAGTGTGTTTGAGCTGGTAAAGGGGAAGATATGCTCCCTGGCCAGCTGGAGGTGGTAGGGGCAAGAGGGGGCATCTTGCACTTTCCCCTACAACCATCCTAAGACAAGGAGTTGATAAGAGTTATCACTCTCATGCCCTCGGGGCTGGCTCACCTGTGGCCCTGTAACAGGGTCAATTCTACTGTGCTGCCCAGGCAAAGTGCAGGGCCCATACTCGCAAGTGTTGCAGCTGGTGAGGTATTGGGTCAGGTACCCTGCCTGCTGCAAGTGTCGAGAGGTGAGGGAAGGAGGGCATCTTTCTCCCACCTATGCAACCATGTGGCAGTCAAGAGAGGCAAGGCCTGCTCTCCCATTCTCATGCCCTCAGGTCCAGCTCACCCATGCTCCTGCAAGCAGGGTCTTGCTCTATTGTGCTGCCCAGGTAAGTAAGGTGTAAGACCCTCTCTCCTGAGTGTCTTCAGCCAGTGAGGTGCAGGACCCGTTCTCCCGAATGTTGCAACAAGTGAGGGGCAGGACCAACTCTGTACAGCCCTATCCTCTCTGCCTTCGGTGGTAGCAGAAGCCTCAGATGAAACACAGACGGAGACTGCATCAGGGCCATGAATCTAGACACGGGACCCTGCAGCAGCCCATGTCAAAACATCACCATGGCCCCAGGTGGCCATGAAGCCACCCACCTCAGCCTGCTCCTCACATCTTTACCTCTTCTGACATGCCTCTGTCCATAGGCCTAGAACCATTCTCTCTCTCTCTCTCTCTCTCTCTCTCTCTCTCTCTCTCTCTCTCTCTCTCTGTGTGTGTGTGTGTGTGTGTGTGTGTCTGTCTGTCTGTCTGTCTCTGTCTCTGTTTCTCTGTCTCTCTCTTGCTCCCTTGCTCACTCTGTCTCTCTGTCTCCCTCTGTCTCTGTCTCTCGCTCTCTCTTTCTCAACACACCATACATTTGCTCACCATAGTAGTGCCTGTCCGCCAAGCAACACAGCCAGGGGGTGGGGCGGGGCTAGAGGGGAGATGTTTTCTCCTCAAATCTTGAGGCAAGCCTGCATGTAGGTTACTTGACCCTGCTCAGTCTATCATGGTGCTGGACAGAAACTTATTTCCACACGTCTCCCCAAACACAGTTCCTTACAGACCTTGAAAGAACAATACTCAATTTCATATGGAAAAGCAAAAAAAAAAAAAAACAGAATAGCTAAAACAATAAAAGATCCTTTGAAGGAATCATGATCCCTGATTTCAGGCTCTACTACAGAGATATAGTAATAAAACTGTGTGGTATTAGCATAAAAACAGACAGGGGGATCAATGGAATCTAATCTAATCAAAGGAATCAAAGACTCAGACATAAATCCACATACCTATGGACACTGAGTTTGTACAAAAAAGCCAAAATCATACAGTGGAAAAAGAAATCATTTTCAACAAATAGTGATGGTCTAACTGGATGTCAGCATGTAGAAGAATAAAAATATATCCATATCTATCACCCTGCACATAACTCAAGTCCAAAACTGTGATACACTGAACCTGATAGAAGAGAAAGTGGGGAATAGCCTTGAAAGCATTGGCACAGGAGACAACTTCCAGAACAGAACAGCAATAGCACAGACACTAAAGTCAACAATTAATAAAAAGGACCTCATGAAACTGAAGAGTTTCTGGAAGTCAAAGGACACTGTCAATAAGAAAAATGGAAGCCTACAGAACGGGAGAAGATCTTCACCATCCCCACATCTGATAGAGGGCTAATGACCAAAATATATAAATAACTCAAGAAAACAGACATCATAAAAACCAAATAATTCAATTAAAAAATGGAATGCAGATCTAAACAGAATTCTTCAGAAAGAAATCTCAAGTGCCTGAGAAGCACTTAAAGAACTGTTCAACATCCTTAGCCATCAGGAAAATGCGAGGATGTGGAACAAAGGAAACACTCCTCCTTTGCTGGTGGGAGTGCAAACTTGTACAGCCATGGTGGAAGTCAATATGGTGGTTTCTCAGAAAAATGGTAATCAATCTACCTCAAGACCCAGCTATACCCTCCTGGGAACATAGGATGCTCTGTCATACTACACCAAAGGACACTCCATCATGCTTCAAGGACACTTGCTCAGCTATGTGCACAGCAGCTTTATTCATAGTAGCCAGAAACTGGAAACAACTTAGATGCCTCTCAATTGAAGAATGGATAAAGAAAATGTGGTATATTTGCATAATGGACCATTTATTACTCAGCTGTTAAAAACAATGACATTATGAAATTTGAAGGCAAATGGATGGAACTAAAAAGAAATCATCCTCAGTGAGTTAACCCGTACCCAGAAAGACAAACATGGTATGTACTCATAAGTGGCTATTAACTGTAAAGTAAAGGACAACCATGCTATAATCCTCAGACATAGAAAAGGTAAGTAACATGATGGGCTCAAGATTTAATGCATGAATATTCCTGAGAAGGGAAAATCGACATCATGGGTGGAGAGGGTGAAGGTAGGGAACAGGAGGGATGAGGTGGGGGAGGATTGAGGGAAAGAGTACGGGGAGGGGCAAATGGAATGGGGGGATATCTTGGGGACAACCTAGTGCAATGAAAACTTCCAGGAATCTACAAGGGTGAACCTAGCTAAGACTCCTAGTAATGGGGGACATGGAGCCTGAACTGCCCGTCTCCCATAACCAGGCAAGACTTCTAGCAAAGGGATTAGGATGCCAACTCAGCCACGTAACCTTCAACCTACAATTTGTTTTGCTTGTAAGATGTGCTGGAATAGAAATTGTGGGAGTGGCCAACTAATGATATGATTGGTAGAGCTTGAGACCTATGCCTCAAGAGGAAGTTAACCCCTGACACCACTGGGAGAGTCAGGACCCAGAGAATGGATAGCCCAAGAACCTAGAATAGAGCCAAACATGACTAGCAAAAAACAAAAACAAACAACAACAAAAAAGTCAATTAAATAATTCCTGCTACTATTCTGCTATACTCATAGATTAGTGCCTAGCTCAAATGTCATCAGAGAGGCTTCATCCAGCAACTGATGGAAACAGATGCAGAGACCCACAGCCAAATATTAGGCTGAGCTTGGGAATCCTGTGGAAGAAGAAAAGAAAGGATTGTAGGAGACAGAAGGGTCAAGAGCATCACAAGAAAACCCATAAAATCAACTAATCTGGATTCATAGGGGCTCACAGAGACTGGAGCAGCAATCAGGGAGCAGTACGGGTCTGATATAGACCCTCTGAATATATGTTAGGTCATGTAACTTGGTCTTCTTATGGGACTCCTAACAATGGGAGTAGGGGCTATCTCTGACTCTGTTACCTGCTTTTGGGATCCTATTCCTTATAATGGATTACCTTGTCCAGCCTTAATAGAGGGAGGTGCCTAGTCTTACTGCATATGCCATGTGTGGTTGATTTCCATGGGAGGTCTGAGCTGGGGCGGCAGAAACACAGCCCACAGGTCCATACTACATTCCAGGACCCACAGGGTAGAAACAGACACAAGTTCTGCAAATTGTCCTCTGATTTCCATGTACATACTGCACACACACACACATACACAATGTATTTTTAATTGATAAGTTGGCCTTGATTAAAGTTAAGAGTTTTTGATCTAGATATTGTTAAGGAAAGAAAGAAGCAAAATGAGAGAGATATCTGCACAAGTTGTGTCTCCTATTTGAAAACACAGAAAGCCCTTAAATTCATCAGTAAACAACAGTTTAAAAACAGGCAAAGTCCCAATCAAACAACTCATCAATAAAGACATACAGATGGCAAATAAGCACATGAAAAGATTCTCAAACCCCCAGAGAGATGTAGATTAGAGCAAGATACACTGACTGCATATTGGAATGGCTGAAATCCAACCCCCACACACACAATGGCAAATGCTGATGAGGGTGAGAAGACTCAGGAGGTCACATCACTGAGGACAGAAAACAGCACAGCACTCCGGAAGGGGGTCTGGCAGCTTCTTACAGCACTGTGTGCACTGATTACATGGTCCAGAAAGCCTGCTCTCTGGTGTTTACTCAAATGAGCTGAGAAATCCTGCCACACAAAAGCCTGCTCTCGTGCTGTTTATAATGGCTTTCAAATATAGATAATTGCCAAAATGTGGAAGCCACTAAGGTGTGAAAGAATAAACCGTGCCATACAAAGAGTGCAACGCCAATCAGTGTCTTAAAAAGCCACAAGGAGACCTAGAAGAAATCCACACATTTCTAACGAAAGAAGCCAATCTGAAGATCTGCTCTACAGTGTGAGGCCAATTACATGGCATCCTTGAAAAGACAAAACCACGTAGACCGGGGAGGGGGTGGTGAAAAAGGCCAGTGTCTGTAAAGGACATAGCAGTGAAGATGGATACAGTTCTAGGGCAGTAAAAGGGTTCTGGATCTATGTGCTGTCATGGTGAACGTGCACATCACACACCTGCCCAAACCCACAGAAATACACAGACCAAAAGCAAAACAATGTGAAGCATGACTTTAGTTGGTGGCAAGTCATTTACTGAGGCCATTTGCTCTCCAAGACACACTATATTGGCTCAAGATGCTGAAATTAGAAGAACTTGTGTTGGAGTATGAGCAAGGAAAATGTGTGGATTTCAGTACTATTTATTGAATATTTTTAAAATAAAAGCATTTTCAAAGATGCTAAGACTTATTGGTCATGACAGCAATGCAAACAAAGCTATAAAGTGAGAATACTGAATGCCTGCCAGGAGGCCCAAGACATCAAATGCTGGTCAAGATCCATTAATGTGAACAAATTCTACAGGAGTAGGAATGAGCCAGTGACCTGGGCCAGAGCAGGCCTGGGACAGTGAAATCCACAGAAGCAGGAGCGGATCCAGACCAGGGTCATTTGTGGAATCAGGACTGGGCCAGCGACCTAGGCCAGAGCAGGCCTGAGGTAGCCAGCTCCATGGAGCCCGACTGAGCTAACCACATAGGCTGTAGCAGGCCTGAGATGGTGAGTTCCATGGGAGCAGAACCAGACCAGGGACATTTGCATAGGCAGGACTGAGCCAGTGACCTGGGTCAGAGCAGACCTGAGGCAGCAAACTCCACAGGAGCAGATAAAGGGGGAGCAACTGCTGAGTGAGTGGGCCAGAGCCAGAGACCGCTGCAGGTCCAGGCATGAATTGGGGACCTTCAGGGGAGTAGACTTGAGCCAGGACCCCTGTGGGTTTGGGCATGAGTCTAGGACCTCCGAGGAACCAAGCATGAGCCAGGACCTCTGCAGGTCTGGGCATGAGTCTGGGACCTCTGAAGGAGCAGACCTGAGTCAGGACCTCTGTGGGTCTAGGTGTCGATCTGAGACATCAAAGGGAGTAGGCAGGAACCAGAAACCTCTGCAGGTTCAGGTATGAGTGAGGGAGTAGGCCTGAACCAGGTCTTCTGTGAGTCTGTGTACACCTGAGTCTGGGACCTCTGAGGGAGTAGATCAGAACCAGAGACCTTTGCAGGACCAACCCCAAGCCAGGGACCTCTGCAGGAGTGGATCCAGACCAGGGATATTTACAGAAACAATTCTGAGCTGACAACCTAGGCCAGAGCAGGCCTGAGACAACAAACTCCACAGGAGTGGAGCAAAGCTTGGGTGCTGAGTGACCTCCAGGAACACGGAGTGAACCATGGGGTAACTATAAATGTGGCACTGACTGTACCATTAGATCCTTGGATTCACTGGCACTTAGATTAATCACCAGAATCACAGATAGCCCCAATCACACCAATTAGAGGAAAAGATTAGTAGACAAGACAAAAACACATGTAACATGACAAAGAACAACATGACACTAGTAAAATCTAAGGAACCTACAACAGTGGTATGGGAGATCCTTCTATCTATGTGTTGCTTTTATTGGTTAATGAATAAAGAAACTGCCTTGGCCTGTTGAAAGGGCAGAACTTAGGTAGGTAGGTAGGGAAAACTGGACTAAATGCTGAGAGAAGGAAGGCAGAGAGAGACGTCATGGAGCTACCGCTGGAGATGGAGATAGATGTGCTGAAACTTTGCTGGTAGGCCACGACCTCATGGTGATATGCAGATTAATAGAAATGGGTTAAATTAATATGTAAGAGTTAGCCAATAAGAAGCTAGACCTAAGGGTCCAAGCACTGTTTTAATTAATATAGTTTCCGTGTGGTTATTTTGGTTCAGGGCAGCCAGGCAAACAAGCAGCCCCTTCTCCAACACAGCAGCAAGGCTTGAAAAACCAAATATAGATGAAGCAGAAGAAAATGACCTAAAAATAACTTCAAGAGAATGCTTGAAACTCTTACAGAGAAAATGAGAAATTCCCTCAAAAAAATGGAGGAAAAGACAAACAAAAAATTGGAAAACATCAGCAAATCATTTAAAGAAAACCAAGAAAAAGCAATCAAACATATGAAAGAAAGTATTCAAGACTTGAAAACTGAAATAGAGACAATAAAGAAAACACAAACCAAGGGAATTATAGAAAGAAAAATCATGATAAAACAATCAGGAACCACAAACATAAGCATAAACTGCAGAATACAAGAGATGGAAGAAAGAATCTCTAGTGCTGAAGATACAATAGAGAAAATAGACTCATCAGTCAAAGAAAACATTAAACCTAACAAAAGCTTAGCCCAAAATATCCAGGAAATATGGGACACCATGAAGACCAAACCTAAGAATAATAGGTATAGAAGAAAGAAAAAAAGTTCAACTCAAAAGCACAGAAAATATATTTAACAAAATCATAAAAGAAAACTTTCCCAACCTAAAGAAAGATATGCCTATAAAGATACAAGAAGCATACAGAACACCAAACAGACTGGATAAAAAAAAAAGTCCCCTTGCCACATAATAATCAAAATACTAAACATACAGAATAAAGAAAGAATATTAAGAAATTCAAAGAAAAAAGGACAAGTAACATATAAAGGCAGAACTATCAGAATTACACCTGACTTCTCATTGGAGACAATGAAAGACAGAAGGTCATGGTCAAGCATTATGCAGACATTAAGAGACCACAGATGCCAGTACAGACTATTATACTCAGTAAAACTTTCAATCACTGTAGAAGGACAAAACAAGATATTCCATGACAAAACCAGATTTAATCAATACCTAGCCACAAACCCAACCCTACACAAAATACTAGAAGGAAAACTCCAACCCAAGGAAGTTGGCTACATTAACAAAAATACAACCAATGGTCTCATGGCAGTAAATCGCAAAGAAAACAAAAACACACAAATTAACATCATCAACAAAAAAAACTAAATTAACAGGAAATAACAATCACTGATCATTAATATTCCTTAATATAAATGGACTCAACTCTCCTATAAAAATGATACAGGCTAACAGATTGGATACAAAAACAGAATCCATCCTTCTTCTGCATACAAGAAACATACCTCAACCTCAAAGACAGACATTGCCTCAGAGTAAAGGGTTTGAAAAAAATTTCCAATCAAATGGACCTAAGAAACAAGCTGGCATAGCTATCCTAATATCTAACAAAATAGACTTCAAATGAAATCAATCAAAAGAGACAAAGAAGGACATTTCATATTAGTCACAGAAAAGAATCCATCAAGAGGAAATCTCAATACTGAACATCTATGCCCCAAATACAAGGGTACCCTCATCTGTAAAAACACTTTTAAAGCTTAAATCATACATTAAACCCCACACACTAATAGTGGGAAACTTCACCACTGGACAGGTCAGTCAGACAAAAAAGAAATGAACAGCGAAATAATGGAACTAACAGATGTTATGACTCAAATGGACTTAATAGAAAATTGTAGAGTATTCCATCCAAACAGAAAAGAATATACCTTATTCTCAGCACCTCATGGAACCTTCTCAAAAACTGACCACATACTCAGTAACAAAACAAACCTCAACAAATACAAAAAAATTGGAATAACCCCATGTATCTTTTCAGATCACCATGGTTGAAAACTAGAATTCAATAGCAATTCTAATTCCAGAAAGCCCACAAAAACATGGAAATTAAACAATGCTCACCTTAATCATCAATGGGTCAAAGAGGAAATAAAGGGAGACATTAAAGACTTCCTAAAGTTCAATTAAAATGACTACACAACATATCCAAATTTAAGGGACACAATGAAAGCAGTGTTAAGAGGAAAGTTCATAGCACTAAATGCCTACATAAAGAAACTGGAAAATTCCCACACTAGTGAATTAACAGAACATTTGAAAACTTTTGAACAAAAAGAAGCAAACTCACCTAAGAGAACTAGATGGCAGGAAATAATCAAAGTGAGAGCTGAAATCAATGAAATAGAAACAAAGAAAACAATACAAAGAATCAATGAGACAAAGAGCTGGTTCTTCGAGAAAATCAACAAAACAGACAAACCTTTATTCAAGCTAACCAAAAGACAGAGAAAGAATATTCAAATTAACAAAATCAGAAATGAAAAGGGGGACATAACAACAGACACTGAGGAAATACAGAATCATCAGGTCATATTTCAAAAACCTGTATTCCACAAAATTGGAAAACTTAAAGGAAATGAAAAACTTTCTGGATAAATATCACTTACCAAAATTGAATCAAGACCAGATAAGTAAATTAAACAGACTTATAACTGATAAACAAATAGAAACAGTCATCAAAAATCTCCCAACCAAAAAAAGCCCAGGACCAGATGGTTTCAGCTCAGAATTCTACAAGATTTTCAAAGAAGAACTAATACCAATACTCCTCAAATTGTTGCACAAAATAGAAAAAGAAGGAACATTGCCAAACTCTTTTTATGAGACTACAATTACCCTGATACCCAAACAGCATAAAAACATTACTAAGAGAAAGAATTATAGACCAATCTCACTCATGAACATTGATGCAAAAATACTAAATAAAATACTGGTAAATTGAATCCAAGAACAAACCAGAACTATCATCCACCATGATCAAGCGTCATCCCAGAGATGCAGGGATGGTTCAACATACAAAAATCTGTCAACATTATCTACCATATAAACAAACTAAAAAAATAAAAACCACATGAGCATCTCATTAGATGCCGAAAAAGCTTGTGACAAATACAACATCCCTTCATGATAAAGGTCTTGGAGATACAAGGGATACAAGGAACATACCTAAAGATAATAAAGGCAATATACAGCAAGCCAACAGCCAACATCAAACTAAATGGAGAGACACTCCCAGTGATTCCACTGAAATTAGGAACAAGACAAAGTTGTCCA
This sequence comes from Microtus pennsylvanicus, assembly GCF_037038515.1. Classification (NCBI taxonomy): domain Eukaryota; kingdom Metazoa; phylum Chordata; class Mammalia; order Rodentia; family Cricetidae; genus Microtus; species Microtus pennsylvanicus. Next base: position 34,722,405 of record NC_134586.1, on the reverse strand, counting down.
CTCTCTCCATATCTATTCAATGTAGTTCTTGAGGTCATAGCTAGAGCAATAAGACAACAAAAGAAGAACAAGGGGATACAAATCATAAAAGAAAAAGTCAAACTCTCACTATTTGCTGATAATATGAAAGTTTTGCGTAAAGACCCCAAAAATTCTACCAAGAAACTTCTACAACTAATAAACACTTTCAGTAATGTAGCAGGATATAAGATTAACTAAAAAAATCAGTAGCCCTCCTCTACACAGACGATAAATGGGCTGAGAAAGAAATTAGAAAGACATTCACAGTAGCCACAAATAGCATAAAATATCTCGGAGTAACTCTAACAAAACAAGTGGAAGACTTGTATGACAAGAACTTTAAATCTTTGAAGAAAGAAATTGAAGAAGACACAAGAAAGTGGAAAGATCTCCCAGGCTTTTGGGTAGGTAGAATTAACATAGTAAAAATGGCAATCTTACCAAAAGCAATCTACAGATTCAATGCAATGCCTATTAAAATCCCAGCAAAATCCTTCACAGACCTCAAAAGAATGGTACTCTAACTTTATAAGGAAAAGCAAAAAACCTAGGATAGCCAAAACAATCCTCTACAATAAGAGAACTTCTGGAGGCATCACAATCCCTGACTACAAACTCTACTACAGAGCTACAGTACTGAAAACAGACCGGTATTGGCATAAAAACACACAGGGAGAACTAATTGAATGGAACTGAAGACCCAGATATTAATCCACACGCCTTCGAACACCTGATTTTGACAAAGAAGCAAAAAATATCAATTAGAAAAAAAGAAAGTATATTTAACAAATGGTGCTGGTATAACTGGATATCAACATGTAGAAGAATAAAATAGATCAATATCTATCACCATGCACAAAACTCAAGTCCAAATGGATCAAAGCGCTCAACATAAAGTCAGCCACACTGAACCTCATAGAAGAGAAAGTAAGAAGTAGGCTTGAATGCATTGGCATAGGAGACAACTTTCTAAATATAACCCCAGTAGCACAGACACTGAGAGGAACAATTAATAAATGGGACCTCCTGAAACTGAAAAGCTTCTGTAAAGCAAAGGACACAGTCAACAAGACAAAACAACAGCCTACAGAACAGGAAAAGATCTTCACCAACCCCACATCAGACAGAGGTCTGATCTCCAAAATATACAAACAACTCAAGAAATTGGTCATCAAAAGACAAATAATCCAATAAAAAATGGGGTACAGACCTGTAATAATAAGGGCGGCGGTGGGGCTGCGTCCCCAACACCCCAGCCGCCTGCTCGGCTAGCTTATGCCCCGAAATAATTACACAGACACTGTATTCTTTTAATCACTGCTTGGCCCTTTAGCTCTAGCCCTTACTGGCTAATTCTGATATCCCAATCAACCCATCTCTAATAATCTGTGGCACCGGTCTTACCGGGAGGATTCTAGGTCGGAGCTTCATCGCGTGTGTCTGCCTGGGAGTGGGGCATGGCATCTCTCTGAGGCGTCTGCTCCGGAGAGGAGAGCTGTCGAGTCTGTTTTCACTTCCTCTTCCTCCCAGAATTCTGTCCTGTTTACTCCTCCCACCTATCTCCTAACCAATGAGAGTCAAGCAGTTTCTTTTTATTTAACCAATGACCTTCCTCCATCATTTCCCCTTTTTCGGTTTAAACAACAACAACAAAAAAAGGCTTTAACTTTAACATAGCAAAATTACATATAACAAAACAGTTATCAAGTAAAAGTTACAATAATCTTTATCATAACTAAGGAAAACTAAAACTATAACTAACTATTCTTAACTCCATCAAAGACTCCAGAAAGATACAATACTACCTAAGCAAATAAGAAAAAAGCAACTTTTAAAACTCTAGAAATGACAGAGATATCTCGCTGCCTGGACAGTCACCCAAAGTTCCTCTGTGCCGTTGGGGCATCCATCTTCAGCCTTCAGGCCCATGGTATCCAGCAGACATTTCCATAAAGCAGGAAAATTCAAAGTCAGTTCAGTCACTATCTGTTCTGATCTGCAGAATGTCTCGCAGACTCTTTCATGAATCAGGAACCCCGAAAGATCATCTCACCTTAGGCAAGTTCAGTAGTCCTCTCTCTGCGGGTTCTCTGTGTCCAGTTTATGCAATAGTCCAGGCAAGAGCAGTTTCTTGCCCAAATGGCTATCAAACTCTATAACGAGCCTCTTCAATGCTCATCTTCCTCTTGAAGTAGATTGGTGCTGCCAGGAGCAGAGTGTCTCATTTTCATGAAAAGTCCTCAGTTATTAAAACATTTAAAATGCCATATTCTATAATCTTTGAAAAATATGAAGAATGCCTATCTGAAATATATCTCTATATCTAGAAAATCTAACTAACATGACTGCAAGCTTTACTATTATCAATGATTATCCATTAACAACCTATATTTCTTAATTATACAGTACATATTTAAATGAACTACACAATCACAATACCTTAATCAAAATCAGAAACACTTATACATATAACAAAATTGACCTTAAAATCCACACCAATGCAAATTATTCATACCTATATCATTTCCCCCTTTAAATGTAAAAGAACATTTATAAACCATATTTGGGAACATGGGCGCATTTTTTTCTCTCCAAACTGCTTCCTGCTGAATGGGGGCGTCGTTAATTAGGTCTTTCATGGTATAACCTGTGTGCCAGGGTCATCTCAGTTGGCAGTTGAGCGAAGTAATTTTTTGAGGGTGTTCACAGGAACTTTTCAGGAGGGCGTGGTCCATCATACCAAATCGGAATAGAAGAAATGAACAGGGTCTCATCCTCTGTGAAAACAAAATAAGAAACTCCTTTCCAAAGCATCATGTCCTTAGACCCAGATTCTGAAATCATAATACCTTTATCATATTTGTTCTGGTTCCATTTGGCAGTCCATATAATGAAATGTCTGTCTGTACTTAGCTCCTTTACAGTCAAAAATTTTAAAGAAAACACAATGTACATAATCCAGACTCTCTGTGAATTTTCCATTTTTACGTGGCTTATTTTTACTCTATCACTTTACTTTATTCTGTCTCTTTAAAGACTTTACCTTTTTTTTAAAACCATTAACTTTATTCTCTATATTCTTTTTCTTCTCTCTCCCAAGCCTACGTACATTCATCCAACAGTGTGACTCATTTAGTGGTCTGAATCTGTCCTATTGTGAATCTGCAATTTTTTACTATCCAGGAGCACTTTTGATGTGCGCTTTTAAATCACTAGGCGCTTAAGAATCTAAGCTGAGACATTCCTAGGTTAACTTTTTGCTTTTTGAGCGTATATCTTTGACCTGAAATAATTCTGTAGACCAGGCTGTCTTTGAACTCTCAGAGATCCGCCTGTCTCTGCTTCCCAGGCATTGGGATTAAAGGTGTTTGCTACTACACCTTGAACTCACAGAGATCTGTTTGTCTCTGCCTTTTAGGCACTGGGATTAAAGGCGTGTGCTACCACACCTTGAATTCACAGAGGTCTATCTCCCTCTGCCTCCCAAGTGTTGGGATTAAAGATGTGTACTACGACACACAACAACTCTCTTCCTTTTTTTGTTTTTTGCTTTACTTCAACTTTTAGTCTGCATATATTTTTAACACACTTTAAACCATTCAGAAATTTTCTCTGTCTTTGAATCTCTCTTTACTGTATATCTCTTTTTCTGACCACATGAGTCTTTAATTTACCAAGCAATCTCAGTAGGACTAAAGGCTTGGCTTTGCCGGCTAGATCCAGTCCATTCCTTAGCTTTCCAGCCTCATGGCGGATATACAGGCTGCAGCCATGTTTATAGCCACACCTCTATGGCGTTTCAAGGTCCCTGCCAGCCAGCGAGCTACAACAGACAGCACTCAAGTCATCTCTCTGTAGCCAGCCCTCCTGCCTCAAACAGTCAGAGTTTGCCCTGGCAGGATGGCCCAGAAAGCCGGCATTTTTAAATGGCGCAGCTTTTTTCCTGCTACGGCTGAAAACCGAAAAGCATGTGTTCAGCTTTTCATCAACACTGTTTAAATGTTTTGTGGCAGGACCTCTTAATGAGCCGCAGGGTTTTGCAGCTAAAGCTGAGTCAGGAAGCCTCTCTTAGATGAGGCGCTTGCTTGCCTCTAGCAAGCAAAGTAGACCAGAGAAATTGTCACAATCAAGAAAACATGCTTTACTCTTTCCCAAGCTTTCTCAGGCTTTCTGTGGACTCAGTTAGCCACACGTCTGGGCGCCATTTGTAGTAATATGAGTGGTGGCGGGGCTGCGTCCCCAACACCCCAGCCGCCTGCTCGGCTAGCTTATGCCCCGAAATAATTACACAGACACTGTATTCTTTTAATCACTGCTTGGCCCTTTAGCTCTAGCCCTTACTGGCTAATTCTGATATCCCAATCAACCCATCTCTAATAATCTGTGGCACCGGTCTTACCGGGAGGATTCTAGGTCGGAGCTTCATCACATGTGTCTGCCTGGGAGTGGGGCATGGCATCTCTCTGAGGCGTCTGCTCCGGAGAGGAGAGCTGTCGAGTCTGACCTCACTTCCTCTTCCTCCCAGCGTTTTGTTCTGTTTACTCCTCCCACCTATCTCCTAACCAATGAGAGTCAAGCAGTTTCTTTTTATTTAACCAATGACCTTCCTCTATCACAGACCTAAACAGAGAACTCTCAACAGAGGAATTTAAAATGGTTGAAAAACACTTAAGGACATTTTCAACATCTTTAGTCATCAGAGATATACAAATCAAAACAACTTTGAGTTTCTATCTTACACCTGTAAGAATGGCCAAAATCAAAATCACTGATGACAACTTATGCTGGAGAGGTTGTGGGGTAAAAGGAACATTCCTACATTGTTGGTGGCAATGCAAGCTGGAAGCCCCTTTTGATGTCAGTGTGGTGATTTCTCAGAAAATTAGAAAACAACCTTCCTCAAGACCCAGTAATACTACTGTTGGGTATATATCCAAAGGATCCTCAATTATGCCACACGGATATGCACTCAACTATGTTTATAGCAGCATTGTTTGTCATAGCCAGAACCAAGAAACAACTTAAATGCCCATCAACCAAAGAATGGATAAGGAAACTGTGGTACATTTACACAATGGAGTACTACACCACAGAAAAAAATAATGGCATCTTGAATTTTGCAAACTAATGGATGGAGCTAGAAAGCATCATTTTGAGTGAGGTAAGCCAGACACAGAAGTCAATTATCATATGTACTCACTCAAAGGTGGTTTTTAAACAGAAAGCAAAGAAAGCTAGCCTACAAACCACAACCCCAGAGAACTTAGACAACCATGAGGACTCTAAGAGAGATTTACATAGATCTAATCTACATGGGAAGTAGGAAAAGACAAGATCTCCTGAGTAAATTGGGAGCATGGGGACCTTGGGAGAGGGTTGAAGAGGAGGGGAGAGACAGATATGGGAGCGAAGAAAAATGTAGAGCTCAATAAAAATCAATAAAATTTTTAAAAAAAGATCCATTAATATACTAAAACAGGAATCTCATAGAAGTGTTAAGTAAAAACGGGAATTTGTCAATTCCTGTAATTTACAGCTGAACATTGGTGAAGATGAATGACTGGTGTGTTGTGACTCAATGATTCCATTCTAGGCATGTATCTCACAGAAACATTCCCAGGGATGCTGGGAAGACACATGCAAGAATGTCACAGAAGTGTCACTCATAGAAGCCTCTCAGAATCAAATCTGGAACGAGTGAAAGACGGCAACTCCCACCTAGGAGAGTGAACATTAAACAAGGTCTATACAAGGCTCAATGCCCCACCTGTCAACTGGTCAGCAGTCTGTTGTTCCCTAACTCAATTACCTGTGTTTGCAGCCTATATCAATGCATACATTCTTAAATACATAAAAAATAAAAAATTCCCCAATCTAAAACATCAAAAAGAAAAAATAGTGACAAAAATGTGCTGCAATTCACTGATATAGTAAAAGATGTTTATTTAGAGGTCACTGAGCTGCTTTCTGGATCTATCAGAAAAATTAAAAACTCTCTTAGTTGGGTTGTCTGTTGATGTGAAGAGACACCATGACCAAGGCAACTCTTAGAAGGGAAACATTTAGTAGGAGCTGGCTTACAGTTTCAGAGGTTGAGTCCATTATCATCATGGCATGCAGGTAGATGTGGTGTTGGGGAAGAAGCTGAAAGTTCTACATCTTGATCCAAATGAACTGTGGACCATACTGGATATAGCTAGAGCATATGAGACCTCAAAGCCTGCCCACATTTCCTAATATTACCTCTCCCTATGGACCAAGCATTTAAACACATGAGTCTATGGGGCCCATCCCTATTTAAACCACCATAAGAGCCAAGCTCAAAAGATAGAAAACAAGTGGAGGGAGGTGGTGAAAATGCATCCAGGTGACCCCACTGAAGTATATAGGTTATATCACTCCTTCTAGAGTGGGTTCCAGAGAGACTCTGCTCCCAAATTGTCCACAGATTCTGTATAGATTGTTCATGATGTGACCACTGCCTGTGTGATCCACTTAAGATTCAAAGCTTAAGATGTTGGCCAAGTGAAAGAGTCCCAAAAGAAAGGACCACATGTGTCTATTAGAGATATCTAGTGCAAATCTATGCTAGTTTCTTTCCCTGCACCTCACTTTATTCCTTAGATCCATGTGAAGAGACAAAGTAAGAAATATTATCGGCTTATTTGGAGGCATGTTGTCTTCCCTCAAGGGAAGATATGGAGTCACCACAGAAAAAGAAACAAATTATCTAATTTCCTACATTTTACAGGGGAGTAGGTAGACCAAGCCTTCAGATTAATCCCACAGGTTTCAGTTAGGATAGTTAGTGTGTGCAAGTGTCAACCAAATCCAGAACTGCGGGGAAGGTGTATGTCAGCAAAGGTCTTTCAAAGAGTTCAGAAACAAGATCTAGCAATTCCAGATGGAAAACACCAAATGGAATGATCAAAACACAAGATATGTTAAAACCTACTGAAGGGCCAAGATCCAGCAGTCAGATAGGAACCAAAAGGAAGTCAGAACAAGTCAAGAGCAACCAAAGAAAGCCGAAGGCAAGTCACCTGCTTGTTTGCTGTTCACAACTAGCTTTTATGGTCTTCTGATTGCATTGTGATTATGGTATCCATTTAGCTTAATCAATGCGGTCAAAAATATATAGCATTTGCTACACTGAGCTTCCCCTTTGAGGGTATGTTTGGACAGGTTTACCACAGGCAAACTGGGACATTTAGATTTTCTCTTGGGAATCTAGAATCAGGAAGTTGGTAGATAGGATCGAGAACCCAGGCTAACACCCTAACACATAATTTATGCAAGAAGAAAGTATAGCATTTTGTCAGGAACTTGTGAAGACATTACCAATCTAGGGTCAACAAGATGGTTCAGCAAGTAGGGCACTTGCCACTAAGCCTGACGAGCTGAGTTCGATCCCCAGGACATACATGGTGGGAGGAGAGAATCAGCTTACACAAGTGAACCTCTGATATCCACACAGGCAACATGCCATGCACATGTGTGCATGTACTTCTGCATGCACGTGCACACACACACAAAATAAATAGGAGTAACAATTTTAAAATATAATATCAACGTAAATTATAGAAAATTAGGTTCTATTATAACAAAATAATTTCTTAGGACTATTTCTTAAGATAAGAAAATCCTTCTTAATATCCAAATACCCAGAACTTTCTTTAACAAGATGCTGGGGTATGGCTGTCAGGCAACAACACATTAATATCATCGTGTCATTCCACGGTTCTGTTGTTTTGGCAATCTTGGCACTTCTGAGAGCAATACAACTATCATTCCACTATAAAGATGACAAGAATGAGGTTAGCAGATGGAAAAGTCACTTGTCCACAATCACAGAGTGTAGAATATTGGCAAGGTTTTGTGAAAAGGCAGTAAATGCTTCCAGTCCCTATATACACAGCCCTTTATACACTGATCTGATGACCCTTCCATTAAGGGCTGTCATATTCTCTTTCTTCTCTTTGAATCTGGGCTTGAGCATAAAGAAGGCTCTGACCAAATAAAACATCGGCCTAGTGCCCCACAAGAAGAGTGAAGAGGTATGTGTACATCAAGTTTTGACCTTTTTTGCTGCTAGGGGCATGAAGACTATGTGGAAAGTAGCCCAGGCTAGCCTTCTGGAGGATGAAAGACTGAAGAAGGAAAGGTCAAGCCATTCTGCTGCAGTGATGGTGGTGGTGGTGGTTTGTTGTTTTATTTTAATATTGGTTCCATGGTGTGGGAAGTCCTTCTGTGAATGTATTGCTTTTATCGGTTAATGAATAAACAAACTGCCTTGGCCCCTGATAGGGTAGAATAGAGCTAGGCAGGGAAAACTAAACTGAATGCTGGGAGAAAGAAGGCGGATTCAAGAGACGCCTTGTAGCCCCACCAGAGGGGAAAGATGAGAGCTGCCAGCTAGAACCGGTAGGCCATGAGCCTTGTGATAAAATATAAAATAATAGAAATGGGTTAATTTAATATGTAAGAGCTTGCTATCGTGACGGGCCAAGCAGTGATTTAATTAATACAGTTTCTGAGGGGTTATTTCGGGAGGCTGAGCAGCAGGGAACAAACAAGCAGCCTCCTCCTACACTTCCACTATTGTTCAGAGAGGGAGACTCAGATCAGTTGACAGATCAGAAGTCAACTGCCATTGAAAATCATTTGTTTCTCACAGCTCCCAAGAAGAAAAGCATCTCACACCCAGGGGACCACACAGGGGAGTACAACTAGTCAGAAGACAGAGGGAATGATGGGAAAACAAGGGAGAGCAAGAGTCTCTTGTGACTTCTAGGGGATGAAAAAGGTACAGTAGGGAAAGCAGAGTTGGCTGGGGAGTTTGGGTCACTCCCGCTGTAGCTGTCTAGCCCGACTACCTGGCTCTGGGGTGATTTAGGCAGGGGAATCTAGCCTGGAGTGTGTCTGCTGCACAAAGGAGTGAAGGGAACTAACTCAAAGGATAGTTAGTCATTAGGGTTACCAAGGCCTTATTGCCTCAATGCATCAAAAATACAGAAAATAAAAGGGGATAGTTAATCCTGTGACCTCACTGAGGACACAGACATGTAAATACTGAAAGATTATCCAATCCCAACAGTCCACAGAACTGTGAGTAACAATAAACCATTACGGTTTAAGCCTCTGAGTTTAAGACAAGTGTGTCTTAAACAGAAAAACCAGCTGACAGAGTGGAAGATCCCAACATGTCGCACACTCCCCTGAAGTGGGCTGGGATGGGAGAATAGGGCAAGCTCACAGCCTGTTCTGCTAGGTGGGATACAGACAGGGCATCTCTGCCTTGAGTCACAGCCTCTGGATGCTCAAGGGAAGCAGCTCTCCCCCAAACCCCGCAAAACATTTAGCAGTTGTTACCGGCTGATGTTTACAAGACCATGACAGTGAGGTCGTGAGGGGACAGATTCTCCACGCCTTATTCCTTGGGATGCTGGCTCCAGAGTAGACACCAAGATAAGTCAGCACTACAGCCTGGACATTAGTGAGAAAGCAGTCTCCCCAGATGAGGAGGCAGAAACGGCAGATGTGGGAGAATCCCAGACACTTTGACCACAAAACCATCTTTAATATCCGGTATAACATCCATCATCTCCGACCTTTCTTGGTGTGAGAATCAGTGAGGAGACGGGTAAGATGGAGTGGGCTGGCCCAGGGAGTAGGAAGGGCTGTGAGCAGTGGGTCTCTAGCAAGCATCTGACATGCCCCACTCTGCTAAGCTGCCTGTTTCTCTTCTTTGAATGGAGACCTCTTAGCAAAAGTGTTACTCTAAAATGATGCTCTGTGTTCACTGGAGACAGATGACGTCAAAGCATCACTCCATAGCTGTACCTGAAGATGAGCACCCAGTTCGCTTGTTACTCATTCTGGGGAAATTCCTTATCTATTCATGCCAGCCTGTTCAGGGACTGGCCCCATCACAGACGATGGAATGTGGCCCAGTGAGCTAGGAAAACCTCACCTAAAATGGTCTTCCCTAAGACTTTGTCACAGGAAAAATCTCACCGGCTGCTGTTCAGTCTTTGGGTATGAAAACATTTCCAATTTGGGAATCTTCTGAAGAGAAAAGAAACAAACTTTAAGGCTTTTTAGTTACCCCAGAAGCTTACAAACATTTGAGGTTTGTGGTGCTGTTAGCATCTGACGGGTGCCCCACAATGCCCTTAAGCCAAAAAACATTGACCATTTAATTTACTGAGTGTGAAAATAAGTCATACACAGAAATGAACAACAAGGTTCATAGAATTTGGGCTGACCGCTGAGGATTCTGCATGAGACCGAACTAAGTTCTCAGAATGTGGGTGCCATTTATGATCTGTTGCGGGGGGGGGGGGGCTGGCAGTTGAACCAGGTCTTATCCTGGATACCTGAACTGGCTTTTTGGAGCCCATCCCCTATGCTGGGATTCTTTGCTCAACCTTGATACGGGGAGGGGGGGGCGGCGGCTTGGTCCTACCCCACTTGGTGTACCAGACTTTGTTGACTCCCCAAGAGAGGTCTTACCTCTTCTAAGGAGTGGATGGGCATGGAATGGGGGGAGACAGGGGGCAGGAGAAGGGGAGGAAAAGGGAATTGGGGTTAGTATGTAAAATTAAAATTTTTTAAATAAAAAATATGATTATAAATCACCACAGTTCCTAATGAGCCTTGTGTCCTTGCTGGGCACTGCACAACTTCTCAAACCTCACCATCAGTCTGGACATGGACATGACCCCCAGTGGCTCTGTAGTGATTTTTAATGGTACATTCATCATGCAGACATTGAAAACCCAGCTTTTCAAAGATATGATGCTATTGTGTTCAATTTCTTTCACACAGAATCAGATAAATATCAAATATTTTAAATGAGTCTCCAGGCTCCTATGAATTCCCAACAATAGCCTGGCACTGTGGTGCACAGTTAGATTGCAGAATCACAACGCAGCAAGGCCAGGCAGCATCAGACAACATGCAGGGCTCAGCAGCAATGCAGTACAGTACACAGAGGAGCAAGATGGGCCCATCAGCCAAAGCGAGGGAGGTGGCGGAGAGGTGACTCAAAGGCTTGGAAAGGAGGCAAGCCTCTCTGATACTCCCTTTTCCAGCTCGTAACCATGGCTGCCCTGCTTGCCTGCAGGATTCCCTTCAGTTCAGAAGTAGTCGTGATCTAGAGACATTCTGCAAGTCTGATATTCTGGTACAGATGCTGGTCCCCCGTACAGAGCGACTGTGCTTCCTCCTCCTCAGGGACACTCGGAAGCTCTCCTTACTTCTAATATTCTGCATCCAGACACCTTGCTGCTACAGAGGAATGTGACCGATTCCAAATGATGCTCATAGATCACTCTTGTCTTTGATAATGCCCTGCTGATTATTTACCATGCCCCCTGCCTACTTCCAAAGGAGTTGTCATTATCCTAAAGACAAGGTGGGGGACAGGTTTCCATAGTCACTCAGCCCAGAATGCGGGAATGGCACCACCAGTGTCCCGAAACCTTATAAACAACTCCATCACCACAGCCCTGGAATTCCCCCTTGACTGCAGAGGTTTCCTATCAAATATGAATGAAGAGGAGGTTGGCTGTGCTGCAGATTAATAATGTGGGGAAGTAGCTGCCAAAGGCATTCATAACTGTAATTGCCCATGCATGCATTTTCATGAAAGCAATTTCATGCCCGTCAAGGAGGTTCTTTCTCTGATAATACTACAGTAGACTTGTACTTTGATATGCACAAGAAATACACTCTGAAAACATGTTTTCGAACTCTAGAAAGCAGGCTTTGCTTTCCCATCAAGCACAGAAGAATGGATCATTTTGTGTATTATGTTTGTGTGGTGTATGCATTTGCATGTGTGTGGTGCACATGTGTGGGTATGCCTGTATGGACCTGAGGCTGACTCTGTGTGTCTAGCTTGATCACTCTCCACATTGTATATTGAGCCAGGGTCTCTCTGAGCTCAAAGTTCATCATTTCAGCTAGTCTGGCTAGCCAGTTTGCTCTGAGAATTCTGTCTCTGTCTCTCTCATGCTGGAATCACAGGCAGCCTGTCATGCCCTCTTGGTTGTTTAAGTGGGTCCAATGGATCTGAACTCTGGTCCTCAGGCTTGTAGAGCAAAGCCCTTTACCCATTAAGCTATCTCCACTGCCTGAAAATGTATTATTCAATGATAACAGTCCTCCAATCTTTTGCCTCGTTTCTGTAATCAGTTATACAATCATAACTGATTGTATAAAGCATGATATTGTACAGGATCCAGAACTTGAGGCAGTTGCTGTGTGATCATCAACACAGCTGCAAACATAATAGAAAATGAAAAGTGGCCCCAGGATCTGAGAGGTCTGTATTTCTATCCTAAAAGTCTGCTTACTAGAATTAGGCTAATTTCAGGGGTTACAGAGAAAGGAGAAAAGTGAATGGGAAAACATTGATAAAGTATGTTCTTGTGAATGCAAGATTGAACCTCTAATGATAGATTCTTACCACCATTTTTAAGAGACAATGGGAGTATCACTTGAGGTAAGAGCTGGAGAAAAAGACTCGGATGGTCCTTGCAACAGATTCTAGTCACAGAAACGGCATCGTGACAGCTCTGAGTCAAGCACATTTGGAACTTTAACCCTCACTTGGGCTTCCCACATATGGACTGTGTATAGTAGTGATAACACTTAATACCTTACAATCTACTTTCCATATTAGATGTAAGCTTGTTAAAGATACATCTTTAATAAATTCTTGCATTGCAAGGTGGCACGCTCCTATAATCCCAGTGCTTGGTAGATATGCTTGGAAGATGGAAACAAGAGAGAGTCAAAGGTCATCCTTGGCTGCATTACAAATTTAACACCAGTGGAGTTACATGAGACTCTGCTGTAACAGAACAGGTAGCCCATAAACTTATTGCCACACTTGATTGTGTGTGTGTGTGTGTGTGTGTGTGTGTGTGTGTGTGTGTGTGTATACACACTCTGTCACTTAATACTCCCCATAGAAGTAGTTCATAGCCACGAAACTTGAAAATCAGAAGGGAGAGATGACATCCCAAATCACAGTTAGCCTTAGACAGATCTGGTACTAGAATTAGAATCTGAACCCAGGTCTTACTAGAAATTCTATATTCTAGCAAAAGCCTCAGACCTGCAAACAGAGTATTCATGGATTCATGGAGAGTGTCTAAAAGCTCAGTTCACCAAAATAAATCAAGACCCTTCATGTTAGTCTTCAGTAAGGACCATTCACCTGAGAAACCAGGGTGGACATTTGCTCACGTACTCTCCCCGGAGAATCCTTAGAAGCCCAACCTCCTGCCTCCTGGCTCCCGACACTGGCTGAGTCACACTTGTCTGGCTATTTCAGTGATCAGAATAGCTTTGTGCCCTGACTCACTGGGGACAGAGAAAAGATGAGAACTGGGTGGTGCTGATCTGTCCTTCATTCTTCCACATCCCTGACAAAGGGACATCCACTCTAAAAGCCTTGAGAAGAAGAATCTTAGAGCAAGAAATTTTGCTCAGAAGAAACCCTACTATTCAGGGAATAGTTTCTGGTTGCAGAACCTTAAACATCCAGGAAAGTAAAATCTGCACAGCGGGCTATAGGGCCACACCCCAAACAGGCCTTACTCAATGGCAGAGAAAAATTGGTCAAGTTTGCTTGCTACCTTCACAAGCACCATGTACAAATACAACAGCATCTAGTATCAAGAGGATTTGGTTCTCTCTCTCTCTCTCTCTCTCTCTCTCTCTCTCTCTCTCTCTCTCTCTGATGTGGGAGAGTTTTCTGTTTTGTGTTGATTTCATTGGTTAATAAAGAAACTGCCTTGGCCATTTGATAGGCCAGCCCTTAGGTGGGTGGAGTAGACAGAACAGAATGCTGGGAGGAAGAGGGAAGTGAGGCAATCGCCATGCCTCTCCTCTCTGGGTCAGACGCAATGGAGCCAGCCGCCAGGTCAGACATGCTGAATCTTTCCCAGTAAGCCACCACCTTGTGGTGCTACACACATTATTAGAAATGGGTTAAGCAAGATATGAGAGCCAAGAAGAGGCTAGATATAATGGGCCAGGCAGTGTTTATATAAATACAATTTGTGTGTTGTTATTTCGGGTATAAAGCTAACTGTGCAGGAGCCGGGCTGGATGAAAAGCAGGCCTGCACAGCTCCATCACTACATATCTCTCTCTCTCTCTCTCTTTCTCTCTCTCTCTCCCTCCCTCCCCTCTCCATGTCCCTCAGACTATCAACATGCAGATGCCTAAAATAACCTCTTACAAGTAAAATGGGGCCATCGTGATTGGGTTCCACCAAGCAAGACTTGCTAGGAAGAACTCACTTATTCCTGGATTCTTAGGGGTTGAAGAGATGAATGATGAAACAAAAAAGAAAGGGAAAGAGAGAAAATAATTTCTTAACCTCCCAACAGTGTTTCTGACAAACTTAAATGATTCCATTTGCTGACCTCATTAGGTAAACATTAAAGTTATTACAAACGCAATAAGGCAGCATGGGTAGACTTGTCTAATTTAGTAAGATGGAAAAGACCTGAAGACAAGAATGTATGTCTGTGGAACAGATGCATATACAATAATGTGGACCACAGTGGATTATCAAGTGTCAGGATGAGGTGAATTTACTGATGTGCTATACAGAGGGATTGTGAATAGCTTTATTGTTTAGTTTCTAAGCATCTTGCAATGTAATGCTTAAACATGTCTCACATACTAATGTGGTAAGGCAAATAATTTAAAAACAAACAGATTTCTTATTTAAGTATGGTTGAGATACTGAAATGCAAGCAGAGTTCACAGACTGGTAGCTGAGGTCAGGGCTGGGGTCAGGGCTAAGGGAGATTCTTCTGAAAAGCTGCTGGGTCGAAGCACTGAGGAACCTGTCTGAATGGGAGCCTGCACTCTGGTTTAACTACAGTGTGAGAAAAAAATTCTACATGGATTTAAACTCAATGTGAAAAATACATTCTGAACACTCGTCTGACATTAAGTACAGCCTCTTTGGGCCACCCAGAGGTCACCTCTGCGGGCCTGAGTGGACTGGAAAACATGGACAGTAATAATTCAGAGCCACTAATACAGAGCCACAGAAAGAGGTGGGCATTTTAACTGACAAATGGGTTTCAGCAGCCAGTATACTACCTACACTCTCAGCAAAGGTCACTCTCCCTGATGGCTGCTCGGTGGCAGTGGAGCTTCTCATCTGAGCAGCTCTAAGTTGCAAGCTCTTAGGTGAACATCAGCATAGCCTAGGTATTGACAACCAATACTTCTCCTGGACACAGCCCCAACAGTCTTGGGGAGAAAAATGACCTGTGTAAAACAAGGTCCAGATTGACCGCCTGGGACATCAGTTTAGGAAGGGCTTCAGGTATGGAAGCTCACCCTTCTAGCACCAATTGTTTTCTTCCAGAAGAAACACATGTTCAGGAGAGTCACAGCTGCTGACCTTTGTGTCAGGTGTACCGCTATCAGCACATCATATACAGACAACCCCGTTTCAAAATGACATTGAAAACTGTGCTGGATAGTTTCATATCAACTTGACACAAGCTAGAGTTATCCAAAAGGAGGGAACCTCAACTGAGAAAATGCTTCCATGATGTGCAGCTGTTAGGCATTTCCTTAATTAGTGATTGATGGAGTGGATCCAGCCCATTGTGGGTGGTGTCAACCCTGGGCTGGTGGTCCTGGGTTCTATAAGGAAGCAGACTGAGCAAAACACGAAGGTTAGCCAGTAAGCAGCACCCCTCCGTGGCCTCTGCATCAGCTCTTGCCTCCAGGTTCCTGCTCTGCTTGAATGATTGTCCTGACTTCCTTTGATGATGAACTGTGATGTGGAAGCAGAAGCCAAATAAATCCTTTCCTCTCTAAGCTGCTTTGGTCATGGTCTTTTATCATGGCAATAATAACCCAAATTAAGACAAGTTGGTACCTGGATAGTGGGTTTTTAGACCTGACCGTGTTGTTCTCATGGGAGGATTGTAGAACTTTGGAACTTTGGACTAAGAAGCCACTGAGTTCTGAGAGCTCAGTGGACTATTCTCTAGGAGCTTTGATGATAAAAATGTTTAGCACAATCCAGACGCTCAAGACTTGTGAAGTTCTAGAGGGAAGCTTAAAGACTCTATTAGAGTCATTTGTTATTTTGAGTTAAGGTTCTGTGGTTCTGGTTAGCTGGGCTGCAGAATCAGCTGTGATTAACAAGATCTCAGAGCTACTGAAGTGAAACCTTGGCTTTGCTGGGACACTAATGCTGATCAACTAGAGCTGAGAAAATTAGTCCTGATTAAGAAGAAACCAGCATCACTGAGGAGAACTCTCCTAAAAAATGTTTTCTGACATGAGTCAGCACATAGAAGCTGTAGTTCAGGGGTAGCCAAGGTTATACCCTGCACGGGTAGCCAAACTTGGTCAGGTGTAAGAGTCCCCCAGGCTGTATTGGTTTTGAAAGTATGTAAAGGTAACAGAGAGAAGCTGTGAGAGGCCAGGAGATGTCACTGGAGAAAGTGCAGTCTCGGTAGCAGCAGACCCTAGGATTGAAGGAGTTAGGGAGAAAAGTTGAGGCTTTGCACTATGAAGACAGCCCAGGAGAGGCTGTTGGTGAAAGTGCAGGCCAGTTGCAGGAGAAACCCCCAGCATTTTGGAGCTACCAGTAACAAGGAAAGACCAAGACTTGCAGCGCAGTGCAGTCCAGTGCAGTCCAGTGCAGTCCAGTGCAGTGCAGTGGAGTCAGCAGGAGTCAGAGGATAAGCTGTATGTGCTGCAGAGGGCAGAAATAGAGAAACGATCTGGGTTCTTAGAAGAGCCCAGATTGTGAGTGGAACATAGATATTGAACATTGAGTTATTTAGACTATTGGGGGTCTGCTTTTGCTTTGATCTGATCTGATTGTGACTGTGTCCTGGAACATCCCTCTTGAAGTAATAAAGTATTTAATCTGTTTCTGATTTGACAGGTGCCCACAGTTGAGAAAGTCTGAACTTTTAAATGGGATTGTGGACTTTTAAAGAGACAAGTTTTTAAAAGTGAGTGAATTGTAGATGGAAGTTTCTGTCCCACCAATTTCTTCAGCTGTTCAGTCCCAAACAAACACACAGAAGCTTACAGAATTATAAGCTGTTTGGCCCATTAGCTCAGGCTTATTATTATTATTTTTATAATGTATTGGGTTTTTTATTTTCTTTTTTTTCATTTTTTTTAATGTATTTTTTTTATTGATAAAAGGAGAATAAAGAAAAGAAAGAAAAAAAAAACAAATTTCCACCTCCTCCCAGCCTCCCATTTCCCTCCCCCTCCTCCCATTCTTCTCCCCCTCCTCCCACCCCTCTCCCCTTCCCCCCACTTTTCTCCCCCTCCCTCTCCAGTCCAAAGAGCAGTCAGGGTTCCCTGCCCTGTGGTAAGTCCTAGGTCCTCCCCCCTCCGTCCATATCTAGGAAGGTGAACATCCAAACTGGCTAGGCTCCCACCAAGCCAGCACATTGCGTTGGATCAAAACCGCGTGCCATTGTCCTTGGCGTCTCATCAGCCCTCATTGTTCGTCATGTTCAGAGAGTCCAGTTTTATCCCATGCTTTTTTTTGGTAACAGTCCAGCTGGCCTTGGTGAGCTCCCAGTAGATCAGCTCCACTGTCTCAGTGGGTGGGTGCACCCCTCGTGGTCCCGACTTCTTTGCTCATGTTCTCCCTCCTTCTGCTCCTCCTTGGGACCTTGGGAGCTCTATCCAGTGTTCCAGTGTGGGTCTCTGTCTCTATCTCCATCCGTCGCCAGATGAAAGTTCTAGGATGATATGCATGATATTCGTCAGTATTGCTCTAGGATAGGGTCATTTCAGGTTCCCTATCCTCAGCTGCCCAAGGAACTAACTGGGGGCCTCAGCTTGGGCACCTGGGATCCCCTCTAGGGTCAAGTCTCCTGCCCATCCTAAAGTGGGTCCTTTAACTAAGAAATGGGGTTCCGTGCTCCCCTATCCAACCTTCCTTTATCCCGATCCTCCTGTTTCCCCAAGTCCCCCCTCCTTTCCTTCTACCTTTTCTCTCCCCATCTCCCCTTACCCCCATCCCATCCCACCCCCAACATCCCACTTTTCTCCCCGGCAATTTTGTATACTTCCCTTATCCAAGAGGATAACTATATGTTTTTCCTTGGGTTCACCTTCTTACTTAGCTTCTTTAGATTCGCCTATTGTAGACTCCGTGGTCCCTATTTATGGCTAGAAACCAATTATGAGTGAGTACATCCCATGTTCATCTTTTTGGGTCTGGGATACCTCACTCAGGATAGTGTTTTCTATTTCCATCAATTTGCATGCAAAATTCGAGAAGTCATTGTTTTTTACCGCAGCGTAGTACTCTAATGTGTATATATTCCATACTTTCTTCATCCATTCTTCCATTGAAGGGCATCTAGGTTGTTTCCAGGTTCTGGCTATTACAAATAATACTGCTATGAACATAGTTGAACAAATGCTTTTGACATATGATAGAGCATCTCTTGGGTAAATTCCCAAGAGTGGTATTGCTGGGTCGAGGGGTAGGTTGATCCCGAATTTCCTGAGAAACCGAAACACTGACTTCCACAGTGGTTGCACAAGATTGCATTCCCACCAGCAATGGATGAGGGTACCCCTTCCTCCACAGCCTCTCCAGCAAAGGCTATCCTTGGTGTTTTTGACTTTAGCCATTCTGACAGGTGTAAGATGATATCTCAAAGTTGTTTTGATTTGCATTTCCCTGATCGCTAAGGAGGTTGAACATGACCTTAAGTGTCTTTTGGCCATTTGAACTTCTTCTGTTGAGAATTCTCTGTTCAGTTCAGTGCCCCATTTTTTAATTGGGTTAATTAGCCTTTTAAAGTCTAGTTTCTTGAGTTCTCTATATATTTTGGAGATCAGACCTTTGTCTGTTGTGGGGTTGGTGAAGATCTTCTCCCAGTCAGTAGGTTGCCTTTGTGCCTTAGTGACAGTGTCCTTTGCTTTACAGAAGCTTCTCAGTTTTAGTAGGTCCCATTTATTCAATGTTGCCCTTAATGTCTGTGCTTCTGGGGTTATACCTAAGAAGCGATCACCTGTGCCCATCTGTTGTAGGGTATTTCCCACTTTCTCTTCTATCAGGTTCAGTGTTATCGGGCTGATATTGAGGTCTTTAATCCATTTGGACTTGAGTTTTGTGCACGGTGATAGATTTGGGTCTATTTTCATTCTTCTACAGGTTGACATCCAGTTGTGCCAGCACCATTTGTTGAAGATGCTTTCTTTCTTCCATTGTATACTTTTAGCTCCTTTATCGAATATGAGGTGTTCATAGGTTTGTGGGATTAAATCCGGGTCTTCTATATGATTCCATTGGTCGACTTCTCTGTTTTTATGCCAGTACCACCCTGTTTTCATTACTGTAGCTCTGTAATAGAGTTTGAAGTCAGGGATGGTAATGCCTCCAGACAATCCTTTATTGTATAGGATTGTTTTGGCTATCCTGGGTTTTTTGTTTTTCCATATAAAGTTGATTATTGTCCTCTCCATATCTGTGAAGAATTTTGATGGGATCTTGATGGGGATTGCATTGAATCTATAAATTGCCTTTGGTAGAATTGCCATTTTTACTATGTTGATCCTCCCAATCCAAGAGCAAGGGATGTCCATCCATTTTTTGGTATCCTCCTCAATTTCTTTCTTCAATGCCTTAAAGTTCTTATCAAATAGATCTTTCACTTCCTTGGTTAGATTTACCCCAAGATATTTTATGCTGTTTGTGGCTATCGTGAATGGAGAAGCTTCTCTGATTTCCCTCTCTGCTTCCATATCCTTTGTGTATAAGAGGGCGACTGATTTTTTGGAGTTGATCTTGTATCCTGCCACATTACTAAAGCTGTTTATCAGCTGTAAAAGTTC